>NC_045604.1:27624231-28249231 GCF_009762305.2 Zalophus californianus
GGAGAGCGAAAGAGAAGGAGCTGAACCTCCCAGCTCTCCATCTCCATGGTTTGGAGCCTTGGGACTGAGAGAAAAGTCTCGCTTCTTGATAGGGAAGTGCTCTCCCGTGTGCACACTTTGTGTCAAAGCTCCTTGGGGGACAGGACTCTGTCCTATCCTGTAGGAAGCTGCTGCTTTCTACAGAACCAGTTTGGAGGCCCTGAGACTCTTGGGAGCTGCAAGGAATACAAAGTTTCAGTCATGATACAATCCTCAGAGTCAGTGAACAGGGAGCTATGAACAGATTTAAATTGTTAAGGGAATCTCTGAGACTCTGTCTCTTCCATTGTTTTGAAGATTTAGTGGTCTGGAATAGAGAGAGATTTGGGAAATTGGTGACAGTTGAGAACCACTGTCCGATAGGTAAGGAGGGGCCATCCAAACTTAAAGAACATTTAGAACTGGCGTGGCAGTCCCGTATCCCTTTCGAGTCAGCCCCCACCAGTCCGCCTCCTGTGTGCTGAATTGAGCTCTCACTCCAGCATTTGCAATTAATCAAGCTTGAGCTACAGTGTTATAAACTCATTAACTATCATGCTTTTGGAGAAAAAGCCACAAGGTCCTATGGGTAGGAGAGAGGCCAGGCAGGAAATGTTGAGTTCAGGTTTCTTTGGATCTTTCTGATCTGGACTAGCCCAGTGTATGAGATGGCTCTTAGGATTGGTTTTTGTGTATTTTTTTGTCCCTGTAGGCTGAAGAAGAGCAAGCATGCCCATTGCCCCAGGAAGAGGAGGAGGAGGTGCGGGTACTGACACTTCCCCTGCAGGCCCACCATGCCATGGAAAAGATGGAGGAGTTCGTGTACAAGGTACAGCCCAGTAGCTTCTGTCCTGGATGAAGGGCAGCAAACACGCATCGGATTGAAGAACTTTTACTCCTGCCTGTGGGTTTGTTTTTGCTCAAGATGAAGTAAATCAAGGGGAAGGCTAGTTACATTTTTACTACCTACCGTGTTAGGCAGTGCTCACAATATATCCTAAAACAGAAGTTCTTAGCTTTTTTTGCTATGGATCCCTTTGGCAGTCGTTAGAATTTTTTAATTTTTAAAGTTCTGAAATTTTCATGTGGGCTCCTTTTATGAACACATTGGATATGCATTAATGACAAGTGATAATGTATTTTATTAAAATTTATCATTTCTAAGCAGTGAAGCGTAACAATATTTTGATATCTGCAAAACTAGTGTATGAAAATATCGGATTTCTATGGGTGACAGTCACAGGTTCCAGCACTACTGTGCTTTGTTGCTCACATTTATAATTGAGGGGAGTGTTAGCTTTCAGGTAGAGGTGAGTGAAAATAAAAGATCATTTTTTTCCCATCCAAATTTCCATCCCTCGCTGGATTCTATCCATTGTCCGTGTGTCCTGGGTTAAGAACCCCTGCTCTAAAAAGACATAGTCCCAACCTAGGAAGGACTTGGAATCTACTGGGGGGAAGGGATTGAGCAGGGGTCAGCTAGAATCTCCTGGATTAGAGGGGCAAAGGAGCGATAAAATGTATGTTTTCAAAACCATTATATATAATTTCTATTTCTTTGTTTTCATTCACTATTTTTACTTAATTGTGAAATTTCAAGTAGCTTAAAGAAAGTCCTGCCATATTTTTTTCAAGATTGAGATACAGTTATCTAAAGCATATCCCGATAAACTAACATGACACAAGAACAAAGGCATTAGCAAAAATTGGTCAAGATATACAGTACTGCGATGGCCTCATTCATACTGTGCCTTGGACATCTGTAGGTCCAGGCTGGTTCCCTATTACCTACCAGCCGAAGCCTGGTTGACATTCTCCCAGACTGGCTGTCCTTCGATCCTTGTCCTGGGGGAAACTAGCATTCTTTAGGGCCCTTCTTACAGTATATATATTCCAGGTCTGGGAGGGACGCTGGAGGGTCATCCCATATGACGTACTCCCTGACTGGCTGAAGGACAATGACTACTTGCTACATGGCCATAGACCACCTATGCCCTCCTTCCGGGCTTGCTTCAAGAGCATTTTCCGCATCCATACAGAAACTGGCAACATCTGGACCCATCTGCTTGGTGAGTGATTTGGGTGGGGAAGAAATCCAATGTTTTTGTCTCCTTAAATGCCAAGGGAGGGATTATATAGCCTTTGTCCATGGGAAGGAAAAGAACAAAGTTGTTCTGACTCATTGATTGATCCTTGATCACTGATCTTTGAGACTAGAGGAGGAAGGCCTAGAACCAGGAGAAGAAATTGGAACCCTGGCAGAACTGTCCTCAGTGGAGGCAGTTGCTTCTATTTCATGAATTCCCGCTGTCCAAACAAAATGCCAGCATTTCAAAAAGTGCTCTTTTAGTCTGAGTTTCTGTGACTGGTGCCATTTTCTCCTGAAATTTTAGACTGCAGTTCCCACAGCTGAACCCCATTGTTTTAGTGCTGATTTAACACCATCAACTGTCAAAGTGCATGTACTGTCCTTTCCCTTAGGCTTTTTTTTTTCTTTTCCCTCCTATAGGTTTTGTGCTGTTTCTCTTTTTGGGAATCTTGACCATGCTCAGACCAAATATGTACTTCATGGCCCCTCTACAGGAGAAGGTGGTTTTTGGGATGTTCTTTTTGGGTGCAGTGCTCTGCCTCAGCTTCTCCTGGCTCTTTCACACCGTCTATTGTCATTCAGAGAAAGTCTCTCGGACTTTTTCCAAGTGAGTTGAAAGAACATCAGTACGGAAAGACCACACACTACTGTCACATCTTGTGGGGATGTGATTTGAGGGCTGACTGGGTACTGGAAACTCCAATGACTCCTAAAGGTTCCCTGATGTCCCAGAGGAAGGGCTTTCTATTTTGTGGGTATAATAGGGCGGTGAAGCTCTTCTCTTAAATCCCTCATGAGAAAATGCACTGCAGCCTCCTCAACAGATGGATTTTACCTGTATGGTACTAACCTTTGTGAAATTTGGGGTACCAGTGGGCTGCTCTTGGAGCGCAAGTACCCAGTACTATCTTACCTTCGTATTGGCCGGAGCCACAGCAGGGCGTGGTAAAGTATTCCTGCTTCGTTCTGCTAATGCTCCTACCCACCCGTCCAGTTAAACTTATCTTTGCTGCCCATGCACTGCTGGAAGCCCCAGATGTCCATTATCTAATGCTTTTCAGATTCCCCAACTCTGTGCCCGGAGTTCTGTTTATTTGCTTGTTGTTGTTGTTGTTGGTTTTGGTGGTAGTGGCGGCAGGTTATTTTGTTTTTCCCATAATACCAGGAAACATTTTTATCATTAAAAAAGTCAACTAAATCAGAACAGTACCTCTTAAGAATACTCCCAATTCAGGGGTTTTGTTTTGGGAACTCAGGTTAGAACTGAAGAACATTCAGAGCCCTTCATGAATGGGAAGCTGGGAATCAGCTGGATAGTGACAGAACTCCTAAGTTGAAGTTTCCACTAGGGGGAGATTTGGCTGCCCATAACTAAGGGAAGGGGTGAAGTCCTGTGATGCAGGATTCTTAAGAAACTTTTCCACTGCAAGATGAACCATGAGAGACAATGGACTCTGAAAACCAAACTGAGGGTTCTAGAGGGGAGGGGGGTGGGGGGTGGGTTAGCCTGGTGATGGGTATTAAAGAGGGCACGTTCTGCATGGAGCACGGGGTGTTACATGCAAATAATGAATCATGGAACACTACATCAAAAACTAATGATGTATGGTGATTAACATAACATAATAAAAAAAATAAAAGAGAAAAAAAAAAAGAAAAGAAACTTCCACTGCAAAATAGATGTGCTTGACTTGGTGGGTTTTTGATCCAGGATGTAGGATAAATTGTATGGGAAATGAGGGGAGGCTGCGTGGAGATGTTCAAAGCTTGGAGCAGGTGAACTGAAAGAACAAGTTCAACAAGCCATAGGATTTCTTCATTTCTCCCACTGATTTATTTCATTTTTATGGCTCTTTTTTAGACTAGATTATTCAGGGATTGCTCTACTGATTATGGGGAGCTTTGTCCCCTGGCTCTATTACTCCTTCTACTGCTCCCCACAGCCACGGCTCATCTACCTCTCCATCGTCTGCGTCCTGGGCATTTCTGCCATCATTGTGGCACAGTGGGACCGGTTTGCCACTCCTAAGCACCGGCAGACAAGAGCAGGTGGGTAGGAAGACATAGTGTAAACTTCACACATATTTGGGCCTTGAGCCTAATAGGCTCAACCCTGGGCCCTAAGGTTTGCAGTTGGGGGACCCCATCCAAGCCTTGATTTGTGTTTAGAACTTGGAAAGCGCCATGAATTTTCAAAGTTCAATTCTCCCCAATGTTTCATAGTATTTCAGTGGTGTGCTAGCAGGACAGATAACTACCAAGCTGGTCAATTTGCTGCAAGTATAGAAATGACTGCTCTTAAATTTGATTTGAGAAAGTTAAAAAAATATACAGAGCACCATCATTTTAGTGACTGGTCTAAACCAGGCACTCAAACCAAGGGGTTAAAATTAAAACACCTGGAGTTATTTTTTCCTAAGGGAATGGAAGGCTTGGTTTGGTGAATTAAAAAAACAAACACCTTGAGCATCAACACTGGTCACAACTATTGTAGCAGCTACAAGCATAAACATCTTTGTGTTGTCTCATCTGGACTCTCCTTTTAAGCTTTATTTTTGCAGCAACACATTAGTTACCACTAGTTTTCAGGCCCTTTGGACTTCTTCTTATGTGCTGTGTCTTAAACCTTCAGTTAAAAGAATTAAATATTCATCAAGCACCAACCGTGTGCCAAGCATAATGCTTTAACAAGGGCATCTACAAAAATGCAGATCAGGGGCGCCTGGGTGGCTCAGTCGTTAAGTGTTTGCCTTCGGCTCAGGTCATGATCCCAGGGTCCTGGGATCCAGCCCCGCATCGGGCTCCCTGCTCCGCGGGAAGCCACTTCTCCCTCTCCCACTCCCCCTGCTTGTGTTCACTCTCTCTTGTCTCTCTCTGTCAAATAAATAAAATCTTTTTTAAAAAAAAGAAATGCAGAAGATCGGCCCTGCCCTCCAGTTATGTGTAGTGTAGTGATGTTGAGACAAATACCCATTCTTCCCTTCCTCTTATCTTACTTGTGTGTCCCTGCAGCTTGACAGCTTCTAATCTGGGTATGTCTGTCTACTCAGGAGGTCAGGGTCCCGATACTTAAGTCTTCTATGATCTTAATGGAAAACCTGCCCAACTCCTCTCTGACTTGGAAGCCACTCAGCTGAAGCCTTGCCATTTAGGTTCCTTATCCCAGTCAGCTGTGAGAGGGTTTTGACAGAGCCTTTTGGCCAAGGCTTCACATTTCTTAACAAATAATAAAGAATGTCAGATGTTTGTTCTTGGTGCTCCTTAAAAGGTAACAGCACTGACACAGCCTTCTTCCCATTCTGGATGTTGAAGAAATGTCTGCTGACTGTTATTCGTCTTGTGGTTCAGTTTCCTAAACATGTCCTCTTCACCAGAAAATAGCTAATTGTCACAATAAACCTCTGAATTCTGGAGTAAGCGCTGCCTGCCATGTGGTAACCGTTTCCTTGCTTGACGATCTTATGTCTGCTTTGTTCAGGAGTGTTCCTGGGACTTGGCTTGAGTGGTGTTGTGCCCACCATGCACTTTACTATCGCTGAGGGCTTTGTCAAGGCCACCACAGTGGGCCAGATGGGCTGGTTCTTCCTCATGGCTGTGATGTACATCACCGGAGCTGGCCTTTATGCTGCTCGAATTCCTGAACGCTTCTTTCCTGGGAAATTTGACATATGGGTAAGAAATGACTCTTCCAGCAGGGCCTTTGATGGTGAGTGACCAGCCAAAGTTAAAGGCTTAAGTACAAGGCGGTAAGAGACATAGGGATCCTGTAGTGTTTCAGGGTACCTATATATACGTAAGGAGAAATGGCAGGGGGATAACCGGTATTAACATTTTGGTGTATCTCTGACAAGATTGATAAAAAATTTTCTACAACAAATACATCATTTTTATGATGTAAAAAAAAATCTTAAGGAGAAACTAGAAGAAGCAAATGCTTGCTACTTAGTTCTAATCTCTCCTTGCTGCTGTCCTAACGGCCCGTCTCTTGTCACTCCTACAGTTTCAGTCTCATCAGATTTTCCATGTCCTGGTGGTGGCCGCAGCCTTCGTCCACTTCTACGGGGTCTCCAACCTTCAAGAATTCCGTTACGGCCTAGAGGGTGGCTGTACTGATGACTCCCTTCTCTGAGCCTTCCCACCTGAGCGGTGGCGGAGGAACTTCCCAAGTGCTTTTAAAAATAACTTCTTTGTTGACGTGAGAGGAAGAGTCTGAGTTGTCTGTTTCTAGAAGAAACCTCTTAGAGAATTCAGTACCAACCAAGCTTCAGCCCACTTTCACACCCACTGGGCAATAAACTTTCCATTTCCCTAGCTGAGGAGGGCGGGGATGGCCCAGTCTAGCCATGCTCCTCCTCAGCAGCCCCCCTCGATGGCAAGGCAACTACCGTCCCCTCACAGAGACAGTACTTCGAAGCTCATGTTGAGATTTGACCCCTCCTCCAACCATTTTGGGGAAAAAAATTATGGACTGGGACTCTTCAGAAATTCTGTTTCTGGAGGAAAATATCCCTCCCTTACCCCCATCCTTACTTTGTAACCTGGCTTATAACAGGCCATCCATTTTTGTAGCACACTTTTCAAAAACAATTAGAACCTGGCCCCATCTTTCTCGGGCCTGGGATCTGCTTTTACAGCAGGAAGAACAAAGCCACCAACTTCTACATAGCCCGGCTAATCATGGAAGTGTGTCCAGGCTTCAAGTAACTTGACTTTTAATTTTTTTTTTCTTGGCAGAGTAATGTAAAATTAAAATGGGGAAAGATATTTAATATTTAATACTAAGCTTTAAAAAGAAACTTGCTATCATTGCTATGTATCTTGATGCAAAGACTATGATGATAATAAAAGAAAGTACAGAAGACACTTGGCATTGAAGGATTTAACGTGTGGTCTCAACTATTTGTACACAACTCCAAAGGATTAAAACCGGTAACATAGTTTTAGATTCTGCTGAGATACAAATTTGAATCACAGTCATTGACAGGCTGGCATATGCAGGCCAGTGAATGAGCCTAATTGAATTCCTAGCATCTGCTCCTCGATACAGCTTTATTTTTCTCTACTTAACACACAGACATTGTACTAGAGAGTTTGGTTTACCATAGTGGTGTTAAATAGAAGATTCTCGAAGGTGTTGGGAATATATCCCTGTGATCAAAGCTCTACTACATATTACTTTAGAGTTTAGTTCTTTTAAAGCTGCCTGGCTTAAGGTTGTCTCATCAAGAGGTTATTCCATGCTTTTCTGGGCCTTTGCGAATTGTGCTCAACCTGACGTGTTGTGTTCACTAGATAGCACATGGTCTGCAGTAATCACTAACTGTAGGCCTTTAGACAGGAATCTTCTTGAGTTACAAAGTTGGGTTCACTTCAAAGTTGAAGTTTGTACAATTGGGAGAACGAATGGTTCTTTTAAAAAAGAATCCAATTAGGCCAACACACAGCAAAAGTTTCTCAACCTCAAGTAGTAATCAGGGAAATGTAAATTAAACCCATAGTGATAAACCATTTCAGTCCTACCAGGTTGGCACAAATTAAAGATCGCGTTGGGTGTTAGCATAGATGTGGAACAGACCAGATGCTGCGGCGGAAGTGCACATTGGTAGGATGACTTCGTGTGGACGTGCGTAGAGCAGATAGACACACAATATTCAAACATTTTATGAAACAACGCTCTGCAATATGAAATGTATCTGATGTCTATCCTGGATCTTTTTTTTTTTTAAGATTTATTTGAAAGAAAGAGAGTACAAGAGGGGGGGAGGGTCAGAGGGAGAAGCAGATTCCCCACTGAGCAGGGAGCCCGAAGCAAGACTTGATCCTGATACTCCAGGATCATGACCTGAGCCTAAGGCAGTCGCTTGACCAAATGAGCCACCCAGGTGCCCCCCGCTTTTTTTTTTAAGATTTTATTTGACAGAGACACAGAGAGAGGGAACACAAGCAGGGGGAGTGGCAGAGGGAGAAGCAGGCTCCCCACTGAGCAGGGAGCCTGACATGGGAGTTGATCCCAGGACCCTGGGACCATGACCTGAGCCGAAGGCAGACACTTAACGACTGAGCCACCAGGCGCCCTGGATCACTTCATTTTTTAAAAATGCTCCTTCTGGGGCGCCTGGGTGGCTCAGTTGGTTAAGCGTCTGACTTCCAGCTCCAGTCATGATCTCGGGGTACTGGGATCGAGCCCCAAGTCGGGCTCCGTGCTCAGCAGGGAGTCTGCTTGTCCCTCTGCCCCTCCCCCTGCTCATGCTCTCTCAAGTAAATAAAGTCTTTAATAAATAAAAATAAAAATGCTCCTTCTGACCCACTAAATTGTTCATAAGTCTAAATGGGTCACAACTCACACTTCGAAAAGCACTACCCTTGAGAAACTTAACTTACACCAAAAGACTCACTGCAGCTGTCTATGGTAGCAACATACTACAAGCCAAATGTCCAAAACCGTTGAATGGAAAATTAAGTCTTGGTTTACTCATATAATGAAACATTATTTAGCAGTGAAAATTAATTATAGTAACAAGCAACATGGCTGAATCTCAAATAAGATTAGGGAAGGAAAAAAAGTTTGGGGGAAGGAGGGAAGCAACTCACAGTAAAACTGGTATGACTGCATTTATGTAAAGCTATTAATTTGCAAAACTAATGATAGTTTAGGGATACAGACATGGTAAAACCTTTAAAAAAGAAATACTAATTCAGAAAAACGGTTACCTCTGAAGGAGAAAGAACAGGATTAGAGTAGGGGCCCATAGAACATTTCAAAAGTAAAGCTTACATTCTTTTTAACTAGGCGATGAGTACCTGGGTGTTCCTTATCCCATAGTTATGTTTTCTTGCACATATGCAAGAATTATTTATTTTTTTATTTATTTTTTTTAAAGATTTATTTATTTATTTTGAGAGAGTGAGAATGAGAGAGAGAGAGAGAGACCATATGAGAGGGGGGAGGGCCAGAGGGAGAAGCAGGTTCCTCGCTGAGCAGGGAGCCTGATGCGGGACTCGATTCCGGGACTCCAGGATCATGACCTGAGCCGAAGGCAGTCGCTTAACCAACTGAGCCACCCAGGCGCCCCAAGAATTATTTGTATTTTTATACAAAACAATTTGGCAGTGCCTGGGTGGCTCAGTCGTTAAGCGTCTGCCCTCGGCTCAGGTCACAATCCCAGGGTCCTGGGATCAAGCCCCATATTGGGCTCTCTGCTCAGTGGGAAGCCTGCTTCTCCCTCTCCCACTCCCCCTGCTTGTGTTCCCTCTCCTGCTGTGTATCTCTCTGTCAAATAAATAAAATCTTTTAAAAAAATATGAAACAATTCGAAGCTTAAAAAGTCCTTAAACATGGGGCGCCTGGGTGGCTCAGTTGTCAAGCATCTGCCTTCGCTCAGGTCATGATCCCAGGGTCCTGGGATCGAGCCCAGCATCGGGCTCTCTGCTCAGCAGGAAAACTGCTTCTCCCTCTCCCACTCCCCCTGCTTGTCTTCCCTCTCTTGCTGTGTCTCTCTCTGTCAAATAAATAAATAAAATCTTAAAAAAAAAAAAAGTCCTTAAAGAGCTGACAGCACAAGTCACAGACTGGTGACCTGTAAGCTGCAAACCTCCACAAATGTTTTGTTTGGCCGGCAGAGTGCAGTCACCTGCAGCTCAATACCAGTGATGCCCTTGATAGAGGGCTTGTGCTCTCAGTGTGTCACTGCCCCTCACTTTCGGGGTTACTGGCCTAACCCCTAGAGGCACCCGAGTTTGCAACCACTGTATAGAGCTGGAAGGAAACGGACTGCATCTGATCCGACTGCATCCGTCCATTTTGTATGTGAGGACATCCGGAGATCCAGAGCAATTAGTGGACCTAGTGTGTATGTGTCTGCTCATTTGTCAGTAGTTGGACCCAGGAAAGAGGATCTGAGACAGAACGTTGATTTGGCATCTTTGTACTTTTCATATGTCATTTTATATCTTTTTTATCTTTAACCCTGTGAAGTAGGAGCATTATCCCATTCCATAAATGAAAACCTTAAGGTCCCAAAAGACCAAAACTTTTTCCCAAGATGATGGACAGGTTTGGAGTCAGTATCTGAATGCAGATCATGCTGACTTAAACCCTATGTTCTAAAGCCTCAGATCATTTAAAAATCCCTTCTGCTCCTGATTTCAGTATCTTCCCTATCAGAACTACTAACTAGTAGCAAGTGAATATTACCTTCTTTGGCTGCATACATCTGGTTCGTTCACCTCCTAAATACTTGTTCAGGACTTGCTGAATAGTAGGCACTAGAGAAAAACAAGTAAATGATGGCAAAACACGGCCAAGCGCTGATTAAAGAAAGGCCAAGAATAAAAGCTAAGAGTCAGACTCTAGGGGTGCCTGGGTGGCTCAGTTGGTTAAGCGACTGCCTTCGGCTCAGGTCATGATCCTGGAGTCCCGGGATCGAGTCCCACATCAGGCTTCCTGCTCAGCAGGGAGTCTGCTTCTCCCTCTGACCCTCTTCCCTCTCGTGCTTTCTATCTCTCATTCTCTCTCTCTCTGAAATAAATAAATAAAATTTAAAAAAAAATTTTAAGAATCAGACTCTAGCCCTTTCCTATCAATAAATTAAAAATTAGGACAGAGACTAACTTATCTCTATCCTTAGAACATCCATTTTCAATTTAAACATAGAACTTTGGGAACATTAGTAAACTCTTAAATTATTACAAATGGATAAGATCTAAAGAAATTCTTTTTTTAAAAAGATTTTATCTGAGAGAGAATGGGAGAGAGAGAGAGCATGAGAGGGGGGTGGGTCAGAGGGAGAAGCAGACTCCCTGCTGAGCAGGGAGCCCAATGTGGGACTCGATCCTGGGATTCCAGAATCATGACCTGAGCCGAAGGCAGTTGCTTAACCAACTGAGCCACCCAGGCGCCCAAGATCTAAAGAAATTCTTGAACACTCTGTCAGTCTGGTCCTCACAGAAGCATTCTCCAAGATGAAATTAAGTATACAAGGATTTCATTAGGGGAAATGCTTATATGTAAAAGAAAATATAAAGGGAGCCAGAGAAGGCAGGGAGAGCCATGAGGCTGTGATGCAGGTCTGACCCCCACTGAAGGAAAGAGGGAGAGAAGGTTGGGAGAAGCGTCCTAGACTGCCTTGCCATCTAAAAAAAGGTTCAGCAAAGCCCTTTGTTTAGGAGAAGGCCTTGATCCAAAGTCCCCTGACAACAGAGTCCCATTTCCCCTAGAAAGGGTCTGCCTTAGCATCTCTCCTATCCCCAGCAAGGGGCAGGAAACAGCCCTTGGGAGACATGACCTGCGTGCAAATTCAGTGATGAATTTCAAAGCAGTGGCTGGGGCCCTGCTTTGATCACATTCAGTGAATAATTAAGAGGTACATTCTCTTGCCTGCCATGTTCTGGTGGTGCAAAAATGCAATGTATCCTGCATAGCTGGTTTTAGAGATTCCAACCTATATTCTATGTACTTGATCTAAAGTTCCAAGGCCAATTCTTTGTCTTCTGTTCCTGAAACCCTTTAATATAAATACCCAAACCATAAAGGCAGGATGACGTATGGAACTGGACTGACTGACTCACCCTATCCAGCCCTAACCCTCCAGAATGGGCCTAAAAAAGTCAGAATAAGTTTGGGCTGTAGGGTTTCAGGTCAGTTATACAAATGACTAGAAATATTCTTGTGGGGAAAGGATAGTGTCCCCATGACTTAAAGACCCAAAACGTGCTGAGACTGTATCCCCGAAGAAAGTAGGGTAAGCCTGAACTAATTCCCTCAGTGTTCTGTTTTTTTGCTAGCAGTTTCTCCATCTTTTATTCTCTGGGAAAAGTGTGGGCATATTCTAAACAAAGCCACTTTTTTTTTTTTAAGTTCCCTCTCACATCATGAAAAATTCTCAATTTAGCAGACAGGAATTAAGCAATATCATTAAAGTGCTATTTTGCATCTGGAAAACATGGGATTATTTTTACTTTCCTTTTTTAAAGTTTTTATTTTTAATCTCTACACCCAATATGGGGCTCAAACTCACCACCCCAAGATCAAGGGTTGCACGCTCCACTGACTGAGCCAGGCAGGTGCCCCTATTTTTACTTTTTATTTAAACTGGACATATTTTTAATCCACATGATGAAAAGTTCAAAAGGCACAAGTTCTAGAGGGAAAAATCTCCTTTCCACCCTATCTCATGACCAACCAGTTCCTCACTCCAAAGAAACTAACATTTTGTATCTTTCCAGATGCATTTTGTACATATACAGGCAAATATGAATATTAATATTTCCCCAAACTTTTACACAAATAATAGCAACCTATACACACTGTTCACAACTTCATGATATTGTATTGTATGGATGTTCCACACTTCCTGAAGCAGTTCCCTGCTAATGGACGTTAAGTTTGTTTTCAATCTAATCTACAGACAACCTGGTGCACACATCATTTTACATGTGCGTGAGTATATATAAGGGATAAATTTATGAAAATCACTCAGTTAAAGTTATCTTCAGTCATCATTTTGGTTCACTTTTCCCAAATACCCCCAATAGAACTTGTGTCAATCCCGCTTGCCCACACAATGCGTAAATCAGGGATACTTTAAGATCATTTATTTGTGAGACAGCATGTGCACTCAAGCAAGAAGCAGTGGGGGTGGGGGGGGAGGGGCTTGGCAGATGGAGAGAATCTTCAGGCAGGCTCCCTGCTGAGCACCAAACCCGAGGTGGAGCTCCTTCTCACGATTCATGAGATCACTACTTAAGCCAAAACCAAGAGTTGGATGCTTAACTGACTGAGCCACCCAGGTGGCCCAATCAGGGATACTTTTTGATCAGAGAGAGATGATATGAAAGATGGAAACACTATGTAAAATTAGATTGCTACCCACTTGGTTATCATTTTATTATCCACAAATCAAAGGTCCTGCAAAGGAAAACAGTACAGTGGTTCTCCCTTCTCCACAATTTCAGTTAGCAGTAGTCATTGCTGTCTGGAACCAGATGGTCCCCGGACACATTGCCAGGCCAGTTGGTAGCCTAACACTGTCATAGTGTCTACATCATTCCCTTCACTTCATCCCATCATGTAGGCATGTTATCATCTCACATCATCAGGAGAAGGGTGGATACAGTACAATAATTTTAGAGAGAGAGAGAGAGAGAGAGAGACCACATTCACACAACTTTTATTTTAGTGTATTGGTATAGTCTGTTTTATTATTGTTGTTGATTTCCTACTATGCCTAACTTAACGATTAAACTTCATGATACGTATGTATAGGAAAAAAAACCTAGCATAAATAGGGTATTCAGTATTACTCATTTATCCATGGTTTCAGGCATCCCCTGGAGGCCTTGGAACATATCCCCCCTGGATAAGGGGGAAGTACTGTATCATCAAAAATAGTTTGGACATTCACGGAAGTTGATAGTTCCTCATTCTCCTCTGAACCACTAAGATAAGTGTGCCAAAATCAATTAGAAGCACAATTCCTAAACTTAACACTCAGCACCCGCGAGCTGGTGAAAAGTCAGCAGAAGAGAAAGAGGGGAAATGATGACTACTGGGACTTCCCATACGATCCTTCGCAATTTCCCTCACAACGTCCAACTTCTAGTGACCACAAGTTCCTTCCACTACATTGTCCTGCACGGCAAGAAGTAGAGGAGTAACCACCTCAAGGGTGATGATGGGCCCCATTATGATGCACAGAATGCTGAGGTCAGTGGATCGCAGGGCTCAGAGGATTCTCCCCACAGCCATGGTCCGCGGGAAAAGGCCGTTGTGGACAATGGACGTAAAGAAATTTGAAGCCCCCATGGGCTTTCTCGATGAGAGAGGGTTCCTGAATACCCGCCAGGTAAAACATACTTCCTGCAACCAGCTCCTTCGTTTAGAAATATGGAATCCAGGGCGCCTGGGTGGCTCAGTTGGTTAAGCGACTGCCTTCGGCTCAGGTCATGATCCCGGAGTCCGGGAATCGAGTCCCACATCGGGCTCCCTGCTCGGTAGGGAGTCTGCATCTCCCTCTGACCCTCCCCCCTCTCATGTGCTCTCTTTCTTTCATTCTTTCTCTCAAATAAATAAATAAAAAAAAAATCTTAAAAAAAAAAAAGGTGGAATCCGGTCAATCTGCTGGATCTCGGGAGACTGGGGCAGAATCTGGTCTCAGCCAATCACGCGGCAAGAGAACTGTACACCCCGCCCCTCCCTGCCGGACCCCACTGTGCCCCACCTTTTCCCTCTACCTTTCTCTAAGTGGGCGGAAGCCCGGCACCCCGGTACCTGTAGGTCACGTGACGCCTCCTCCCCACGTGACGCAGCTCGCGGCAGGGAGGAGGGCGGGCCTCGAGTTGCATTACGTCATCACGTCGCGCGGCCCAGGAGGCGAGATCCTGGAAGACCACGGTGACGGCTCCAAAGCCTTCGGGTCGGGGCGGCGGCGGCGGCGCTTGGGCTCCTCCTGAGCCGCCTGCTGGCCCCGCGCCCCACCCAGTTCCCACGGGCGGGGAACAGGCCCGGCGTGGCTGAGTGGGCCCGCGAGCGGAGGTGAGTCGCAGGAGGCGGTGGCAGGCAGCTCTGCTCTTTCCTTCCTAGCTCCCGACTCCCGGTTACGGCCCTTCCCCCATCCATCGACTCCCTCTGGTGTGGAACGCAGAGACGCCGGTGAGCGGAGGGAGGCTTGCGGGGCCGGGGGCGCTCCTGGCCTGGAGCGCCCTCCTCTCATCCCCTCTCTGATTGCGCCCCTCCAGGATCTCCACCTGGAGCTGCCCGCGCTGTTCCCGGTGTTGTCAGGAGGGGAGACTGTCTTTCCTTCTCCCACCTGGAATTTAGTCTTTCTAGAATTTGACACCTTTCCGCTCTCGCCCCCTCCCTGAATCTTCCGTGGTGGAACCCCTCTGCTCAGATGTTAACGGAAGTTCCAAAAATGTGAGAGTGAAAGATAGGGCTGAGATTTTGCTTTATGAGGCAGGAGTCCCCAAGGAGGAAGACTACACTGAATTAAGGTTACTGTCGGTTTTGACACTGAAACTGTAAAACCCAGCCCTAGGCTCAGCCCTGTGGTAACTCCTCAGAAAATCTTCACAGTAAATGGGCATCTGTTCAGACTTTTCTTACATCTTCAGAATTGGAAGTAAATAGACTTAAGGAAAATCTTTTTGAAAAACGTCATATGCTTTGGTGAATCACCTATTCTGTAAAATGGATCTTGCCGGTTGTTGGAAAGATTATATCTAGAGTGCTTATAAAATAATAATGCTAACTGTATATAGAAGTAGATGAGAATTTAGGATCTCGTTTGTGCTCTTCAAAAATTCCGGTTGTGAGTTGTGGACTCTTGAAGATCATTGTTTGATTTTTTTCCCCCTTAGATTATCTCAGAAAGTTATAGATTCCAAATAAGACTTTCTTAATAACCATCCCATTTCATTCCCCAGAAGTTGTCCTTGAAACAAACAAAAAAACACTAAAGCCTGTCAATAATCAAGAGAGTAAAAAGTACATTGGGTTTTTTTAATATGTAATGTATTACTGAGTTTTTTTAATTGATGCATACAAGTGAACTTAGCAAGTGACTGGCTATGGCAGTAAAATCAGTAGTGGAGTTTTAATAGGTTTCTATCCTCATAATCAGGCTCTTGGTTTCAGTGTAGAAGAATTACTACTGGATGTTTGCTACTAATGTAGAGTAGGAAGACCCTTAAAGAGCTTCAATAACTTAATCATAGGTAAGCTTGCAGTGTTTCCATTATTCAGGGTAGGTATCGGGTCCTCATTTGAAATGTCATTTTTAAGAAGAAATCCAGATATATTTGGAAGTCATAATAATTATTTGCTTACTTGTTTAGAAAAAAGTTCATTTTCACTGACTCTGGCCTTTATTGCTCTAAGTTGAATACACAATTTTTCTTTTCTTACATTTGATTTCTAAACATTTAAGGTACACCTGCTAGGATAGGAAAAAATACATAAAACAGAATCCTATCCTCTAAATACCTACTTAATCTACTTATGGATATTAAGTAATAGTGATGTCACACCTTTAGGAAATTTTGTCTTTTCATTTTATCATTTGAGACTGTGACAGCGTTGTGAACATATGCAAGGTATGTATGGGTTTTTTTCTATTTACAGTACAGTTGAGTATTGATTATAATAAATGTCAAGTGGCAGGGGCACTCGATATTGGAATTTGGAGGAAGAGATTGTTTTTACTTGGGTTTGTGGTTAGATTGTTGTGGTTAAGACCAGTAATAGGAGTACTCTCTACTTGGGTTTGGGTCTGAGGAAGCCTCCTTATTTGTGTAGGTAATTGAATATGTTTAATTTTCCTCGTCCTTCAGGTGTGCTCTGGGTTTTTTTCTCTTGTACTTGCAGAATCCAAGGACCCCTTTTCATTCTTTCTCCATATTGCTTGATGGGAGGCATTATGGCCCCCAAAGACATAATGACAAATACTCACGCTAAATCCATCCTCAATTCAATGAACTCTCTCCGGAAGAGCAATACCCTCTGTGATGTGACTTTGAGAGTAGAGCAGAAAGACTTCCCTGCCCATCGGATTGTGCTAGCTGCCTGTAGCGATTACTTCTGCGCCATGTTCACCAGTGAGGTAAGTGGTAATTTAATGCCTCACAAATGAAATTCACACTTGTAACCTTGTAGTTGTCTCATTTCATTGAATAAAATAGTAAAAGTTTGATGTAATGGTGAATTTCTATAGTACGGTGGTTCAGCGGACAGACTCTGGTCAAAATCTGCCTTTAGACTATGTCTTAGTTTCCTCATCTCTAAATTAGGGGTACTAGCAATTGCAGTCACATATGGTTATTGTGACAGTTATTTGAGAAAATCACATGTGAAGTGTTTAGAACAGTGTCTGGCCTGTGGTAAAACACAAATGTCAGCTACTGGATTTACTTATTTTTAAAATTTGTTTTCCTGTTTTGTTTTTTTTCCTTCTAAAGTTTAAGATTTTAAAGTGAATTCTAGGAGGATAAGGGGGAGGGAAGGAAAGGAGAGTAGGATTCAGTCCTCATCCAACTCCACCTAATAATATATGAAGAAAATCAACATTCATTCTGCCAGTGTAGATTTAGAGTAATTTCAAATGAGAGGAGGAGGACTTAATAAATGACTTCGTGACTGTATAGGTATATGCAGTATAACTTGGAAAAAGATGCTGACTGTGGAGTATAAGCAGTTAAAGGGAATAAGGAAAAGGTTGACTCGACAAGAAAAAAGGTGCATATAGGTATTAAGAAAGACTGCTTGAGGGGCGCCTGGGTGGCTCAGTCGTTAAGCGTCTGCCTTCGGCTCAGGTCGTGATCCCAGGGTCCTGGGATCGAGCCCCGCATCGGGCTCCCGGCTCAGCGGGGAGCCTGCTTCTCCCTCTGCCTCTGCCCTACCTCTCCTTGTGCGGCTCTCTCTCCCCCTCTCTCTTTCTCTGTCAAATAAATAAGTAAAATATTTTAGAAAGAGAGAGAAGAATGAAAGAGACTGCTTTAGGGGCGCTTGGGTGGCTCAGCTGGTTGTGTCCAACTCTTGGTTTCAGCTCAGGTTGTGATATCATGGGTGTGAGATGGAGTCGGCCTCCCCTCCTGCTCTTCTCCACTCAGCTGGGAGTCTGCTTGAAGAATCTCTTCTGCCCCTCCCCTCCTCAAATAAATAAATAAATAAATCTTTTTTTAAAAGACTGCTTTAGTAATTGGCAGAATACTTAAAATGAAGAGTAAGGCTGTTGAATGTATTGTGAAGTGCTCTTAGAAAGCCAAACAGCAGAGAGCACTGCAGCTTTTTTATTTTTCAAAAATCTCAAGTCTGATTTTTAAAATTTAAATCAATTATCTTGAATTTTTTTTCAAGGTTTAGTTATTTTAGAGTGAAAGAGTGCAAGAGCAGGGTGCAGGGGGCAGGTAAAGGTAGAGGGAGAAGGGAAGCCTGAGCATGGAGCCTGTCACAGGGCTCGATCTCACAACCCTGAGATCATGACCTGAGCCAAAATCAAGAAATCAGGAGTTGGATGCTTAACCTATGAGCCACCCAGGCTCTTGAATTTTTTTAAGCTTGAGTGAGAGTACACCAATGTGTATTATATCATGTATCTCTGCTTATACATATGCCTGAAATATCTCATTATGTTAACGTTATTTTTAAAAAACGCTATTTTCAAAAAAAATTTTTTAAGAGAGCACACAAGCAGGGATGGGGGAGGGGGCAGAGGGACGGAGAGAGAGAATCTTAAGCAGGCTACATGTCTAGCGGGGAGGCCGACACAGGGCTCAATCTCACGGCCCTGAGATCATGACCTGAGCCGAAATCAATAGTCGTAGGCTTAACTAACTGAGTCACCCAGGCGCTCCTTTAAAAATTAGAAAGGGGGGGGTACCTGGGTGGCTCAGTCGGTTAAGCGTCTGCCTTAGGCTCAGGTCATGATCCCAGGGTCCTGGGATCGAGCCCTACGTCAGGCTCCCTGCCCTGAGGGGAGCCTGCTTCTCCCTCTCCCCGCTGCTCATGCGCGCGCTCTTTCTCTCAATAAAATCTTAAAAAAAAATTTTTTTTTAACCATCAGTATTTAGTTAATCTCATCACCTTAGTGAAGATTTTGCCATTGGATCTGAATAGGAGAGTGATGGCTGTATGTCCTTCACCGTAGGGTTGGATGTTACCATCTCATTTTACAAATGAAGAAACAAAGTCTCAGATGTTAAATGACTCACCTTAGGTCACATGGCTTGTAAATGCTAAAGATGGGGTTTATTCCTAAATTTTCTGACTCTAAACCTGAACAATATATGCCATATTTGAAAATCTATGAATATATGCTGTATTGCTTTATACAAATCTTATTTGCTTTATACAAATTTAATTAACTGTGCTTCTTCAGCCTCTGATATGTAGATTTTTTATATTCTATAATTTCAAAGCCAAAATAGTTTATGATGCTCTGAGCCAATGCTCAGTCACATGGCTGGTAGGAAAAACATGGAAACCTGACAGATCATTCCTGCTAATTCAGGCTAATTTTAAAATGCTCTTGTGTAATATAACATCACAGATCATGTCCTATATCGTCCTCCAGAAAAAGTATCTGCCCAAGAGCATCAGAAGCAGTTGGCATTTAACTGGGTAAGGAAGGTTCTCTCAGCAGCTGCTGAGCATGAAGTACTAATGGATCAGGACTGCTGACTACTAATTATATATTGTACATCCTGTTCTTTGTCAGCTTGAGGAAATTAGTCTGTCTTTACTCTCTCTGCACATTGAAATTGGTATAGAGTTCTATAAAAGAATTCTTTTTTCTCATCAGGGATTATGTTATAGTCTTTCTTTAAAAACTGGTATTAGGCAAGAAAATGCCAGATGGTTTTGTCTTTATTTTTAAGAGTAATTGATACAAAGGAGAGGGTCCAGAGATCTGGGTCCTAGGCTCAGTTCTCTTAGCAATGCTGCATGAACCATGACAACCATCTAACTTCACTGGGTTGATCTTTAAAATAAAGTAGTTGAACTACATGGTTTCATTATTTTCTTCTGGCCCTGAAACGCTCGAATGTGGTCCAACGGAAAGATCATTTGAGTGAGACGAAAGGACCTGAGTTTTAGCTAGTACCTGAGGTTTAACTAGTACCTTGGTTAGGTCGCATAACTTCTTTGAATGGGAATAATGCCAGACCTCTAAATCCTTACCAGGTTGCTGTGAGAATTAGGTGAAATAATAGTAGATAAGAAGCACTTGGAAAAATTGTAAAGCAAATATAAATGTGAAATGATACTATAAATTGCTCTGAGTCAATAAATAGTGAAATATTTTCATATTTAAAAAATAGTTATTTGATGAGAATATGGTTTGTTGAATAAGAAATTTCTGGAATAGATGTACTTATATATTTCTGTTTGCAAATATTTTTACTATGTGCAATGTTAATAAAACACTTTTCCAAAATGATGTACTAGTGACATTTTTAATGTTAGGGATTGATTTTGTTATTGGCCTTGGTAGAGAATACTTTTTTATTATTATTTTGGGCTGATGGAGAAATCAAAACTGATAAAGACATTTAGTTTGTAATGAAAGTGCACTGGAGTTTTGTGAATAATTTGAATTTCTAACTAAGGTTCAGATGTAATAAAATTTTCATAAGGCAGTCAATTTTCAGGTAGTTTACTGTCCTGTAAAACTGAAGATTTCTACTCTTAGTCAACAGTTTTCTATGATTATCTGGCCTCTTCGATACCCATTACTCTAAGGATATATTCTGGACTAAGTAGGCCACTAACAATTCAGTAATCCCGAAATAGACTCGATCCATTATTTTGAAAAAGTATCAAACAGAGGTGCCTGGGTGGCTCAGTCATTAAGCGTCTGCCTTCGGTTCAGGTCGCGATCTTACAGTCCTGGGATCAAGCCCCGCATCGGGCTCCCTGCTCGGCGGGAAGCCTGCTTCTCCCTCTCTCACTCCTCCTGCTTGTGTTCCCTCTCTCAGTGTCTCTCTCTGTCAAATAAATAAATAAAATCTTAAAAAAAAAAAAGTATCAAACTAGTTATGTTCAGTGTCACAGTAGAAGGCCCCTTAAGATGACTTGCATGTTTTCGTCGTTACCAAATGTAGTCTAAGGACAAATAGAACAATACTGAGTAATCTTGGAGGGTCTGGAGCTGTAAGCCATAGGGTCCTCTACAAGCATGAAATTTCGTTGAAATTTTGTGTTTTATCTTAAAAGCTGAGGGACACCAGCAGCATGTTCACGGAATTTTTGCATTTATTCTGTAATAGATCTGTGTTTTATTATGAAAGCAGAGTTTTAAATTATTCACTGGTAACATTGATATTCCAAAGTGTCACCTCATTGTGTGCTCTTGGGTTACATACGGCTGCCCCCAATTTGAAAAGCTACAAATATATGCCATATTTGCTTTATACAAATCAAACAAATTAGACCATAATTTTTTAAAGCTGTGTATTCAGTTAATATTAACATCCCTTCAAGCTCTTGGATATGAGATTCTGCCTTCATCTCGTGGAATTATAACCACCATTATTTCATACCCTTTGAATTTTCAGCTTTCAGAGAAGGGGAAACCTTATGTTGATATTCAAGGTTTAACTGCTTCTACCATGGAAATTCTGTTGGACTTTGTGTACACTGAAACCGTACATGTGACAGTGGAGAACGTGCAGGAACTGCTCCCTGCAGCCTGTCTGCTCCAGCTGAAAGGTACGGATGTTAAAGTTGCTGTCGTGCCAAGGTAGCCTTGGAAGTGTTTAAAATTAATGATGTAAACTTAATCCTAAAAATTATGGAGACAGACCATGGGCACTCACGTTTACTGCTTGTGGCACAGAAGATCAGATTTCAATCACAGTATCAAAGAGCCTCTCCACATGTGAGTGTTTGGCTCTTCAGAAGAGAGCATTTGCACCTTTTATGTTTTTTAAAAAATGGAAGAGGGGATTATAGACGCATTTTCTTACATATATGTACACTGTAACTCTACAGGGAAACACAGGAGACTGATATTATTCATAGGCTACATGGAAAGGAACTAGATGGCCAGGTGGATAGGGAGGCTGGGGGATTATCCATGGCAAACCCTTTTGTACTTTTAATTTTTCAATCATGTAAATTATCTGTTGAAAATTTAAATTGACATACAAAAATGAAAGTATATAATGTTTTCACGAGATTAAATATTGCTGTTCCCAGCCCGTCTTTCTTAACTTGCTCTGATGTTTCTATGATTTTCAGTTTTTCGAAACACATGGTTGAAAATTTTCACTTTTTAATACATGATTGAAAACAGTGTGAAGCTTTTGCATTAGTGCACAGCTGTAACATTAGATTCATACTCTGAACTTGTCAATTAGAGAAATAAGAGATTGGTGTTAGTGTCTTTTACTTTTCCTTCATAGGAGTCTTTCAGTAAGTTTGCATATGGAGTAGAAATTAGGTACATTATGTTAAATTGTGATTGATTTTATAAAAGCTTGATTCCCAAGAGTTTTATAGGCATTTTTGTTTAATTGTGCCAGTGTCCATCGAAACAATTTGTCTTGCTATACTTATTTTAAAGCTGAAACAGAGACATAGTTGTAAAGGCCTTCTTTGAAGGTCACATAGCACATAAGACAGAAATTGCATTTGAATTCCTTAAGCATAAAATTTCTAATCTGATCACCAGCTGTTGAGCCAGGATTCCTCTGTTACCGTGTAGAGAAGACACCTTGATCCAAGAATGTAGACCAGTTCACACCTGGTCAAGTACTCTGAAGTGTTCATTGTCTGTGTTTGTCCTAGGTGTGAAGCAAGCCTGCTGTGAGTTCTTAGAAAGTCAGTTGGACCCCTCCAATTGCCTGGGTATCAGGGATTTTGCTGAAACTCACAATTGTGTTGACCTGATGCAAGCAGCTGAGGTTTTTAGCCAGAAGCATTTTCCTGAAGTGGTACAGCATGAAGAATTCATTCTTCTAAGTCAAGGAGAGGTGGAAAAGTTAATCAAGTGTGATGAAATTCAGGTACAAATTTGGCTTGGTATTCGGGTTTCTTTAAGACTGGGCCATTACAGAACCTGGGAAAAACAAGGTGGAATTACTGTCTTTTTGTAGCAGGGCATCTTAATCAAGTGTCAGTATTGGCTCCAAAGGTTTCACTCAGTGCCCTGAAATTATATGCCAAATTTATTTGCACTTTTATGGGAGGGAGTTAGCCACCTTCCTCAGTGTATGATCGCAAAGGTTAAGAGTCACTTTTTTTTTTTTTTATGTTTCTCTGATGTCTTACAACTATTTTTTTTTAAAGATTTTATTTATTTATTTGCCAGAGAGAGAGAGAGAGAGAGCAAAAGCAGGGGGAGCAGCAGGCAAAGGGAGAAGCAGGTTCCCTGCTGAGCAGGGAGCCTCATGTGGGACTCGATCCCAGGACCCTGGGATCACAACCCAAGCCAAAGGCAGACGCTTAACCAGCTGAGCCACCCAGGTGTCACAAGAGTCACTATTAAAGAGAGTGTGGAATAAGCAGAAATTGGAAATAAAGTAGATTTCTGTAGAACACTTCTCTATTACTCATTCACTCATTTTACAAACATTTATTGAGAATTTCTACTATACAGCAGTAGATATTCTCAATGAACTATATGTACCAGATGCTATGGACCCAAAAGTGAGTAAGATACATTTGTTTTCAGTAATTCACAGTGTGTAGTGGTAGAGACAGACAAAAAGACAAAACTTAGAGAGTATAATGAGAATAATGAACTTATTCAAAGTGAAGAAATTAGAAAAAAGAATTAAACCTTTTAAGTTAAAATTAGATCAAAAAGGAAGTGGATGAGAAAGGAAGTGGAAAAAAACGGTGGCGATCATAAGCAGGAGGCAGATGGTAAGTGCCTAATGGGGTTATGAGGGAGTGGGAAGAAGAGACATATGAACTCCCCTTGAGGGAGTTGTTTTTCACCTAGCAGAGGGGAAACTACCGGTGGGCGGGCAAGGGTTCAGTGACTTACCCCAGCAAGAAGGATCTTAGTCAATCCTAATGCTAAATCATAGTGCCAATAGTTTAGCAGAGTTTTTATTGAATAGAAATCTGTACTTAGGCTGACAATTGGAGTGAGAAGTCCAATATGGGGGTATAGATGTCTTTGAAGCCCAAGGCATTAATTTCCAGTGGTCGAATTCTCTGGTTAGTAGCTCCTAGAAAATACCTAGCAGAGCCAAGTGGTAGGATAAAAGTCCATCTGTTAGGTTTTGTTTCCTCGAGTCAGGAGAAATCCGATTCTCTAGGAAGGCTAAGAGTTCATTTTTTCCTCTCACCCTCCTTAGATAATAATAAAAAATGAGGGCGCCTGGGTGGCTCAGTTGGTTAAAGCGACTGCCTTCGGCTCGGGTCATGATCCTGGAGTCCCGGGATTGAGTCCCAGGGAGCCTGCTTCTCCCTCTGACCCTCTTCCCTCTCGTGCTCTCTATCTCTCATTCTCTCTCTCTCAAATAAATAAATAAAATCTTTAAAAAAAAAATGAACTTTGAATTAGTGGATTCCCAGAAGTTAATGGCACCTCATTTTAATATTAAAAAGAATCAAAGTCTGATGAATTTTCTAAGTGCTATAGAAGGAATTTGCTAAAGAAATCCTATAATACACATTTGTAAATGCAATGATAACTAATTTATTTTATTAAAACTAGGATTTTTATGCAATACAGTCTTCAGAATGTTTATCAAAATTTTAGCCAACTTTTTCTTTTTGTCTTTCCCTACTGACTTTTTTTTTTTTTGAAGATTTTTATTTATTTGACACACAGAAAGAGAGATAACAAGCAGGCAGGCAGGCAGAGGGAGAAACAGGCTCCCTGCTAAGCATGGAGCCCGATATGGGGCTGGATCCCAAGACACTGGGATCATGACCTGAGTTGAAGGTAGACGCTTAACCGGCTGAGCCACCCAGGTACCCCTCCCTACTGACTTTCTGAGGGAAAATTGATTAGGGCACCTTGGTGACGTTTCCAACTAAAGAGGAATCATTTTATAGTTTGACATGGTGTCATGTTAGTACAGAGAAGCTGCTGTTACAAATGTTACTGAGCCAAGTATTTGCTAACGTTTTGTTCTCACTCTTGCTGTGGTAGGACATTGTGTCCATGCACTGGAATGCCAGGTATAGACAAATGGCACATTCCTCAGACTTGGGAAACTGGTAACTTGCTAGAATATCTTGATTTTTCTTGATTTATCCATACATTAGAAAATATAGTAAATAGAATGAGTACTATAGATTTGAAGTTCACTGCACATAATAATAAAAGAGGTAAAACTCAGCATTTACTGTTGGTTTCTTTATTAAATATTTATTGGGCGCTTAATGGTGTGTCCAGAACAGTTCCATGTACCAGCAATCCGATTGTAGACAAAAAAGATAAAAATCCCTGTACCCTGGACTTCTCATTTTAATTGTACTATTCTTGGTATATCTTATCTAATGTAGTTCTCAAAAGTGTCTCCATTTTTTCAGAGGAAGAAACTGAGGCTTTGAGGATACCCATCATACCAGAGCTAGTAAGTGGTAGAACCAGGCCTCATATCTGGGCCAACTGGCTCCAGATTGTTCTGTTCCAAGAAACTATGAGCAGGTTGCCTAGTTAGTTTCTCATTGACCAAATCAGCAAGCAGTTACAGCAATCATTTATTTTAGAACTATGTAAACTTTGGAATAAAATTAAATGGAACAGGGAGAGCAAAAGACTAACTTTTTTATTCAGAAACTGAAACGACAAGAGTTTAAGAACTCTTTTGTCTTCCTTCAGCCTCTGTCAAGACTTGTCTTTTTTTCTGGAAAGACAGCAAATGGCACATTTTTTTCCTCTTCCATATACCAGCCAGAAAGAGGAACCAGATGTTTTACTCCCCAACTAATACTTCCTCTGAATTATATAAAACGATAGTATTTAACACAATGGGAAACAGTATATTGTACTGGTTAAAACAACATGGGCCTTAGGGGCACCTCGGTGGCTCGGTTGGTTAAGCGGCTGCCTTCGGCTCAGGTCGTGATCCCAGGGTCCTGGGATCAAGCCCCACGTCCGGCTCCCTGCTCAGTGGAGAGCCTGCTTCTCCCTCTCCCTCTGCCTGCCACTCTGCCTACTTGTGCTCTCTATGTCTCTGTCAAATAAATAAATAAAATCATAAAAAACAAACAAACATGGGCTTTAGAATCATCCTGGGATTTATTTTGGCCATGTGACACATGTTAACCTGACCACTAATCTTTGGTTTCCTCTTCTGTAGATAATAGTCATGCTTAGTGCATAGGGCCATTCTGCTCATTAAATTATCAGTGCCTGATACATGAAATAGTTCTCTGTGAAAATTTATTAGGGGGAAATTTTTCTCCATAGTGAAGCATTAATGTAGGGCTTTTTTCCTCCCAGTTTAGCTGTTTCTCTGCAGTGCTAATTTATTCTGTCTTCAGTAAGATCAGGGATCTCTGCTCATCATTGAAAAACCCCGTCATAAATTGATAAATCTAATTTAAACCTAAAATATATCAGAGCCTAGCGTGTAGCTGTTTACAACTATGAGCTTGTCATTCTTATCTTTAAAAAATTTTTTTTTAAATTGTGGACAGCCTTCTGCACACTCCTCTGCATCTAATCCATCAGTAGGCTGGGTTAGTGTGACCTCCCGTAAAATTTGTTGCATAAATTTCTGTCACCCCTGCCATAGTCTAAGCACCCATCGCTTTTTTTTTTTTTTTTAATTTTATTTACTTGACAGAGAAAGAGAGCACAAGCAGGGGGAGTGGGAGAAGCAGACTCCCCGCTGAGCAGGGAGCCTGATGCAGGGCCTGATCCCAGGACCCTGGGGATCACGATCTAAGCCGAAGGCAGACGCCCAATCAACTGAGCCACCCAGGCGCCCCGAAGCACCCATCACCTTTGGCCTAATGTACCAGAGGAGCCTCTAACTGGTATCCCAGCTCTTGGTCCTTCTACACTGTTCTACCCATGGTAGTCAGGGTAATCTTTAAAACATCAGTATGATCATATCACAAGCTTGGTTGAAACCTTTTAGTGGTTTCCCATTGCTGTTAGAGTAAATTCCAGTCTTCTAATGCTCTCTCTGAGCTGGCCCTTGGTTACCTCTTCAGCTTGATCTTTTACCATTCTTCCCCTTTCTCATTCATTCTACTACACCAGCCTGTAGTCTGTTCGTTTTTGCTCTAGGACAGTGCTGTCCAGTAGACCATCATGTGAAGATGGGGAGGATTGATAGTTATGCCGTCCGGTTTGCTAATCACCTGCTTTGTGTGGCTGTTGAGCACTTGAAATGTGGCTAGTGTGACTGAGAAGCTGAGTTTTTAATTTCACTTAATTTTAATTAATGTAAACATACATAGCCATACATGGCTAGTGGCTACCATATTGGACAATACAGCTCTAGGGTTTTTTCATGTGCTCTTTTTGCCTTGGAGTACTTTGTCACTCTTCCTGGCTAAGTGCTACTCATCCATCAGATTGAAATGTATTTCTTCTACAGGGAGGCCTTTTCTGACCCATCAATCTGAATTAGAACATCTCATGTTATTCTGTCTCATAGCCCCTGTACTTTTCCTACATGGTATATAATGACAAAGTGGGATTGTTCATTTTACTGTTATCTCCCCACATAAAAGCAAAGTTCATGTCTAATTTGTTACCAGTGTATAACCAGCTTCCAGCCCTGGGCCTGGCACTTAGTAGGTGTTTGGTAAATCCAATGAATGAATGTTCTGAAACATTTTCTCTATTTTCAGTTCTTGGGAAAAGTTCACAGAATGATGTCTTTATCTAGGCACTGTCACATTCTGAAAGGTATCTCAGAACAGATACACTCCCCAAATGATTAATTATATATATTGTCTCAAAGCACAGTGCCTGATAAATGGTAATTGTTCAGATGCTAATTAACAATTATTTGGAAACTGCAGTATTATAGCATAATGATGTAAGAGAAGTTCCTGCCTCACAGGCTTGGATGGAGGAGTTGGGGAGCAATCCTGGAGGTCATTAGACAGCACTTAATGAACACAAGTTATTTTTTTTATTTTTTACTTTTTTTGCTTTGCTAATAATAAAATTTTTAATTAATTAATTTGTTTTATTATGTTAGTCACCATACAGTACATGATTAGTTTTTGATGTAGTGTTCCATGATTCATTGTTTACATATAACACCCAGCGTTGTATGCAATACACGCCCTCCTTAATACTTATCACCGGCAAGCCCATCCCCCCACCCCCCCTCCCCTCTAAAACCCTCAGTTTGTTTCTCGGAGTCCATAGTCTCTCATGGTTCGTCTCCTCCAATTTCCACCCCCCCTTCATTTTTCCCTTCCTTCTCCTAATGTCCTCCGTGCTATCCCTTATGTTCCACAAATAAGTGAAACCATATGATAATTGACTTTCTCTGCTTGACTTATTTCACTTAGCATAATCTCCTCCAGTCCCATCCATGTTGGCACAAAAGTTGGGTATTCATCCTTTCTGAATGGCTGAGTAATATTCCATTGAATATATGGACCACATCTTCTTTATCCATTCATCTGTTGAAGGGCATCTCGGCTCCTTCCACAGTTTGGCTATTGTGGACATTGCTGCTATGAACACTGGGGTGCATGTGGCCCTTCTTTTCACTACATCTGTATCTTTGGGGTAAATGCCCAGTAGTGCAATTGCTGGGTCATAGGGTAGCTCTGTTTTTAACTTTTTGAGGAACCTCCACAGTGTTTTCCAAAGTAGCTGTACCAACTTGCATTCTCACCAACAGTGTAAGAGGGTTCCCCTTTCTCCACGTTCTCTCCAACATTTGTTGTTTCTTTCCTTGAACACAAGTTATTTTTAGAGCCAATTTTGGGGGTGCCTGCCTGGTTCAGTTGGTAGAGCAAGCAACTCTCGATCTCAGGGTCGTGAGTTCATGCCCCACATTGAGCATAGAGCTTACTTGAAAAAAAAAAAAAAGCCAGTTTTGAATAGGGCAACGGATTCCTCCTCCCCCTGTAAAGTTTCAGAAATGGCCAGAAAAAAAATTCAGGAATGGAAAAACTTCTGAAGTAAAAGCCAACTTGTGACTAATGGTTTATTAGGCACTATCTCAGATTTTTTACCCAATTTTACTGCAGCTCTTTGGCTGGTCTTAGTGAGTTGTGTGGGCAAGGGTTGTTTTCCCAAGAGCTTAGCTATTTCTGGAAGGGAGGAAATAATCGTGTAGGGGATGGGGAACAGGGAGGAGAAAGTAAGCACAGTTACTTTCTGAGATTGTGAGATAATTGGAAAAGCAGAGTTCCATGCTGTGTAATTATACACTTACAGGTGGATTCTGAAGAACCCGTCTTTGAAGCTGTCATCAACTGGGTGAAGCATGCCAAGAAGGAGCGAGAAGAATCCTTGCCTGACCTGCTACAGTACGTCCGGATGCCCCTGCTGACCCCCAGGTACATCACAGACGTAATAGATGCTGAGGTAAGGCATGCAAAACACACAGGATCCAAAACCTTGAATATCTCTTGGAACTTAGTATTGTGTACTCAAAATTGGTTATTTTAATATAGGCACAGAGCCTCCCAAGTTAGCCTGTCTAGGAATGCCAGAGAGGAGAGAGGGTGGTGCTAGGTAGTCTCCACACAATTGCTTGGCAAGTCAGCCTTCTGGAAATGGAAATCTGTGGTTTAATTTTCTGTTTTCTTGTCTTGTTGTTTTATATGCCCCTATGTGTTTTACATAAGCAACATGAGATGATAAATGTCCCCTTCTCCATCAAACATAAGTTGTTCCAGATTGCCCTGAAAAAGATGCTTTGCTTATCAAGTCTATTTTTGACCTCTCGTGATATCAATGTGAAAGTAGTTTGATGCATTTTAATACCAATTTGGGTTATACTGTGTTTATTTATAAAAGTGTTTTTCCAACCCAGGTTCTTTGTGTGTGGTATGTTTTCATAATTTTTACCATGTATATCACCGATTCACCCTGACCATACTTTGGGCGAATACTGCTGTTTAACGTATAGGTAAAGCCCAGGTCAGTGAATGCATTCCTTCTTTTGACCCAGTCCCAGACCTCTTGGGGAGTTAACTACATACAGTTTTCCAGGTCATATTAGAAAAGTTGCAGGCTGGTTAGTGTCACATGTCAAACTTTTTCTCATATTTGTAATTTCTAACAACTCATACAGCCATCGTGTCTGTTCTTTATGTTGTGATTCATAATGCAGACTCTGGGGTCCAACCCAGGAGACTGAAATCCCAAATTCACCACTCACCCTGCAGTGAGGGAGTCTGGCCTCACTCGCCTTCTCCCTCTGAGCTCTTCTGGAGGTCCTCATTGGTTGAGCCCAGCCAGAAGCCAGAGAGCCTAGGGACCCTACGACATACTTCGTGTAGGCCAGTCTCCTAAGCCAGCGAGCGGAGTGGAGAAAGATGGGGAGTGAATCTAGGGATGTGATGGAGAGCTGCCCAGTACAGAGTTCCCTCAGGAGGAGACAGAGGCATCGTGACAGTGCTGTGAACCTTGGGGGAATTATTTCAGACAAGACTTACTTCTTCCTATCATCCCAGGAATTAACAGAAGCCTTTTGGTTTTCCCTTAAAATTTTTATTAGCTATTTCCTACTTGTGTTTGTGTAATCACTGGAAGGATGTACAAACAAAAATAGTTAATGCCTAGTGCTGAGGTGGATAGAGAATACTTCTCAGTATATCTTTTTATGTCATTTGATTTTTGAACCATGTAATATTGTCTATTAAAAAATTGTTTTCTTAATTTGTGGAAACCCACTGCATAGTTATTACCAGCAGCCCTTCTGGAACTGGTTTTCTAGATCAAAAAGTTCCTTCTTACGTGTGCCATTTATACTCGTATATTAAAGACATGGCCCCTGTGGCTCACTCTGCTCTCTGCTGTGTTTCAGCCTTTCATCCGCTGTAGTTTACAGTGCAGGGATCTAGTTGATGAAGCAAAGAAGTTTCATCTGAGGCCTGAACTGCGAAGTCAGATGCAGGGACCCAGGACGAGGGCTCGTCTAGGTAAGCTGGCATCTCGGCAGAAGGAAGGGATGTATGTCAACTTCCCCTTGCTAGGTGGCATGATGTAGTTGAAAAGAACATTCTGTAAGTACAAAGACCCGTTTCAGACCTGTTTTTAATCTTTTAGTAATAGTGCCATCTTGGACAAGTCACTTCACCACCCTGAGCTCTCCTACAAACCAAGGATACCTTCCCTATCTATTTCACATAACTGTTTAGAGGATTAAATGGAATAGAGTATGTAAAAACACATTCTAAATTGTCAAGTATTAGGCAGTGTAAGTTATAATTTTATTTTACTGGGGCGCCTGGGTGGCTCAGTCCTTAAGCGTCTGCCTTCGGCTCAGGTCATGATCCCAGGGTCTGGGATCGAGCCCCCCATTGGGCTCCCTGCTCTGCGGGAGGCCTGCTTCTCCCCTGCTTCTCCCTCTCCCCCTGCTTGTGTTCCCTCTCTCGCCGTGTCTCTCTCTGTCAAATAAATAAAATCTTAAAAATGAAATGAAATAAAATGAGGATACTAATGTCTTATTTCAGTCGGTTGCTGTGGAGATTAAATGGCATGGTACGTATAAGATGCCTGGTGCTGTGGCTGACAGGTAGTAAGTACACAGATACTCCCTCACTTCCGTTTCCTGCCCTCCCTATTCCACTATTGTAGGTTATAAATGATCTATGGGGTGCTGTTTTCTTTTTGTTATTGTCTGCTTTTATCTAACTGTGGACTCATGTATATGAAGGTGTTAATTGATAATTAAGCTGTTTACTGATCGCTTTAAGTAGAATGATGATTTGTCCCCTGTTACATTTTTTTAATGGCGTAAGTACTATATGTCAATGTACGTCAGTGTAGAAATGCTAGAAATACAGAGAAGATCTCGAGAGATTAGAATATGATTCTACATTCCCTTAGAGTTGTGAGATTATTTTTCAGAAGTTCCAGTAAAAGAAATCCTGAAGCTGTCTCCAACTAGATTCTTATTTTAGCATCTCCTTGTCAGTGCCTTAGAAGTAAATTGTTCCTACCATCATGTCTTCTACTATTTCTCTTCACAGAGATTGCTAAACCAGCTACCAGGATAATGATTCTTCTGCATACAGCATTAGACAATTAAATTTACAGCTACACAAAAATAGCATGCCAAATAATGGGTGGGGATTCTGTCTTAGTTATTTACCTTTTACCCATTACTTTTTCACAGAAGATACAGTGGAAATTGCCATTTCTAATTTGTCAGTCTCCTTTTCTGAGCTAAAGATCAATACATGTGGAAATGTAGTCTCTGAAACCTGTGGTGTTAGCAGTCCTGCAGGCTGTCTGCTATAGTCCTCTAACAGCACACCACAGTCCACACGCACTCCTCCCCCCAGTAATGACAATGGCATTGTCAAGATGCCTCGGTTCTACTAATGTGGTTTTTCGTACTGTTTTTTTCAGGTGTTTTGACTGACATACTTTCTTTATGATAAAGAGAAAACCTAACTTAACAAGTTCCCCCCCGCCCCCAATTCATTGGCAGAGAACAAACAGGTTTCCTTCTAGTCATTCCTTTCACTAGCTCTTTTCACATTAGTTTGTTAGAGTAGTGGTCCCCAACTTAGGGTCTGAAGACATTGAAACATTTAGGAGTTCTCCCAGGAGAGGAACACTTTCTAGGCACAAAGTAATAGAAGAAATCACAAAGGAAAAGGTCAGTGTATTTGACCAAATAAAAATCATGCATAACATCGTAAGACAAATAGGAAAGTAGATTTGCTACAGCCATGGCAAAGAGTTAAACTCATTTGTATATAAGGAGCTCATAATAAAAATACATGAGAGACACTGAAGACTTGAGTGTATAGTTTACGGAGGAGGGAGTACAATTGACTACTAAATATAAAGGGAAATTCAACCTAATTACTAATAGTCTTATTAGTAATAAAGTAAGAATTAAAACAATGAATACAATTTTTTGTCTACCAAAGCACCAGAGATTAGAAAACAATATCCAGCTATAGAGAGTGGAATGAATTGGCGACTTTATAGTGTTGATAGCAATATAAATTGGTTTAAACCTCAGAAAGTCATCTTATAATGTGTGTGTGTATATATATATATATATATATGCATATATATATATATTTTAAGATTTTATTTATTTATTTGACAGAGACAGCGAGAGGAGGAACACAAACGGGGAGTGGAAGAGGGAGAAGCCGGCTTCCAGGCACCCTCTTATAATGTATATTAAAAGATTTTTTTTTAAAGTTCATGTTCTGGGGCGCCTGGGTGGCTCAGTCCTTAAGCGTCTGCCTTCGGCCCAGGGTCCTGGGATTGAGCCCCGCCTTGGGCTCCCTGCTCAGCAGGAAGCCTGTTTCTCCCTCTCCCACCACCCCTGCTTGTGTTCCCTCTCACTATATCTGTCTCTGTCAAATAAATAAAATCTTAAAAAAATAAAAAGTTCATGTTCTTCACCCCAGCAACCCTCCCATTTCTGTCTTAAGAAAATAACTGGGATTGGGTGCCTGGGTGGCTCAGTTGGTTAAGCGACTGCCTTCGGCTCAGGTCATGATCCTGGGGTCCCGGGATCGAGTCCCATATCGGGCTCCCTGCTCGGCGGGGAGTCTGCTTCTCCCTCTGACCCTCTTCCCTCTCGTGCTCTCTATCTCTCATTCTCTCTCTCTCAAATAAATAAATAAAATCTTAAAAAAAAAAAAAAATAACTGGGATTTCATATTCAAGCATATTTATCACAGGACTATATGTGATTGTTTATAGTCCCAAATTACAAACACCTGAAATACCTAAGAATAATAAAATTTTGTATTAAAAGATTTTGTTAATATCTTGGAAAAATTAAATATAAAACAGGTGGGGGGGCAACTCTTGATCTCAGGGTTGTGAGTTCAAGCCCCACATTGGTGTGGATGTAGAGATTACTTAAAAAATAAAATCATAAAAAAATAAAAAATAAAAACGGTACAATAAATATGGTCCCATTTATGTTTTACAAATATTTAGAAACAAGGCTGGAAGGGAATAATCTCTTATATTTTGATGTGTCTTCATGTTGTGGAATTATGGGTAAACATTTTTCACAATACTTGTCTGTATTTTCTAAGTTCTTTTAGCAGTAAGCATGTATTTTACTTATGTTTTATAATCACAAGAAATACAATTTCTTTTTTTTTTTTAAAGATTTTATTTATTTATTTGACACAGACAGAGAGCAGGACCACAAGCAGGGGGAGTGGGAGAGGGAGAAGCAGGCTTCCCACTGAGCAGGGAGCCCGATGTGGGATTCGATCCCAGGACTCTGGGATCATGACCTGAGCCGAAGGCAGCCGCTTAACGACTGAGCCACACAGGCGCCCAAGAAATACAATTTCTAAATCTTTTTAACCAATGGGGGTTAATATGCAAGTAAGGATGACAATTATACTAATCCTCGAGTTATTTCTCAAATTTTCTAAAAAAAAAAAAAATGGCTTTCGTGCTAGACAAAGCTAAATAAAGACATCAGAATTGGGGCGCCTGGGTGTGGCTCAGTCATTAAGCGTCTGCCTTCGGCTCAGGTCATGATCCCAGGGTCCTGGGATCGAGCCCCGCATCGGGCTCCCTGCTCAACAGGAAGCCTGCTTCTCCCTCTCCCACTCACCCGGCTTGTGTTCCCTCTCTCACTGTGTCTCTCTCTGTCAAATAAATAAATGAAATCTTTAAAAAAATAATAATAATAGAAGTGCCTGGGTGGCTCAGTCGTTAAGCGTCTGCCTTCAGCTCAGGTCATGATCTCAGGGTCCTGGGATTGAGCCCCATGTCGGGCTCCCTGCTCTGCGGGAAGGCTGCTTCACCCTCTCCCACTCCCCCTGCGTGTGTTCTCTCTCTCACTATGTCTCTGTGAAATAAGTAAAATCTTTAAAAAAAAACAAACAACTGTGTTCTACCCCTAATTCTAAAAAGAATAATAATAAATAAATAAAATCTTTAAAAAAAATCAGAATTGACTAAAATATCTGTTCATTGTGAAAACAGTGGTGTTCTCATACTTATCCAAAGCTCTATTGGCACTTATATGTAACTCCAGCAGCAATGGGGAAGTTAGTAGCTAGTCTTTGAGAACACAAGGTCTCTCTTGGGAAAGTAATGAAAAGAGTCCTTCGTGGCAAAGAAATTTCAGAACCAATGGTCTAGGGCCCCGGGCATTTAGAACCATAAAATAATTGAGTGACTCACACTGAGACCTTTGTCCCTGTCCCACTGTAGACATAGAGTTACCAGAATGTTTACTGAGAAACTTTGAAATAAGAGGAAGTGCTGTCAGTTTTCTGGGTTTTGTAGCATAATCTAAATATTTCCTTTTTTTTTTTTTTATGTCCCCATCTTTCAAAAGCTGCCTGAGTGCAATCACATTATCAAGAAAGAGTGTTTTCTTTTCCCTAGGTTTTTTGTTGTTGTCATTTTTTGTTTCTGGGAATTACATAAAGCAACAGAAATTACAGCTGAAAATCAGTGGAAATTTTTTAAATGTGCAAAGCATATAAAGTACCTCTCAGTTGCAGAGTATTTTCATTGTCTTAGCCATACAGATATCATTCACTAGCATCACTTTTTTTTTTAAAAAGAGAGGGCGCCTGGGTGGCTCAGTCGTTAAGCGTCTGCCTTCAGCTTAGGTCATGATCTCAGGGTCCTGGGATCGAGTCCCACATCGGGCTCCTTGCTCCGCAGGAAGCCTGCTTCTCCCTCTCCCACTCCCCCTGCTTGTGTTCCTGCTCTCGCTGTCTCTCTCTCTGTCAAATAAATAAATAAAATCTTTAAAAAATAAATAAATAAATAAAAAATAAAAAGAGTTAGATCTATTATTTTTTTTTTATTTTGGGGGGAGGGCAGAGGGAGAGAATTAATCTTAAGCATGCTCCAAACACAGCATGGAGCCTGACAAAGGGCTCAATCTCAGAACCCTGAGACCATGGCCTGAGCCAAAATCAAGAGTCAGACACTTAACCAGCTGAGCCACCCAGGCGTGCCCTAGCATATTTGTCTATAAAGGGAAATGTGTTTGGGTAGGATTGCTTGACTTCTCTATTCAAGTTAAAGGGAGAGAAGAGATGCTGTAAGAAAGGGACAAATAGGGGAATAATACTCCCAAGGAAGAAGCAAATACTTTGTGGTCGTGGCCTCTCCCAGCTTGAAGGAATTTTATGCACAAATAAGCATAGTATGAAAGGACCCTTTGTTCAAATGCTTTGCTTTTCTAAAAGGAACTGACACCTGAGACCTTACTGGCTCACCTTGGAAAAGGGTCCACTTATTTTATTTGGCAAGTACAGAAGACAGATGCCCTCTTTAATGAGGTTAAACTTAAGGGTTCATGTTCAAACACACAGAAACAATAATATAATGATTCCCCATACCCATCATCCAGTTTCAACAATTATCAACTCATGGCCTATTTTGAAGCACATCTAGGGCATATAATTCCATCCATATATATTATGCTTTCTTTTTTTTTAATAAAGATTTTTATTGAGAGAGAGAGAGAATGGTAGAGAGAGAGCATGAGAGGGAAGAAGGTCAGAGGGAGAAGCAGACTCCCTGCTGAGCAGGGAGCCCGATGGGGGACTCAATCCTGGGACTCCAGGATCATGACCTGAGCCAAAGGCAGTCGCTTAACCAACTGAGCCACTCAGGCGCCCTATATTATGCTTTCATGTGTATCTCTGAAAGATAAGGAGCTTTTTAAAAATGCACCTAAAATGCCATTATCACTCTTCAAAGAAAACCCACAACCAGTTATTTATTTTCATCAGATATCAAGGACATGTTCATATTTCCCCAGGTTTTGTTTTTGAATACTTATGTTGCCCCAGTCGTGATCCAGATAAGGTCCATATGTTGCACTGAGTTCCTATCTCTCTTTAGTCTGTTTTAATCCATGGGTTTTTCCCTTCTACTTTTGTATTCCCTTGCAATTTATTTGTTGAAGAAACCAGGCTGTTTGACTTGTTAGAATTTCCCATATTCTGGATTTTGCTGATTGCATCCATGTAGTGTCATTTAGTATGTTCTTCTGTCCCCTGAATTGCCTATAAACTGGTGGTTAGACTAGTGACTTGGTTAGTTTCAAGATTCGGGTTCATTTTTTTTTTTTAGCAAGAACACGTCATCGGTGATGGTGGTGTAATTCCTATTGAGCATTATAAAGTAGTAGTTTTGCTTTTCCCTAGTGATTAGAGTAGCCATTGATTATAATTTTCAGAGCCATTATTCATGGGGGGGCATCTGTGTTTTTGTCAGTTTAAAGGTACTCCATTTGCTCTTTCAAGTCCAGTTACTTATGAGATCACTTTGATCTCCTCAATGCCCTTCTAGTAATTGAATTGTACAAAATGCTCCAATCTCTCCATGAGCTCTAGTAGAGCACATGTACGGAGGGTTTTCTCAAAAGACTTTGCTCTTTGGAAAGAGGCAAAGGAGGAGTTTTGTTTTTTTTTTTTTTTAAGATTTTATTTATTTATTTGACAGAGAGAGACACAGCGAGAGGGAACACAAGCAGGGGGAGTGGGAGAGGGAGAAGCAGGCTTCCCGCGGAGCAGGGAACCCGATGCGGGGCCCAGTCCCAGGACCCTGGGATCATGACCTGAGCCAAAGGCAGACGCTTAAGAACTGAGCCACCCAGGCGCCCCAAGGAGGAGATATTTTATCGCAAGAAGGCCTTATGGGAGAGGGGAAGATATAAAGGCCATCAAAATACCTTCTTTGGGAAAATAGTAGAAGAAAAGTCTTGTTAAAAGCCTACTGTTATGATTACCTGGCAGTTGTGATGAATTGGCAGGGAGCGTGGTCATAAAGTTGGCTAAATTGGAAAAATTTAAAGAGATTTTTAAAAATTTATCACTTGGGGGCGCCTGGGTGGCTCAGTCTGTTACGCGGCTGCCTTCAGCTCAGGTCATGATCCCAGGGTCCTGGGATGGAGCCCCGCATCAGGCTTCCTGCTCAGCGGAGAGCCTGCTTCTCCCCTTCTTTCTGCCTGCCTTTCTGCCTACTTGTGCTCTGTCTCTCTCTGTCAAATAAATAAAATCTTTAAAAAAAAATCTATCACTTGGTTCTTAAACCGTAACTTCTAGCTTTCTTGAGACAACGTTAGGAGAATGTTCTTTCCCCATTACAAAAAACTCTCATTTTGAGTTTTAAAGGCTGAGAAGGGACGGGAGTTCCTTTAGCCCCCTACCTTCACTGAGAACCTCACTTATGTCAACCAGAGTCATCTAGATAGGTTGGAATGGTGCGGTGTGTTCAAGTTTGCCTTCTGGAGTTTTAATGTCTTGAAATTTAAGATACAGGTCCTCAAGAGCTAGAGCCTCAGGAAGAAATTATTTCCTGTTAGGCAGCTTATGATGAATGTCCTATTTCAGATTGCTTCTCTGTGCCACATAAAACAAAATCCTAGGACTGTTTCTACTTACGTTTCCCCTGGGGTGGTGAAGTAACCTATCTGTCTTTTTCTCTCTTTGTCCTCAGGAGCCAATGAAGTGCTTCTGGTGGTTGGGGGCTTCGGAAGCCAGCAGTCTCCCATCGATGTGGTAGAGAAATATGACCCCAAGACTCAGGAGTGGAGCTTTTTGCCAGTAAGTAGTGGTGGAACCAGTCATGGGGAAAGATTTTAAAGGTCTTCAGTCCCTAACTCTAGATCATAACTAATCCAGCCCTAAAAGTAGCAAAGCCTAGTAACTGCATGATGCTCCTCATAATGGTGTCATGTACATAGTCAGTTCTAGATCAGTCAATCAATCAGTCAGTAGATATTTACCATTTAGGTAGAAGATCAGACTTCAGAAATATCAAAGGCCCTGTGTCAAATTAAACTTACCTGGCCCACCACTATTTGGGCACCTTCCTGAGCTGTCTGTGTAATTCCCAGCATGCTCTATTATCACACTCTATTAAACTGAACTCAGGGTTAAATTATTGAGTAATAATTATTCAATAATTCATATAATAAATTGAAATAATTTAATAATAAATTGAACTAGTGTTCACTTGAAGTCTGAAGTTTGTATCTCCCTTCATGTGTCTTTTTAGTGCTGGATGAACAATAATAATTCTGAGAAAACATGGAAATTGTTTTTAAGATTTATTTATTTGAGAGAGAGAGGGATCGCGTGGGGGCAGGAGTAGAGGGAAAGGGAGAAAGAGAGAAGCAGATTCCCCATTGAACTCAGAGCCCAACTCAGGGCTTGATCCCACCACCCTGAGATCATGACTTGAACTGAAATCAAGAGTCAGACGCTCAACCGATTGAGCTACCCAGGTACCGCAGAAACCATGGAAATCTTTTAATCTATCCTCCTAACTTTTAGGATCCCTGGCCCTCTGATTAGCACTTTGGGGATACTTTTCTGCCTTATAGAAGGATATTAGTCTTTAGCCCTGGAATAGATAGACTAGAAAGGAATCAGATACTGGATAATGGAAAGACATTAAACTTTTTGGAAGCCTTGGAAAGAGGCAAATGTCCAGAAGGGTTGCATCTTTAAAAGCATTATATAAGCAAGAGGGTATTCATTCAGTAGGCAGTTGGAGATCACTTGAGGGTGAACCACCGTCTCAAGAAGGGTTCATGGTGACAAGTGAAGGAGAGGAATGTAGATAAAAACAGGAAGGTTAGCAAAAGGTAAAGTCTAAGACTTGCATGCCTGAAACGACTTGTACCTCTTCTCTCCTAAATCTATAGAGCATCACTCGTAAGAGACGTTATGTGGCTTCAGTGTCCCTACATGATCGGATATATGTGATTGGTGGCTATGATGGCCGTTCCCGCCTCAGTTCAGTGGAATGTCTAGACTATACAGCAGATGAGGATGGAGTCTGGTATTCTGTAGCCCCTATGAATGTCCGACGAGGCCTTGCTGGAGCCACCACCCTGGGAGGTATGCTTGGTGTGCAGGGCAGTGTTTCCATTTTGTTGTGGCTGGATCAGGGTTCATACCTCTCCTGTTATCTTGCAGGAGAGTGAAATGTGGAGGATACTGGTAAGGTTAAATATTCCTTTTTGCTTTTGGAAATATTAATGTTACTTACCAAAGCTTTTCAATATTAATGGATATTTCAACACTGACAACAGAGTTGGTAAATCATGTTACAGTGTGCTGAGTGGAGAACTGGCACTAGTTGTGTTTTTTTTTCCAACTCCAGCTAGTCTTTGAGGATTCTATCTGACCCCATTCTTTTTAGGGGTCTGTCTGTCTTTTTTTTTTTTTTTTTAAGATTTTGTTTATTTATTAGAGAGTGCGTGCGTGAGTGGGGGGAGGGGCAGTGGGAGAAGCAGACTCCCTGCTGAGCAGGGAGCCCGTCTCAGGGGCTCAATCCCAGGACCCTGAGATCATGACCTAAACCGAAAGTTAGACACTTTTTTTTTTTTTAAGATTTTATTTATTTATTTTGACAGAGAGAGACACAGCGAGAAAGGGAACACAAGCAGGGGTAGTGGGAGAGGGAGAAGCAGGCTTCCCGCTGAGCAGGGAGCCCGATGCGGGGCTCGATCCCAGGACCCTGGGCCGAAGGCAGACGCTTAACAACTAACGACTGAGCCACCCAGGTGCCCCTAGATGCCTTTTTTTTTTTTTTTCTTTAAGATTATTATTTTAGAGGGAGTGCACACGCTAGCAGAGGTGTTGCGGGGGGTAGGAGCAGAGGGAGAGGATCTCCAGCAGGCTTCCTGCTGAGCATGGAGCCTGACATGGAGCCCGATCCCACGATCCTCCTGAGATCATGACCTGTGCCAAAATCAAGAGTCGGGCACTCAACCGACTGAGCCAGCCAGGCGCCCCATCTTTTGAGGTGTCTTAACTGTGATGTCTTCCTTATCTATACTCAGGTAATTGACTTACCCATGAAAAACACTTTTTGTTCCCAAACATTTGAAGTACTTGTGGGGAATTTGTAAAGAGAAGAGTTATTAGAAATCTCTCATCCTCTAATAGTCTATGATTCATTCATTCTGAGCAGATATGATCTATGTGTCTGGAGGCTTTGATGGAAGCAGGCGTCATACCAGTATGGAGCGATATGACCCAAACATTGACCAGTGGAGCATGCTGGGAGATATGCAGACAGCCCGGGAGGGCGCTGGACTAGTTGTGGCCAGCGGAGTCATCTACTGTCTAGGTATTCGGTCTCGGAGGCAGAGATGGGAGGGAACTTAATAGGCGGCAACCTCTGGGTGATTCCTTTTTATAAAAAAAAAAGTTCATAGACTTTTTTCAACTAAAATCATAGTCTATCCTCGTATCTTTTCTGTTAGCTAGGATTATCTTTTTTGTGGAAGCAGAAAATAGGGTACTGTCAGATTTCTCTTTGGATTATTGAAACTCCTTTAAAAAAAAAAAAAGAATTTATTTATTTGACAGAGAGAGAGAGACAGGAGAGAGGGAACACAAGCAGGGGGAGTGGGAGAGGGAGAGGCAGGCTTCCCGCGGAGCAGGGAGCCTGATGCAGGGCTCGATCCCAGGACCCTGGGATCATGGCCTAAACCGAAGGCAGATGCCCAACGAATGAGCCACCCAGGCGCCCCTGGATTACTGAAACTCTTAAGAACTAAAACTAAAAGAATTAATTGAAACACTCAAGAGAAAGGCAGCCTGGGAATGCGCATGAGGATTTCCCATTCTTTCTGAAACGGTCTCTATTTTTTCAGGAGGATATGATGGCCTGAATATCTTAAATTCAGTTGAGAAATATGATCCCCACACAGGACACTGGACTAATGTTACACCAATGGCCACCAAGCGCTCTGGTAAGACCAGTCATATCTAAGGGAGAGGACAGTGGACCGTGCTGACAAATCTTTATATATGCAGTGGTGCTGCAGTCAAAAATAGGGGATCAACAAATCAGAGTTGTAGTTCTTTCCTCACTGTACACTTATAGTAAAAGGAGTGAGGTTCCATTTTCCTCTTTGCCTGTCTTTTCTCTAAATATAGTGATAATAAAGACAACTAGATTATTCTAGGGCTGTCTGGCCCTAGTCTGCATCCCTCAGCTACCTTAGAATTCAGCTAGCCATCAGTGATCATGTTTTGTTTTTCAATTTCTGATCCTAAGCTTAGTAGTATTCACTTGCTATGCCCTTTTTCCCTCCAGGTGCAGGAGTAGCCCTGCTGAATGACCATATTTATGTGGTGGGGGGATTTGATGGTACAGCCCACCTTTCTTCTGTTGAAGCATACAACATTCGCACTGATTCCTGGACAACTGTCACTAGTATGACCACTCCACGATGCTATGTAGGGGCAACGGTGCTTCGGGGGAGACTTTATGCTATTGCAGGGTAAGGATTTGGAAGCCACACTAGAGTCATCATGCATCCAGGACCACATGATCCAATCGGAAGTTTTGGATCAAGACTGCCTTCGGGTTGGGGGAGACATCTCCAGTGGCAACCTTTAATGTAGGGACTGTATGGAAAGAAATAGAAAGTTCATTTTCTTCTTTTGCTTCTTCCCCACTCAGATATGATGGGAATTCCCTGCTGAGTAGCATTGAGTGCTATGACCCTATCATCGACAACTGGGAAGTAGTGACATCCATGGGAACCCAGCGCTGTGATGCTGGCGTGTGTGTTCTTCGAGAGAAGTGACCATTGTTGGAGCACCATCCAGGGCTAGTGACCAGTCCACGGGACAGTTTATGGGAGAGTCGAGGATCCTTTCCAGAATATCTTATTTCTCACTGTGCACACAGGGTGATTAATCAAAGCACCGGTGCAGTGATGATTGTACTTATTTGATACGCACTGCGCCTTGCGCTGGGTGTTATCCCTGAGGAGGGTGGGTAACAGACACTCAAGGGAAGACCGTGCACACTGAATGGATCTGAGAGGCCAGATCACCTCTCCTTCTGGTCTAGAGAGCACTCTCATGTGCTCAGGAGAATCTCTCTATCTGCTGTGCCTCATGTATTGCAGAGAAGGAAGGTGAGTGTGACCTACTAGATGTGGGCGGTATCCAGCATAAATGATTGGAAGGATACGAACTTGAGTCAGCTGGGTAAAATCCAAGTCTTGTTTTCCAGGAATATCTTTCCTAGTCTACAGTAGCTAGGTGCAACACAGTTCCATTCTGGAGGATAACAAAGGGAAAAGCCCCCTGTCAAAATTTTGGGGGGCTTGGGGAGAGACCTGGCACTCCCTTAAGGGACAGGGTTGGTGTATCAGAACTGGGTTTGGAGTAAGGGAAGGCAACAGAATTTGATGGAATGTGAGTGAACCTAGAACACCACTAAAGTATAACCTGGAGGACTTAAAGGGGGTATTATTGGAAGGATCTTTTTATTTCCCCATGGTCTTTCTGAACTAGAATGGTGCGCATCTTGGCACTGGAGACTGACAGAATAAGAGTGAACAAATGTTGGGCTGAGCAGACATGGAATAAATGTGGGAGTTCGGTATGCCTGGGAACAAACTAGAAGTACCTGTGATTTTACAGTCGTCTTATTTCCTGCCCAGGGCTCAGCTATCCATGGCATGGTTTGCCTTGAGTGGGCGAGAGACTATCTTTCTGTGTTGAATCAAATACTACTACACTATTATACTTCATTACTATTTATTTGGGGATGGGGTGGGGGTGTCAGCAGCCTAAAAGTGCAGCTACTTGATTACTGCTCCATTCTTTTAAGGGCACCCTTCTGCTGAGGAGTGCTTATTACTGCTGTGTTTGGTACAATTAATCCTTTTCCTACTATAAGATTCCCTCACCTGTCCTTAGAGTGGATTTTATTCATCCAGGACAGAATAATCAAGGACAACCAAAATCCTTTTGTTAGTTCCAGTACTTGCTATCACCATTTCTGAGCCACCATTCAAGTTTCCCCTGTGTTTTGGAGTGAAATTCTTGGTTTTGTGGGTATTGGGAGTGTTGGGGATGTGATAACCTAAACAAGGATGCACTTTCCCTTTATTCCAAAATTTCATTTTTTCCTCTTTCCCTGAGTTGTATTGACCTCAAGAGTTCATTTCCTTTGTATTTTTTTAAGAAAATATTAAAAATCAATTGTCTCAAATGCCTGTAAGAGAGTTCATGGCTAACCAGCACTGTCTTGCAGATATTTGGGGGGAGCAGGCCTAGCAATCAGCTGTATGTCCTGTCTCTTCTCCCCGTTCACCTTATGTGTTAGCCAACTAGCTCTGCTACACATAGGTAAGAGGTAGCCCCTTTACCCTTGCAGAGATTCTCATCAGTAAAATATTTATATAAAATTGCATATTTATTGACTCCTTTCACACTTGGAATTTACTTGAATGCCAAATAGAATAAAGACTCAATCTTGAGCTCATTTAATACTCACTTGACTTTCAGGGTTTTAGTCACTCCAGTCCTATTTCTGTTTGCTTAGATTTATATAAACAGCTATGCAGAAGGCCTGCAAAACTGCAAAAAATCCTGTATTTCCAGAGCAAAGCGACTGGGGAGCCCAAGAGGAAGTTATTTTCTCTAAAGGAGCCTGCCAACTTTTCCTCAGCAGATGGATTGTGCCTGCTGATCAAACCACAGCTATGAAACATGTGACTCGTCCTATCAGGAAGAGATGCAGGGCAGGCAGAGAAGTGGGGAGTAAAGAACTGATGGTTATCTTTACTGCTGATTTTTCCGAGTTTCAGACCAAATTCCCAAATAGTTCTTCATGTGGCAGCCACAACTGAATATTCTGCAGAAAACAAACTCTTGCTCTCTCTCCACTCTTGCCAGTCTTACGCACTTTGCTCATGCACATGCACAGAGGTACCCCTAATTTGGGGGTTCCTCTTGTTTTTCTAGTTCTCTCAGATGGCAGCCAGCCACTTAGTTATCCAGTCTCAGAGGTCTGTCATTTATCTTGTGTCATCCCCATTACAATACAGACATCCAATTCATTTCTGCCTTCTACATAATTTTATCTTTAAGAGTTCCGAATACATTCCTGTGTTTGTATTCCCTCTGCTGCCACCCGGTTCAGGCCTGTAGCTCTTGCCCAGACTCACGGAGTAATAGCTTCCTGACAGCTTTACCTCTACTCTTACTTTTTCCAGTCTAGCCCCTCCGTTTTGTCATCAGTGTTCTTCCAGAAGTACAAGTAGGATCATTACAATACCTAATATACAGCAAATATTCAGTGAATATCAAAGTTATTTCTGGCCTAAAATTCTATAGATTCCCATTGCCCATATTATAAAGTTCAAATTCCTTCACATGACTTTAGGCCCATGGTGCTCTGGGCCTGCTCTACCATTCTGATCCTGCCTCCCTCTACTCTCCTCTCTCAGCTTAAGTATAATGTGTTCAGTGGACTGCTAACCATTCTTAAATTTGTTCTCACCTTTGTTCAGGTATTCTACGGTTTTTCTATCTGAAATCTTGCTTTTCAGACAAAATCCTAGTCACACTCTGATGCTTAATTCAAATGTCACCTAGGTAAAGCCTTTTCTGACTCTCCAGCTGGGGATTATTCCCTAATCCTGGCTTCTATTTACTTTGTTCCCAGGATTGTCTTTATAATATGTCATTGGTTTGGGGTATGTCTTCCTGTTTAGACTGTGTTCTCAAATATAGGGTGCCTATTATCATTGTATGCTCGGGGTTTAGTTATATTACACTAAATGTTGAATTACTGAAGGACAAAGAGGAAAAAGAAAAACATGCAAATGGGGGTGAGGAGTAGATTAGACATTACCTAATCAGGTAGCTTAGTTCCCCTTCATATTCCCTTTCCCTTGCCATTTCAGGATATCCATGGCCTAATGCACTAGAACTGATAAGCTAGAGATCTATGGACTAATCAAATGGAACTGGAAAGTGTAGTGTAATGACCCCAAGAGCAGTGGCTTTAAAGCCATGCCTGGATCTGTGGACCCTGGAAAGTAACCTTTCTGATCTTCACCTTCCTCAGTTGTGCACTGGGAGTAATTAGTGACAACCCCATAAGGAAATCATGATGATTCAATAGGTTTGTTTCTAAAGCATTTCAACACGGTGTTTTGCCACGTAGTAAATGGTCACTATGATCAGAACAGAGACCAGCAATTAAAGTTTCCAGGCATCTTTTCCCAACACCAAAAAGGTACATGTCCCTCTAAGTAGTCTCTTACTGAAGAAACTAATGTGGATAAAACTTGCTGATGTGTAGTGTGACCCAGATTCCTTCACAGTGCCTCCAGAAACGTCCCCGTTCGTTTATAAGACTAAATTCAAATCTCAGTAAACTAAAAGGTATGGTCAACTTTCGGGAATTATCTACCCGGGTTTTACTGAATAGTAAGGGAAGGCTAGTGACCAGGTGAGTATGAAGAGAGGATTTGTTCACGTCCCAGGAAGTGAGTGACCCTGTCACAAAGGCAGCGGACACCTAACCACTCAGGTTAAGCAATGAATGAGGCGCTTGCGCAGGAGAATCCGGAGCGGGGGAAGCGGACGCTTGCGCAGAGGGGGAGTGACCGCGCGTTCCCCGCCCCGTCTCTGAAAGCCGCGCCAGCGCAGTTCCGAAAAGAGCCCGCAAAGACAGCGCCTGCGCGGTCGTGGCCGAGGAAACTGGCAGTAGCGGCGATGGAACCAGCCGAGCCGCTGAACGACTTAGTGTCAGCCGAGGGCCGAAACCGGAAGGCGGTGCTGTGCCAACGCTGTGGCTCCCGGGTGCTGCAGCCAGGGACCGCTCTGTTCTCCCGCCGACAGGTAGGGAGGCAGGTTGGAGGCGGCTCTTACCCGCACGCCTTCACAGGGGGCCGCGGAGGCTGGAGTCCGGGTCCCCGCGCGCGTTTCCGGAGACCGCGCCCCTCGTCGCGGCCCGGCTCCGCCCGAGGCTGCCCTCGCCGGAGTTGCGCGGCCGGAGTGCAGCCCGGGGCCGGTCTCCCGGGCCGGCCAGACCCCCGGCCCTAGGCCCGCGCTAGGTGTGGACGCTGCTGTTCCGCGTGCGGTGCAGGGCTGAGCCGAGCCCGCCGCCTTCCGAGGGCCCGGCGCCCCGGGACGCCCGCAGCTCTTGCAGCTCCACGCTGCGGAGCGGCCCGATGGCGCCCGTGTACCTGGACTCGCGGCCCGCATCACACTGCACCCGCCGGTCTCCCTTCTGTTGGGCGCCACTCCGCCCCAGAAGGAGCTCCAGAAACAACTTTGGTGTAGGGGATGTGACAGATGACTCCCGTAACCCACGCTTTACCAAGGTACTGGGTGGAACGCAGTTTCTCAAACGAATCCTATTTCAAGTGGGATGGACACATCAAGTCCTGAAACTCAATTTTGAAGGAAGATTTAATTTCTATTTTAATCTTTTCTTCAAGTTACAGATTTTAATCTCCTTCCTACATCACCCCAAAGGGGAAAGTTGAAAACAATTTTTTATTTTGGTAAATTTTTATTCAGATGTAACATACCCACAGGAAAGTGTAAAGTATAATCTCATTTCAGCTATGTGCATAGCCTATCACTCAGAATTGTCCCTAAAAATATGCTCTGCCCTCATGACCTATTACATTGGGAGTTAGGTTTCAACATAAGAATTTGGGGGGAAACACATTCAGTCTATAACAGGGTGCTATGGCACCTAGTAGGTAGAAGCCAGGAATGCTGCTGCAAAGCATAAGACACCAACCCCCACTGCCCCTGGCCCCACAACAAAGAATTCTCCATCCCAAAATTGTCAGTAGTACCAAGATTGAGAAACCATGGCCTAAAGACTACAGAGCACATTCACATCTATAATCTCAGTTGATCTTACGATATTGTTAGTATTTGCTGTTTATACCACTAGCCTATGAGGTCCTGTATTCTGCCCACCTGTGTATCTCCTACACTTAAGACTGTGCACATAAGTAAGATCTTAATAGATACTTAGATTTAAATAAATTAGTGAACAAAGCTATTAGCCCAGTGTAAATAATGGGTTAGCATGGAGAGAATGGATTAGTATGTCACTGTTGGTGCAGCATGTGTTCTTTGTAAGCCCTATAACTTTTTTTTTTAAGATTTTATTTATTTGACACAGAGGTTGGGGGAGAGAAGCACAAGCAGGGGGAGCGGCAGGCAGAGGGAGAAGCAGGCTCCCCGCTGAGCAAGGAGCCCACCGTGGGGCTCAGTCCCAGGACCCTGGGATCACGACCCGAGCTGAAGGCAGCCGCTTAACCGACTGAGCCACCCAAGTGCCCCTATAACTGGTTTGGTTTTACATATAAAATGTTCATACTGTTGAACTTGGGAGTTCTTGAAATCTTAGCTAAAGTTGATGACAGAGGAAATTATAATGAAGCTGAATAGAGATGGAGGGAACAGCAGTGTGATGTTTCACAGTTGTTAGAAAAAGTATGGTGTTTAAAGAACTGAAAAGTTCAACTTGGCCAGAACACAGGATGTATTAAAACTGGCAAGAAACGAAGCCAGAGGGAGTTAAGGTGATTGGAATAGAGGAGGTGAGGGAGCTCTGGGGATGATTCATCCCCTTGGGGGGTAGAAGCTCACAAGTCGGGGTAGGATGTGGAATCACAAAGGAGACTGAGCCAGGTGCCAGTCAGCTGTGGAAGTGCAGATGACACCTCAGATGACAGTGAGGGATCACCAGATGGCAGAAACCTTAAAGAAGCAGAGGTGGATATGAGGATGTAGGAGTAATAATTTGGAAGCAAGGAGAGCACTGGTTCCTGTTCCCGATCCTGAAGTAGGTGGAGTGTCAGAGAATGGGCAGCACTGGGGAGCCAGTGGTGGTGTCCTCGGCAAAGAGCCTTACTTCAATGAAGACAAAGAGGAAAGGGAAACCCTCACCAAAGTTTGAGAATGTAGGAAACAGTGATGATGTTATCACAGAAGAGAGTAATTTGATGTTTTACATTTTTTGGAGGGCGAGATTCGTGGCAGGAGTGGGCAGTGGAAGATTAACTCATAGGAGAAAGTATAGAGCAGTGTTTGGTGAAGAATATGAGAGCAGAGGACCTGAGGGCACACCCAAGAGCACTTTCTTCTGAGGCAAAACATGTCCTTAATCTTCGACCCAGCCAGTACACTGTGGGACCTCTATCCCAGGGAAATGAAGACTTAACGTTTACACAAAAATCTGTACATGAACATTCATTACACCTTTATTCATACTGTCCCCCAACTGGAAACAGCTCAGGTGTCCTTCAACAGGGGAATGACTAAACAGACTGTGGTACGGCCATCCACTGGAATGAGCTTCAGTGGAGTGAGCTATTGATACATACAACTTGGACGAATCTCCAGGGAATTATGCTGAGTAACAAAAGCCAGTTCCCAAATATTACATACTGTCTGATTCCATTTCTGTGCCATTTTTGAGTTTTAGAAATGGAGAGCAGATGAGTGATTGCCGGGGTTAGGAACTGGGGGCTGGGGGCTTTGGTAAGTGTGGTTATAAAAGTGACGTGAGGGATCCTCCTGGTGGTGGAACTGTTCAGTGTCTTGACTGTGGTGGCAGATACATGAACTTACTAGGGGTGAAATTGACAGAACTGTATACACACACATTACACAAAGAAATGAGTCCAAGTAAACTGGGGAAATCTGAATAAAATCAGTGGAGTGTATCAGTGTTGATGTCCTGTTTGTGATATTATACTCTGGTTTTGCAAAATATTACCATCAGGGAAAACTCTGTTACCAAACACAGGGTACATGGAATTTCTGTATTGTTTCTTAATATAGAACTAATTAGCATATTAGTTGTATTATTTCTTCACTACATGTGAACCTTCAGTTACCTCAATAAAACTTTAAAACTGGGACTCCTGGGTGGCTCAGTCGTTAAGCGTCTGCCTTCGGCTCAGGTCATGATCCCAGGGTCCTGGGATCGAGCCCTGCATTGGGCTCCCCGCTCTGTGGGAAGCCTGCTTCTCCCTCTCCCCCTGCTGTGTTCCCTCTCTCGCTGTGTATCTCTCTCTGTCAAATAAAGAAATAAAATCTTTAAAAAAAACTTTAAAACTGATTAAACATTTTATTTATTTATTTTTAAAGATTTTATTTATTTATTTGGCAGAGACACAGTGAGAGAGGGAACATGAGCAGGGGGAGTGGGAGAGGGAGAAGCAGACTCCCCGCGGAGCAGGGAGCCCGATGTGGGGCTTGATCCCAGGACCCTGGGATCATGACCTGAGCTGAAGGCAGACGCTCAACGACTGAGCCACCCAGGCGCCCCTGACTAAACATTTTAAAAATCAGGACATTATGCTAAGTGAAATAAGCTAGTCACAAAAAGACAAATACTGTATGACTCCACTCATATGAGGTACCAAGTGTAGTCAAATTCATAGAGAAAGAAAGCACGGTGGTGGTTGCAAGGGACTGGAAAATGGGGAGTTAGTGTTTAATGGGTACCAAGTTTGGGAAGATGAAAAAATTCTAGAGATGGATGGTGGTGATGGTGGTGATGGTTGCATCACAACATACATATATTTATTTAATGCCACTAAACCACACACTTAAACCACACACTTAAAAATTATTTAAATGGTAAGTTTTAGTGGAACCTGGGTGGGTCAGTCGGTTGAGCATCTGAGTCTTGATTTTGGCTCAGGTTGTGAACTCCGGGTCCTGGGATCGCTACCCCCCCCCCAACATCAGCCTCCACACTCGGCGGCGAGCCTGCTTGAGGATTCTCTCTCTACCTCTCCCTCTGCCTCTTCCCCTGCTCACACACACACACTCTCTCTCTCAAATAAATACAATCTTTTTCAAAAATGGTAAGTTTTATGGTATGCATATATAGTTGACCACAAAAAATTAGGAATTAGAATGGAACATGCATTTCAACTATGTTAGGCAATATTCTCGTTCTCTATTGCTGTGTAACAAGAGCACCCAAGAAATGGTGATTTAAAACATTAACATTTATTTTGCTCACAATCTGGGGAGTTGACTGGGCCTAGCTAGACAGTTCTCATTTGGGGTCTTTCGTGTGCAGGCAGAAGGGTTATCTGAAACGCTCTCTCCCTCATGTGTCTGCCTGTGGACTGGGAAGACTCAAACTCCTGAGCACCGGGACAGGCTCCGGGGGCATCTCCACCTGGTGGCCTCAGGAGCCGCAATTCTTACATAGACGCTGAAGGCTCCCAGAGCAAGTGGTCCCACAGAAACCGGCCAAAGTGGCCTGGCCTTTTCTAACCTAACCTGTCACCTCCACTGCACTTGAATCATCAGGGGCTAGCACAGGGGCCTGTCCAGGCTCAGGGAGAGAGGCATGGACTCCACCTCCTGGTGGAAGGATTGTCAAAGAATTTGTGCACATTTTAAAACCATCACAAATACTCACAGAAGGGAGAAAATTTCAAAAAAGTTACCACAAGTTTGCTCTGTATTGTAACAGTTTTTATTTTCATCCATATTGTAGCATGCTTGCCAAGTTTTCTACCATGAGAATGGGTTTTTACAAAGAGAAAATATTTTTATTTTTATTTTTTTTTTTAAAGATTTTATTTATTTATTTCAGAGAGAGAGAGAATGAGAGATAGAAAGCACGAGAGGGAAGAGGGTCAGAGGGAGAAGCAGACTCCCCGCTGAGCAGAGAGCCCGATGTGGGACTCGATCCCGGGACTCCAGGATCATGACCTGAGCCGAAGGCAGTCGCCCAACCAACTGAGCCACCCAGGCGCCCAAGAGAAAATATTTTTAAAAGGGTGTTGACAGTTTTTGTTTTTCTTACCCAAAGATTTTATTTAAGAGATGCCTGCGTGGCTCAGTTAAGCTCTGCCTTCGGCTCAGGTCATGATCCCAGTGTCCTGGGATCAAGTCCCCCATCAGGCTCCTTGCTCAGCAGGGAGCCTGCTTCTCCCTCTGCCTGCCGCTCCCCCTGCTTGTGCTCTCTCTCTCTCTCTCTCTGACAAATAAATAATCTTTTTTTAAAAAAAGATTTTATTAGTGGGGCACCTGAGTGGCTCAGTCGTTAAGAGTCTGCCTTCGGCTCAGGTCATGGTCCCAGGGTCCTGGGATCGAGCCCCACATCAGGCTCCCTGCTCAGCGGAAAGCCTGCTTCTCTCTCCCCCACTCCCCCTGCTTGTGTTCCCTCTCTCGCTGTCTCTCTGTCAAATAAATAAATAAAATCTTAAAAAAAAAAAAAGATTTTATTTGTGAGAGCACACGAGCAGGGAGAGGGACAAGCAGACTCTCCACTGAGCAGGGAACCTGATGTGGACTCTATCCCAGAACCCCAGGATCATGACGTGAGCCAAAGGCAGACGCTTAACCAACTGAGCCATCCAGGTGCCCTTGTTAGCAGTTCTTGAAAAAGGAAAAGGAGGGCGCCTGGGTGGCTCAGTTGGTTAAGCGACTGCCTTCGGCTCAGGTCATGATCCTGGAGTCCCGGGATCGAGTCCCACATCGGGCTCCCTGCTCGGCAGGGAGTCTGCTTCTCCCTCTGACCCTCTTCCCTCTCATGCTCTCTATCTCTCATTCTCTCTCTCTCAAACAAATAAATAAAATCTTTAAAAAAAAAAAAGAAAAAAAGGAAAAGGAGTTCCACTGACAGTCTCACTGAGTTGGTATTCTCCATCTCTATGAGGAGATGCTCCAGGATTAGGGTACTGGTTGGGGTCGTGAGCAGTTAACCCACCTGGTCAGGGATGTAACTGGCAACTTTGGCCCCCAACCAGCTAAGTTAGCAGCCTCAAGTTAGATAGTAATTTCTTGATTTCCACCCCATTGTTTATCTAGAAAGCCTAATTGTATTCCAAATGTTAGATCCCAAAACTTGACCCTGCAATAGCCCTGGGCACTACAGAGAATGGGTTAAGAGCCATACAGATACACGTACAATGTACATATATATGTCTAGCCTTGTGGATCTGACTTACAGGATTTAAATAAAAATGGGACTGTTGAGAAAGAGAGGGAACAGTATCCAGTCTGACCCCTTGAATGAATGGTTAATAGTATTTCCCTTAAATCACTACTCAAAAAAGGGACTGCAGAGGTGGTGTTTTGCATTATAAAAACAAAACAAAACAAAACACAGTGGGAGGGAAGCTCTGATGTTCCTTTCTTAGACACTTCTTAAAGGCTAATGTTTAAAAAGTCTTTGATTTTTCTCCCCTTAAAGTTTCACTTGCCTTATGTTTAGTTAAGATGATTTCACACCTACACTGTAGGCCAGAAATACTTGTAGGAAATCCACAGAGAGATACGGCTAGGTTTGGAATCCAGGTTTCCTGGTCCCTGAATTTTGATTCCTCTCTGCTTCTGCCTGTTCCCATTTTCACTTAGGGTAAAACAAAGCAATGGGGATTCATTTAAACATTAGATGAGGTGAAAAGGGTGACTGGAATGACAATATAACAGGAGGAGGGACTGTCCTATTTTGTGATGTCCTCAGATGATGTCTCAGGTGACACCACATAGGGTAGTGCACAGATACCTGTTTTACTAAGCCAAGTGCTGGGAAGATGGGGAGTAGAATGTTCTGGATCAGTGCTCTCTCCTCCCTATTAGGGACAGCCACTGGCCAGAATCTGGCCCAGAGTTCAGAAGTGCAAACTCCAGGGTATTTAATACGTACTAGCAGCTTTGTGATTCCCTAATCGTCTACTTCAGGAAGAGGCTTGCTCATCCCTACCAAGGCATTTGCCTCTTTTGGACTGATGTCAGTCCAGTTTTTTTTTTTTTTTAATTAAAAAAAAAAAAGGTTTTTGCTTTTATTCTGCTTGCTAATGTCAGACTAGCACATTGAGGCCATCCTATTTTATTAGAGTTTGGGGACGCAGTGGAAGTGTACCCTGGGGTGGAAAATAAGTGTACTGGCAGCAGCAATAACAATGAGGGGCAGAGGGGTAACAAGCTTTGCTGGCATCGTATCTTCGAGTACGCTGGGGCAGCCAAAGGTGCGTAAACTAACCATAGGGAAGAAATTAAGGGTGTGTATGTGTGTGAGGCTTTGTCCTGATGATTGGGAAGGCATGTTGATTAGGGGGTACAGGGATCCTCGGGATGATATTCCAAATTCTAGAACTAGATTTTCCTTTTTAATGCTCTTTTTGTAAGATAAATCCAGCATATACGTAACACTGATAGACTAGAGCAAAGCCAGATATCCTGTATTTATTCTTTTGATAAATATTTGAGTTCCTGCTCTATATCCGTTATTCTTGGTGCTGGGGTTATAGTAGTGAACAGGAAAGGTAAGCTCCTTGCTTTCTTGGGGCTTACATTCTAGTGGAGGGAGACCCATGGTAAATAACTAAGCCAATAAATTACTAATTTCAGAGAATGTTAAGAAAGAGGTAGTGGCATAAGGAAGCTTTCGGGGGTGACGAATATGCTTGTCATCTTGCTGGGAATGGTTTATCGGTATTTGCATGGGCCAAAATGTATCAAATTGTACACTTTAAATATATGCAGTGTATGTGTCGATTACATCTCAGGAAAGGCATTTTAAAAAACAAAACAGTGGGCAGTATGGGAATCTTACTCAGATTGGTCAGAGAAGGCCTCCTGAAGAGGTTGCATTTGAGCTGAATACATGAAGCAGCCAGCTTTGCCAAGATCTGAGGGCAGAGTACACTCACCCTGTCGGAAGGAGGCAAGAAGGCCAGTGTGGCTGCAGCAGAATGACCTAGACGGAGATGAGGAACAGGCAGGGCCTTACAGACCACGATAAGGACAGCAGCGAAGCCACATGACAACAGCGCAGTACCTCTTTCGTGTGTCTTAAGAACCTGGGCATGGACTAGAGGCAACAGAGAAGCCACCCAGCATTCTGGTCTATAACTTAGTGTTAGGGCTGCTCATCTCGTTTGCATTCCAAGAAACTCCAGGGAGCAATGTAAAGTATAAGCAGAATGGGGGTGATGATGTGACTGGGCCAGTCAGCCTGCGTGTTCTTTGTGTTCTCTTCCACTGCAGCTTTTCCTTCCCTCCATGAGAAAGAAGCCAGCTCTGGCTGATGGCAGCAATCCTGATGGCGATCTCCTCCAGGAGCACTGGCTGGTTGATGACATGTTCATCTTTGAGAACGTGGGCTTCACCAAGGACGTGGGCAACATCAAGTTTCTGGTGTGCGCAGACTGTGAAATCGGACCAATTGGCTGGCATTGCCTAGATGACAAGAACAGTTTCTACGTGGCCTTGGAACGGGTTTCCCATGAGTAACTGAGGGGAGGGGGACGCGGCTCCACCCCCAACTATAAAAGCTACTCCCCTCAAGAACTGGCCTTTAACCTGGTGTAACCGCTCTGCGGCCACCTTTTCTGTACTAATGTAAATGAGTATCGACATGTCCGGTTGAACATGCATAGGGCTAATCCCGTTTCCTTAAAGCCTCGAGTGCATGCCTCTTACGTAGCTCACTTTGCGTCGCCACATCTCCTAATCTCCCTTTTCCCCCAGTTGCAGGACACTGGAACAAGTCTACAAATCTGCTCTCATCCCTGGCATCCTGCCTGGGCTCTCTGACCCTGGGCTCCCTTGTTTCTTGCTCTGTAGGAGCAGCATTCAGCCTTTCAGCCAAGATGACGCATGACAGCTGATGCTCGTGCTAATAGTGCAAACTCCACCTTTTTGTCTCATTCAAGAAAGCATAGAAGTGTCTGAGTGATTTTGTTGTATGACTAACTTTATCTGCAGTCATCTATTCTTTTTAAAAGTGTAGCATTTACAGACTTCGGTATTTAAACTACTAATAAGAAACACGTTACTTCAGACACACCTGTAATACCAGGTTTGAGAGCCGAGCCTCTAGGTTTATAGTGACTTTTTATTGTGAAGATGAATATATCCCCTTTTCCCTTCAAATCTTGCTGTGGTTTCTCTTTACATTGGAAGTAAGTTGAAATTCAGATTTTCAGCCCTATCTGGCAGCCACCCCAGGAACACTCAGTGCTGGTTTCGACGCAGAGTGGAGGATATGGGCAACAGGAGGGACAGACCCTTGCCACGTTATACATGACTTTACAGGTGTGTCTTATCTGCGCGAGTGGCTCTTCCTTTGTTCTTAGGAAAGACTTCTCCAATGGATAGTGTCATCATTTGCCGAACCTACTAAGCATGGCCCTCAGAGTTGTGGTTCAGTTGGAATCCCTGTACCAACTGAGCGCACAGACTTCCTGTCCAAATGCCACTGTCACTATGGCTGTGGGGCCGTTCTAACAGTTCAATGTTAGCAAACTTATTCACCCTTCAATATGATTGTCACTTGTTCTCTCATTTCTCTTCTGAAGTGACGCAACATCTTAGGAATCTCTATGACCAGGTCTCAGGTGTCCTCCCATAGGCCCTACCTCTAAGATTGAGGAGACCCTAAAATTGAAATAAGGACTAAAGAGAAACCCTACAATCTACAGCCCATCCTTCTGTATCTGTTTTCTGCTTGCTTCTGCCTTCTTTCTCCCCAGAACTTTTCTAAGGGCTCCCCAACTAAAGTGTAGGCCTTGGACATGGTTTTGCAACCAACCTACTCTAGAAAGGTGGCTTCCTTCCCCAGTCATGGCCTCGGTGAGCTCTAGCTGAAAATGAGAGAACTGTTCTCTAGACAGTCAGATGTCCATGGTCATGGCATTTGCAGAAAAACAACTGTGAGAATTATCCACTCAGGTCAGAAGGAACAAAACCAAGTAGATGCCTCTAGGGGCATGTGGCCCCTCCTATCACAAGCCAAAACATACACAAAGCATTTTTTTTTTAATTAGACTTTGACTTTTTTTTTCCTTTTTTAATCACAGAATAGTACACATTCATTGCAGATAAATACAAAAATGGGTATAAACATTTTTTTAATCATTCATTTCCACCATCCAGAGATTGCCTCTGGTAATGTGGTGAAACTCCGGTTCTCGGTGTTTTTCTATATGTATATATAAACATATACGGTTTTTAAAAAGAAATACTATATCATACTGTGCTCTTTTATAACTTGATTTTTCCATTTGACAAAATACTTCCCACGTTAACAGATAACCATCTATGGACACCCTTGTTTTTAGTATTCCATTGTATTTCTGTATTATAATTTATTTAAACAATCTACTATTAGATTGCCTCCAGTTTCTTATAAACAATGTGATGTAACGTGCAACTTTATAGTTAAATCTGTATACACATTCTTAATTATTTCCTACGTTATTAGAAGTAGAATTGCAGGGTATGCATGTTTTCATGGATTTGCTCCATTGACACATATTCTTCAAAAACAGCTGTGCTAATTTCACCCTCCTCCAGCAGTGTAGAAGAGCACTCATCTCTCTGAAACCTTCCTAACACTGGGTATTATCATTCAAAGAGTATTTTGCCACTTTAATAGAAAAAGTATCTTATTGTTTTAATTTGCATTTATTTTGTTTAATGAAATTTTTATATACCTATTGGTCATTTGTATTTTTTTTTTAAAGAATTGCCAAACATTGTTGCCCCAGTAGCCAAAAATTATCAAGTTGTTATTCTGCCTTTGCAGTTTAATTTGAAATAAAGGCATTTAAACAGTAGAAGTTAGATTCCTGTATGTCCTTGGGAAGAATATGCAATTTGAAAAAGCAGAGGAGAGCAGAAACCTGAACCTTAGGGTTTCTCTTGAGGTCTTTCAACGAATTAATCATTTAGTGTCTGCTATAAAATGAGGATGTCACCTCTTTGTTCCCCTTACGCATAATAGGCTCTCACAGGCTCTCAATAAAGACTTGTGAAATCATTAACTGCTTTGTCATAGGTAGAAAGAAGTAGCCCATGAGTATAGAAACCTGCTGCTATGAGTACAGAAACCTGCAGTTGCTGTTAGGGAGAGCAACTGATTTTTCCAAGGCCTCACTGTTTCTACAAAATTCTTTTTAACACAGAATCAGAGGTGGATACCGGTGTACTGACATTTTACATATTGTTACTATGCCGTGTGTGAACCTATTCAAGTAACTCCAATGTGTAACTAATGAGAACTTCTGTTCCTGATAATGGTGGATAGGTAATTTTGGATGACCATCCCACTGAGGGCAACTAGAAAGGCTGGACAAAATATTTTAAAAATCCAAAGGCATCAGAGAGCTAACGTGTTTGAAGAATTACTGGACCAGGACCACTGAGAAGATTGAGGCCCTGAGAAGTGGGCTCAGTATTACAGGCCACTCTTCTGTTGGGGGCATTTGCAATGTGGAGGGGGGCAGGTCAGACAGAGGCTGGTGGGTGACTGTGACAGCCTTCCAGAAGTAGGGGTCTGGGCCTGTCAAAGAGTGGTAGACCTGGTAAATGTTTGTCACATTGGGTTGAGGCGCTCGGTCTTTTGCACCCCAAGAAGAGGGGTGAGCCAGAAGTAGGAAATAGAAAGGCTCTCTTAAGGGATTGCAGCTTGGCTTCCAATGATACCAGTCTGTGAAATTAGATTAAGTTGATCCCAAAGTGGTAATTTCCCCAAACTCTTGGCATAAGCAAACAAAAACGCACTCTGGAGAAAAATGTCATCATCCTAAACTTTGACTTTTTTTTTTTAAGATTTTATTTCTTTATTTGACAGAGAGAGAGACAGCGAGAGAGGGAACACAAGCAGGGGGAGTGGGAGAGGGAGAAGCAGGCTTCCCAGGGAGCAGGGAGCCCGATGCGGGGCTCGATCCCAGGACCCTGGGACCGTGACCTGAGCCAAAGGCAGACGCTTAACAACTGAGCCACCCAGGCGCCCCCTTTGATTTGTTTCTACAGTAACTTTGCTAATACAATATCGTGAATACAATAAAATGGAGCCAAGCATCTGAGACAAGATGTAAAGAAAACCAGTGAAACAAGAGCCGCAGATAGTGGAGCTATCAAACACAGACGATAAAATAACCTTACTCTATTCAAGGAGATAAACGAGTTCTGGGAATTTGAACAGATAACTGGACATGTGAAAAAAATACCAATTCTAGAATTTTAAAAAATCCAATAACCAAAATAAAGAATTCAGTGGAAGTTTTTTGTTTTTTTTTAAGATTTTATTTCTTTAAGAGAGAGAGTGAGCAAGAGTGAGAAGGAGCGGGGGAGGGGGAGAGGGAGAAGCAGAACCCCCGCGGAGCAGGGAGCCTGATGCAGGGCTCGGTCCCAGGACCCTGGGATCATGACCAGAGTCGAAGGCAGATGCTTAACTGACAGAGTCACCCAGGCGTCCCTAGAATGAATTATATTTCTGATGCAGTGAATAATAGTGGGTTAGAGGTTAGGTACTGCACTGTTTGTTTGTTTGTTTTCCCCAAAGCTTTTTGATAAAGAGCATGAAAACAGACGTGGTACAGGATCATGCACAGAGTACATCTATGTGGTCATGACCACGTCTAAGTCTTCATAGGGTAAGAAAATAAAGGTGTTAACTTCAGTATTGTGAATCTTTCCATTGTGACCAAGGTGTTCTTGTGTTTGGAGAATTAAATTCCTAGAATATGTCTAAATGTGTTTAAATGTCAGAATTTAAGGTTAAGTGAGAGAAGTATCCACTATATTCACTCAAATCTATTGGAACTTAGAAATCATTTAGCCTTGTGTAGAAACAATGTGTTATCCATGATGAGTAATTAGTAGCCTGTGACACAAAACTATGTGTACCCAGAGCACAATATTACAATCAATGGTTCTAATTTCTTCATGTCAGGAACAAGTCCTCTGCTACAATTAGAGCAGGGTCCCTCCAAAATCCAGACCTGGTGACCCCAGACATCCTATTTCAGGTTGGGGGCCAGGATGAACCATGACCTGGGGGTACTGGTGAGGAGACAGAATGTGGGCTAGGGACACTTATGGTCCTAAGGAAGTGAGGGGAGAGTAATCAACTCCCATAAGTTTATACATCCCTTCCCTACTTTGTCCTAAATGGATTCTGGTATGAGATGCGAAATAGGGATTAGGTGGAGAGGAGGTTCCATCCTAGGGAGCAGTTGCCTCAGTCACAGGGTAGATGAATGTCAAGATAAGACAATGGTGAGGGGAGTGAGCTCATGGACACACCCAACTTTGGCAACTTTGCTAGAGTGACCATCAGTTGTTAAATAATTCGGTCATTTGAAAACCAGGTACTACCTCTACAATGTTGGCACTGACTCAAGAATGAATAGCTCAGGTATGGCCCTGGTGTCTCCCTGTCTACCTTCATTCTTCACCAGTGGATGAACAGGATATTCTTGTACAAAGCCTCTCCATCTTCTTTGCCCCTCCCTCGCCCAGTTGGACTGTGGTTGTCCTTTCAATTCAGTGTTATTTGATTCTTTGTGGCAAGGCAGGATAGGGAGCAAGTACCCATAGAGAAAGGATGCAGACTTATCAGGAATCTTTAGATTGCGTGAAACCTAGAGGTAACTATGACCTTTCTCTCCGAACTTTGGTATATCTTAAATTCCTGAAGAACTGTGTGAAAATGGCACATCTGCAATGGCACTAAGCTTGAGATCAGTGGAGTGATATAGAGAAAAAGATGATGAAAGTTAGAAAAAGAATCTAAGCTTTGCAGCCGTCTAGATAATAGAAATAAATCCAAACACCTTATAAGAGAACTACTATCAATCTGTGCTCTATAAAGAAGCATATCGTCGAGAGAGGTTGGTTTGTGTCATTTCCACAAATAACACAGGATTATTGTTGCAAATATAGTTATATTTGGTGTAGAGCCCACTCACTCTATTCAGTAAAGAAACAAGGACATTTTGAACAGGCAGACACTACCAGCTGGTGGGATGAATGCCTAAATAGGACCAGGCAAGGAAGAGATGATGGTGTTGAGTTTATGACTTTTTGAGTTTATGGCCAGATAGCTTCATTTTAATCACTGATATGCCCATATTCAGTAAGATGTAACATTTGAGTTGTTTTGCTTGGGCCTGTGACAATGAATAACCACATCTTAGCTTTGTATATACAAGGGTTTTCAAAGTACTTATTTGAATGTTCACCCACACTCTCTCACCTTATCCCTTGACCAGAGATAACCACTTTAAAGCTGGCAGCCTCATAAAACACAAGGGTTGAGATCAAAGAACACTCTTCAGAGTTTGAAGTTAACCTCTGCACCCCGAATTTAAACCACCAAGCCACCTAGACAAGTATTTAGTTTCAAAATATTTTAAATATTTCAGAATACTTTTGAATAACATGTCTAAAGTCTTGTGGAAAAACAGGTGCAGGAATCCAGGGGGCAGCTGATCTGATGTCACATTGGTGAATGACACAGTAACTTTGAGTCTTCCTGGGTTGTATCAACAGAAAGTCATTATAGCTGCAGATTTTCCTAAAGCAACAATTCAAATCTCCAGGCCTGACTGGCATAATCTGGGTGCAGTCACCTTTCCAATGGGAAGTGAGAACAGGAGATGACAGATGCCTTGGATTCCTTTGGAATGTGCTGAACAAATATTAAGGTAATCATTGTGGGGTGTCCAGTCATTTAATAAAACCAAATGCCAATTAACCCTCCCAAACTAGGAAATGGTTTAATTTGTGTTGCTTAGGGATTTAGAAGTAAAACCTCATCTCAGACAGCTAAGAAACCACCACCGGAAAAAAAAAATACACAGGTAACATCTATGAACTGCCGAAAATACTGCTTGGCACATCACTCTTCTAGTCAAGAGCCCACAAAGGTGCCCCATAGCCAGTGGAATTGTGTGCAAACTCTTCAAAGTAACATCTATGTTCACCCTACAAGTCCTCTTCAATCGCCTTAGCAGCCTGTGCCCCTTGCTCTCTTGCAATCTGAGTCACCTGATCTGAAGCTCTTGCCCCAGTCAAAGGGAAGTAAATTTCAATTACCCGCGCCTGGAATGCTCTCTCCCACACCTGCCTGTCCCCCTCCCCCACCCTAGCCGCATTTTTGTCTCTCCCCAGAAGTTCCCAGTACCTGGTTCTCATCACAGCATCTTTCCTTCTCTAGCGGTTGAGGATTTCAAGTCTGCGCCACCGTCCAAGGTTTATGCACTTTTCGAACTAGATCCGCCATGTTACCCGTATAATGAGCCTAAGGCAACGAGGGAACAATGGTGTTTCTCCAAAGCGCCAACCTCTCAGACCTGGCACACCTCCAACAGAGGGCAAGAGGGTCGAGCTGACCTGGAGGGCTCGGACCCTGGAGGCTTTCCCTCCCTTTGGCTTTACAAACTGCCCAATGACCGGCTACGGCGGGGATATTTCATAAGCGCCCGCCCAATAGCGGAGAGGGGGGCGGGCCTCGGTGGGAATTTGGCCCAATGAGAGACGCGGAGGGGGCGGGCCCCGTCCGGCTGCGGCCCAATGGGAGCCCCGCTGGGAGGCATGGCCGGCAGCTGGGCGGGGATATATAAGCCCCAACTAGAGGGCCTGCACCGGGATTCGTGGTGTTGCTGGAGACTCGTAACGCGTCTGCAGTCAACGACCCTCCGCAAACGTCACCTGTCGGAACAACCATGGTGAGAGGGAGCTGGGGGGCACTGGCGGAGTCCACGATGAGGGCGGTACTGCGCGGGAGAGCGTGCTGGGGGCACCCGAGGGTCCCCGGTAAGGGCCAGCTGCGCGGGAAGGAGGGGAGCCCGGGGCGCCGGGCAGTCCAGGGTGTGTGCGAAAGGTTGCGCGGGGCTTCTTGGGGGGTTTGGGCGGTCACGGTGACCACGGTGTGGGGGGCTGTGCGGAAGGCCGGGAACGCCCGCCGAGTCCGAGCGCTGCTTTTCTGAGCCCCTGGCCCGGGAGAGGCGGATGCGAGCTGGAGAAGTTCTGCGCGCTGCAGCTGCGGACGGGAGAGGTGGCGCCGCGGCGCGGGACCGGCGGGGCGCCCAGCGTGGCGGGGTGCGTCCCACACTGCGCGCAGCCTGGGGCCCCCAACCCCGGTCCGGTTGTGCAGCGCGCTCCGGAGTCGGGAGCCTGGACCCGCCCCAGTTTTCTCCCGCGGCGGTCCGGGACAAAGAGGCGCCCGCCCCCAGCCGCAGTCCCCGCCCCCGGGTGAAGTCACACTCCCGCGCTGGAGGCCGGACCTGGGCCGCTCTGCAAACTCCGGCAGGTTTCTCCAGTTCTGAACTGTTCCTCTGAATGCCTTTGTCTTGCGCGGCCGGACTCCCGGCCAGACGTCAGAGGTGCACGACCTTGACCCATCCCCGGTCAGGCACGTCCGTGAGCTCCTAATGTCTAAGGAGGAATATCCTTTACTCCACTTCTCTCCTCTTCTGATGCCCAAGCCCGTGAAGTCTCTCAGTGAAACCGGAGAGCTCGGGGTGTGTCAGGCCTCAGGGCCTCCCAGGAATCATTAGATCCCCGCCTGTGTCCTGAGCCCCTGTATAGGCTCTGAGGCTGTCTTGAAGGATAGCTCCTAAAATTGCTAAACTGTTGGCGATTGTCTTAGAAGACTCCTTCTGCATCTGGGAAGTGTGCCGCCCTTTCACACGGATCCTCTAGACTGTGGGTTGGGGGTGAAGGACGAGAAGCCAAGAGGGTCTTTCCATTGTAGGAGTTACCTCAGGAGAGCTGAAAGGGCCAGGGTGAGTCTTCTGGCTCCATTGTGACCATCGAGCAGTACTTATTTGGATTGACTGTGTAGTGCAGTGGGCAAGCACAAGTGTCCAGAGTCAGGGCCTATCCCCTCAAAAGGGGAGGTTGCGGGTGAGCTTTCAAAGTAGCTCTAACTCCAGAGCCACTGCCTCTGTTAACCCACAAACCTGAACTTTGTCTTCTGCCCCTTCAGAGTGTAGAGGACACAGAGTCCCCACCGTGGGAGACCCCTTCCCCTAGGGGTCCAGTGCTGGAGGCTCCATCTTGGTGTGCAGGACTCTGAGCTTCCCTGAACCACCCCAGCCAGCACACAGGGCACTAGGCAGTGGGATTTGGCTGCTTGGTATCGGCTTTCTCTAGTTCCTGCCCCTGAAGACCTGGGCTTTAGCCACCTTCATGCTCGAGCCCTCAGTAAATGAAAAAGAAAGCGAGGTCATTTGGCTTAAAGTGTGGGAAGGTCTGGAAAGGGAACCCGGTCTTTAGGTTTTGGAACATGTAACTCACTGTCAGGCCTCAGTCTCCAGGGAGGAAAGATAAAAGGGTGCTTCCGGGGCCTTTTCAAGGCCCACTTGCTTCCCTTCTCCATTCACACCCCATCATCTCTCTGCTTCCCCCAACAGCGTGAGTGTATCTCCATCCATGTGGGCCAGGCGGGCGTGCAGATGGGCAATGCCTGCTGGGAGCTCTACTGCTTGGAGCACAACATCCAGCCCAATGGCACCATGCCCAGTGACAAGGCTCTGGGCAGCAGTGATGACTCCTTCAACACCTTCTTCAGTGAGACCGGGGCTGGCAAGCATGTGCCCCGGGCTGTCTTTGTGGACCTGGAGCCTGCTGTCATAGGTGAGTAGGCGGGGGTTCCCCTCTCCAGCCTGTATTTTTTGCCAGCCCCAAAGTCAGTGCGGAGCCCTGCTTAAGGAAAAGCTCTTGGAATGCAGGCAGCCCCCTGCCAAGAACAACACTGAAGTCTGTTGCTTTTGTCTAGACTCTTGACTTCAGGAGGGGTCCTGAGGGCTTCCTGTGCTGAGACGGATATCACTCAGGATATCAGTCAAACCGCTCTGCCCAGAAACTGCCAGATGTTTGAGTCAGGGGTCAGACCCAGAATGAAGACTGCAGAAAAGAATGGATATAGAAGCAGAAACTTTAAACTTCCTTTTTCCTACGCGCACACTCTTGAGGATAACATTGCCTAAGGAACTGGGCACTGAGAACATTCTTAATGGCTCCCTGCTCAGCCTTAACTGAAAGGGGCCCCTTAATTGTATGCGGACCTATGTGAACTTGGCTGTTGCTGGCTCCTAGGGCGTTCTCTGCTTCCTCCTTTCTGCATCTGGATCGCCTCAGTTTCCTGTTCCTGAAAACTTCACCCCTCTCCCCATCTTTCTTTCTCTTTCTTTCTTTCTTTTTTTCCTTTCTTTTCTTTCTTTTTTTCTTTCTTTCTTTAAGATTTTACTTATTTGAAAGAGAGCACGAGTGGGGGGGGAGGGGCAGAAGGAGAGGGAGAAGCAGGCTCCCTACTGAGCAGGGTACCCAGTGCGGGACTCCATCCCAGGACCCTGAGATCCTGACCTGAGCCAAAGTCAGACGCTTAACCAACTGAGCCACCCAGGCGCTTCGCCATCTCCCCATCTTTCCAAAGATAGTTTTGTAGATGTAAACTGTGGACTGGGTTTTCTGCATCAGTCTATGTTCTAGTCCCAATCAAAAGTGAAGTGAGATTCCCCTAGACCCCCTCTGATTCCTCACCAAGTAGAGGTGGCTGTGAGGGAAGGCACTGTTGAAGGGGCCCCCTGACTTACCCCCTCTCAGGCCCAGGGAGGACTAACTGGACTTTGGAAGTGGCTCTCTGGAAGGCTGTTGGCCATCCATGCTCCCTTTCGCAGTTATACCTCGGGGAGCTTAGCAGCCTAGGTCCTAGCGCCTGTGTCCACGTGGGGGATGAGACCAGCCTCTCTCACCTTTGCCCTCTTTCTTCCCCTCAAGATGGGGTAAGAACTGGCATTTATAGGCAGCTCTTCCACCCTGAGCAGCTGATATCTGGCAAGGAAGATGCTGCCAACAACTATGCCCGAGGCCACTACACTGTGGGGAAGGAGATCATCGATCTTGTGCTGGAGCGAATCCGAAAACTGGTGAGCGGACCAAGTGCCCTTGACGCCTTCAGGAGATCCGTGTGTCCTGACTCTCTCTTCCTGGCCTGGGAGGCCGGACGTGTGTGGGAGAAGGGGAAACCACAGATCTGTGGCTGTGACCGGCGCCCATAGTGTCCTGATGGCTCCTTTGGCTTGTCTGTCTCCTCCGCTTCCCCTAGGGGGAGCTGTGTGTCCTGGGTGTGGATCTAGGGTTAGAAGCCTGAATAACCGGTTCTGCCCTGAGTCTGTGGACTCAGGCTCCTGCCCTGCTGGTTCCTAGCTTTGCCAGGTCTAATTGTCCAATCCAAGCCTTCTTTGAGCTTTGATCCCTCTCTTCCCCCAGCAGGTAGGTGGAAGCTGCCTTGGCAGGTCAGCTTGTTAGACTCCTAAGCAGAACTTTACACCTGGGAGAGGCTCCTGCTTACTGGTTAGTTTTTAACCACTTCCCAGTTTACTCCATCCCTTGCCTGAGGCACTGAGAACCAGGAGCGAGGCCAACTAGGAGCCCGTACTTTGGCACTGGTCCTCTAGAGGGATTGTCCAGACCTACTCTGTGCTGCTCACTAGTTCAGACTGAGAACTTGCCATTCATTGACTTGAGGAATGGGATTCTGTGCTTGCAAAAACAAAGTACCCACTGGGCTTATGATTTTCTTTTTTTCTTTTCCTTTTTTTTTATTTTTTTAAGATTTTATTTATTTATGAGAGAGAGAGAGAGGTCACGAGCAGGGAGGAGGGGTAGAGGGAGAAGCAAACACGCTGCTTAGCAGGGAGCCAGATGCGGAGCTCAATCCCAGGATCCTGGGATCATGACCTGAGCCGAAGGCAGACACTTTACCGACTGAGGCACCCAGGTGTCCTAGAATTTTCGTAAGCGGTTTTTCGGTGGGGGGGTTGGTGTTTTGTTTTTTGGGTTTTCTGTTTGTTTGTTTGGGGGGGTATTTTGGTTTTTTTAGTTATCAATTTGCATCAAGTTTGCTTTTCCTTTAATTGATTTTTATTGAGATAAAATTGCCATAGCATTAGTTTCAGGTGTAGCACATGGTGATTTGATATATGGATATATCACAAATAAATGCAGAATTTTTATATCGTTACTCCCCGTGCATCTGGTCTAGACTGACGCTCTTCTCGTCCAAGGACCGGCTCCATCAGAAGTCAGCGGGGGTCCTTGTTAAACCCGCAGGTCCCTGGGTTCCAGTCTGACGTGGGGGCCCTGAGAATCTCTATGTTCAACAAGATGCCCCCACTACCTCCCCCCCACCTCCCACTCTGCTGCAACCAGGGGGCAAAGCTACAAAGTTGAGAGGGCCCAGCTGTCTGACGACAGCCTTCCGTCCCACCTGACCCTCCTCTCCGCTCCGCTCCCACCATCCCTCACTTGCCGCTTCACGCACACAGCAGTGCTCTTCGAGGTCATCTGTGCCCTAGAACTCCAAACCCCTGGAGGTAGTCTCTTCTCACCTCTACAGAGGCGAAGCAAGAGAGCATGAGAGAACTTTCTGGAGTCACGGAAATTTCTGTATCTTGATTAGTTTGGTAATATAGGTATATACACTTGTCAAACTGTTCATTGTCCATGCAATAAAATGTATACACTTTAAGTACAAATTGTGCTTAAAAGTTTTATTTTGCTTTGTTTTCTAAATCCAGAAGTGAATACAGTTGTAGTTGGGTTACAGTAGCTTTGCAGACAGGAGAGGTTTCCATCAGGAGAAGAGGGCTGGGGGCTGGGAGTGGGTCATCTGCATCCTAACAGTGTTCTCTCCTACCCCAGACAGACCAGTGCACCGGGCTTCAGGGTTTCCTGATCTTCCATAGCTTTGGGGGTGGCACTGGCTCAGGCTTCACCTCCCTGTTGATGGAGCGGCTTTCTGTGGACTATGGCAAGAAGTCCAAGTTGGAATTTGCCATCTACCCCGCCCCCCAAGTATCCACAGCGGTTGTGGAGCCCTACAACTCCATCCTGACCACCCACACCACCCTGGAGCACTCGGACTGTGCCTTCATGGTGGACAACGAGGCCATCTATGACATCTGCCGCCGCAACCTGGACATTGAGCGCCCCACCTACACCAACCTCAACCGCCTCATCGGCCAGATCGTGTCCTCCATCACGGCCTCCCTGCGCTTCGACGGGGCCCTCAACGTGGACCTCACAGAGTTCCAGACGAACCTGGTGCCCTATCCCCGCATCCACTTCCCCCTGGTGACCTACTCCCCCATCGTCTCAGCTGAGAAGGCCTACCATGAGCAGCTGTCGGTGGCAGAGATCACCAACGCCTGCTTTGAGCCCTCCAACCAGATGGTCAAGTGTGACCCCCGTCACGGCAAATACATGGCCTGCTGCATGCTCTACCGCGGAGAAGTGGTGCCCAAGGATGTGAATGCTGCCATTGCCACTATCAAGACCAAGCGTACCATCCAGTTTGTGGACTGGTGTCCCACAGGTTTCAAGGCAAGTTAGGAATGCAGTTGCGGGAGGTGGGGGAGGGGAGGCGGTAAGCATGTGGCCTCTGTACGCGCTGAGAGGAGAGATTCCCACAGAGCCACAGGCGGGACGACAGAAGCCCTAGGGATGGGGAGAATCGGGCAAATAACAGCTTTTTTATTCTACTCGAAAGCTTGCCTGTATGAAAGGAAAAGTAGGTTTCATGTCTCTCAGCCTGGCAAATGGGCGCTCCCTAGGTTTGCCAGCCCGGCTGGGACCATTCACCTGTGCCAGGGACATACCCACCCAATATGGCTCCTGCTTGGAAGGGAGTGCTTTTGGAAGCGCAGAAAGGCCTTCCGTTCAGATAATGGGCAAGACATGGATCAGAGGGTCTAGGGACACAGCCCCTTCCTTTTGAAGTAATGAGGAAGAATTTGTTTATGCCCCTTTCTTTTCTCTCTCCACATTCCCAGAGGGTACTGGGCATGCGACCTAGTTTAAGTTTTATGGGTTTTGTTCCGGGGTGAAATTAGAAAGATTAAAGGTGGCAGCTGTGGCATTTCGGAAACCCACAGCTTCCCTGCCTGGTGACGCTGTTACAGATGTGACACGACGGGGGGGGGGGGGGGGGGGGGCGTCGCAGGGACTTCAGTCGAAGCCAACAGCCGTGTGCTCGACTGAGGAGCTGTCCCGTAGCTCAACTAGAAGCCAGGGAGAGGAAGTCTGGAAGGCGGATTCTTCTAGCTCCATATTAGGAAATCTTCAGCTACTCGAAGAAAGGCTGCCTTCAGGAAGTAGTAAGCTTGCTGTCCGTAGAGGCAGTAAGGGGGAAGTTGACTTTTTTTTTTTTCTTTAACACTGAATATGAAATGTATATTCTGAATAGAGCAACGTTTAAAGTAGATTAAGTCTAGATCCAACTGGAGATCTTCACAAGATTTTATATTTTTTAAGCTATTTTGTAAACTATAGGAAGGTGGGGAGATTAGTATAATTAACACCTATATACCCATTACCCAGATTCAGCATCTGACTCTGCTAGGTTTCCTTTATGTTTGCTTTGCTGACCCATTTAAACTCATTTACAGCTATTTATGACCCACCAGTGTGTTGTTTAATAATCCTCTCCAAAATAAGAATACCTAAGTCAGTATTTGAACTTTCCCAATTTCCACAAATGTCTTTTATATCCGTTTTGCAAAGTCAGGATATAATCCAGGCCCAGGCATTGTATTTGTCTCTTCAATCTTCTAATGTAAAGCATCCACCCTTTTTCTTGATGGTGACTTTGAAGGAACTAGTCTTAGTGTCTTGAAAGTCCCACATTCCGGATTTGTTTGTTTCCTTACGGTGGTTAACTTGTTCCCTTACCCCTGTGTTCCTTACAGGCTGGCAAATGCCAAACACCAGGGGACTGCCCCTCTCCCAGCTTTGGGAATCCTTCCACACACCCCTTCCCGGGAACCCAGAACCAGGGGCTTACACTATTTGCCATTTCTTCTTAGGTTGGCATTAACTACCAGCCCCCCACAGTGGTGCCCGGGGGCGACCTGGCCAAGGTGCAGCGGGCCGTGTGCATGCTGAGCAACACCACAGCCATCGCCGAGGCCTGGGCCCGCCTCGACCACAAGTTTGACCTGATGTATGCCAAACGGGCCTTTGTGCACTGGTACGTGGGCGAGGGCATGGAGGAAGGGGAGTTCTCCGAGGCCCGAGAGGACCTGGCTGCCCTGGAGAAGGATTATGAAGAAGTGGGAACAGAGTCTATGGACGGTGAGGATGAGAGTGAGGAGTTCTAGGGGGTCCTGGCGTCTGCGACGTCCGCTCTCCCCCTAGTTTTGTATTTCTCATTCCACTGTTTCCCTAACCCCCCACAAATACAACCAGTGTCTTAAGCGATGTGGAGCTCTGTGATGTGGAGTTCTGCCCAGGCATGGGCCTTCGCTAACTTTCCAACTTCCTTGTCGTCCTTCTAAGTCAAGGGGCAGGGTGCCCTCTGCATTCGCTGGTTCCGGCCGGGGGTACATAACGGGGGATGGAGCAGACCACCCTGACAACCATGCAGGGGCTCAGGACCGGGACTGTGGTGCTTTGACATCCTGGGGTGGTTCCCTGTATGTACCCCGCTTATCCCCAACCCACCTCAAGGAAGGGTAAGCCTTCTAGAGGTTCTGGCGAAAGCTTGCTGGAAGTTTGCCCCTAGCCTTCTGGGACAGAAAGCCCGTCTGGGTTTCAATGCTAGGAAGGAGTCAAGTGGTGTTTTGGTTTTGTTTTGTTTTGTTTTTTTGTTTTTAACCTATCCTCCCTCCTCATGGCCAACAGAGGGCAGTAGAGGTTGAAGCCACATGAATTCACAGGCCAATCTGCGGCAGCCATCTTACAACTTAGGGCTCTAGCCCCATGCCATATAAAGTAAAGGCACAGGGTCCAAGAACCGGGATTCCAAAAGACCAAGGGTCTTTAGCCTGGGGCTCTTGAACATCTGAAATACTTTTTAAAGTGCCTATGAGCCTTTTAGGCAAAAAAAAAAAAAAAAAGTCTATATTTTTTTATTTTTAAAGGAGTCCCTGATGAGAAGGGTATTATAGTTCTAGGACCTAGCCACATACGGTCTTAGAGATCAGTGTATTGGTCAGTAAAAGGACCTGGCAGGACCTAAGGAGTAAACTGGTTGGTCCCTTCCAGCATGGCCCAGGTTCAAGGAGGTCTCTCTTTAACGTGCTCGAAAAGCCCCTCAGCCAGACAAATGTATTCTCTGTAGAGGTGGGAAATCTCCATGGGACCAGGCTGTGCCCCTGGCAAGGCCAGAACAGAACAGAACCCAGCCCAGCCCGCACCCAGAAGGGTAGGGCCTATACTCTTGGCCTGAATCTACCTGCTTTGATTTTTTTCGGACACTGAGTTCTAGCCGATTACTCAGGATGGGGGGGGTCTCTGCTTTTTTTAGGCACCAGTGAGCCTTGGGGCTACCTGGATGTGTCCCCAGTGACCTTGCTTTGGGTTCAGGGGACAAGTTTCTTAATGTTAACCTACGAACTGATTCCCAATATCTATGAGCCTTGCTTGTTTAGTGTCCTAGAGCTCATTAACACAGTGCTCAGATCCATAGACTTTGACCCCTACCTGTTAAGCTGCAGGCCTTTAAGAGGGGTTGTGGACCGATGCAAATTGTCCAGCCCAGGCAACTGAATGGGTCTCTTTCTGAAGGTCCTCAAGGACTTACAGGCTTGGGTTAGAGGTAGAGTTAAGGTATTGTAGAAAGGGAAGCGGGTTAGGAAAACCTGGCCAGTGCCTATTCAAGGACCTGGATCAGTCAATGTTCAGCAAGTACATCTGGCCTGCACTATTGGTGTCTTCACCCAGAAACCAAGAGCTGGCATTTTCTTTCCTCTTCTTTCCCTGCTTTTTCCCTCACCGGACACATGGATTCATACATACTAGCAGTTCTTCCTCTGTGGGTTCAAACCACTAAGTAGAGAGACCCCTCCTGGCCCTACAGCTGCCCCAGGCATTGGGAAGGAGAACGGCCAATGAGGGTTGGACACCTAACCCTGAGGCTCTCCTGTGATGAGATACCGGCTGGGTGAGTCAATTATAAGTGGGCGGAGCAAGCCAGATAATTTATTTAAATAAACTTGGAGCTGCCCTCACCTTCTCTCATGGTCCCAAACTAGAACAGATGTAAGTCACATTCTCTTTTCTCACTTCTTACTCCCTTTTTTTTTTTTTTTTAAAGATTTTATTTATTTATTTGACAGAGGGAGACAGAGTGAGAGGGAACACAAGCAGGGGGAGTGGAAGAGGGAGAAGCAGGCTTCCCGCCGAGCAGGGAGCCCGATGCGGGGCTCGAACCCAGGACCCAGGGATCATGACCTGAGCCGAAGGCAGACATTTAACGACTAAGCCACCCAGGTGCCCTACTTCTTACCCCTTTTTTGTGGGTATTTTCGAAATAAGCGGGAAGAGTCTTTTAAGTCTGTGTCTGGACTCAGCCCCTCTCCCCCAACACCCACTGCTGAGCCCCAGATCGAGCCATGTCCCTGGGTCCCCAGGGAGAGGTTTCTTTTCCAGCTATGGAGTCCTTGGTGGGGTAATGATGGAGAAGCAGAGAAATTCTTGCCTTGGGAGTTGCCGTCTGAAACTGAAAGCACTCAGTATCTTAATAAGTACTCTACTTGAAGCATGAACCTGAAGTAAGCACTACCCTTGCTGGGCTGGGATGTTCGTGAAGGTGTTTTTACCAGAGCTGGCGGCCGGTGTGCTCTGGCCCTGTCCATAGCAGGGTCTACACCCAGGCGACTTCCTGCAGGTACCACCACCTTCCCTTTGTCACTGACCCAGGACCTGGGAGCCCGGGGGAGGGTGGGTTCTGTGGAGTCCTTGGAGAGGAGGGAGGTTATCCTGCTGGTGATCAGAACAGGACACTAAAAGGCATTAGCTTCAATGACAGGGAAGATTAGAGGATCTCTACAGCAGCTAGCCCATATTAGAAGCTTAACAAAAAATTCCCACCCTCAAAAAAGTACGGAGGCCCTGGCTGTTTCTTTCTCTGGTGCAGATTTTCACTAATGCCTAGTATTCAGGCTGTTCCCCACCTCTCCCTCTGAGCTGTGCCTGAGATGCCCGACACCAGAGCCTTTAGATTTGACTGCTCCGAGGTGTAACCTTGTTTTCTTCTGGTTGGCTTAACGGGTGCCTGCCAGTTCTAAGGTGAAAGCAGGGTCCTGGGGTCTGACTGCTTCTTTGTGAAGATTTTTGACTAGTCTTGCTGTTCTTGCCTTTTCCCTGCATCCCTCCCCCCCCCCCCCCACCTTCCGAACTCCCCAGGGCTTCCAGGTCCTCAGCATTTTGGAGATCTGTGAGGGGAGTCCTCTTGCTTCTTGTAAGCACTGGGTGTCGTGCACTAGTCGTCCTGCCTACAGCAAGGAACTGATCTGCTGCCTCTTTCTGTCTTCCTTCTTCCTTAAAGCTCAAATTGGGGTGAGAAATGTGCAGGGTGCGCCTAGAGGACATGGGAATCCCCAGCTCCTCCTTCCCGGAGGACTGGCACTTGAGCCAGATACTAAAAGTGGGTTGGGGTGGAGAGAGGGCTAGCTGTTCCAGGCTGAGACTGGCAGAGGAAAAGATATGGGAAGCACAGGTACGTTCTATTCAGGTGGCGAGTAGTTTGTAGCTGAAACTTGAGATGGAAGAAGGGGGAGCTTGAGAAAAAGGTACTGAGCTCAAGGACCTTGGTTTTGCCTTATCTTTCTCGAATGTTTATTGAGCGCCTACTATGTGGCATGAATTATTCTAGATGCTAGAGGGAACCAATGAGGCAACAAAGGAGTTTGAATTTTCTCCTGTATAAAATCTTCAGTGGCTGTCAAGTGCCAGCATCCAGGGTCACTTGTCCTTAAAGCAATGGTTTGCAACCTAGAGTGATGTGGCCAGACAGTTTTGGTTGTCACGACTGGAGAGGGGGTGTTCTGGCGTGCAGTGGGTAGAGAGCAGGGATGCTGCTGCTCAGCATCCTACAAAGCACAGGACAGACCTCCCCTCAACAAAGACTTGTACTGCCCCAAAATGTCAGTGGTGCTGAGATTGAAAACCTTGCCTTAAAGGATTGCTTGGCAGTCGCAAGAAGAGTCGGTTCCCAAGCACAGTGCAGCAGAGGGATAGAGGCGGTTGTAGTAATCAAGGTGATGCATAATGCTTCAACCGGAGCAGTGAGGTGGGGAAGAGAAGGGGTTGGAATCACAATACTTAGTGACCAGTTGATGCAGCCCATGGATAGAGTTCTGGATGCCTGGATTTCTACCTTGGACGGCGTGAGATGCTGTCCCTCCTTGTGAATTCTGTTTGGATTTGGAGATGAATTCAGCTTTAGACACTGTATTCATCTTCTAAGGCTGCCATAGACAAAGGACCACAGACTGGGGGAGCTTATGCAACAGAAATTAACCTTCTCACAGTTCCGGGGGCTGGAAGTCCGAGAGGAAGGTGTCGTCAGGGCTGGCTTCTTCTGAGGCTTCTCACCTTGCTTTACAGATGGCCATCTTCTTGTGTCCTCACATGGTCTTCCCTCTGTGCCTGTCTGTGTCCTCGTTTCCGCTTCTTACAAGGACACCCGTCATCTAGAACTCACCGTTTGACTCTATCTTAATTACCTCTTGAAAGGTCCTATCTCCAGCACAGTCCCACTCTGAGGTGTTTCAGCATATGAATTTTGTGGGGGCACAGGTCAGGCCCTAACAGACAGTGTTGAGCTTGAGTCCCCTGGGGGCCAGCCAGAGCAACACTGAGCACCCAGAGAGGCTGCTGAAACTCAGGAGGTCAGACTGAGGGTCAGGGCGTGAGATCGCCTGTGGAGAGAGCCGAAGGACAGAGACGCCCGAGGGAGCTCTGCTGGCCGCGGGGCTGGAGAGAGCTCCCAGCCCCGGGGAGGGGACCGGCACAGAAGGTGAGGGCACAGGATGACCAGAGTCAGACACAGCAGCACCAGAGGGCACTCGTACACATACGTCTATGGATAGGAGGTTGGAATTCCTGGCTTCTGTTTTTTATTTTTTTAATATTTTTATTTATTTGTTTATTTACTTATTAGAGAGCATAAGCAGGGGGGCGGGGCAGAGGGAGAAGCAGACTCCACACTGAGCAGGGAGCCCGATGCGGGGCTCGATCCCAGGACCCTGGGATCCTGACTTAACTGACTGAGCCACCCAGGCGCCCCTATTTTTTACTTAAAGTAAAAATCATCTTTGATTCATTCACATGAATGGCAAGAAAAGAGTTAGACGCTCTTCGAGACTTGTGATCTTCTGGGGGGATGAGAAGAAGCATCTAAGTGGAGAGAGAACAGTGGGTAGAGAGCAGGGATGCATCCCAGTGAATCTGAAAATGGTCAGTGCATCCAGCAGCAGACATTGCCTCACCCCCTCTGAGCCCTCAGGGTCCTAGACCCCTCAATATGGCCCCTACCAAGGGGTCCCTGGCACTGGGGGCCACCTGAGTCTAAGCTTAGAAGGGAAGAAACACAAAGAGGAAGCTATGTGAACAGATCGCATATGTGACAAAGATGAGTAGGAATGTGAATAAAGTCCGGAATCTAGTCTGTGGGGTTGAGGACTGACTAGGTTTTGAAGGCTGAATAGGAGTTGGCCAGGAAGGAACAAGGCAGAGGACACAGCATGATATCTCAGAACTACTCCAGCTAGCTTTCTGCTGCCAGGGCTGATGGTTCAGGGCAGAATGGTGGGAAGCGGGAAAATTCAACAGAAGCAGGCTATGTCTTCACAGAACAGCTGTCTCCCCACCCAAAGAGGTCCCTGTAAAGAGTGAGAAGAAAGGACTGTTCTTGTGCCTGAGCCTTTGAGGACAGGGCCTGTGTTTTGGTCGCACCCCACATAGTACGGGCCCCTGGTATGCATTTGGGTACTAAGCTAGGGTGAAGGACTCAGGTGTGAGTCAGGAAGATGGGAGCCAGAGTGCCCTGTTAGGGACAGAAGGTGGTGACTGCCTAAGACCTCAGAGAAGTCTCGGAATTAAGGTTTAAGGGATGGTTATAAATGTTGCTGACTGCCCATATCCCTGGCCCCTTATTTCCCACTTCACAATGAGGCTGGCTCATTCTTACTGGGGAAAAAGAACAAAGTTGGAAACAAAATTGGTGACCGAGCTCTGGGCCCCAGCCTCAAGCAGAGACTGCTTTTGCCACTTCCTGGGATATTCTGACCCCACCCCGAGGAGCAGGTGGATGCTGTGAATGCTGGCTCGGCCGTGACTCGAACACGTGCTCAGGAAGATCTGGCAGGACTCAGCCGAGGTGCAGTGTGGGATTCCCTCACTGACAGGAAGAATGGGGGAGCCTGCAGCTTGCCCCGCTTCCTCTCCCCTTTTCACTTCCAGCAGGCTGGGAAGAGAGATGACCCACCTCTTAGAGGAGAGGTGGAGACCTTGTCAAGTAATTCCCTCCTCTGGACACTCCTTGTCTGTAAGTTGAGGGACGTGGACCAGATGTCCAGTTAAGGACACTTCCCATGTCTCTATAAGGACACAGAACCCAGGCAGCAAGGAAGAAATCCAGGGATGGGGGTGTCCAAGGGGTAGGCACCCCCTCCCCCTGCGCGTGCGCGCACACACACACACACACACACACACACACCCCTCTTTCTTGCTGATCTCGAGTCTGGTTCTTCCCATCAAGTCTGAGCAGGCTCCCCACCTCAGGCAGGCTCCTTGGGAGGCTGGGGCTTGCCTCTTCTGGGAGGGGCTGCTTTTAGACTATCACATCAGAAAGTCAGCAGGCAAGTCCCATACAGGACTTCCTGCAGCAGCAACTGAGGGGGAAACAGCAGACCCTGGCCCATTTGGTCACCTTGTTCTAACGAGCAGCTTACCAGGGATTAGTCCCCATCCCCAATGGGGGATGGGTCCCCTGGAGTGGATTTCATAAGCCCTAAGCACAAGTCATGTCTAATTGCTATATTTAAGACTGCAGAGGTGTGAGGGGCAGTATGCAAATCCATTCAGCTGGCTTTAAAAAGCGCAGAGCAGCTTAACTCATGATTAAGAACACAGACTCTGCGGCCAGAATGCCTAGATTTGAATCCCAGCTTTGCTACTTAATCGCCCTGTGGCCTTTATCGTGTTACTGGGCCTCCATTTACTCATCCATAAAATGAGCCTAAAACAACAGACCCTACCTCCGAGGGTGGTTGTGAGGATAAAATCTGCAGTGCTTAGAATAGTACCTGGGACACACAGCAAGTGTTCAGTGATGCTCACTGTTGGCAGTATGGGGCTTAGCATAACCCACTGGCGGGGGAAGAAGAGGGCTTTCTGTATTGGTCTGAGCATCTTCCATCACTGTTCTCCATATATAATTCTCTGTTCCTATTCTAAGTAATCACTTCTTTGTCTTCCCTGATGCTCTCCCCCCCCCCCCAAATTAAGCTCTTTTGAAGATACTCGTTTTCGGCAGTTAATTATTCCAGTTTTCCTTTCAGCCAAGACCTCTCACTACTTGCATTCCTCTTCTCCCCAAGTCCCAGTGTTTTGGAGCCCACACAATTGGCTCTGTGCGTCCGAGCTCTGGCCGTAGGCCCACCCACACAAAGCACCCCTCAGTATCTCTCTGCCCCCTCCCCTGCTCGCTCCTGCTCGCAGCTAGAGCTTCAGCATCTCACCCGTGCTCTCAGAAGCTTCTAGGTAGGTCAGAGGGTGTCATTCATTATATACAAGCAGAACTTTGTCCTAATTCCCAGCCACTCAGCCAGCAGTGAGACCCAAATATTTTATCGGAGCGATAGGCAGGCATTGGCTCTGGCAGAAGGCTTCCAACAGGAAGAATCCAGTATTAATTTATGAAGACCCTGTTTTGGAGCCTCGTTGCTGTGCTCTCCTTCCATCTAAAACAAGCCACCCCAAACTTCGGTGGCTTAAAACAACCATTTATTTGCTCATGATTCTGTAATTTGGGCAGAGCTTGGTGGCAGGAGCTCACCCTTGCTCCGTGGGTTTGGCTGGGGCAACCCGAGATCCAAGACAGCCTCACTCACACATCCGATGCCTTAGCTGAGGTGATGGATGTCTGGGGGTGGCCTGCACCTCCCTTTCTCTCCAAGTCTCTCATCCAGCCGGTGTAGTCAGGCATTACATAGTCGCCAGGTTCCAGAGCAGGAAGATAGAAGCTCAGAGGACTCCGAAGACCTAGGCCTTAAGGCCCAGCTTCAATGGGAGGTGTTACGGGTTGAATCGTGGCCCTTACCCACTCAAGATCATACACTGAAGTTCTAACTTTTGGTTTTTCAGAATGTGGCCTTAACTGGAAGGTCATACCGGAGTAGGGTGCCAATATGACTTGTGTCCTTATTAAAGGAGGAATTTGGACATTTCCACAAGGAGAATGCCATGGTGGGTTGGAGTTAATGCTCTCACACCTGTCAGGTACTGAAAGAGCCCTGGAACAGAGACTGCCCTAGTGGGCTCAGAGGAAACGTGTCGCCGGCTGCACCTTGATCTCGGACTTCTAGCCTCCAGAGCCGTGAGACAACTTTATGTTGTCTTAAGCACCCAGTTTGTGGTACTTTGTTACAGTAGCCCGGCAACAAATCCCGAAGGGAAATGAAGTCTACCTCTTGGTGGGAAGGGAGCCCTGCACGTACAGGGATGGGGGAATTGTGGCTGTTCTTGCAGACCATCTACTCCAAGACCATCCAAGAGTGGACAGGTCCTACACCTGACTCTGCCCAGAACTTGCTGGGTAGTGTTGGGGGAAGCCGTGTAGCTCTCCCTCCCTTTCCCAGACACTAAGGACAAGCTTAGAGAAGATGGCCTTTTTTTTTTTTTAATATTTTATTTATTTACAATAAAAAAATGGAAAAAAATATTTATTTGACAGAGACACAGCGAGAGAGGGAACACAAGCAGGGGGAGTGGGAGAGGGAGAAGCAGGCTTCCCGCGGAGCAGGGAGCCCGGTGCGGGGCCCGATCCCAGGACCCTGGGACCATGACCTGAGCCAAAGACAGACGCTTAACAACTGAGCCACCCAGGCGCCCCTAAGATGACCTTTTTGACTGTTGCCAGCTTTAAAACTTTGTGCCCTCCTAAGAATTATTTTGTAGCCTGGATCTGTATCCCCGGAAGGTTTGTAAACACGATTGCTGGTCACCACCCCCCCACTCTTGGTTTCTGATTCGATAGGTCCGGGTGAGGCCCGAGAATTTGCAGTTCTAAGAAGTTCCCAGGTGATGCCGCTTCAAGACCACACTGTTAGGGGACCATTGGCGGGCGGTGGTCCCCAGCCCGGTCCGCATGTTGGAATCCCCTGGGGAGCTTTCACAAACCAATGGCAGGGCTCTACCCTGGAGCTTCTGTCTAACTGCTCTTGGATCCACGCTCTGGTATTTTTCTAAAAATCTCCTTAGGTGAAGCAAATGTGCAGCCGGAGTTGAGAGCCAGACTTTCGCAGAAACAGTACAATAAAGGCATCAGTGCAGACTTCTAAGAAAAATTGTTCCTCAATCTGACCTGCATGGCCCAAACGGAATACAGCTTTCAACGAAGGAAAAAACGTGTTCCCTCACTTCCTGAGATTAAGGAATTTGATTTTAAGCTCCTGTCACCCCTTTGGAGCACTTTGTAACTGCCTCTGGTCGCATCATCTCTCCCATGACCGACACAGTGCCACTGGCCCAGAAAGAGGTGGGAATTCAGTCCTCAAAGGGAGGGAGAAGAGGAATCCCTCGTTTCTATGTCCCTGCCTCAAACATCAGCACGGACTTGTGGAGGCTCCCGGCCTCAGCAGACAAACCTCCCCAGGTGCCTTCAGTAACTTGAGGGACTTGAGCCGAAATAACCTAAACCTATGGAGCACCTACTCTGCCCCTGACCTTGACAGAGCAAGCACACATTCGGGAAAGCTCTGGGCTCATGCGCTTCATTCTCTGCGCTTCAGTGACCTCAGACATAAGGTAAATGGGTTCCATCGCACTGAGCTGTAGTGACGAAGGCGCAGGAAGTGCTTGCCACAGGGTCAGACACACACACAGTCATTTGTGTCCCTCCTGATCCCAACCATTTTGTGAAGCAGCATCCCTGTTTTGCAGATGAGGAAACCACTACCGAAATGGATTGGTCCAAGGTCTAACAGCTAGGACGGCATGGCTGGGACCTGGACCTGAACCCACTTGCTGGGAGAGGCCCCGCTCCTTGGTTGGCGAGAGGGATGGGGAGCAGGCGGGAGGTTTGCTGACAGGTGAACCTAATCATCCGCAGAACAGCCCCCCCCCAACCTGGCACTGAGGCGACAGAGTGAACAGGGCAAGTTCTGCTGGGGTCAGGAAAGGGAGAGGAGGGGGAAGATGCAAGTGACCAGAAGTTCAAGTGTTCGTAGGAAGGAGTGAGGGGGACAAGTCAGACCGGCCCTCCCGTTCCTTCTTTCTGCTGGGCCTGCTGTGTCCTGGGGGGTAAGGGGGGCGGTGGGCATGATGTGCCTGCTGCAGACTTCAGGCTAAGGGAGAGTTGAAATGACGTGAAGCTCCCTTAGATTCTAGGATTCTATAGCTTTTTCTTTCAACAGACGATAAAATGCCTACTTTGTACTGTGAAGCCTTGGGACACGGGGGTGAACAAATAGGCACGCGGGGCTATCAGGAAGCACATCCTCTAGGAGCGGGTAGCAGATCTTCAACTGTTCCCCAGCTCCAGCTTGAGGTATGCAAAGAAAGCGGGTAGCAGGAGGCCTGGCCTTGGGCGGGGGGGCAGGGGAGGCTCCTCTGAGGACCCCTCACCGAAGCGGACGACAGAGTTAGCCAGAGGGAGGAGGTCTAGGCCAGGAAACAGGCCACGGGGAAGCTCCAGGTCTAGCACGAGGTCAGGCCCATGGAAAGAACTGCAGGAACCGCGTGGCTGAGGTGGCGGGAGACGAGATCAGTGAGGCAGCTGTAGGCAGTGTTAAAACAGGTTTACCCCAGGAGCTGTGGGGAAGCCCCCGGAGGGTCTGTAAGAGGTAATGTCATGACCCAACATGATGTCTTCCTTGCCTAAAAATTCTGAGCCCTCACACATGCTAATCTCATTTGACTCCCACAGCAACCCTGTGAGGATAATACCTTCATTGACAGATAAGAGAACTTGGGATCACAGAGGTCAAGTGTCTGAGTTCACAGATCTGTCCCACCCCTTTCTCCTTCCTGGACCAGGTAGACACTGCCAGTGCCCAAGTGGACGGATGGTGGGGGCGGGCGGGGATGCTGATGCCTGGGGGGGCGGGGCAGGGAGCCTGGGTGGCCGTCTTGTCTCAGCCCCCTCGGTGATAATAGCTCCGTGATAATAGCTCCGTGGCCGTCACTTCTAAAATAGCCCAACCAGAAGGAGGAGAATCATGCCCTGAGGTGTCCTGGTGGGAAAAATCTGTCCTCCCCACCCACCCAGGGCTGGGCAGACAACACAAAGGAAATGTCCTACCTGCCTGGGCCTGTCCGAGGCTCCCTAGGAGAGGGGAGGAGTTCAGCCCCCGTGGGAGGCCTGATCCTGCCCTGGGGGAAGTGTCAGCAGGGAGCAACTTCCCAGTTTCAAAGGAGCAGGCCCTTGGGAGTCACCGCAGCCTGTGGTCCTCTAGGGCTGGGGATGGGCAGGGAAGAGGCGCCCGGCTGGTCCTCGGCTGAGTGTTAGGCACCTCAGTCTCCTAAAGCCAAGGGAGGGGTAAGCTGATGTGCTCGGAGCGTGCACCATCTGCTCGGGGGAGGGGAATCACATTTTAAGATCTTAGCTAGTAAACAGCTGAACTGAAGCCCACGTTTGGGTGACCCCAAAACTGTGGGCTTCTCGTTGAACCGCATTAACCTGGTAAACAGTTTACTCATTCCCAGGGAGAGCCTCAAAGGCCTCCAGCAGGATGTGAGTTTGGTGCAGGCCCTCACCTCAGGTGTTTAGCCCTCAGTGGGAACTCAAAGGTTTGGACGAGTGAGAAACCCGGCGGGAGGGGGGCCGAGGGGAGGGAGGCAGGGGTCTCATTGCGGGGCCCAGGGGCTGGCGGGCTGCTCCCCAACCCTCCCGGAGTAGTGGGTATCAAGTCTCCCCAGTCTCACCTGGGCACCAGATGCTGTGCTGCCCAACCCGGGCTTGGTAGCAGGAATCTGGCTACCAAAAGACAAATGCCATTCCCCTACAAGGCAATTCGGAGGACACGAAGCAGCTGCTTTGGATAAAGGATGTGGCAGGCATAAAAGGAGCAAAAGAGGCCAGCGAGGGAGACAGCGTGGACTGACCTGGGGGAGCCCAGGAGGGATGGGGGGGCTTGTACTCCCACTTCGCTTCGCTTCCTCCACACCCGCCCCGCAGCCCCACAGCATGACCAAGGTCCCGGGAAGGGAGGACCCACCTTGCACGGGGAGGGTGGGCGGCACTGGCTGGGTTCACTGCGCGGGGCCGGGAGGGGGGGCTTAGGGTTCGCGGACGCTGTGGGCTGAGAGGGCCAGGACCCACAGGAATGGCCATCGGGGGAAGGGCTGGGTGCTGCAGGCAGCTGGGTGGTGACGTCTATGAAGTTTCTTGGCAGCCTTGTCCCTTGGGCCCAGGGGAGGGGGGACCGCCCCAGCACGGCCACCTTTGGCTGCACTCCTACCCCAAGGGCCTCAGCCAGGGTCTGTGTTGTGGCAATGCTGTGGGAACCCAGGTCAATGTCTCTCTCATTTATATTTATATATTTTAATCTGTAAAAGGGAGATCGCTCCTACAGTTGTGCTTCTGAAGATTAAACCAGATAAGGTTTTCCTTCCTATGAGATTTATGAACTAAAGTGACTTTAAAAAGCAAGGGGATTATTCACTCATTCAACAAACACCCACAGAGTTTGGGCAATGGATTTGGAGGTTAAGCAGGAACTCACTGTCCAGACAAATCCAACTCAAGTTGCCCTGGGAGTTCTTTGAAAGGGCCGCCGAGCTGGATCTTGCCAAAGAGGCAGGGGTTAGCCATGCAGAAAAAGAGGGAGGGATTCCAGACTGGGTGGGGAGTGTGTGGGCGACAGGGAGCCAAGGCACACTTGATGGGAACTACAGAATCTTTTTACCCTTTTTTTCTTTGGGTAATTCTAGCAGCGTCTAATGCTCACCCAGCGCTTACCTAAGTACCTACAATATTCTAAGTGCTTCATGTATTTCTCACCCTTAATTCTCACAGCCCTGCTCTTTATTATCCCCATTGTACCTAATGAGAAAACTCGGGTCTGGAGGATAAAGTAACTTCCCAAAGTTGTTCTTCCAGTAAACGACAGCTGGGCTTTGGACCCTGTTAGGCTGACTCTAAAAGCCACAGTTGTAACCACCCACCCTAAGACCTCCTTTTTTTTTTTAAGATTTTATTTATTTATTTGTCAGAGAGAGAGAGCCAGCATGGGGGGGGGGGGGCGCAGAGGGAGAAGCAGGCTCCAGGCTGAGTGAAGAGCCCGATGTGGGACTCAATTTCAGGACCCTGGGATCGTGACCTGAGCCGACACTTAACCTACTGAGCTACCCAGGCCTCCCCATAAAACCTCCTTTTTAAGAAGCCTCCTTACTTTTTTCAACCCTCCAAAACATCCTCTTAAAGCAACATTTCCTTTCCTTAAGAATGTCACCCCTCAGGGCACCTGGCTGGCTCAGTCCTAGAGCATGGAACTCTTGATCTCGGGGTCGTGAGTTCAAGCCCCACGATGGTGTAGAGATTACTTAAAAAAATGTTTTTTTAAATGTCACCCCTCATCTTCCTCTCATGCAAAATCCCAGTTCCTTTAGCTTTTTGTAAGAGGGTTTCTGGCTTGTGAGAGGCCAGAGTAAGGTTAGCAGGACATGGAAAGAAGACTTGGAGGGATGTGTTTAGGAAGGGACTGGGGCCTAGAATGAACTCAAAATCTGACCTAAAGCTCTGCATCTCACCGATCCCAAAAAGCCCCAGCAAGGAGTTGGAGAACAAGAGCAGAATTTGGGCTCAAAGAAGCATCTTGGTTTCTCATAGCCAAGGCTGATCTTAGAGTTCACTTCCCCCCACAGAAGATTAAGGCAACTTTGATCAGTGACTTTCTTGGCTTCCCCTGCCCTAACCCTCACTTGAAACAGGGAGCAGAGCATTCACTTTAAGAGACAAGGAGGGGGGCGCCTGGGTGGCTCAGTCGGTTAAGCACCTTTGGCTCAGGTCACGATCATCTCAGGCTCCCTCCTCAGCTGGGAGTCTGCTTCTCCCTCTGCCCCTCCCCCTGCACTTGCTTTCTCTTTCTCTCTCTCTCTCTCTCAAATAAATAAATAAAAATCTTTAAAAAATTAAAAAAGAGAGACAAAGAATGTTCCAGAGAAGGAGGTGGTGGGGAAGGTAGGCCTATAATGCTCAATCAGACACACGGCAGCCACAAGCCCCACACCCTCCAAACCTTCGCCGGGACTTCTCTTTAAAAAGAGGTCTGAGGAAGCACATCATTCTCAGTACTCATCACCAGAGCCCCTGTAATCATTCCCCAGTGATGTGGGTTGCTTTCTTTCCTAACTGCATTTCATCTGCCAACCCCATAATGACTCACCTCATCATTTGCCTTTACCATTCAGCTACTTCAAGGTAGGACCCCACAACCCAGCACATGGGAAGGAGGCCAGTCTCGGGGAGCTGGCACGCCCACGCTGGGGTCTGTGACTTTGACCCACATTGCAGCTTCGTTCAGTCACACCCAGCCAGGACCTGGCCTGAGCTACACCCTAAATCCTAAACTGTAGCAATCCCTTTCAGTTCCTCAACCTTTGGATACCCTAATCCATAAGGACAGGGCTTCCTTTTGAATTATGACACTCATTGTAAATCATTAGATGGCTTATCCTAAATGGCTCGGTTCTTCAGGAGGACATTAAGCCCCAAATAGGGTGGGGGAGTCAATAGGAGGATGACGTCAGCCTCTGAAAGTGGAGCTAATGAATGGAACAGATCAATTCCGCCATCTCTGCAGACTAATCCGTGCTCAAAGATGGTTTGCGTTACTGATAGAGGTGAGGGTGTGTCCTGAGAATCCATCTAGCGACTAGTGCTTCTGAAGTGAAAATGATTGCCAGAGAGTATCCAAGAAGTCGTAACCTAATCAAGGGTGTTGTAACCTGAGCTACAACTGGTAACCTGGGAAAGCCTCCCCAGACCGGAGCAGAGTCATCGCTCGTTATGTTCTAAAATTGTGTTTTTAGGGGCGCCTGGGGGGCTCAGTGAAGCGCCTCCCCTCGGCTCGGGTCATGATCCCAGGGTCCTGGGCTCGAGCCCCGCATCGGGCTCCCTGCTTAGCGGGAAGCCTGCTTTTCCCTCTCCCTCTGCCTGCCGCTCCCCCTGCTTGTGCTCTCTTTCTCTCTGTGTCAAATAAATAAATAAAATCTCTAACAAATAATAATAAAAATAAAATTGTGTTTTTATATCTTTTGAATTAGTCACCAGCACTTTAAAAATTGAGAGGTCTAGGGGCTTAGTCGGTAGAACATGAAACTCCTGATCTCAGGATCATGAGTTCGAGCCCCACATTGGGTGTAGAGCTTACTTTAAAACCTTAAAAAATAAAATAAAAAATTGAGCAGTCTAACATAAAAATTGGGATTTCCATCTTCTCCTGAGAAATCGCCAGATCTGGCAACACAGGGCCCACATGCATACAGGGCACCCATCCAGGAAAGCTGAGCAGCCCTTCACATGGGGGTGCAGAGCCCCAGGCCACAGGCCTCACCACTTTCCACCGTCTCCCAGACACCGAGGCTGAGGATAACTCAGGACAACAGCGTTACTCCTGGGTTCTTACCCCAGGCTTTGCTTCACCCACCCATGTTACCTCAGGGTCCCAGTGACACAGGAATAAGGCCCAGCCGCTGTCCAAGGAGAAGGTGCCCTGATAAGATCTTAGTCCCCTTCCTTGGCTTATTCACTTACACTTTCTGCCTGGAATACCCTTCCCTCCACTTCCCTGCCTGAGAAATACCTCATCCGTTTGCCTGTCACCTCCTCTGTGAAACTGTCCCTCATGGCTTCAGGCACGGTCACGCCCTCGCTCCACTGTGCCCCCTGAATTCTGGATTTTAGTTGTCCCTCACACTAGACCAGGAGCTCTTTAAGCCAGAGTCTACAGCCTCTTACCTCTTACCCTGGTGCCCAGGGCCCGACATAGAATGCTCCTTGGCTCGTAGAGGTCACTCTGCGGAAAAGTTTGAACGTGAGCCGAAGTGATAGGTCTATACTGGGGTGGACATGAACATAGAAAATCACAGAGGTTGAAGCACTTTGGGTGGAGAAGGTGCAAGATTTGGTAAAAGCATTTTAAACAAGCCATTCCAGCTGGTTCTGATGCAAGTGGTTCATAGACCACTTTTTTAAAACACTGTTTTAAGATTTTGAGTTTATGTATGTAAGGTAACCATGGCCAGAAATAGACGTCTTTGGAGGGGTGTACTGGCTTTTAGCAAGCTAAAGAATTTGGTTTTAGACATGTTGAGCTCGAGATGACAGTGGAAGAGCCAAGTGGAGGGTACCCATCATCGGCTGGAGAGAAGACACTGAGGCTCCCACTGGAGACCTCAGAGGATGCTGCTGACTTAGGTAGCACCTGAAACCTCCTCCAGGCGACTCTGAGCGTGACTGAGAAATTGGAGAAAGAAGATATAGATGATGAAGAGTAAAGGGCCTTGGAATATTCCCATGTTTAGGGATGGGCGGAGGAAACTGTCAATGACAGGGATCACGAGGCAGAGAGGCATGTGGAAATACAGACTGGTGTAGGATTTGTGGAAGAAAGGTGGGAAAGAGAAGGGAAGAGGGAAGTGTCATTTATTATTATCTATTATATGCCAGGTGCTGAGATGGACACGTGGCCATATTTCCTTGTTTAATTCTAACTGGATTCTCCATTTTGACCCCCTTCGGAGTAGTCTGCACAGCAGTAGTGATCTTTCCAAAGCACAGCACAGGTCATTTTGCTCTCCTTAAAACTGTTCCTGCATTCCCTGTTGCCATCAGGGTAGTCGAAACCCCTTCATGTACTTCTACAGTTGTTGTTGTTGTTGTTGTTTTTTAAGATTTTATTTATTTATTTGAGAGAGAGAAAGAGAGAGAGAGCACGAGAGGGGGGAGGGTCAGAGGGAGAAGCAGATTCCCCACCGAGCAGGGAGCCCGATGCGGGACTCGATCCCGGGACTCCAGGATCATGACCTGAGCCGAAGGCAGTCGCCCAACCAACTGAGCCACCCAGGCACCCTTGTTGTTGTTTTTTTAAATAACTGCTTTATGGAGATTTAACTCATATACCATAAAATTCACTTTTTTTTTTTTTTTTTTTTTGAGAAAGAGAGAGAGAGCACAAGCAAGGGTTGGGGCAGAGGGAGAGGGAGAGAGAGAATCTCAAGCAAGGTCTATGCTCAGCATGGAGCCCAATGCAGGGACTCGATCCCACAACCCTGAGATCATGACCTGAGCTGAAATCAAGAGTCAGATGCTTAACTGACTGAGCCACCTGGGCTCCCCAAGTTCACCTTTTAAAGTACACAATTCAATAGTTTTTAGTATATTCACAGAGTTGTGCAACCATTACCACAATCAATTTTAGAACCTTTTTTTTGTTTTAATTTGTCAGAGAGAGAGAGAGAGCACAAGCAGAGGGAGCAGGCAGAGGGAGAAGCAGGCTCCCCGCTGAGCAAAGAGCCTCATGTGGGACTTGATCCCAGGGCCCTGGGATCATGGCCGGAGCCGAAGGCAGATGCTTAACCCACTGAGCCACGCAGGCACCCTGAACTTATAACCTTAAGATCAAGAGTTGCACACTCTACTGACTGAGCTAGCCAGGTGCCCCTAATTTTAGGACAGCCCCTAATTTAGGACATTTTCATCACTATAAAAGACACCCATTAGAAGTCATTTTCTTTCTTTTTTTTTTTTTTTTTTAAGATTTACTAATTTGAGGGGTGCCTGGGTGGCTCAGTCATTAAGAGTCTGCCTTCGGCTAGGTCATGATCCCAGGGTCCTGGGATCGAGCCCCATATGGGGCCCCCTGCTCCGCGGGAAGCCTGCTTCTCCCTCTCCCACTCCCCCTGCTTGTGTTCCCTCTCTCACTGTGTCTCTCTCTGTCAAATAAATAAATAAAATCTTTAAAAAAAAAGAAGATTTATTAATTTGAGAGAGTGAGAGTGTGCAAGCGGGGGAAGGGGCAGAGGGAAAGGGAGAGGGAAAGAATGCCAAGCAGACTCCCTCCTGAGCAGAGAGCCCAATGTGGGGCTCCATCTCACCACCCTGAGATCATGACCTGAGCCGAAATCAAGCATTGGGCACTTAACTGACTGAGCCACCCAGGCGCCCCTAGACGTCATTGTCCATTTCCCTTTTTCTTAGCCCTGGCTATTAATCTACTTCGGTTTCTATGGATTTGCTTAGTCTAGACATTTCCTATATATGGAATCCTATGATATGTGGCCTTTTGTGACCGATTTCTTCCATGTAGCATATATCAGTACTCCATTCGTTTTTATGGCCAACTACTGTTTCATTGTATGGATATATACTTCAAACATGTAAATTGTTTTCACTTTTTGGTCATTATGATACTGCTATGAACATTCATCTTAGCATGGATATAAGTTTCATTTTCCTGAGTATAGACCTAGGAGTGGAATTGCTGGATCACACGGTAATCTGTTGAACATTTTGAGGAACTGCTAAACACTTTCCCACTTGATCGTGTCCTGTGAAGTACAAAAGTTTTTGATTTTGATAAAGTCCAATTATCTATTCTTTGATTGTTGATGCTGTTGGTGTCATATCCTAATATACCATTGCCTAATCCAAGGTCACAGTGATTTACACCTTATATTTTCCTCTACGAATTTTTTAGTGTTTGCTCTTACATTTAGGTCTATGATCCATTTGGGGTCAATTTTTTATATGGTGTGAAGTAGGGGTCTAACTTCATTCTTTTGCATGTAGATATTCGGTTGTTCCAACACCATTTGTTGAAAAGACTCTTCTTTCACCCATTGAATTGTCTGTGGTCCTTCTCAAGCTGGTCCTCTCTTCTGTGGCTTCATCTTCTGCCCCATCCCTTCTCCAGCTTGCACTCCATCTCCTGTCCCTCTAAATGGTTTGTGTTTTCCCAAATGAACCATGTCCTTTCTCACCTCTGGCCTACTTCTCGGCATGCTGTTTCTTTTACTGGAAAAAGCTCCCCGACCTTCTTCCCACATTACCTAGATATCTTCTCTAATTATCGTCAGGTCTAGGCTTAGATACCATATTTTCCAAGAAGCCTTTCCTAAGCCCCCAAGAATATTTTAGGAAGAGCAGGTCTGGGGCACCTGGGTGGCTCAGTTGGTTAAGCGACTGCCTTCGGCTCAGGTCATGATCCCGGAGTCCCAGGATCGAGTCCCGCATCAGGCTCCCTGCTCAGCGAGGAGCCTGCTTCTCCCTCTGACCCTCCCCCCTCTCATGCTCTCTCTCTCTCTATCTCATTCTCGCTCTCTCAAATAAATAAAATCTTTAAAAAAAAAAAAAAAAGAGCAGGTCTGTGCTTCCAAAAGACCACGTACTTAACCCTGACAGGGGCTTTTTTTGTGTGCCTGGCACATAGTAGGCACTCGATAAGTATCTGAGGAATGAATGAATCCCAGAAGTCAAGGAAGAAGGCTGTTTCAAGAAGGAACGCTTGTTAGTATTGTGTATTGCTGCAGAGTTTAGGGGAATGAGCTCTGAAAAAATGCAACTGGGTTTTGACTACTTTTGTCACTACAAATAGGGAAGAGTTTCAGTAGTATTGTGGATGTAGAAGCCAGTGGGGGAGTTAAGGAGTGAATTGCTGATGAGAAAGTGAAGTTTTAATTACAAATTACTTATGTCCAAGTTTTGTTTGTGAGGAAAGGATAAAATAGACGGGCACTATGAAACAGCTTAAAGGGATAGAGTTAAGGGTTTAGTTTTATTGCTATCAGTCCATCTGCCGCTTTCCTGAATTTCAGAGAATTTGACTTCTAATGAGAGTCACTTTCTTGCCTTCTTATATCAATTTTAGGGACACCCCAGGATTTCCCCATTTACCCTCCTACTACCACATTACATTCCCCCCACCTCTGACTATGTGTCAACATGGGAGTGTGTATATGTACACCCTCTGTGCTGATCTCAGCATCCCAAAAATCTAACCATTCTGGGATTGACCAAGGCCTTTCCCCAAGTTGGGTTAAGCTATATCTGCTCCCAGAAAAAGATATCCTATAAGAATCACTTGTCTGGGTAGAAAAAGGAAGGAACCGGTCTCTTAACATCATGGTGGCACCAAAGGAACCATAGAGTCTTCTCTCTCCGCCCCTCATTCCCTGACATCTCCCCTATGTCAGTCAGATAGGCTGGAATGGAATGGCTTCAAGACTTTAATTTTTTACACTGTTACTGATTTACCTCCAACTCCGAGCTGCTTCCATATCTTTGGCATTTTGCTCCCAGAGGTAAATGTGCCTGATTATAAGACCGCCAACCTGATCAGCCTTCACCACCAGCCTTACACAGCTCACATTGTGCCCCATCCTTTTCAGAAATATCTCCTGATTTATCTGCCCTTCGAAGAGATGGCCCAGCAAGGTGAAGCTGGTACAGTATTGAGGCATTCCCTCGGGGTCGTAGCCCAGCTCCACTTGCCCCTTCTTCAGGGCGTACTTTCCATCCACGATGGTGCCTGTCAGTACTTGCACTTTGCTCAAGTTCGCCGGATGGTTCAAAATGACTGTCAGGTGGTTCCCTGCACTAACATTGTGGGTCCAGAAGAATGACTCGTCCAGGGTGTAGGCTTCCCAGGGGAAATGAACATCAAAAACCTTCATATCCGTGAAAATGGCTCCAGGTGGGTTGTCAGGAACATAGGGGTTCTTTTTCTGAACTGGTGTGGCCTTCTGGGTGTCGTTAGAGATGTGGTAGGAGAACCTGTGGTAGAAAAGGAAAGGTCTGCAGATGATTGGGTTTTTCTGAGCTAGGAGGGTACGGAAGTGGGGGATCAGCCTGTCAAGGGGCTTCTCCTTGTAGAAAAGGAGTAAGAAATGGGCCAGGAGTGGGAGGTCCTTGCTGTGGAAGAGTTTGCCAAGGATGCCCATATTAGAGAACTCCAGTAGCACCCATGGGTTGGACCTCATGGTGTTCACCTTCCAATGAATGTGGGTGATAAAGTTGGGGGCAGAAAAGACATTGTCCTCCAGTAACAGGAAGTATTCAGAGAGCCTTGTGGCAAAGCTCATGAGGAAGGCGTGATCTATATTCTGCTTAGAGTAGAATTCCCCATGATGGGCCTCCTTCCTCATGTCATCCATGGAGGGGTAGGCATCAGGCGGAGCATGGATCAGTAGCAGCTGCCCTGCCAAGATCTGTGGGCTGAAGAGGGTTGAAATATGGAGAACGGTTTCTCTGAGCCTGACGAGGTCAGAATGTGCCAGGTGGACCAGCACCGTGAGACGTTTCTGCTCAATCTTAGAGGAAGCACGGAACAGAGAGACCAATGTGTACAAGAGGCTTCTTTGATCTGGTTGTGGCACTGAGGAGATGCCCACTGTCAGCCATGCTAAGGAGAGGCCAAAGAGGGACAATTGTCAGTGTACACTGGGTTGGTGGTAAAGGTGGTCAGAGGGCTAGGGGTTGGGATGCTCTCTGGGACCTTCTCTGTTTCTTTCTCTCCTCTCCTATTTCTATTCCATGCTCTCTTTTGGTAGAGGGGATGCTTAGATAATTGCGAACCAGAATGTGGTCCTTAGTCCAGTAACATCAGTCTCATCTGAAAGCTTATTAGAAATGCAGAATCTGGGTTCCTAGATAAACAGAATCTGCATTTTAACAGTATCACCAAGAACTTAATGTGCATGTTTAAGTTTGAAAAGCACTAAGCTAGGTGATACTGAGTCCCCGTGGGTCCCTTTGTGTCTTCTTTGAGCCAGAATTTTGTAGCACATGGCTTAGGTGCTCAGTAAGTATTAGCTAATATTATAGATATTATCATTCTTTTTGTTTTATCCAGTTCATCTTCCCAAAGCTCACCTTTAGGTGAAAGGAAAAGCAGTTCTTCATAAGTCAGGAACCCCAGGTTCCTGTCCCAGTTCTGCCACTGACTGTGTGAACTTGGGCAAGTCCCTTCCCTCCGGAGCTTAGATCCTGATCCACAAAACTCGGGGATTTGGACTATGACTCTAAGGCCCCTTCTAACCCAGATGTTCTCTAAACCAGCAATTCTGCTTTCCTGTAACAATTATCTTTTCCCTTCTTCTTCTTCATTCCTGTTATATAAATGTCATGGTGGGGAGAGACTTGTCTGTCAGATTCAAATGTTCCTGGGCACAGCCCTGCCTTTTCTCTCTCCCTTCTTTCTTTCCTTCCCAACTACCTTACTTCTCTTGATGTTCCTACTTTCCCTAGGATCCCCCATTCTCCTCCTTGGAACTCACTTTTTCTTCTCTGCTGAATTGTTTTAAAATATTCGAAGGTAAGATTCTGCCAGTCTTCTAATGGTCTCGGGTCTTTCCTTTTGTCATAATTGTCCTCCTAGAGCATTGACAAAAGGCAAAACATGTACCTCCTTTCATAAAAAGAATAGGGTTTAGCCCCTAGAGCCTTCTCATAAGCTTTTCCAGGAAAGAGAGGGAATGGATCACCCTCCCCAGAGTGAGCCCAGCACATTCGCAGGATGTCTGACCACTGGCCAAAGTATGGAGGGCTCCAGCTCTATTTGCTCTCTTCCTTACCTTAACAAATGTTGGGGGTGGGAGAGCAGCTTCTTTATGGACCGACGGGTCCAAGTTCATATCCCAACTCCCTTTGGAGCTTCCTGCTCTCAGGTGAAAAGGTACAGGTGCTTTGAGAAACTACCTGTTCACACCATTCCCACCCTACATCCTCAGTTCCCACACGGAGAGCAAGGGTTGCTACCTGGCCTTTGATAGCCATCACGTTTTGATCATCTTCAATTTCCTCGGGGACTTTCAAAGTGATGAAGAGCCACAGGAATCCGATGCCCACAGACGTTATGAAGCAGCGCCTGACGGGACACCGCATGGTGTCTGTGGGGCGTGGTTCCTGTAGCAAGAAGTCAACATGGACAGCAGCTGGGCACTCTCGCCATTTGTCCATGCCTAGAACTTCTTCGTCCTGTGGAAGCTTTCCCCCACACAATCCCCCATATTCTATCCTTCCTCCTCCTCGTTGTTAACTTATTTCCAAAGCCTGCCTTTTTATCTGAGCTGGGAACCCGATGGAATATAATAGCCTTATTCCCTAACTAAAGAAAGAATATCACCTGCCCTGTGAATTCTGCTGCCTTCTCTTTATAGGTTTGTTCGGAGATTCAGCTTTCCCAAAGTTTTCCCTTCTCGAAATGATGAAGGTCAGCTGGGGCTTCAGTGATGAACCCTTTGATCTTGGAGAACAGATGCTACCACCTACCCTTGCTATTTTAAAAAGCAGTCAGTTTATTAAAATAGCTGAACTTGAAGTATTGCTAAATGCTAGGCAATTTGGTGCCTTTCTTACCTTTTAATAAAGGATATCCTTAATTTATTCCCATCTTTAATCCTACTCACATACCTTGATCAGAACATGATTCTGTTAGAGTGAAAAAAAAATTCTTTTGTCAATGTTGGGCTTTGGACTTCAGGCTAATTCAGCCTCAAAAGCACTTGTCTACCACTTTCTTCCTCTGTTTCAGTGTCTTTTCTCTAGTGAGAATGTTTCCCTGATTGTTTCTAAATGATCAGAGGAAAGGCTTTAATATGCCTCGTCACCTGCTCTTGATTCTTTCCCTCTATGTTCAGTACACAAAAGAAAAGAAATGGTAGTCGGTAATTTTTATGTTCCTGAGGCTGTAATATTCTCGAATCTCCCTGTTTTCTGGATCCTTGCCAGTGCAGGGTTTCCACAGAGGTTAACGTGCTTCTCTCCCTTAACTATTTAGCTTTTTGGTAAGAGTTTATTTTATTTTATTTTGTTTTATTTATTTATTTGACAGAGAGAGACAGCTAAAGCAGGAACCCAAGCAGGGGTAGGGGAGAGGGAGAAGCGGGCCTCCTGCCAAGCAGGGAGCCCGATGTGGGGCTCGATCCCAGGACCCTGGGATCATGACCTGAGCTGAAGGCAGACGCTTCACGACTGAGCCACCCAGGCACCCCTTTGGTAAGAGTCTAAATGTAAAACTTATACATGGTAGGAAGGCTTCACAGAGTAAACTTTTCTTACCTGGTTTCCTTAAGCCAAGACTTCAAATCACTTAGGTGATTCAGATACAAACCACTTGATGTCAAAGAGATCGGCTTCTTTTCTCCAGAACGTAAATACAAGGATACATATCCGGATTAAAAGGCTTTCCAGTGACAGCTGATGGAGTTCACTGCCACAGCCATAGCTCCGTTCTCCTCTGCCCCTCCTGGGTCACTTACCAGTCACGGCCGGAGGACCGCCCTCTTGTAGCTCTCTGAGTTCCACAGACGTCTGGAAGAGGCAGGAGAGAGGAAGAGAGAGCTGGGGTGCAGGGACCAATCACTCCAGGCGCAATGACAGAGAGGCTGAGGCCAGCAAAGCAAGTCTTCTAGCTTTGAGCCAAGACCCCTCTGTGATGTTGCTCCTGTTCCCCCTCCACCTTACTGCCCCACCATCAGGGCAGGTACAGGACTTACTAGGGCGCGGGTGCGCGCTTCAGAACTGGGAGCTAATATTCATTCCAAAGACCAGCATCGGCATCTTTTAACAGAAAAGAGATGCCAAGAACTATCAAACCTCCCCACCGCCATGCCCTCCACTTCCCTGAACCTGAGCACCATACTCCCCTCTTCCAGTGGTTGTGCCCTGACTCCCACCCCCTCTCACCGCCTCAGGTGCTTCACCCCTGCCACAACCCTCTTTCTCTTCTGCATTACTCTCTTTCTCCCTCTCTGCTGGACTGTTCCCGACATCTTGACAAGGAGCTCCCCTCTGTCCGGGTGGGAAAGAAGGCAAAAAGCAAGATCCCGCTCTAAATTCATGGTCTCTCTGAATCCTGCCCATTCCTTTGCAACCCTAGCACGGCAAAACTCCTTGAAAGCCTTGCCTCTATTATGTTGCCCCACTTCGTGATGTTTTCTTTCCTCTTATTCAACCTCTCTGCAACTTTTTTTTTCATATTTTATTTATTTGACAGAGAGAGACAGAGCGAGAGCAGGAACACAAGCAGGGGGAGTGGGAGAGGGAGAAGCAGGCTCCCTGCCGAGCAGAGAGCCCGATGTGGGGCTCGATCCCAGGACCCTGGGATCATGACCTGAGCCGAAGGCAGACGCTTAACGACTGAGCCACCCAGGCGCCCCCTCTTTACAACTTTTGACATGGTTGACTACTGCCTCCTCCTTGAAACACTTTCTTCCCCGACATCATTCTTGCCACACTGATTGTCCTGTCTGTTTCCTTCCTGACTCATCCTCTTCCCAGGCTGTCCTTGTTAGGAGTGTCCTAGGGCTCTGTCCTTGGCTCTCTTCTTCCTACACGCTCTCCCTAGGTGTTCTTACCCAGTCCCATGGCTTTAAGTATGATATATATGTGTGTGTGTGTAACTATATACATATATACGGTCCATGTATATATATTTATAGATGTGTACACATTATTCCATATCTACAGGCTTAAACATATACAAGCCTGTGGGTATATACATACATATACGTACACACTGCTAACCCGGGCTTGATCTTATCTGCAGCTCTGACCCCTTGTTCTGAGCTCCAGATACCTGACTATTGAACGTCTCCGTTTGGATGAATAAGAGGTATCTCAGCTTTAACAGAGTCAAAACAGAACCACAGATTCGACGTACCTCTCCAATCTCTTCCTCCCCGAGTTTTCCCCATCTCAGTCAACAGTACCACCCTTTGCCCATTTACTCAGGGGAAGAATCGACAAGTCATCCTTGATGCCTCTCTCTTTAACACTCTACATTCAATCTAATTAGTTCTGTTACCTTTTCCTTCAAAATGTATCCCCAGCATGACCTTTACTCACCCACCTCTACGGCTACAACATGAGTCTGGGCCACTGCAATGCCTGTCTGGACTATTGTAACCACCTTCTAATTGGCTCCTCACCTCCACCCCTGTTCTCCTGCAATCTATTCTCCATGTGGCAGAGAGACCTTTTACTTATTTCTTTATTTTTTAAAGATTTACTTATTTTAGAGAGAGAGTGTGTGTGGCAGGTGGCAGGGAGCAGAGGGAGAGGGAGAGAGAATCCCAAGCAGAGTCCCCGCTGAGCCGGGAGCCTGACTTAGGGCTCAGTCCCACCACCCCGAGATCATGACCTGAGCCGAAATCAAGAGTTGGACACTCAACTGACTGAGCTACCCAAGCGCCCCCAGAGAGACCTTTTAAAATTGTAAATCAAATGCTATCCCTTCCTGGTCTACAGTTCTCCAAAGGCTTGCTGTTGAAAGTAAGATGAAATCCAAACTCCAGAATCCAAACTCCGGACCATGGCCTACAAGATCCTGTCTGGTCTAGCCCTCTGCCTGCCTCTGACTTCATCTCCCCCTACCCGCTGGCTTTTTTGGGGGGAGGGGTGTCATCCCTTGGATAATCCTAGCTTTTTGTCTCTGTATATGGTACTCTTCCTCTTGGAGCTATTCTCTGTAGACTTTCCAAGCTTCCCAACGTTCAGATTTGAGCCAGATGTTCTTCCTGCCTCAGGTCACTGTGCCTACAGTACCTACTCACCACCTCTCCCACCCAGCCTCCCATCACTCTATCATGTGTTCTGTTTTCTTTAGCATTTATTTGTGCCAGAAGCTGTCCTACCCATAGGTGTTTATTGTCCATCTCTATCCACTGGACTAGAGCATAAGCTCTTGAAGGGCAGGGACTTTGTTTTATTCAATGCTATGTTTACAGTGCTTTTCCTGGTAGTTGGGCTGGAGAACATGCTCCACAAGTACTTATTAGCTCACTAATTATCAGGCATTGTGTGATAATGGTGAAGGATCATGTATTTTTTCAATAAACACTGTGCTAGGTGCCAGGACCGTGCAGTATGCCAGAGAAGGGCAATGTGTGGCTGATGGGTAAGAGCGCCGGTTCTGGACTCAGACAGCCTGGCAGAATCTGGTTCTGCTAAACTTATTGGCTGTGTAAACTTAGCTAAATGACTCAGCCTCTCTGAACCCCAATTCCTCATCTAGAAAATGAAGATAATCGTGCCTATTCTCAAGAGTTCTTATGAGGATTTTGAGATCATTCACACAAAAATGCCTAGCACATAGCTAGCATTCAGTAAACGTTAGCTTGTTTATTATAAGGAACACCTACCGTTTTCAACCATGACAGCACTGTCATTTATTTATTTATAGAGTGAGGGAGGGGCAGAAAGAATCCTAAGCAGGCTCCATGCCCAGTGCAGAGCCCGACGCGGGACTCGATCTCACGACCGAGATCATGACCAGAGCCAAAATCAAGAGTCGGATGCTTAACCAACTGAGCCACCCAGGCGCCCCAACGTGGTCGGTCTTCTTTTCCCTCACATTTGGGAGAGCCATCTTACTTTAATTCCTAAACCTTCACCCCAGTTTTCCTTTTAGATTCTTACACTGATGCACAGCACTTTGAGGACCTTTCCGTATCTTGTCATTTGATTTCCACTTCTCTGAGGGCTTTAGAGGAGGCAAAAAATGGAGGGAGGGGGAAAATAAATATTGAAAAGCACTGACACCAGGTCCCTCATTAGCACTGCAGTTATGGGTAGGCCATCTATGACACCGACACCGTGACTGCTGCCAAGGTACGTGCTGGGTGTGGGCTCCGGACTTGGCTGGAAGTCAGAGTTCTCTAAGCCTGGGAAAGTGAACCTGACCCACGGGATAGGGATGGGGCAGGAGCCCCCCTCCATTCCAACAGTTCTCTGGGTACCTCAGCGAGTGCTCCCTTGGCAACCTTTGTTCTTTCTGAAGGTCTGAAGTTCATCATTCCACGGGCATCTCCAGGGCAGGTGGCCCCACACAGCACACAGTGATCACAAGCTCATTTGATTGGCCCACACACTGTTTTTTAAAAATCTGTTTGAAGATCAAATATTTATTTATTTATTATTATTTTTTTAAAAGATTTTATTTATTTATTTGATGAAGAGAGTGAGAGAGCACAAGCAGGGGGAACAGTAGAGGGAGAGGGAGAAGCAGGCTCCCCACCAAGCAGGGAGCCCAATGCGGGGCTCGATCCTAGGACCCTGGGATCACGACCTGAGCCGAAGGCAGACGCTTAACCATCTGAGCCACCCAGGCGCCCCTTATTTATTATTATTTTTAAAGATTTTATTCATTTATTTGACGGAGAGAGACACAGCGAGAGAGAGAGAGCACAAGCAGGGGGAGTGGGAGAGGGAGAAGCAGGCTTCCTGCTGAGCAGGGAACCCGATGCGGGGCCCGATCCAGGACCCCAGGATCATGACCTGAGCTGAAGGCAGCTGCTTCACCGACTGAGCCACCCAGGTGCCCCTGAAGATTAAATATTTAAACATGAGGGGAGCTTGTATAAAAACCTAGACTTTTGGCTTCTCTGGAAAATTGCAACTTGTTGCCACCCTAGCCTGATGGGTGATCACCTGTTACTTCTGCCCCCCTCGAGGCATATGAGTCCTTGGCCACTGCTCCAAGTCAGGTCTTGGAAGACTGGAAGACTATGTTAGATCCCGGTCTTATACTGGGCACCCATTTGGGCTAAGGTGCTAAAAAGATGAGGCACAAAATCATCCCTGGGGTTGAAGTCTCATGGGCATGGGTAGGAAGAAAATGAATAGAAGGTTGCAGACAAGTGAATGATAAATAATGAAAAACAAACTGAAGAGGGAAGAGACGATGACCGATTTTGAATACGATGTGGACAATGTTCTGGAGGACTTACAGAAGACGTGGGGTGGGGTTGGGGGAAGAGACAGTGGCCAAAATTCAAGATTAGATGGGTATGAGTAGAGAAAACTCCCTGCTTGATCTGTATCATCTTGAAAGCTGCCCAAACAGCAGGAAAAACTGAACCGCAGAGCACCCTTTTTCAAATGGAGGGTCACAATCCATTAATGGGTTATACAACCAGCCTTGTGGGTCTCAATCAGCATGGAAGCACGTCACTGTGTGAGGGCGAGTACTGTTTTGTGACACTTGGATTGTTTTGTGAAACTCTTGGGATAGAAACAAAAGTCCTGGAGATCACAGCCGAAGTGTGAAGCCCGGGGAGAGAATGGAAGCCTGTTGGCAGGTGAAGGGGCGGCTGGTGGTGAGAGTCTGTGTTCCGGTTCCTCAGCTCTAGAGAAATCAGCTTGGTGTTTGGGGAAGATCAAAGGCTCTAGAATCACCATTCCAGTCCTGGCTCTTTTATTGGCTCATTAACCTTTCTGGGTCTCAACTCCCCCCCTTGAAAAGCAGTGCCACTAATTGCCACCTACTTCACCGTGTTGATATGTCTGAGAGATTCCGAATTACTCCCAGCCGCTCGCCCTGTCTCATTCATGCTAGCACAGTATTTCTAGTTGGTCACATTTCACCACTTCCTGCCAGGGGAGAGAAGAAAGGGAATTAGCCTCTAGCATTTAGTGTGTGTGTCTGACCCTGTGCTGGTCACTCAACCGGATTTGGCGGAACACTGTGCATTTCAAATGAGCATGGTAGATTGGGTAGTGCTCCCTGAAGTTCTGACATAATTCTTGTAGAAGTCATTTTCTTCCTGTTGGAAGACTTTCATCCCGGGTATAGAGAATTCCAAACATTCCAACTATCCAAGGCCATACAGTGTGCTGAGGGGGACGCCTCCGTCCAGAGACCTGAGTTGGGGGCGGTGGCGCTGCAGGATGAACAGGGAACATGAGTCTCCCTCTCTGCCTTTCCGCTTCTCTTCTCAGCACAAGGTTGTTCCACAGGAGTCCAGGGCCTCTGAAGTGGTCCAACCAGAAAAGGAGGAAACACCCTGAAGCTGTAGTGAGGCTACCTCTGCCCCTCCCCACCCCTACGGGCAGGGCTGGCCACACCGTGGGAACTGCCCCACTTGCCAGTGTCTGTTGGAGGCTCCCTGGGAAGGGGGCCCGGACGAGGGTCAACCAAAGCCCTGAACCCTGGATCCCCATGGGCTGAGTCAGCAGAGAAGGGATCCCAGGACTGGAGAGGAAAAGGAGGTGGGGAGGGGGAAGAGGTATTTAGTTATCAGGTGTCTCCCCAGGATCCAGACCCAGCTTCCCCGGAGAAAGAAGCCCAGAGATGAGACCCTTGTCATGGGGTGAGCTGATGCAAAGAGACATCCCCCATAGCTGGGGGTAGGGCAGAGTAGAGAGCAAAGAAGCCCCACACGAGAGACAAGTCCAGTAGAGGAGAAGGGGTTGCTGGTTCCAGGGAAATGTACAGGGCAGGGAATGGGGCAAGATGGATTTATCCCACTACGTGGGCCCCCACCCCGCACATACTGATCTATTGTGAGATCTTTTCCTGCTTCCCCTGGGCAGCCAGATTCTTCTCTCCAGTCCAAAGCTGCATCCTCAGCCAGTCGGAGCCACAGACGCTCAAGGCCTTTTCCCTTCGCCTTCAACAAATATTTGTGGATTTTCTACCACGTGCCTGGTGCCAGCGCTAGAGACCATTACTCCTTCCCTCCAGCGGCTTCCAGCCTGGAGGAGAGCCACGAATAGGGAAAGAGGACAGTGTTAAAGACAAATACCGAGTTATGAGTGCAGTAGGAGATAGTAACGAGACGCTGAGGGAGTACACCAAGTAAATAAAACAGGCAGGCCAAAGAGGCTGCAGCTCATCTCAAGATCTCAGGGTTTGTGGGTTTTCACAGGGGACATCTGACACCAAACATTCCAGGACACCCAAAGTGGTGGGAGAAGGGGAGGGATGGCACTGCGTTGGCGGAGGCGCTGAGACGGACTGTGAAGAGGCTGAGAGGGAAGGCCCGTGCAGTGGGGAAATCGGGGGAAAGGAGAAAGAGGAGACGATCACCAGGGCTGGGAAGGGAAGGGTGGTGGTCGAAGGGGTGCAGTACTTGGAGGGCGCAGATACCGGAGGTCCCGGCGCAAGGCAGGCGCACCGCCGACACCGGGAGCCCTGGCAAGTGGTCGGAGGCGGCGGGCGGCTGAGGGGGTGGAGAGCGGCCCCTACACGTGCGCTACGTGCTGCGCGGGCCGCCGCCCCCTCCCTGGCTGCTGGGGAGTCGGGCCTGCCCCTCATCCCGGAGCCCAGTCCCCCGGCAATGCGCTGGGGACTGGCGGCGGGGGTGGGGGGGTTGGGGGGGTGGGGGAGAGGAAAGTCGCTCCCCCAGTTTGCAACCCTGGAGCGCGGTCGTCCGATAGAGGCGACCGGAAGGAACGCGGGGAGAGCCTCATCACCAGGCGGGCGGATCTAGGGGCGAAGGCTGCAGATCTGGGGCGCAGGCCGGGGGGCGGGGTAGGATCGCGCAGGTTCGGGGAGTGAGGCCTGGGGAACAAGGGAGCCGGCTGAGGATGGAGGCCCTTAGGAATGTGTCCAAAGGCCCTGGGGCTGCACGAATAGGGGTGGTTTGGGGGACGGAGGCCCGGGTGGGGCGGAGTGTTGTCCAAGAGTAAGGAGGGGGTTCCTGGAGACGTGGCACTCCGAGCGGGGCTTGGTTCCGCTTCGGCAGCCTGGGTTCCGACCCTGCTCTCCCCCGGGAAGCCAGACCGAACCCCGCCCAGGCCTCGTACCCGGGCCTCTGGGAGCTCCAGCCCAGGGACCTTCGGGCCGGGGTTGCCCAGGTCCGGCCTCTGGGGCGTCCGGCCAGCCCCAGACGAGACAATGCGGCCCGGGCCCCGCCCCCGGAGGCTGATGCGGCCCCGGCCGCGGCCAATCACCGCCTGTGGCTAGGCTCTTTAAAAAAAGAAGAGCCGGCCGCGGTGTGGCTGTCAGCTGGGGAGGGATCCCTCCGCCCATGTAAACACACATCATAAAGGGCAAGGGAAGCGTCTTCTGCGGGGCGCGGGGGGGAGTTGTCGCCTTCCCGGAGAGCTTTCTGGGTCCCTAGGTTCCCCTCACTACCCTGGCAACCGCCCCCTCCCTCAACGTCACATCGGGTCCGTGGGGAGCCAAACAGCTGCTGCCAGATCTGGGAGCAACAGAATCTCATCACTTAGGGTCACTACCGGAAATGGAGAGAGCTTGGGAGTTGGGAGCGTGAGGGAGTCCTAGTACACGGCCGAGGATTGGGAAAGCTTTTCCTAGGCTGGTTCTTCCAATGCACCTCAGTTAAGTATTAGTCATTACTGATATATGTCTAGAATTTTTCCCAAAGTTACACCTATCCGGGTTGAAGAATGCCAATGTTAAGTGTGAAAATAGCCTTAACGCTCTCCCAGGAAAGAGCACATGACAGGAAATCAACTGCAGCAAGACCCTCAAAATCATATACACCCACGGCAAAGAGCAACAATGATTTTTCTCCCCCAACATTTTATTATGAAAAATTTTCAAATATTCAGCAAAGTTAAAAGAATTCTGCAGCAAATTCCTCTAGACCCACCGTTTAGGTTCTACCATTAACATTTTATTATAACTTACTATATCTCGTATCTATCTTACAGTGATGACTTTTTCTCCAGTAGGATGCCGGCTGCCTCTTGGCTTAAGTCTCTGTTGCAACGGGGAGACAAACAGGCTCACCTAGGTTCGAAACCCTAGAGAGCTAAGAAAAGCAGTACCTTCTGTAAGGACTTTTTGAACTCTTTTGGGGCCAAGTACCTTGGGGAAGAGTTTATTGAAGAGGAAGCTTCTCCCCTCCCCTCTTAAAATTGAAGATTCCTTGAGGATAAGAGAGACTTCTTTCCTCTAGGTGAAACTGAAAGCAGAGCTAGGACTAATGTTGACCCAAACAGTACTTTCATGGGTTTGGCTGCTTTTTGGATAAGAGAGATCTTTTTGGTGTTGAGGTCCTACTTGTTGAATTTCCTCTCTCCCCTTTTCTGGGCAGGACACTAGGCACTCATCCTGCCCCCGCGCCCCAAAAGTGTTCATATCTCTTAAAGTTACTTAACCTCTCTGTGCCTCCATTGCTTCCTCTGCAAAATGAACCTAATAGCAGTACCTACCCAACAGGATGGTAGTAGGTTCAATGAGCACAACAGTGCTTTACACACAGTAAGCATTAAATAAATAATGGTTATCACTCATATGCCAAAAGCTCCAGATTTACATCTCCACTTTTGATCTCTCCTCTTCAGATTTATACTATTCAGCCTGTTAAATATTTCCGAGTGTACCAAAGAAAACTCAAACTCAAGATATTCAGAACGTATCCAGAAGTGAACACATTATCTCCCTCTTCATACTGATTTCTCATGTATATGATCTAGGGGAATTTCGCAGCAATGCCAACGGGCCAAGCAATCATTCAGGCACGTACCTTAGACACCTGAATGATCCTCCATACCTTACTGTCCCTCCCCAGTTTATCAGAGTCCTAATTTCATCTCCTACATTTGCATCCCTTCTTGCTAATGAATAGCACCACTGCCTTAATTTAGGCACCATCGTTTCTGATCTAGATTATTTTTAGTCTTTTGCTTCTCTCACAACCACCGCGTTCTTATATTGCTCAAGGATCACTCTTTTCCCTGCAACACCCCTCTTTCCAAAAGATAGTCTCTATCACTCGTTAGCTGTACGAATTTGGGCAAACTGCTTTTAACCTGTGCCTCACTTTCCATTTGTAAAATGGAAATAAGAGTATCAGTCTCAGAGGGTTGTTGTGTAGATTAAATGATTAATCATGCAAAGCACTTAGAACAGTGCCCAGGATATGCAAGTCCTCAAGTGTTGGCTTATTATTAACATTGTAACTATTGTTTTCTCACCTCCATTTTGTTCTTACTCTCAAACCGTTCCCCCTACCTAGAAAATCCTTCTCCATTATGCCAAATACCTTCTGCCCCTCCCCAGGTTTTACTAAGTGTATGTACTTCTATCATGGCACCCACCACAGTGTACTGACATGATTGAAATAGTCCATTCATGTGTCTGATCTTCTCCACCAGAGTATTAACTTCTTGAGGGAAGGGACTCTGGCACGTAGTAAATGGTCAATAAATATTGGCTCAACTGGACCGCAAGGATCAACTCCATCCCCAGGCTGAAGGCCCCGGCCCCGCCCGATTCGGGGGCGGGGCCGAGAGCTCGGCGCGGGGGGTGAGTGGGGGTGGGGGTGGGACTCTTTTTCCTCGCCGTGGCGGCGGAGGCGCACGGCGTGGGTTAGCGGCAAGACGTCGTCGGAGGAAGGCTGAAAAAGCCCAAGGTGCTGCCGTTGCTAGTACAAGTCGGACTTGCTGTCGCCGGAGCCGCGTCTGCACACGTCTCGGACCCAGCGCAGCCCGCCGCCGCGGTCCCGGAGCCCACCCCGTCCTCGCCCGTCCCCGACCCGCAGTGATGGAGCCGGCCACCGCGCTGCCCCCGGGCCCGCGCCCGGCGCTGCCCCTCGGGGGCCCGGGCCCCCTGGGCGAGTTCCTGCCTCCCCCCGAGTGCCCGGTCTTCGAGCCCAGCTGGGAAGAGTTCGCGGACCCCTTCGCTTTCATCCACAAGATCCGGCCCATAGCCGAGCAGACTGGGATCTGTAAGGTGCGGCCGCCGCCGGTGAGTCACGCCGGCACCCCGGATCCTGCTCGCGGCTGGGGGAGGGAGAGAGGACTCGCGGGCTGGGGAGGCCCGAAGCACGGGGGGCGGGGAGCGGGGTCGCCCCGGAGGCCGCGTCAAGTTTGGGGCTGCCCCAGGGTCGGAGTTGAGGCCGGGGGAGGAGGACGGGGCTTCTCCAGGGTGGGAGATGAGGAGCGTGGGAGAGCGGGCGCTTCGGTGGTGCCACCCCGAGGGCCCGGGCGACGCGCGGCCTGGGCGGACCGGTGTGCAGCCGGGCCCGGGGTTCGGGTTCGGTTCCGGATGGAGTGGCGGCCGGGGTGGGCGCGGGGGTGCTTCCTGCCGGAGGCCGGCGGCGTCGCGGGCGAGGAGGGCGGGCGCCGGGCTCGGCGCGGCTCCGCGGGCTGGGGCTCGCCTCCTCCCCCGGGGTGCGGGGGTGTGTGCTGGGTGGGGGTGGGGGACTTGCGAGTTGTCGTGCGCGGAGGAAAGTTTTCAATATGGCGGCGGGAGCCCCTGGTCCTTTGTGTGGTGGCGGCGTCGGCCCGGAGCGGGCCTCACCTGGGCGCCCCACCCTGCAGGCGGGGGCACCCCCCAGCCCCCCGGGCCCCGGGCCTCCTGCTGTCTCCCGGGCCGGGCTCGAGGAGGGGGCGTCCAGCGCTGCCGGGGGGCGGGGAGGAGCCGCGGGGCCGGCCCCGGAGCCGAGGTGTTGTTGTGGGGGGCGTAAGTGTGTGTGGGGGGCGCTTGGGGGCGGTGGGGGGGGCGGGACAGGCTGCGGAGGGCTCGGTGCCCGCCCGCGCGCCCGGCCGCTCACACACCCGACTTTGGGCCCGGCCGCTCGGCTCCCCGGGGAGGTCTGGGCTGTGTTGGTGGGGTGGGGGCGAGGCCGTGCAGTAGGTGGACTTGTCAGACCAGAAGATCTCCGAAGGCTTCACGCGCACTTCCCGCGCCCCCCAACCCGCGGAGGCTGAAATGCAGCCCCACTTCAGCCCTCCGAGCCGTGTGTAAAAGCGCCTCGGGCCTGGGGGCTGCGTATGAGTGTGTGTGTGTGTGTGTGTGTGTGTGAGGGGTGGGGTGTTGCTGAAGTCATTCCTAACGGCTCCAACGTTCGCTGAGCAGAGCCCGGCCAGCCCTTCCCTGTCCCCCAACCCCCACCCCCACCCGGAACTGGGTGCGCGCCTACACCCCTGTTTTTTTGCCCACCTTGCGGATGGTCCGAGTCCGAGTTGGCCTAAGGGACGGTTGGACGGGCTGGGACCGTTGGGAAGGTTGTTTAACTGCTTTTCCTACAGTTTAAGAATCTTCTCCCCACTGTCCTCCCCGCCCCCCACCCCACCCCACCCCCACTCCCACCCTCGTTGGAGGAAGATTCCCCCCCCCCCCAAATCCCTTTCTTTCTTAAGCTTGCTCTTTGTAATGACATTTGGAGTTGCAGGGGTTCTGTGTGTAATTATTCTGGTTTGGAAAAGCAGTTTTGAGGGAGATCTGTCTATATGTCTTCTTTCTCCGGTCTCCCATCTCCTTCCCCCCAAAATTAAAACACAGACACTACACTTTGGTTTTTCTTGGACAAGTTTGAAGATGGAGATGAAACCTATGCTTCAGAAAATAACTGGTCAGCTAGTATGGGGGAAATGTTTGAAAATAGAACCATTTCTTTCAAAAAGTGGATAAGGTTGATTCTTGTTGCTTAAGGGAAGTACATTTCTTCTAGAGTGCAAAGAGGCCCGCAGAAGTTGTAGCCGGAGCTTATTAGAGCTAAGGTTTTAATTGAAGAACAGGTCATGTTTCAAACATTTAGCAGTTTAGTTTTATGTCAAATGCTAGGAAGGGTGAATGTGAGTATTGTTCATTTGCATAAAAGATTTTATTCAGAAATTAGGCAACTTGATTAAGTTCTTGGTAACCAAAATGTGTGGAGTCGGGTTCCTGGGAGTGAGAGTTGTCCTCCATGTTGGTATTGTGGTATACTAGGGCTGGGGTAAACCCTTTATTATTCTGTGCCTTTTATAGGACCCTTTCCCAAAAAGATAGTGTTGGCTCTGGTTAGGTTTGGCTACCCATTTCTTCATCTTGGCTAGGATATTAATGGTAAGCGTTGCAAAATGTGTGATCATATTGCCTTTTCCCATTCTGAATGCCAGACAGACATGATGGCCACCATTTTGTATTGAGAGTAGTACATTCTACAGCCTGAGAAAGGGTGTTAAAAGAGGATAATCTACAAACATAACCAATGCTCTGTTTTGGAGACCTTCTTTGTGTGAGGGGGGCTTTCTTCGTCCTTTGTTTAACAAACTCCTGTGCCAAATGGAAAGAGTTTGTTGTTGATATAACCACAAAAAGGGAAATCTTTCCAGAAGTTGTAGCTCTTGAAGAAGGGTCTTGTTGGAACAAAGGTATCTTAAGGGATGTAAACAGTCTTTGTTTTAGAACCTGAAGCTGTGAACAAGTGGTTTCATATACTTGAAATAAAGCAACAAAAAACCCAAGAGGTATGGAATATTGTCCATAGTATAGCTATATAATGCCTGTGTTTCTAGATGATTTTTGTTCTCTCATTTTTTGGAATACAAGTGGCTGTATTAAAATAGAGATGGAGTCTGTTGGTATTTGTCGTTCGGAGGTTAGGGGAAGAATTATAAAGCATTTCTATTTCCTTTTGTTCTTATCTTTGTATCTTTAATTAATGTTACTTACATAGTTTCAGTTTATAGCTGCTTTCTGTGAGGGTCCTAAACTGTTTTGCTTCTGAAAACTTGGGGTTCACAGACTTTTGTGAAATTATAGTAAGATAAATGTGATAAAAGGTAATAAATTAAGAAAACTGTTAAATCCTGAGTTTTAAAGAGGGAAATAAATCTTTTTCAAATTATATCAAGTATGTAGGATAACCAGGCTTATTTCCTGGGATTTAAATTTTTTTAAATTTACAATTAATCTGACTTCTGGTTTTGCTACGTTTAAAATGCACATTTTCATTTCCTTCTTGATGTAGTTAGATGTCTTTTTAGGGACACATTTTCCATGTTGCTGTGTGCTATTTGGAACTGATTAATTTTAGGAGTGTAATTATTAGGCAAAAAATAGTTGGCTGCTCAGTGAATACTTTTTTGAGTCTCCCAAGTTTGATTGGAATATATTTGATGGCTTTTATAACTTTCTTTGTTGCCCTCAAATGTCTAACATTTGGCCATAGATAGGCAGATTCCACATATTTCTTTGGCAGCGTCCAAAAATCAGGGATTTAAATCAAACCCCAGATGGCACAATAGACACATTTTTTCAACTTTAACTTCCTGTGGGTCATTAGTTTGATTTCTTCATCTTTATAGGCAAAGTGTAAAACTTCCAAGTGTTTTTTAATACAGTCAGCATTTTTGAGTGAGCCTGATGGTTCTACCATTAGGAACAGGGAGGAACTTAAATACACATTTCTTTGTATGGTTAGAGGTGTTAATGATGTGGAGCTCATTTACTCTCATTCCAGCCTATCAATCTCCCTAATTTTAGGTTTGATTGACTTTGGCCTAACCCTCTCTATTGTTTTCCCAGTTCCTTTGGTGTCTCAGAATTTTTCTCTGGTTGTGATTCTTTAGCCACCTTAGACCCCTTACGATTTGGAAAAAAGGCTTATTAATAGAAATGTCCTTGAGTGAAAGAAGAACTTATAATTACTTTAAAAAAAAATAACAGCTTTATTGAGATATAATTCGTATACCATATAATTCATCAATTTACAATGTGATGCTTAGTAGTTTTAAGTAGTTTCAGAGCTGTAAAACCATCACCACAATCAGTGTTAGAACATTTTCATCACTCCCAAAAGAAACCCTGTACCCACTTTTAAGACAAATTTAGGACTATACTGGTCAGAAGAAAAACTTTTTTCTCACTTAATAGGAGACTGGATTAAGTCCTACAGGTATAGTTTGAAAGTGTCTGCCTTAAACAACATAAAAACAAACTTCATTTCTTACTAGTTTTTGAATGGGTGTTTAGTGGAATTTGACTTTGCCAGTGGTAAATTGTAAATTGGTCACATGGGGGGAGCCACGAACCTATCCACCTAGTTGTAACTTTCAGTGAACTAATCAGCAAAATTAATAGGCTTTTAGAATAGAATGTGAGTGATATCATAAATACATGAGGCAGCTCAGCTTAAGATTCATACCCCCACTGGAAAAATTTCCCTACCAGTGATTATAGGATTTGTTTTTAAACATGCAACCTGAACCTCTTTAAAGAGTAAAATGGATTGAGAATTGCCTTTGAAAAGTGTTAATGTTGTGTTAAAGCTGGGATTTGAATTCTTTTCATTATTGAGATACACTGATAAGAAAAAATTAGGGAAAATTTATTAGCCCTCAATTTTAATCTTTGTCTCTAAGGTACTTAATTTTCTTTATGATGTGTTGGCCTAAATTTAAGAGTATTTCTGTGATAGATCAGCAGAACTTATTTGCTTAATTTGGGGGACAACAACAAAGTTCAGGATGTTTAGGATACTTTAATATGCAGATAGAAATCTTCCAGTGAGAGAATTTTCTTTTAGAAAGGAAAATATCATTGTAAACCGTTGGATAAAAAAATAAATAAATAAATAAAATTGAATCTGGCTTATGTGCTGTAAATGGGTATTTTTCTAGACTTTTGTAACTTCTTGTCTTAATTGGACCACATTAAATTTCGGCTATAGAAAAGGATAAAGAGAGAACTCATGCCCCCCCCCCCCCAGTGAAAGTGCTAATTAGGTTCCTGGATTTAGGTTCCAGGAACCCTACTTGTGTACCTCTTTCCAAAGGCCGTATATAAGTTTAAAAAACCAGGAACCTAGAAAATCCTTGCTTTCCTCATTGTACAGACCTTTCAGCTTAATTCATGTTGAGTTAGTGGTGATTTTTCCTTGCTAAGAGAATTAGATATTCTCTGGAGATTATGCTAACACACCTGTTTTAAGTGCAGAACAACCTCAAAAAAAACTTTTTTTTTTTGCCAACCTCAAAAAAAAAATTAAGTGGAATAAATGTTGGGAATTAAAGGGTTGTCTATACTTTCCTTTCTGAAATTTTAAGTTTGGGTCACTTGAAGAGGCATCACCAGAGGCAAACTGATGAGTCCCTTTGGGGTAAGTGGGTGGGTAGAGTGGTACTTTGGGAAAGCCATTAACACTTGGGCTTCTCCTATTTTGCTTTATGTTAAAGTTTGAGAGGGGCGCCCGGGTGGCTCAGTTGGCTAAGCGGTTGTCTTCGGCTCAGGTCATGATCTCAGGTCCTGGGATGGAGGCCCGCATCAGGGAGCCTGCTGCCCTCTCTCCCTTTGGTGCTCCCCCTGCTTGTGCCCTCTCTCTGTCAAATAAATAAATCTTTATTGTTTAAGATTTTATTTATTTATTTGACAGAGAGAGAGACACAGCGAGAGAGGGAACACGAGCAGGGGGAGTGGGAGAGGGAGAAGCAGGCTTACCGCCCAGCAGGGAGCCCACTGTGAGGCTTGATCCCAGGACCCTGAGATCATGACTTGAGCCAAAGGCAGAGACACCTAACAGCCGAGCCACCCAGGTGCCCCAATAAATAAAATCTTTAAAAAAAATAAAGTTTGAGAAACTTATAACTGGATTTTTAAAATCTAATTTGTGAGAAACTTGTTTGAGACATGAGAATTGTATGCAGCATAACAGGGACTTTTTTGTAAACTGCTGTGTCTTAGCATGGGATTAAAGAAAAAAATTAAAGGAGATGCTACCTTCGTACACCTCCAAAAATTCTTCCGAAAATGCTGCTTTTTATGTCATTAACTATTAGATGATTTCTATGGTGAATGTGTTTTTTATAACCCCCAAGTTTATGAACCAGACTAATGAGGAAAATCTGCTGCCGGGGTACTGAGACATTTCTGTTCCATAATGTTCGATGTTTGGAACAAAGATGTGGAATTTGACTAAATGCATTCTTATAAGTCCTTTTTTTTTTTTAAACATTTAAACATTCAGATCTTTCATTGTAGACCATTCCTCTTAAAGTATCTATCATTGCCTTGTACCTTTAGACATGGTCTAGAGTCATCCCATCTGTTTATCTTTTTTTTTTTCTTTTTTTATCATGGAAACTTTCTTTCTGGACAGAAAGATTACTTTGCTCTGCCAGGGCTATCACTTCCAGTGTGTAAGGTAAAATTTTTTTATTATGAAAATACTCAAGCATACACAAAAGCATAGAGAATGTAGTCCTTTTAGCTATTTTCCTGGATATAAAGGAGCAGAAAGCAGATTAGCAGCATTGGGATTGAGAGTAAACTAGTGACCTTCAGTTGTAGACAACAGTTTTGCTTAGCTTTTTGTCTTCTAAAGGGTGTGAGTGAGATTTGGGCAGTTAGGAGTGGGATTTCTAGCCTTTAGTGAGTGATGGTCACTTTACCCAATTAGAATGGAGATTGTGTTTTTCAAATTTTTTTTTAAGGTTTTATTTTTAAGTAGTCTCTGTATCCAATGTGGGACTCGAACCTACAGCCCAGAGATCAAGACTCTCACGCTCCACTGACTGAGCCAGCCACGCACCCCTGTATTTCTCAATTTTAATCAGTGGCTTTGTTGCGTTATTACACATTACTGGAAACTGTGCGGAAATTTGACTATCTTCAGGCCAACTCTTGGCACCCGGAAGTTTGGTGGTGGTGGTTGGAGTAGGTGGTGGTTGGAGGGTATTCTCTGCAAACATCATTCCATACTTTATTTGTCCATTTTCCTGTCTGCCAGGCTATCTCAACTGTTTTCTCCCTTGGGGGACCAACTGTGGCGGCATAGCTCCTTCCTTGTAACATGGCTTGGGATAGGCATGTTAAAGTACTGTTTGCACCAATTACAATTGCTGTAGGGGAAGAGAATCTGAAATTCCTTCTGGAAAAGGAGTTTTAAGGAAATGAGAATCAAAGGGGTCTAATGAGTTGTTGGTTAGGTTGTTAGGTTCACTTTTCTGTGAAGAGTGGTAGTTTGGCCTTCACCTTGATGGTGTAGTTTCTGTTTCATCAGAATGCTGATAAACATTTCTGTGATGTCAAAAGTTTAAAAAGACCAGTTTAAAAATCAGGTCACTGAAAAATGTTTTCTGTCAATAACCCCTTAAAATCTAATTGCTTTCCCCACCAAAAGGATAACTTAATTTCTCAGATAGGAAACTAGTTAAACACCAGGCAGAAGATCACATAATGAATGGTTTTTTTAGAACGGGTTGATTCCATTTCACTTGGTAATGTGTTATTTTACAATAGATGTAAAATTTAAGGAATATTTTGCCTGGGTAAAAATAAGCTTTAACGGGGTGCCTGGGTGGCTCAGTCGTTAGGCGTCTGCCTTTGGCTCAGGTCATGATCTACGGGTCCTGGGATTGAGCCCTGCGTGGGACTCCTTGCTCTGCAGGGAGCCTGCTTCTCCCTCTCCCACTCCCACTGCTTGTGTTCCCTCTCGCTGTGTCTCTCTCTGTCAAATAAATAAAATCTTGAAAAATAAAGAAAAATAAGCTTTATCAAGGGGAATGTATGTGGATTATTATTTTTTAAGTCTGTTCCTTTTTTTTTTTAAAGATTTTATTTATTTGAAAGAGAGAGAGAGTGAGAGAGCACGAGCGGGGCAAGGAGTAGAGGGAGAGGGAGAAGCAGACTCCCCACTGAGCAAGGAGCCCAACTGGGGCTTGATCCCAGGACTCCAGGACCATGACCCGAACCGAAGGCATACGCTTAACCAGCTGAGCCACCCAGGCACCCCTAAAGTCTGTTCCTTTATTATGTAAAGGAAGGAGTCGGGTGTTTCTAGATTTTTGAGCATAAGTGGGTAGAGTTCTGAGTCTACTTCTCATGACCTTGGACAATGTCATTTTTCTCTAATGTATGCCTTCTCATCTGCTATAAGGGGATCTGACACTGACCTAGGGCTGCTGTCCAGATTAATTAATTGATGGATTGCAAGGAGCTTAAATCCTAAAGCTTTATTTGTTCACTGCTAAGAAGAGTCTGGGGACAGATTTAGTGAGACAAGGGTTAGTGCCAAATATGTATCCCTCCTTTTCCCCTACAGTGAGGGGATTTTTAAAAAGTGAAACTTGAAAAGTCAAAAGCTCAGCATCAGAACTACAATATACAGAATGTAATTCTATTGGTCTAGGTGAAGCTTGTCTATTCCTAGATATTTTAAAAAATTAGATTAAAATCTTTTTTCAAGTAGAGCTGTTATAAACTATTTCAGAAAATTTGCAGGTGCATATGTTATGTGTGTCTTGTGTAGTGTGCATATTCAGGCAAGAGTTTGTATTAGGTGAGCTTTGTGTTAAGAAATGTTTAAAATTATTTAAATTTCTCCTAGTATGAAATGGCTGTGATGCTGTTGAAGCCCTGCACATGGAGGGCATTATACCTTACCTAACAATTTAAATAACCCTAATTCTTGCTAGGTAGGAAATTGAGTTAGTATATTGAGTCAGTAGATTGAGACTTCAATATAATATTCCACAATTATTATTCTTGTAAAGTGGGGAGAAAAGTAAAAGGTGGCAGGGATAATGTTTATTTTGATCCTCAGGACAGAGCCAGATTGTATTTTATTCTTTAGTAACAATTAGGCATACTTAAAAAAAAAATAAAGCTGATGAGAACTCCCATACAAACCTGAATTCCCCAGTTTTTTGTCCAAATATATCTTGTCATTGGACCTCATAGCATTGCCTCTTACAGGGGCGCCTGGGTGGCTCAGTTGTTAAGCGTCTGCCTCCGGCTCAGGTCATGATCCCAGGGTCCTGGGATCAAGCCCCGCATTGGGCTCCCTGCTCAGCGGGAAGCCTGCTTCTCCCTCTCCCACTCCCCCTGCTGTGTTCCCTCTCTCGCTGTCTCTCTCTCTCTGTCAAAGAAATAAAATCCTTAAAAAAACAAAAAACATTGCCTCTTACATAGACCCATATATACTGTTCCCACTGGTGGGTTTTTTTGTTGTTGTTTGTTTTAAGAGAGAGAGAGCACAAGTGTGGGAGGGGCAGAGGGACAGGGACAGAAAATCTCAAGCAGACTCTGCACTGAGTGTGGACTGCGCTGAGTGTGGAGCCAGCTTCGTGGCTCGATCCCATGACCCTGAGGTCACCACCTGAGCCTAAAGCAAGAGTCAGAGGCTCAACGGACTGTACCACCTAGGTGCTCCTGTTTGTTTTTTTGTTTTGTTTTTATCTTGAATCAAGCAATTTACTCAGTATTCCTTTCTAGATGTATTAAAAACATTCTCCAATGGTGTATAAAGATGTTTTAAGTCTTAAGTGTTGAGTATTTTAGTTGGGAGCATGCACCTAGCCTAAGATTTCTCTTCCGAGCTATGCTCCTTATGTGACCTTAGGCAGATTTTTGTGCATTCCTGTGCTAATTCTTGCCATCTCACTGGCTTGACCAGATTATAATGTTCAGAGAACTAAAGTCGAAAAACTTAGTGTATGTTGAACACTTGGTTAGAGTTTTTATTAAGCACATATTCCTATGTGGCATACATACTCTAGACTAGATACTGAACCGGTACCATTTTACTCTAATCTCATCACTCCAGAAACAAAGAACAAATCCTTATCAAACCCACGCAATTACAAGGTCTTTAAGGCAAGATCCTCCCAATTTTCTTTGTGGTTGTACCAACTGATCATTTGGTGATATTTTTAAACCGGATGGTAATACCGTCTCATCTTTGCTAGTCTTTAACTTGGAGGGAAGAGATGGGGAGAGTAGTATCTCTTAGGATTTGTGTTATGGTATCTTAGTTGTGGGACAGGGAGTGGAGATGAGAGAGGTCTATGAAGAGAGTCTTTGGAGTATAATTTCCATTTTGTAAAATTTTAAGTATTCCAAGCTTTTTCTTCTCCCAGAGAGGCTCTTACCCAGTGGTATGATGTATTTTGGATAAATTGAGAAAAGCCACCAGATTTTCCAGCAGGAGGTTGGCTTCAGGGATTTGTGTAGGTGTGGGTTTAGGGTTTTTAAAAATTGGACTTCATGGGGCACCTGGGTGGCTCAGTCAGTTAAGCAGCTGCCTTCGGCTCAGGTCATGATCCCAGGGTCCTGGGATCGAGCCCCACGTTCGGCTCCCTGCTCAACAGAGAGAGAGCCTGCTTCTCCCTCTCCCTCTGCCTGCCACTCCGCCTCCTTGTGCTCTCTCTCTGTCTCTCTGTCAAATAAATAAAATCTTAAAAAAAAAAAATTGGACTTGATGGCAGTCCATTCTACTGGGTTCCTGTCTCTCACCACTTTTCACTGCTATTCTTGTGGCTTTTCTCCTCTTCCATTTATAAAATATATCTTTGAGGGCGCCTGGGTGGCTCAGTTGGTTAAGCGACTGCCTTCGGCTCAGGTCATGATCCCGGAGTCCCGGGATCGAGTCCCGCATCGGGCTCCCGGCTCAGCGGGGAGCCTGCTTCTCCCTCTGACCTTCTCCCCTCTCATGCTGTTTCTCTCTCTCTCTCTCTCTCTCTCTCAAGTAAATAAATAAAATCTTAAAAAAAAAATAAAATAAAATATATCTTTGACTTACATAATAATTGCCTATCAAGATTTTTTTGAGAGGAACAGAGTTTAGAATTTGACTTAGGATCCAAGGTAATTTTTTTTTGGAGGTTGGCATTAGCTAGCTAGGAAATGAAAACTTGACAGATTCATGGAAAGAATACTAGAGTAGGAATCAAAACACTTGCCTTCTGGTGTGTGTTCTATTGTTTATGTGTTATCCTTGAGCTGTTAGCTTTATTTTTTTTTTCTTTTTTAAAGATTTTATTTATTTATTTGAGAGAGAGAATGAGAGGGAAGAGGGTCAGAGGGAGAAGCAGACTCCCCGCTGAGCAGGGAACCGGATGTGGGACTCGATCCTGGGACTCCAGGATCATGACCTGAACCGAAGGCAGTCGCTTAACCAACTGAGCCACCCAGGCGCCCTGGAGCTGTTAGCTTTAAAAGGGTCATGAGTATTTTCAGAGTTTTTTTTTCCATTAAACTTGCCTATAAAATGGGGATAATGCTGGCCCTGCTTTACATAGTGAGGCCTAAAAGAGTAAGTAAACTTGCTCAAAGTCACCTATTATGTGGGGGAGTAAGGATTGGAACCTAGAGTTAGTGCACTTAACCATTTATATTACTTCATATGTCCATAGTAACAATACAAATACAAAGATTACATGAGACAGTTGATGGAAAATTAAATCTTTTATTAAAATAATAAAATCTTTTATTATTTGTTATTATTTTAATATCTATATTCTTTTGCTTATACATTTTGTATTCTGGTATCAGCTACCCTTTTTTTTCTGATGGGCTCAGCAAAAAACATTTTTGTTACTTAGTACTTGCTGCTAAGGTATAGCTAAGGAAACTGCTGAGAGAGGTTAAGTGAGTTGTCTAAGGTGACAAAGCTTTTTTTTTTTTTTAAGATTTATTTATTTGAGAGAGAGTGAGCATGTGCAAGTGGGGTAGGGGCAGAGGGTGAGGGAGAAACTCAGCAGATTCCCAACTGAGCATCGAGCCCAATGCTGGGCTCAATCTCAAGACCCTGAGAACATGACCTAAGCTGAAATCAAGAGTCAGATGGTCAATGGACTGAGCCACCCAGGCACGCTAAGGCGACACAGCTTTTATTTATTTATTTATTTATTTATTTATTTATTTATTTAAAAGGTTTTATTTATTTATTTGACACAGAGAGACAAGCGAGAGAGGGAACACAAGCAGGGGGAGTGGGAGAGGGAGAAGCAGGCTTCCCATGGAGCAGGGAGCCCGATGCGGGGCTCCATCCCAGGACCCTGGGATCATGACCTGAGCTGAAGGCAGCTGCTTAACCAACTGAGCCACCCAGGCGCCCCAAGGTGACACAGCTTTTAAAGGACAGATCAGAGAATTTCAAACCATGGTTTTATTTCCAAGTTCACTGTTCTTCCTTCTTATACACAGTGGCTCCCTTCATAAATCCCGCAAATTAGCCACTTCTCATCTCTCCTCCCAGGCTTTTTGGGAAGAAGAGTGGTTTTCTCTAGCTTCCTTCTCACCATCCAAACACAACTGAAGGGAAATCAGAATTAGTAATGATATCAAATAATACTACGATACCGTTTTGTTTCATCTATTTGTCTCTAAAATTTATTTATGAAAATTTAAATCCTATATTCTCATTCTTTTATCCTCGTTTTTTTCGTTTATTAATACATATGAGCTTTGCATTTCATATACTATTGGTTGCTTGGCTCATTTGTATGGAAACTCCTGGCTCCTCAGTTTCAGTGACCACCCAGATTCAGTGGAAGAGTATCCATTAAGTCTTAGGCTCCTGAATGTAGCCCTACCTCCCATCAAAATCATCTTGGGCTCCACCCCAGAATTGAATTAAAATCTCATGAAATTTGAATTTTAGGAAGCTCTTCTGGTCGTATTTATTTACTTATTTAAAGATTTTTATTTATTTTTGAGTGAGAGAGAGATTGGGGGGCGGGGGCAGAGGGAGAAGGAGACAGCCCTCTGAGCAGGGAGCCTGACACAGGACTCTCTCCCAGGACCCTGGGATCGTGACCTGAGCCAAAGGCAGATGCTTATTAACCCATTGAACCACCCAGGCGCCCTCCTCTGGTCATTTTAAAACCCATCTAGGTTTAAGAATTGGTTTTAGATAGTTCCCTGATGAGGTTTAGGCAGCTGTTAATATAAGGAATTCTCTATCCGTTGACTTTGAATTAGCAGAATTTCTCAACTCTGCTACCAGAAACTAGGAAATCCTTTTTGTCAGCTCCAGTGAATGAAGAAATGAACTGGGTCCTTGGGTTTGGTTGTGGGTTCAGTTCAGTACATTTAAAGATTTTTATTTATTCATTTTTAGAGAGAAGAGCATGAGTGAGGGGAGGGCCAGATGGGGAGGGAGAGGGACAAGTTGACTCCACACTGAGCTGAGCGGAGCCCGACATGATCTTGAGACCATGACCTGAGCCTAAACAAAGAGTTGGGCACTTAACCAACTGAGCCACCCAGGCACCTCAGTTCAGTACATTTATTGATGTATCAGTAAGTGCCAGGCATTGTGTTAAGGTTTTTAAAAGGGTTTTAGAAATAAATTAAACAGGTTTGATTTAAAGGAATTCGAAGTCTTACTGCTGAGAAAGATCTGCAACTAGATTATATGGTGTGATGTGTGCAAGTAACAGAAACTGTATATAGTATGGTTGAAGATACTAGGGTTGGGGGGATGTGGAGGTAGATATAGAGAAAGGAGGTTGCCTGGGATGTGTAGGAGGGCTTTGGATTAGGGCAAGGTTAGGGGAAGAAGTAGGGGTGTAGAATGAGAATGAGAATCTGACAGAACCTCCAGAAACATCAATATTTACAGAAGGAAGAGGATCTAGTTGTAGGCTTCAGGAAAAGTGCTAGGGGAAAAGCAGGTTTGTTGAGAGTCAGTATTTAAGACTTTTATGATCTTGGGCGCCTGGGTGGCTCAGTTGGTTAAGCGACTGCCTTTGGCTCAGGTCATGATCCTGGAGTCCCGGGATCGAGTCCCACGTCGGGCTCCTTGCTCAGCAGGGAGTCTGCTTCTCTCTCTGACCCTCTTCCCTCTCGTGCTCTCTATCTCTCATTCTTTCTCTCTCTCAAATAAATAAATAAAATCTTTAAAAAAAAAAGACTTTTATGATCTTATGGTAATGATTTTCTTAAGTCTCAACTCTAGACACAGCTGCAAAATCCTTTATTTAAAACCTGGAAAAGTAGATAATAGAAGAGTTTTTATAGAGTCTGTCCCTTTGATACCAGGCAGCCATTCATATGAGGACCAGTTTTATCAGGCTGCAATTTCTGCATATTTTAGGTTAAAGTGGGTTATCTTTTAAATCAAATTATTATTAAATGTGGCAATAAATGTGAAATAAGGCAGTTGATGGTGCTGTCTCTACAATAATAACAGAGCATGGTTTGAGATATAGGATAAATTTAAGACCTTTGGAGATAAGACCTATTTATCTACCATTGTAAGTTGAGCATGCCTGTGTGTTAGTGCATCCTTTTCTCTTTCAAATATGAGATCTATCTAGCCTTGAAACATGGTCAGAATTATAGTATCTTGAGTAGAATTGCATCTTGCCCTTATATAAATATTAAGTGACCTGGCAGTGGGATGAATGGAGCAGCTTCCTAGCAATTCCTGTTCAAGTCCAGGCTTCAGTCTTTTACTTCAAATATGGCTGTTAGGGATCATACAGGTTCTAAAATTATTTCCACTTTTAACATTAGCCTTGCAATTAATTGTAGCAGGACTAAATAGCTGTTAAATATTTGCATCCGTGAAATGAATGGCTTACTATTTATGTTTCTTTTTTTTTACTACAATTGTGAAATGTGTCTTCAAATGGAACATCAAGCAAAACAAAGATTTTATAGTCTTTTAGTGTCTTCTCAGAGACTCAGGTGATTTTTAATGTCACTACTGTCCCTTTCGTGACCTTGATTTTGAATCTCGGAGTGTCCAGTTTATAAAGTACTAAAGTTGTAGAACATGTGTTTACAGATTCAGTGAGGCCTTAAAGTTAAGGTGTGGGCTCTTTACCTTTTCCTGCCCTTGGTGCCCAGGTGGGTTTGGGTGTTGCTGAGGGAAGGTTGTAGGGGCAGAGTCCAACCTTCTTCCTCAACCCCTTCCCCTGACAAATCATTTCTGGAATCTTTCTCTGAAGGATGTCATCTTTTCTTAACCTTGGTAGCCTCAAATTTCTGTCAGAGATTGTCTTTTCCTCACTGGGATCCTACTTATGAAAGAAAACAGAATCAAAACTACTTACTAAATTTCCTTGGGGGAGCAACTCTGGCAATATAGCTCCTTCCTTGTAACACGGCTTGGGATAGGCATACTGAAGTAATATTTGCGCCAATTATAATTGCTGTAAGGGGAGAAGAATCTGAAATTTCTTCTGGTTTCATTTGGTGATTTTTGTGTCATAAGATGTCTACGAATGATCTGAAGGAAATAATGCTTTCCTCTTAAATTTTCATGATTGACCTATCATGATGTCAACCCATTTGAGTGGAAGATGATTTATACTAGGGATTTAGCTTTCTTATGATCCTTCTGGGTGATTTTTAAAAGGATGCTTCCATATAGAGGCATATAGATAGGACTTTGGGGGATATGCCAAAAATTTGTATGAATCACTTCAGTAGGTAACTTTGGCAGACATCTGTTAGGGACATTTTGAAAGAGTAAGGTCTTCCTGTGATCTTATTTTCCTTACTCGTATTGCTTACAAACAAGATGGTACTTAGCTTGTTCCTGTAAAGTGGCCTGGAAAGGAAACCATCTTTTTTGAAGTTTTGGGAGGACCATTTTCCATGGTATTTTCACATGGTTTTGACAATAATAAATTTAAGTCATTTAGAGGTCCTGCAAATACAGATATTGTTACCAAGTTTTATTAAAAGTGAAAGAGAGGGGCGCCTGGGTGGCTCAGTTGGTTAAGCATCTGCCTTTGGTTCAAGTCATGATCCCAGGGTCCCAGGACTGAGTCCCGTGGTGGGCTCCCTGCTCAGTGGTGAGTCCACTTCTCCCTCTCCCTCTGCCCCTCCACCCCACCTCGTGCTCTTTCTCCTCTCTCTCTCTCTCCCGAATAAATAAATACAAAATAAGTGAAAGGGGACCTTATTGGGACCAGTACTTAAAAAGTAAGTATCATGGCATGTCCCTTTTTTACTAGTGTATTTTCATTTACTAATAGATGCTCCTCTATAGAAACAGTGCTTTGGACACTTAATACTCTTTTAAATAAGATGTCTGTAAAACTGAAAACTGATGGCTTTTACCAGGCCCTGCCAACTGTAGGCATTACAATTTTAACAAAGGTCCTTAATGTTTTAGTACAACTGTTTTGTTTTTTTTTTAATTCATTTGAGAATGAGCAAGAAAGAGCACGAGCTGGGGGAGGGACAGAGTGAGAAGCAAACTCCCCTACTGAGCAGGGAGCCCAACTCGGGGCTGCATCCTAGGACCCCGGGATCATGACCTGAGCCGAAGGCAGACGCTTACCACTGTTAATCGTCCCTGTATGTTTGCAGATATAATTCTTTTGGTAGTTTCTGGATCTTTTTTGGTGGTAGGGCTTTTAGGGAATACTGGGTTGACATTGGTATACTTTTTCTAAAAATGTTGGCATTACTCAGATAGGTCAAGAAATCATTGTTAGCGAATAGAGAAAACACTTAACGGGGCTGCTTTTAAAGTCTGGATGGATAGATTTCCTTGGAGGGACAGATTGGTTGGGAATTCTGTAGGGGTTAGGATTATTAAAGAGTTGTTTCCAGGGTTTGGGTTGAGGACTGACTCTTGGAGGGTTCACAAGACGTCTTCAGCAGGTCCAAGGGAACTTCCTCTTTTCAACTAAATATGTGTAACCAGATTTTCTTGATATACTTTAAAAATATACTACAGCTGATTGACTACAGAAGAAGATATGAAATTCCAGTTTATTTCTATTTAGCCAGACATTAAAGGGATTTACAAAATATATGCAACATAAAACAATGCCATTCTTTTATTTTTTGCTTATGATTAAATGAATTGATTTAAAACATTTTATTTTTTAAGTTTTTATTTATTTAAGTAATCTCTACACCCAAAGTAGGGCTCGAACTCTGGACCCCAAGATCAAGAGTGGCATGCTTTTCCAACTGAGCCAGCCAGGTGCCCATAAAATATTTTAAATTTATGTTGTGATCAAAGTGAATAGATACAAACTATATAGACTAAAGCTCTTTGAAGTCCTCAATTTTAAGAGTGTTTATTTTTTTATTTTTTATTTTTTATTTTATTTATTTATTTATTTATTTATTTTAAAGATTTTATTTATTTATTTGACAGAGAGCACAAGTAGAGTGGCAGGCAGAGGGAGAGGGGGAAGCAGGCTCTCTGCTGAGCAGGGAGCCCAATGCGGGGCTCGATCCCAGGGCCCTGGGATCATGACCTGAGCCGAAGGCAGACGCTTAATGACTGAGCCACCCAGGCGCCCCTATTTTTATTTTTTTTTAAGATTTTATTTATTTGACAGAGAGAGACACAGCGAGAGAGGGAACACACGCTGGGGGAGTGGGAGAGGGAGAAGCAGGCTTCCCACTGAGCAGGGAGCCCAACGTGGTGCTCCATCCCAGGACCCCAGGATCATGACCTGAGCCGAAGGCAGACACTTAACAACTGAGCCACCCAGGTGCCCCAGGAGTTTTTAAAGAGGTCCATGGGACGACTGGGTGACTCAGTCAGTTAAGCATCTGCCTACAGCTCAGGTCATGATCCCCCTCTGGGATCGAGTCCCACATCAGGCTCCTTGCTCAGCGGGGAGCCTGCTTCTCCCTCTGCCTGCCGCGTTCTCTCTCTTTCTCTCTCTCTCACAAATGAATAAAATCTTGAAAAAAAATAAATAAAGGGGTCCTAAGACCAAAAATTTGAGAGTTGTAATCATAAGAAGAGAAACTTAGTTCTGCAAAGGCCTGACTCAATAGAAATAAATCTAGGATCTATGCATGTGTTAAGAGATATATTGACTGCAGAAGACGTTACAAAACCAGTAGAGGGTTTGGTAAGAACTTTGATTATCTGTGCTTTTGTGAAGTGAAATGAAAATTTAAAAGCGTTTTCTAAAGGGAAAACAATAAGCTTTCCCATATAACCAATAGCAATTAAAATGTAAGAAAGTGGGCCTTTTTGTCTAATTTTGTCATTTTATTAGTTTTACAACATTTATAATAAACAGATATGATTATGTTTTCACTTGTTTTTTTTTAAGAATTTATTTATTTGAGAGAGAGAGTGTGTATGGCGCACAAGCATGCACACATGAGTTGGGGGGAAGGGCAGAGGGAGAGGGAGAAGCCGGCGCCGGCTGAGCAATGAGCCCAATACAGGACTCAATTCCAGGACCTGGAGATCATGACCTGAGTCGAAGGCATATGCTTAACTGCCTGAGCCACCCAGGTGTCCCTATTTTTGCTTCTTTTCTTAAAGATTTTATTTTATTATTTCTTTGTTTATTTTTAAAGATTTTATTTATTTGACAGAGAGAGACACAGTGAGAGAGGGGACCACAAGCAGGGGGAGTGGGGGAGGGAGAAGCAGGCCTTCTGCGGAGCAGGGAGCCTGATGCGGGGCTCGATCCCAAGACCTGGGATCATGACCTGAGCCGAAGGCAGATGCTTAATGACTGAGCCACCCAGGCGCCCCTTAAAGATTTTATTTTTAAGTAAACTCTACATCCAAAATGGGATTTGAACTCACAACTCCAAGATCAAGAGTTGCGTGGTCCACTGACTGAGCCAGCCAGGCACCCCCATGTATTTTGTTTCTTGAGTGCTGTCTTTTGGAGTCAAAAGTTTGGGACATAAAACATAAAAATTGATCCAAGTAATTTTTTAAATTGACTTGGTATTTTTAAGAACTGTTAGATTTATAGAAAAATAATGAAGATAGAGTTCCCGTATATTCCTTCACCTAGTTTCCCCTTTTATTAACATCTTATATTATTATGACATATTTGCTATAATTAATAAACTGATACTATTATTAACTAAAGTCCATGCATTTTATTTGTATTTCCTTAGTTTTTAGCTAATATCCCTCTTTTGTTCCAGGATCTCATCCAGGATACCACATTATATTTAGCTGTCATATCTCTTTAGGCTTTTTTAATTTTTTTTAAAGATTTTATTTATTTATTTGAGAAAGAGAGAATGAGAGACAGCACAAGAGGGAAGAGGGCCAGAGGGAGAAGCAGACCCCCTGCTGAGCACGGAGCCCGATGCGGGACTTGATTCCAGGACTCCAGGATCATGACCTGAGCCGAAGGCAGTCGCTTAACCAACTGAGCCACCCAGGCGCCCTAGGCTTCTTTTAGTTGTTGCAGTTTCTCAGACTTTATTTCTGATGAACTTGACAGTTTTGAGGAGTACTGACTGGGAATCTTGTAGGATATTCCATTATTGGAATTTATCTGTTGTTTTTCTCATGGTGAGACTGGATATATGGAAAGCTGATCTTTTTTAAATTTATTGTTAATTTATTTTTAAAATTTTATTTTTCAGTAATCTCTACACCCAATGGGGAGCTCAAATTTACAACCCTGAGATCAAGAGTCACATACTGTACTGACTGAGCCAGCCATGCACCCCTGATTTTTTTTTTTTTAAGATTTTATTTGTCAAAGAGAGCGTGCACAAGCAGGGGCGGCGGCAGACAGAGCAGTTAGAAGGAGAAGCAGGCTCCCCGCCGAGCAGGGAGCCCGATGCGGGACTCTATCCCAGGACCCTGAGATCATGACCTGAGCTGAGGCCGCTCAACCAACTGAGCCACCCAGGCGTCCCACCCCTGATTTTTTTTTTTTAAGGAGACATCTATTCTTGCAATCTTGTCTATGGAGGACTTAAAACTGAGAATTTTTGTATCACCATAAATAACATAAACCCTGTGCCATAACCTGAGCCTCACCTCACTTGATAGATTTACCCATATCTCAGTAAGGAGCATGATGTATTTTTACTAAAGTCTTCTCTTTGTTTACAAAGTCTTGTCATCAAGTTTTCTTCATTGGCACATCTTTACCAGTCAGACCTTTTGACTTTATACTTTTTATCTTTAGTTTTGTCGAGATGTTTAACAATAACTTTTGTGCCTAGAATTTTTTTTACTTGTTCAATAACATTTATTGAACATCCTTAGTACTGTTCTGTGAAGGTAGTTTTAATTTTAAATTCCTCCTTAAAAATAATTTTTACACTTATATACACTTATATGTAGCTGGTATCTATCTGTAGAGCCAGAATAAGCTGTCATTCTTTTTTTTTTTTTTAAGATTTTATTTACTTATTTGAGAGAGAGAGCACACAAGCCAGCACAAGCAGGGAGAGAGGCAGAGGCAGAGGGAGAGGGAGAAGCAGGCTCCACGCTGAGCATGGAGCCTGATGCGGGACTTGATACCAGGACCCTCGGATCATGACCTGAGCCGAAGGCAGATGCTTAACTGACTGAGTCACCCAGGCGCCCCAGCTGTCATTCATTTTTTTTTTTTTAAAGATTTATATATTCTAGAGAGAGAGAGTGCATGCACGCAGGGGGAGGGGCAGAGGGAGAGAATCTTCAAGCAGAATCCCCGCTGAGAGCTGGAGGTTGCTTAATGGACTGCATCACCCAGGTGTCCATAAGCTGTCATTCTTAAAAGAGAGTCTTAAGCTAGTATGATCACTGTGGTCAAGTTGATTTATTTTTTCCTGTATCTGCAGTGTGTAAAATATGACCATTGAGTGAGGCTAAAACAAACTTCTAAAAGGTATGAAATTTTTTCTTTTTAAGATTTATTTATTTATTTGAGGGGTGTAGGGAGAGAAAGAGAATCTCAAGCAGGCTCCCCACTGAGTGTGGAGCCCACTGCAGGGCTCGATCCCACGACCCTGAGATCATGACCTGAGCTGAAATCAAGAGTCGGAGGCTTAACCGACTGAGCCACCCAGGTACCAAGGTATGGCCTTTTTTTTTTTTTTTTTAAGTAGGCTCCATGCCCAGTGTGGAAACCAGTGTGGGGCTTGAACTCATGACCCCAGATCAAGACATGAGCTGAGATCAAGTCGGAAGCTTAACTGACTGAGCCACCCAGGTGCCCCTGGGTATTTTATTTATAATGGTTAACATTGGAAAGTAAAGGAAATAACCTAAATGTCCAATAATAAATTTTAAAAAGTATCAATATAATGAAATATTAAACGTTCACAGCGTAAGTAAAAATAAGGTATAAATAAAGTGTAAGTAAAAGGAAATATATGCATTTTTAAATTATTAAAATTTTTTTAAAAAAGATTTTATTTATTTATTTGACAGAGACAGGGAACACAAGCAGGGGGGGAGTGTGAGAGGGAGAAGCGGGCCCCCCACCAAGCAGGGAGTCCGACGTGACGTGGGGCTGATCCCAGGACCCTGGGCCGAAAGCAGTCACTTAATGACTGAGCCACTCAGGACCCCTGATTATTAAAATTTTTTGAAAATTATGAAGATAAGCATTTTAGAAAATACTGGAAATGTGTGCCAAAATGTAGTAGGTTTTCTCTGAGATTTTGGCTAATTTTCTTCTTTATATGTGTTCTCTGATATTTCAGTACTTTTGCATTAAGGAAAATTATTTTAAACCTATTCTATTGCTTAGCTTTTCCCCAGTAAGAAAATAGGCAGTTAGGACGTTTTATATAGTGGACATACAGGAAATGGCTTTGTTAATATGAAACATTAATATTGTGGAACCATACATAGGCTTGCCTACTACAGTGTTACAGGAGTTGAATTCTGCTGCCACCCTAGCAACTCCTCTCTTAGCAGATCCATTAAGTGCCTCTACCCTTGAATTACATACCTAAAACAATCTTAGAAAAAGCTCTTTAAGCATGGAAACCTGACAGTATATTCTCCTTTAAGAAACAAGGTTGCATAGGGGTGCCTGGGTGGCTCAGTTGGTTAAGTGTCTGCCTTCGGCTCAGGTCATGATCTCAGGGTCCTGGGATCAAGCCCCGCATTGGGCTCCCTGCTCAGTGGGGAGTCTGCTTCTCCCTCTCCCTCTGCCCTCCCCGTCCCCTGCTTGTGCATTCTCTCTCTCTCTCAAATAAATAAATAAATAAATAAATCTTAAAAAAAAAAAGCAAGGTTGCATATATCTCAATACAGCTGAAAAAAATACAGCAAAAAAATCAGATTAATGGGCCTTGAATACTATAACAACTTCATTATATAATGAAGATTAGAGAATTCAAACCATTGTGTTAAACATAACCAGTCAGAAAACAAAACAAGGTTGCATTGGGCTTCCTGGGAACTAAAGCTTTGCAACATAAACATTTCCTCATGACTAACATTTTTGACCATTTACTTTGTAAATACCAGGACCTGTCTGAAGGCTATTACATGTATTAAGCCTCATAGTTTCCCCTTTATACATGCACCTAATGTATCTACAGGGAGATTAGTACAAAGCCACACAGTCAGGATTTGAACTCAGGCAGTGTGACACCAGAGCGTATCCTCTTTAATATCTATTTTACTCTACAAGAATAAGGGAAATGATGTCATTGTGCTTTAAAAATGAGCGTTGGTGAAATAACAGGGGGCAGGGGGGCGTGGAAATATAAGGGAGCCCTTTAACCTGTGTTGAAATTGCTCTGATGCGGGGCGCCTGGGTGGCTCAGTCGTTAAGCGTCTGCCTTCAGCTCAGATCATGATCCCAGGGTCCTGGGATTGAGCCCCACATCGGGCTCCCTGCTCCACGGGAAGCCTGCTTCTCCCTCTCCTGCTCCCTCTGCTTGTGTTCCCTCTCTCGCTGTGTCTCTCTCTATCAAATAAATAAATAAAATCTTAAAAAAAAAAAAATTGCTCTGTTGCCAACTAGAGGTAGGCTGGAAGGATAGAGTCTTTAAAGACAAAGCTTAGAGGTCTGATGCTCCTTGAAAGTTGAGGCTGCAGTGACTTTTGCTAGAAGAAATTATATTTCAGTGGTCAGAACTTAATGTAAGTATAATACTTGCTATTTTTATTTTACAGTAAACAATCCTTTATATTTGTAATTTTAATTTTCACCATAGTCCTGAAGGTGGCTATTGTTTGTACATTTCAAATAGAAAAGATCCTTCAAGTGGTGGTTAAAGAACCAAAATGCAAATCCAGGTGTTCTGACTTAAGTGCATTGCTCTTTGTGTCCTGTACTATATATACAACCTTTTGACATTCTGAGGAGCCAAGTGTCTTATCCATTATCATGTCTTGGTTAAATACAAGAAGGGACTGAAAAAAGTAGTTTGGGGTAGTGAGATAAGAACTTCAAGGTACAAAAATTTATGAAAGCGAAGCATACTCCCAGGACTTTTTTTTTTTTTTTTTAAGGTTACAGACCCCTTTGAAACCCTGGTGAAAGCTGTGAACAGTACCCCAAAAATCCACATACATTCAGTTCTGTACAATGTAAGAACCTCTGATTTAAGGAAAGAAAGTGTGATTCTAAAGTCTAAAAAGAAAATTCTCAGTGTTTTTGTTTGTTTTCTTACTAGTGGCTCACTAAGGGTGGGAGGGAGATCTTAAACAGACTTTGAACAAATGGGTGGCTAATTAAAGCTGCTTGGTGCCAAGCCTACCTTGAGGGAATTAAGAAGAAGGGGAGACGTTAGCAGATCATTTTATTTCTGTTGGGAAGACACTAAAGTCCTTCGTATTACAGAACTTTCCTGATAGACGCCCATCAGTGAGTGGTCTTTGAACTCCACTGAGGGACTCATAAATAGTAACTCTGCTTGTCTTTTAATTTATAAAGGGGGTTTATAATGATTATGGTGTGCCCAGTTCTACCTCTTAGATTTGTGCAGGTGTCTTAAGGATATCATACTGACATGTAACTATTAACATGGTGAAAAAGTAGTCCTTTTTTTTTTTTTTTGGACAGAGACAGCGAGAGAGAGAGAGGGAACACAAGTGGGGGGAGTGGGAGAGGGAGAAGCAGGCTTCCTGCAGAGCAGGGAGCCCGGGAGCCCGATGCGGGGCTTGATCCCAGGACCCTGGGATCATGACCCAAGCCGAAGGCAGAGGCTTAATGACTGAGCCACCTAGGCACCCCGAAAAAGTAGTCTTTTAAATTGTACTTCATATATGTGTTACTTAAATCTTTATTAAGGTTGAAGGGTGCCTGGGTAGCTCAGTTGGTTAAGCGTCTGACTCTGGATTTCCGCTCGGGTCATGGTGTCAGGGATGTGGGATTGAGCCCTGTGCCGGGCTCCATGCTGCATGCTGCATGTGGTGCCTGCTTGGGATTCTCTGTCTCCCTCTCCTTCTGTCCTTCCTCATCACCCCCCCCCCCGCCCGAACTCTCTTTCAAATAAATAGCTCTTAAAAAAAATCTTTATTCAGGTTGATAAATCTTGGCATGCTCAACTGAAATTTATTCTGACTTGCCTTAAAACACTAAGTTCTTTGTTTGGTTCCTTAAAATATTGCACAAAATTAGTTTTGTCTGCAGGAGTCCGAGAACCAACTTTTGGAATAGCCTTTGTAGAGTACATACTTTCTCTTTTTGCTGAGTATTAGATCTCAAATTGGTGATAGCTTCACTGTATTTAGAAAGATTAAGAATATTCTGATATGTGGATGCTAATTATGGATCACTTAGAGTAAATTTTCATGTAGTTTTTGAAAAATCCTTAGCATCCTATGAAAGTTATTCTCCCACTGGTCAATTTTATTGCACATTTCTCTCAGTTAAATGTACTGTAAGTTGTTGCTCAGTTAGTGCTGGGACTAAGGAATATGTTTGCTTGATGTTTCCCAGGCCTCTGAGGATTTTGAAGCTTCAACTTCCTACTTAATTGCCTTCCCAAGGAATATATTTTTTTATTTTTTTATTTTTATTTTTTTTAAGATTTTATTTATTTATTTGATAGAGAGACACAGCGAGAGCAGGAACACAAGCAGGGGGAGAGGGAGAGGGAGAAGCAGGCTTCCCGCTGAGCAGGGAGCCCGATGTGGGACTTGATCCCAGGACCCTGGGATCATGACCTGAGCCGAAGGCAGACGCCTAACGACTGAGCCACCCAGGCGCCCGGAATATATTTTCTTAGTGCTTAGGAAAATAATTGAACTTTGGGGCGGCTCAGTCATTAAAGGTCTGCCTTCGGCTCAGGTTGTGATCCCGAGGGTGCTGGGATCAAGCCCCACTTCGGGCTCCCTGCTCTTCGGGAAGCCTGCTTCTCCCGTTCCCACTCCCCCTGCTTCTGTTCCCTCTCTCGCTGTCTCTCTCTCTCTCTGTCAAATAAATAAATAAAAACTAATAATAATTGAACTTTCAAATAATAAATAATAATAAGACTTTGAAAATGAAGGCTTAAAATAAAAGCCGTTTTATTTTATTTTTTTAAAAAATTTATATATTTCAGTGTGTGAGACAGAGAAGGGGGTAGGGGCAGAGGAAGAGGGAGAGAGAATTCAAGCCGACTGTGTGCTGAGCATGGAGCCCAACAGGGGGCTCGATCCCATGATCCTGAGATCATGACCTGAGCCTAAATCAAGAGTTGCTCTCTTAACTGAGCCACCCAGGCACCTCTAAAAGCCATTTTAAAGTTTTAAAAGTGAGTGAATCATAGCAGGGAATTTATATGGGATGACTTGCAATCTATGAACTGTTACAACACCTAGTTAGTATGGAAATACTGTCTTTATGTTAGAAAAATGATTTATGAACCATTTTATTGTTAGAGGCTAAAAGTTTTGGTTAGATTGTATGGTATCCCCTTTAGATACGTAAGTGGCAGACCCAGAATTATCACACTGTTATTTAATGGTCTCTTTCCTCCTCTGATTGCTTTTTTCCCTCATGTAAAAGTTACAGCCTATCGAGGCCAGACTCAGCCAAGGATATCTTAATTCTAATATTTCAGTGAGCGTTGCAAATAATATGTAATTCTTTTATCGGAGTAAAGCTTTCAGCTGACAGTGAAAGTCTTGAAACTAAATGACATTACTCCCATTTTCCCTCATTCTTTGTAACTAGAAGAGGTGACAGTTTTCAGCGATCTGTGTTTAATGGAGGATTGATCTTCTGAAAGAGTTTTTGTTTTTAGCATAGCTACTGTGTGAACTTCCTTAGTGATAGATATGTACTGTTTTCCTCTTGATGCTTTATTTTAGGATTTATTTTATTTGAAAAAGCTTCAGTATAAAATAAGCATAGATTAGGGGTGCCTGGGTGGCTCAGTCGGTTAAGCGGCTGCCTTCAGCTCAGGTCATGATCCCAGGGTCCTGGGATCGAGCCCCGCATCGAGCCCCACATCGGGCTCCCTGCTCGGCGGGGAGCCTGCTTCTCCCTCTCCCTCTGCCTGCCTCTCTGCCTACTTGTTCTCTCTCTGTATCTCTCTGCCAAATAAATAAATAAAATCTTTAAAAAAAATAAAATAAAATAAGCATAGATTATAAAATACATATATCTACCTACATACAAAGACATAGCTCACTGTAATATATAAAACTTTAATATATAGATGAGATGAAATTAATTTCTCTATCATTGTGTTTTGCGATTCGAAGGCCTGTTTGGAAAAGAAAAATGCCTACTTGATTAATCAGGGGATGTCATACATTACCCATAAGTCTTAGTTTATAAAATTCTCAGACCATGTGGACAGTATGTTAATCATTTACTTGTATATTCTTACACATTATCTTTGATACATTTTTGGTCTAACCTTCAACCCAGATCAGTTCATTTCAGAAAGCCTACAGCTTTTATGAAGTATTAGAGAGCAAAGCTCTGAGCAACAGCAAGTCTTCTGTGATAGAATACTGAGCAATGTGATTTTCTTCCACTACATTGTATTCTGTACAATTAAACACATTGCTTTCCTTATCTTTAGTTATCAAGGAAAACAAAAATAAATCACTTTCATCTTTCTGACTCAGGATGGAGTAGGTAGTTATTTTTAAGTTGATTAACAAAGTATAGTATTTGTTTAATTGACAACTGACACTGAAACAGGAACCATGTATGACAACATAGAATAGTTGTTTTACTGTTTTCTTGAAAGCCCTATTTTTTCCCATTTTTTGTTTCTTTTTGGTATTTTAATAGTAAATAGCTTTGTACCAATTTGTAATCTGCATTTTTTTTCTTTATTAAAAGAAATTGTGGTAAAATGTAATCTTTTTAACATAATAGTTTATCAGGCATTGCTGGTGGGCACTTTTACTGAAGTCTCCCTATCACTAAAACAAAACCTTGTTTTACTTTTTTTAAGTAAGCTCTGTGCCCAACGTGGGGCCTGAACTAACGACCCAAAGATCAAGAATTGCATGCTCCATGGACTGAGCCAGCCAGGCGCCCCAGACCTTGTTTGACTTTTAAACTAAAAACAATCAATAGTAATAAAAATTCTAATAATATAGATTTAAGTTAACAGTAATCTCTTTCCTATTATGAAAGTCTTTAAAATTTACATACATGTAATACTGTTTGCATGATTTTCCGTATTTTAGTGTTTTTTTAAAGATTTTTATTTATTTATTTGTCAGAGACAGAGAGAGAGAGAGAGAGCACAAGCAGGGGGAGCAGCAGAGGGAGATGGAGAAGCAGGCTCCTCACTGAGCAAGGTGCCCGATGTGGGACTTGATCCCAGGACCCTGGGATCATGACCTGAGCCGAAGGCAGACGCTCAACGACTGAGTTACGCAGGCGTCCCTGTATTTTAGGTTTTTTTACTCATTCAATCTTGGCTGTCTTTCTATATTTAGAACATGTAGATTTTTTTTCTTTATTACAGCTGCAGAGTATTTTATTGCTATTTACAGATGTGTCAACATTTATTTACCTTACTCTCCGCTGACAGATACTAAGGTTTTCTTTTTAAGATTTTATTTTTTTAAGTAATCTCTACACCCCATGTGGAGCTTGAATTTAAACCCGAGATCAAGAGCCTCATGTTCCACCCACTGAGCCAGCCAGATGCCCCAATATTAAGGTTTTAAGTTAAAACAATTCTGCAGTAAATTTCCTTTTCTCTTTGTGAGTGGTAACAAATATTTGTAAATTGTCACCCAAGGAATTGCTGGGTCAGTAGACCTTTAAAAATTTGATGCTTTCTAATTGACCTCCAAAAACAGTGTACTAATCATCAGGGTCCACATTTCCTCCCATATTGCTAATACTAGTGGTGTGTATATTTTAAATCATTGCTAACCTGGTAAGTAAAAACAAGGGGATCTTGTGTATTTCTTGAATTTTGAGTAAAGTTGGACACCAGTCTTTATTTACAGCTAGCCATTTTTTCTTGCTAACTACTAACACAATTTGTCTGTTTTTCTATATTTTCTTATTTATTGGTATGAGTTCTTCATAAAGCTAAAATTTTAAAATGCTGTATAATATTCAGTGCTGTTATAATATCAATCATATCTTTCTAACATTATGCTGCAGTTAATTTCATGCATGTATTTTGTTGATTCTGGGTGAATTATTTTCTTAGAACAAACTTCTGGGTATGAAGTTGGGTAAAAAGACTGAACTTCCTTGTATTTTCTTAATCTGAAGTTAACTTATTTATTTTGTAATAGATGTTATTTAATGTATGTAATATATTTAAGATTGTATTTCAAATGGCTATGGAAGTAAAAGAAAATCACCTATAATCCTACCACCAAAGACAACCACTGTTAACTGTTGTGCTGTATATCTTTCTAATGTTTTATTTTTATATTGCATAGCCTGTTTTTCTTTTCCTCCTTAATGAATATAAGGAACATCTTTCAATGTCAATAAATAGAGCTATACTACAGCATAATTTTTTTGTCTTTTCGCTTTTTTAATTTGTTAAAATATTATAATATGTATAATACAGAACTTACCATTATAATAATTTTAAGGGTACAATTCAGTGACATTAAGTACATTCATAACCATTAACACTAAGCCATCTCCAGAACTTTTTCATTATTCCAAACTGAAACTCTGTACCCATTAATAACAGCATAATTTTTATTCCTTTAACTATTCTCCTATTGTAGACATTTAAGTTGTTTGCAGTTTTTTCTACTTATAATAGGTAGCATAATATTTTCCTTGTCTGATTATTTCCTCATGATAGCAGTTCTTCTAAGAATCTGTAGCAGTAGATATGTTAAGGGCGATTCTTTAAAATTAGTCTTGAATGACAGTCTTCACCACCACCCCCAAACTTATCTTTAATTTTATAATAAAAGTTAAGGTAAGTAGGAGGTTACATATAAAAATATAGTTTATGGATGTTTTGTTGTTAAATAGCTATTTTTTTTTAAAGATTTTATTTCTTTATTTGACAGAGACAAAGCAAGAGAAGGAACACAAGCAGGGGGAGTGGGAGAGGGAGAAGCAGGCTTCCCACTGAGCAGGGAGCCCGATGCGGGGCTCGATCCCAGGACCCTGGGATCATGACCTGAGCCAAAGGCAGACGCTTAACGTCTGAGCCACTCAGGCGCCCCGTTAAATAGCTATTTTGTAAAAAGATAACTTATATGGAATAGAGGAATCAAAATCTCTTTCAAAGTCATTGATGTTTTGAGGGGTGCCTGCCTGGCTGGCTCAGTCTGAAGAGCATGTGACTCTTGATCTTGGGGTCGTGAGTTCAAGCCCTACGCTGGGTGTAAGAGATTACTAAAAATCAACAAACTTTAAAGTCAGGGGTTTTTCAACAGCTTGAGGTTAAGTGACTTTACTCATTTGAAAGGGTGTGAAGAGGGGTGTGCACAGGATGCATCATTTATATGGGGAAGGGTAATCATACATATTCTGCTGTTCTGGTGGAAAAGGTTAAGAAACTATTACCCATGTTCTGTTTTATATGACTGGTTAAGAGATAGTGTGTTTTACTTAACTGGGGTTTTAACAGAATTTTTAAAATGTCAGAACTATAAATTCTTCTAATCAAAGCCTTTGCTTCTCCCTTAGGATTGGCAGCCACCATTTGCATGTGATGTTGACAAACTTCATTTTACCCCCCGTATCCAGAGGCTGAATGAATTGGAGGTAATATCTTAACTGTTGTTCTGGTGGACTGTATTCCAGAGGGACTTTCTTCGAAGAATCTCTGTCACAAATCTAGTGGTTTTAGTGAAGCTAAGATATGGCCAGTCATTGATAATCATGGTAAAACAAATGGCAATAAGGCCTTTGTAGCAAGCCAGATTTCAAATGGCAGTAAGGCCTTTGTAGGAAGCCAGATTTCATTAAAAACACTGATTTTTGTCAATCATTGTTGGCCTCTTAATTCATTTAAATCCTTCTAAATTTAGTTGACAACCACAAGAATTTAGGTCTTAAAAGGAATGTACTTTTTCTTTTTTTTAAGATTTTATTTATTTATTTGAGAGAGAGAGAATGAGAGACAGCATGAGAGGGAAGAGGGTGAGAGGGAGAAGCAGACCCCCCGCTGAGCAGGGAGCCCGATGTGGGACTCGATCCCGGGACTCCAGGATCATGACCTGAGCCGAAGGCAGTCACTTAACCAACTGAGCCACCCAGGCGCCCCAGGAATGTACTTTGAGAACCATCTAATGGAAAAGATTTCCAGCTCTAATTTTCTTCCAAATACACATCTTCACTTAGATTTAATAACACACTTTAATTTTCTAAGGAGGGGTGAGGAATACTTGGGTATTCTCTAGAGAAGAGATGATGTTTCTTCAATCCTTTTGCTACTGAAACCCTAAAGTACAGGGTGAATAAGGCTTGGGTATTGGTAACCTAGAAGTAATGTTTACATTAACGTTTCGCTAACCTGATTTTAACATTGAATCATGTTTTGCTTTTCTATACAAAACCAAACATTTTTAACTTAAGTGGAACACATGTCCACTGGGATTCTGTGGACATTGGTGGTGGTAGTATCTAGTGTCTGTATTTTCAAGTTGAGCTTGAAAGATAGGAAATGGATACTTTGAGGTCTTAGCCTGTGTTTGGGAACATCTGAACATTAATCTCAGTTTTGCTCTTGAGCAAGATAAAACTCCTAAAACTGTCTGACTTAAACTTAATTTTCAAGGAGGGGAAAGAAAAATGACAAAAAAATTTTTTAACGACTTACAGACAACAGTAATAATCTGTTAAGGGAATGACATTTAATTAAGAAAGTATCTCCTGGTTTTCTGTTATCTTATCAGGACTCATTAAAATTGATATGGAATCACTGCTGTAAATCTGTTTTGAGATTTGTGTTTGAGAAAATAAGAAAATTTGTGCTTGGAAAGAACAGACTTTTAAAATACCCCAGTTGTTGGGCGCCTGGGTGGCTCAGTTGGTTAAGTGACTGCCTTCGGCTCAGGTCACGATCCTGGAGTCCCTGGATCGAGTCCTGCATTGGGCTCCCTGCTCAGCGAGGAGCCTGCTTCTCCCTCTAACCCTCCCCTCTCTCATGTACTCTCTCTCTCATTCTCGCTCTCTCAAATAAATAAATAAATCTTTAAAATAAAATAAAATACCCCAATTGTAAAAAGACCAAGAGGGGCATATAGAAGCTTACTTGTCATATAATTTTAACCAATAACAAAATTGTGCTTATAGTACTCCATAAGTGAAGCCCTTTTCAGAGTGCCCACTTAAAGGCTTACTGAGTGTTTAACTCCTTGCTTGACACATGGTAGGGGCTGAATTAAATTTTTGTTGAGTTAATGTATAATTATTTAACCAGCTTTATCTTGTATATTTTTTGACAGTTTCTCTATTGAATTCGGAAGTGATATTTCACTTATTCTTTTTTTTTTTTTAAGATTTATTTATTTTAGAGAGAGAAAGAGAGCATGAGTGGGAGGGGCAGAGGGAGAGAATCTCAAGCAGAGCCCCATGCAGGGTTTGATCTCATGACCCTGCGATCATGACCTGAACCTAAAGGAAAAGTCGGATGCTCAACCGGCTGTGCCACCCAGGCGCACCTCACTTAAATATTCTAAGAGTGAAAATACCACACACATAGGTAATAGAAGGAGTTTTAAAATAAGCTAGGTGAGATTAAAATTCATTTCTTTGTCATTCAGGCTCAAACTCGAGTAAAACTGAATTTCTTGGACCAGATTGCAAAGTACTGGGAGTTACAGGGAAGTACTCTGAAAATTCCACATGTGGAGAGGAAGATCTTGGACTTGTTTCAGCTCAATAAGGTAAGAGGCTAACGGCCATCTCCCTCACTTTAGTGCCTTTCTGCCAACATGAATTTGATCTTCCTCATCTTAAAAAGAAACTTATTGTTTGAAATATGTAAAATGAAATTCTCCATTCACTTTAGCGATGATTGGGCTCTCCTTGTCAGGTCTGAAAGCCTTGTCTTGCCACCTTGTGTGTGTCATTTTAGAATTTAACAATATTTCTGTAAGATACTCCTTTCTGTTTTATTACAGTTAAAACAACTGGGGCTGAGGGAGAAAATTGACCAAGCTCTAAAGGCTGAGTCATAATTCAGTATCTGAAATTCAGGTTCACTTCAGGGTAAAGCCTACATTCTTTCCCCCAAAATGGTGCCATCTCTCCTCCTCCTTAGTTTATGGAGATTTTGAGGGTCACTGTGTTGGACCAAGTGCTAGGGTTTGTTCTTTGTTTGAGATTAAATTGTTGATCTAGTTCTTCCTCCCCGAAAATCTTGACTGTTCCGGGGAACTGAGAATTAGCTTTTGGGGGTACAAATGTTTATGGATTATATTGTCAAAAGTGATCAGTTTTCTAGCTTGAAATTAGTAGTGCATATATATTTTCGTTTGACTTGGGAAATGTATTTTTAAAAATTACCACAGCCAAGAACATTTGTTCTTGGAGTCATACCTAGGTACGAGGGAATTAGAAGTGATTTCCATATAGGCGTTTCTAATTTCTTTTGCTATTAACAGTTAGTTGCAGAAGAAGGTGGATTTGCAGTTGTTTGCAAGGATAGGAAATGGACCAAAATTGCCACCAAGATGGGATTTGCTCCTGGCAAAGCTGTGGGCTCCCATATCAGAGGTCATTATGAACGCATCCTCAATCCCTACAACTTGTTTCTGTCAGGAGACAGTTTGAGGGTGAGTATTGAGGCCAACTTTAACCTGTTTTATTTCACAGCTTATTGGTATGTTGTCTTTCAGGGTGAATGAAGAGGCTTTAATTAATTCTGTGGGGGGGAGCCTGGGTGGCTCAGTCGTTAGGCGTCTGCCTTCGGCTCAGGTCATGATCCCAGGTCCTGGGATCGAGCCCCATGTCGGGCTCCCCGCTCCACGGGAAGCCTGCTTCTCCCTCTCCCACTGCCCCTGCTTGTGTTCCCTCTCTTGCTGTGTCTCCCTCTGTCAAATATAGATAAAATCTTTAAAAATAATAATAATAATAAATTCTGTGTGGACGACATTGTTGAGAAGACTCTGTTTTGTGAATTTTTCCTCCGATGTTTGTGTCGTTTTGTTTTGAGAACAGCCGTACTTAGAAGTTTGTTTTTGGATTGAATAAGGTTGTGGAGGAAATAGTCTTTTGCTGTCAGAAGCCGAAGTCTGTATTTAAATTCACTAAAGCTATGTCTTCCTTAAGTGACAAGTTGATTATTATCTCGTTATGGTTCATGCTTTTGCATTCACATATTATGGAGAGCACATTCCTAGTTGTCGCATGAAAGTACGACCTGTGAAATAACTTGCCTACCTGTTCTTGTCAGCTGAGATCTCCAGGGAGATTTTCAGATAGAATGCTGATATGGGTGAAACGTAGGGGACTTAAAAATGCTGGATAGCTAATGGATCCCTCTTCTAATAGTTCCTGTGTAGCCATGTTTGTTCCTTACAAAGATGGTATCTGCCATCTTATTCAAATAGGAACTTTTGTTGTAATTAAAGTAAAACCATATTATAAAATCTTCCTACTTATTTCAAGATCCTGATGGAAAGAATAACGTCGTAATCCATTTACACCCTTTGAGCTATTCTAAGGCAAGAGCCGTGAGCCCTATAATTTTAAGAATTGTTACTGTGCTATAGGGAAGTAGAAAGAAAATAACATAGTTTCAGAGGGTAAACTACTAATCAAAACTCTGTCTTGATATTATGGACATACCATCTGTAATGCTCAAATCCTGTAGATTTTCATAGCATCGCATTTTTCTACCCTTTCTCCCTTCTTGATTCCAGGGGAGCTTTCTTTTCAGCTTAAAAGAACATGACCCTCTAATAATTCAGAGAGTTGTCATTTTTAAATATACATGTGTGAATGTTTAATGACCCCAGGAATGAAATTATTTAGAACGTTGTATGTGGAACCTTTATGCCTCTGTTTTATAGTCAGATCTACATACAGTTGCTTACAGTAGATTTTCTCCTTGTTAACCTTTCTGTTTCAGTGTGGAAGTCACAATGAGTAAGAGGAAAGAGTCTACCTGCTTTATGGGTTGCAACATTTAAAAAAATGTCTATATATTTAGGTAGTGTAAGTTTCATAGTTGAAAAGCATGTAAGCATTTATTCAATTGTAGTCTGAAAGGAATAGGTATTTAAAGATACCTTTTACAAACATTACATTTACAACTCAGATAAATACTTATTGAGGGGCCGTTGTGGGCCAAATATGTTCTATGCACTGATAGGTATTCATTGCAGAAAGCTTAAAAACAAAGGAAAGTGTGATGAAAATAAAATCACTCAATCCTCTCACCTGTTTTTTCTTTCAAGGCTATTTTTATGCATATATACACACACTGGGATTGTATTATTCATTTACAGTATTATAACCTGCCTCTTCTCTGCTTAATATATCATGAGTATTTGCCATGTCCTTGAATATTTTTGAAGGTTTACTTGAATGACTCTGGCATTCCATTTTTATAGCCAGACCTTGATTTCTTCATTGTTGAATGCTATATTTATTATACTGTGATGGCCAGTTTTTATACCTAATTTTTGGCTCATTTCTGATTTTTCAAAATAATTCTTAGAGAAAGGATAACTAGAATACATATATTTTAGAAGAGTGGAAACGCAGTACTACCACACACCTATTAGAATGGCCAAATTCAGAACACTGACAGCACAAAGTCTGGCAAGGACAACAGAAGCTTTCATTCATTGCTGGCCGGAATGCAAAATGACACATCTACTCTGGAAGACACTTGGCCATTTCTTAGAAAACTAAACATACTTTGTTACTGTACAATCCAGCAGTCATGTTCCTTGGTATTTACACAAAGGAGTTGAAAACAGGTCCACACAGAACCTGCACACAGATGTTTTTTAGCAACTTTATTGCTCTTAATTGCCAAGACCTGAACACACCAAGCTGTCCTTCAGTAGGTAAATGGATAAATGAATGGTGGTATATCCAGATAATGGAGTATTATTAGGCATTAAAAAGAAAAGAGATATAAAAAAAGAAAAAAGAGGTCTCAAGCCATGATAAGACAAGGAGAGGAGCCTTAAATGTGTATCACTAAGTGAAAGAACCAACATGAGAAGGCTACTTATACTGTATGATTCCAAACTTAGTATTCTAGAAAAGGCAAAACTATAGAAACAGTAAAAAAGATCAGTGGTTGCCAGGGGTTTTGGGGCAGGAGGGAGAGCGGGGGCGGGGGGTGATATTCAGAGCACAGAGGACTGTTAGAGCAGTGAAAATATCCTACATGGCATTATACATTTGTCCAAACCCATAGAATGTACACCACAAGTGAATCCTAATGTTACCCATAGACTTCTTAGGTTCATCACTTGTAACAAATGTATCACTACTCTGGTGGAGGATGGTGAGGATAGGGGAGGCTGTGCATGTGGGAGTCCAGGGTGTATAGTAAATCTCCACCTTCATCTCAGCTATGCTGTAAACCTAAAACTTCTCTAAAAAAATAAAGTCTTAATATTAAGAAAAAAAAGTGATGCCCAACAAAGGAATTGTTGCAAAAGGGTGAACTGAAGCCTAGAGTAAGTTTTGGGAAACAAGAAAAGTTGAGCAGAGATGTACTGGTGCAGTGGGACAGAGGCTCCACTCCTATGGTCCCGTGTTTTCTTCTGGTTTTCTTTTTCTTTGCTTTTTTTTTTTTTAAAGATTTTTTTTTTTTTTAATTTATTGAGAGAGAGAGAGAATGGTAGAGAGAGAGCATGAGAGGGAAGAAGATCAGAGAGGGAGAAGCAGACTCCCCGCTGAGCACGGAGCCCGATGCGGGACTCGATCCCGGGACTCCAGGATCATGACCTGACCCGAAGGCAGTTGCTCAACCAACTGAGCCACCCAGGCACCCGCTTTTTTTTTTTTTTTAAGGTTTATTTATTTTAGAGAAAGAGCAGTGGGGGAGGGAGAGGGAGGGAGAAACTCTTAAGACTCTGCCCTGAGCGTGGGGCCGGATGCCAGGCTTGATCTCACAACCCTGAGATCACAACCAGAGCCAAAAGCAAGAGTTGGGACGCTGAACCGACTGTGCAACCCGGGTGCCCCTCTGGTATTCCTGTGTTTTCTGAGTGCCTCAGTGGATTGCTCTGTCTCTGTAAGATGGTGTCCTCATGCTGTGGAATCAGTCACCTCTCAATCCCACTTTCTCAAAGGTTAAAATTAGTCTGCATGTACTATGAGTGGATACAAAACAAACACATCAGTTATGTGTTTGGAATTGTGGTTTGGAACAAAATAATAAAGCTCTTTTGGGCGCCTGGGTGGCTCAGTCGGTTAAACATCTACCTTCAGCTCCGGTCATGATCCCAGGGTCCTAGGATTGAGTCCCGCATCGGGCTCCCTGCTCAGCAGGGAGTCTGTTTGTCCCTCTCCCTGTGCCCCTCCCCCGGCTTGTGCTCTCTCTTGCTCACTCTCTCAAATAAATAAAATCTTAAAAAGGGGCGCCTCGGTGGCGCAGTTGGTTGAGCGTCTGCCTTCGGCTCAGGTCTCGATCCCAGAGTCCTAGGATCGAGTCCCACCTCGGGCTCCCTGCTCAGCAGGGAGCCTGCCTCTCCTCTCCCTCTGCCTGCTGCTTCCCCTGCTTGTGCTCTCTCTTTCTCTGTCAAATAAATAAATAAAATCTTAAACAAATAATAAAGCTCTTCATGTATATTCTGAATTACCTTTGATCTCTAAAGTCCTTGTAGAACAAAGCAGACCATAGTTTGTGGAACTACTTAGAGATAGGGACCACATATATAGTCTCTGAATTTCCTTTAAAAAAAGGGGGGGGGGGCCCTGGGTGGCTCAGTCGTTAAGCATCTGCCTTCTGCTCAGGTCAGGATCCCAGGGTTCTGGGATCGAGCCCCACATCGGGCTCCCTGCTCAGAGGGAAGCCTACTTCTCCCTCTCCCACTCCGCCTGCTTGTGTTCCCTCTCTGTGTCTCTGTCAAATAATTAAAGAAATTCTTTAAAAATAAAAAAAAAGATTTATTTATTTTAGGGAGAGAGAGAGCAAGTGAGCACGAGCGGGGCTGGGGGGAGAGGGAGAGAAACAGATTCCCCGCTGAGCGCAGAACCCCACGTGGGGTTCAGTCTCATGACCCTGAGATCATGACCTGAGCTGAAATCAAGACTTGATGCTTAACCGACTGAGTCATCCAGGTGCTTCTAATCTCTGAATATCTGACCATCCACTTTATAAAATTTCCTTGATTTAGTTCAGTTCGTATCTACATGATCACACATACTTTTAGATCTCAAATAGAAAGTTTATAAAAAAACATAAAAGAGGTTAATTTAGATGATAGGTTTTATTTCCATCTGCATGCCTTCATTAAATATACTCTAAATGCTTAATTTGAGGACTTGTTACAGAATGGAGGGTGGTATTCCATACTAATTTTGTTAACATCTCCAGACAAATCGATGTATGAATTTAATTAAAATGAGCAAAATATTTAATATATATAGGTTGTTGTACCAGTTGTAGATTTATTTACTTGTTTAGAATATCAGGTAATCTGTATCAGTTTTTTTTATAGTGTATTCTATTTTCTAAATGTTAGAAACAGGTTTTGTTAGATGATTACTCTGCTTTTGTTATTCTTGTTTTCCCCCCTATTCTCTGAATTCTTTCTGCAGTTGTTAGGAGGAAGGAGCCAGTAGTGAGACTATATAGTAGTAGTGGTACCCGTAGAGGCAGGAGTTCTAGAAGGGTATTATTTTACTGTGTCTTACTCTAGCATCAATGATATCTCATACCTGAAGTGGTTACAATTTGGAACCTGCTTTTAAAAATGCTGCTTGTGATACTTGTGGGTCCTATTACGAAGAAGTGTTACTTACTTAAAATTCCTATTAGATTCAGTGATAATATTTTGATGTTACCGTGTTTTGTTGTGTTGGCATTAAACACCTTCTATCAGCAAGCCCTAGAATCAAACTAAAAAATAATCAAAGCAAGAGGAAACTCTTGTCTGATCAGAACTGGAAGTTATTGCTGTGGGCTACCTATTAGCCTTTGTCTCGTGAATTAGACCTTGTAGGAATATGTTGAAGTAAGTGAAAGCACTGATAAGGGAGAACACTTCAGTCAAATTACCTGTTTTCTCAATTCAGTTGATATCTTTGATCACAGAACATTGCTAGTTATATTTGAAACTGCCGGATTCTAAAACGTAGAAAACCTGTTGGGTTCCATATTTTATGACTCTAAACACTATAAAAAATCAGATATTCTCAATATGGAAAGTTATTTTGGAAACTTACAAGGAGCCTATCTAACAGTTTGAGCCTTCAATTAATTGACAGTCGCAAGCAGGGATAATTGCAAGTGGCTCATTGGGAGTGCCTTGAGCCTGCTGTGGCCTCGTGTAACCTGATGTCATGTACAGTTAAATGAAGCAACACCATTCACCTGCTAAAAATTTTTTTAAACTCTTATATGTGTGTGTGTATATGATTGGTAACTGCAGAGCTGTGTTTATTTAGATCTTAAAAATTGCAGACCTTTTAGGTATTTATGTAAATAACTAAAATATACCTTGTAAAATACATTGAAATTCTTAAAAAAGGAAGGGAAATTGATTAATAAATTGTGTTTTATTTCTAGTGTTTGCAGAAGCCAAACCTGAGCACAGACACAAAGGACAAGGAGTACAAACCTCACGATATTCCGCAGAGGCAGTCTGTGCAGCCCTCAGAAACATGCCCCCCAGCCCGACGAGCAAAACGCATGAGAGCAGAGGTGAGAGCCTCATGAGGTTGATCAGGCAGAATTCTTGAGCACTTGTACCACTGTCAGTCTGACACTGGATTTCTCTCATGTGTGTGCTCTTCATGGTTTTGAACCTTGTTAACCTCAGAGAAGGATGCTTTTGTATTCTAGCTTTTACATTTGGGGAGACTGTATTGTCAAAGGAGTAAGGGATTGAAGAATTCTTTCTAGGTTTATGCTGCCTGGACAGACAGCTGCTTTATTAACAGAGTTAGGAAGAATAGGCATTCATTGTCATGGTGTTTGGTTTGCCTGTTACCCTCATGAAGTTAGGCAGTGTTTATTGGGGATTGAGGCTAGGGAATAGAGAACTGGGAACTTTTTTTTTTCTTCTTGAACAGAGAGGTTAGAGGATAGTGAAAGCTGTTTTTCTCAGAGTTCCTGAAAAGAAGTATGGAATTTATGGGAGACATTTATGCTAAGACAGAAAATAATTAGGCAGCATGGGGGTGGAGGCATTGAATATATAAGATGAAATGAAAGAACATGAGGGATGATCAGGAGAAGTGAACGCATGAGAAAGACAGTTTGCTTCAAGATTTTTCTGCTCTGAGAGGTTTCCCCTGGGAAAGGGAAAAGTATTTTCCTGGTTACCTTGTTTCCATACAGAGATGTGAAGGTTTGGGGTTCTTGCCTAGCTTGATGGACATATAAGTGTTAGGAATCAGTGATAATGTATTAAGAACCTCTTAGAACTGGGAAGCCTTGTTGCATTAATCAGGTATCTAAATCAGTCTCTGGTTATTAGTAATTATTGGTCAAAATGAAAAAGAAGATAGCTATTTTGTTTTCTGAGGAAATGACTATAAATAAGGGGATTATTTTTAACTTAAGTAAGTTAGAGATAGGAAAAAATTTAGTGACTCCATTTTTCTGAATTAAGATTGCCACAGAATAGGAAAATATGGTTATTCGAAGCCCATAAGCATGCTTGGATTTCATTAGTCTAAAAAATTCTTGTTTGAGCACATTTTGATCTTTAAATGTATAAGACATGCCCTGGTGCTGTGGATGTCTAGGTTTGCCTTGATGAGAGACACATAGGGTGATGATAGCACCCTGGGAGAAATTTTGTCAGCAGTGGACATCCTGAATACATATGAACAAGGGCAAAAATGAAGTGTAGTTCACAAACACTTCCCAAAGTTGTTTGCTTTATCAGTAAGTATTACCACTTTGAGAAACATTGAAAATTGAGGCTGACTTAATGATAGGAGAATCCTTAATAATTTAGTGATGTTAGAAGAGTAGCTTATAATAACAGTTTTTAATAGAAGAATTAATAGAAAATTATTATGGAAGCTGAGTTTTCTATAAATGCAAGCCAACTTTGGAAAAAGCCAGCAAACTCTTATAGGCTAATGGAATTATGATACTTATATAACTGTTAAGGATTTGGCTTAGTGATGACTGAATCAAGCATAAGGTGAGTAGATGAGAACTGGGAAGCTTCTAGGAGGAAAATCAGATCTGTTCCCAGTGGGGTAATGACACCTCCCCTGATTTGTTCCTGATACTTTGGTTCTTCCCTATTTTTTTGACCTGTGGAGATAGAAGAGTATCTAAGAGTTTTTCTAAAGAGTATTCTAAGATTTTTTTCCTTTCCTTAAATAATAGTAATTTTAAGGGTAGATCTCTCCTCTGTGGGGAGAGAGAAGCTTGTTTTGAATGTCTATTTATAAGACAATTTATAAGATTATAATCACCTTGAGATTTCCATTGGATTTTAGAAGATTTCTTTTTTAAAAGGAAATATTTATGTATATGACAACTTTTTTAAAGGCCATGAATATTAAAATAGAACCAGAAGAGACAGCAGAAGCCAGAACTCATAACCTGAGACGACGGATGGGCTGTCCAACTCCAAAATGTGAAAATGGTAAGAAAGTGTTTATCCATGGGAGGAAAGAAGTAAAAGTAAATTAGTAAAAATAAGTATTCATTTTTTAAGGAAATATTATAGCAACTATTGAATACTAGTCAGTGGGTTGGGTCTTGAAATAAAATCTTAATATGTTAATGTCCCTGTTCTCATAGTTAGTGACCAGTAGAAGTAAACAGATATGCATATTAGAAATATGATTGAGTTTTTCTCAACTGTCACTAAGTGCTATTCCGAAATTTGGTTAAATGGCATTCATTGAAAAGAAGTGATTTATGAGTAGCATAAGTTACTTTGACTGGGTATCTGTTAAGTTTATTTCAGGCATGGCAGGTAGACATGGTTTCTAAATCTGAATTTTAGTTGATAATTGCTTGGCTGGCCATTGCTTGATGTCAGTCACTGAGAGTTAAGTTCAGGACTCTAAAAAGAGAAGTCCTAAATCCTATATGGGCAGGCACATACAAAAGAAGTTATTAAAATTGGTTCTTTAGTGGTTGGTGAGTTTAGTGGAAAGGCCAACACAATGTAGTGAAAAGCAGATGGATTTTTAAAAATCTGAATCTGAATCTGAATCCTGGCCTAACCACTAAGTAGTTGTATGACCTTAGATATTTCTTGATTTCTTTTAGTGTCTTATCTTTATTTTCTTATCTTTGAAATGGATTTGTTTGCAAAAGTTTAGATAATCTATGGAAAGCATTTAGCACAGCACCTACCTACCATAGGATAGTTCATTAATTGATAGTTACTGTCTTAGCCGAAATTCTCAGTCTTTGGAACCAGGAAGTTGGGGCAGTAAGTAGTCATGGGTTATGGAGGAATACAATTGGTGAATTGTTAGTCTCTTACAGTTAAGATCAGGAGGAACCTGCTTTCATCAATATATGTCATGTCTTGGTAACATGTTAAGAAGACTGTATCTTCAGCTCCTATTTTAAAAGCCTACAAACCTGAGCAACATATCCAGAAGTGCCCACATTTAAATGGTGTGAGAGTTTGCATTTTATCATAAGCAGTCAGCACCTAGCCCTTGAACATGGTAACACTGGGTGCTGCTGCTCTTGCGTTGAAAAGAAACAAGGAAATTGTGTTTGTGTCCTGTGTGTAGCTTGGGGGAGGGAGAGGTGAGAGGTGAGGGAGCAAGGTGAGCCAAGCGTAGTACGTGAAGCGCTAACTCTGATTGCCTCTTACAGAGAAAGAAATGAAAGGCATCGTCAAGCAAGAACCCATTGAGAAGAAAGAGTACGTTGTAGAAAGCGAGAAGGAAAAACCCAAGAGCCGATCTAAAAAAACCACCAATGCTGTGAGTTGACATGTTTAAACACTTTTACCACTTTTGTGCCTTACTTAAGACTGCTAGCTTAGAGTGTCACAGTTAAAAGAACTTTCATGTCCATTTATAGTATCAGTTTCTTTTTTTTTTTAAAGATTTTATTTATTTGACAGAGAGAGACACAGCAAGAGAGGGAACACAAGCAGGGGGAGTGGGAGAGGGAGAAGCAGGCTTCCCGCTGAGCAGAGAGCCCGATGCGGGTCTTGATCCCAGGACTCTGGGATCATGATCCGAGCCGAAGGCAGACGCTTAACGACTGAGCCACCCAGGCGCCTCTATAGTATCAATTTCTAATTGAGGAAATACACAAATGCATTATGAAGGTAATAGTAACATATGGGGGGCATTCACAGCCATTTTTTGGAGTACATGCAGTTTAGAGACAAATAATGGTGAGTTGGATTATATATGAAATGTTCATAAATCACTAGATCACCTCCAGATGAGTTGAGAGCTAGATCAAAAATCAGGTTGATGTTTTCCAACCTTACAACAGGGAAGGAAAAGGAAGATAGGAAAAGGAAGGAAAGAAAAGGAGAAAGGAGTTGGGTGGAGAGGAACTAAGGACCCAACAAGAGTTGGAGGACTAGGCAGCCATTTACTCAAATGGAAACTTAAAAATAAAGCTTGAGGACATTACAGAGGATCTGGTTGCGTTTCTTCTTCTCTGTCTCCTTCTGAGAGCTCAGTGAATAGCTTGACAACAGTGCTTTTTATCGTGGAATTTGAAATTATTCCAATTAAGTGTTCTTTTCATCCCCCCCACCACCAAAAAAAAAAAAATTTACAATCAGAAAATGTTCAGAACTCCGGTTTTTATTTGCTACAACAGAAAAAGTGAGATTCCCTGATTAGTTGAATTCTTAGCTTTCCATATTATTGGGTAATGTATTAGTTTGCAAGGGCTGCCATAACAAAGTATCACAGACTAACTGGCCTAAATAACAATTTATTTTCTCATGGTTCTGGAGGCTGGAAGTCTAAGATCAAGGTGTCGGTAGGGTTGGTTTTTTTCTGAGGCCTCTCTCCTTGGCTTGTAGATGGTTGTCTCTTCCCTGTCTCCACGTGGCTTTCCTCTGTACCTGTCTATGTCCTAATCTCTTCTTCTTGAATACTAGTCAGAGTGAATTAGAGCCCACTCATTATGATCTCGTTTTACCTTAATTAATCTCTTTAAAGATCCTGGTTCCAAATATAGTCACATTCTGAGGTACTGGGGGTTAAGACATCAAGATACGAATTTTGGGGGAACAGAGTTCAGCCCATTAACAGGTAATAACTATGTATTTTTATCACTGTGTTTGGGGAACTTCTTAACCATGAGTCCTTAATTAGAATATAAAGTAATTTAATGTGGTTAATGAACTTAAACACTTTTCTTTCCTTTTAAACATTGCAAAATTGAATTTTTTCTTTATAAGTTCTACTTTTGGTTAAGCTCATAATTTATTACCAAACATGTTCTTCTTTTAGAGGATTATCATTCTCTAAGCTACTAGAAGCTAGATATCTTAGTAACAAACTTTAAAACACATAGCTGAGGGGCGCCTGGGCAGCGCACTCAGTTGAGTGTCCGACTCTTGATTTTGGTCCAGGTCGTGATCTCATGGGCTGTGGGATGGAGCCCCTCTTCTGGCTCCCGGCTCAGCCAGAGTCTCCTGAGGATTTTCTCTCTTCTCCCTCTGCCCTTCCTGTGCATGCATGTGTGCCTACTCTCTCTCTCTCAAATAAATAAACAAACAAACATATATATATATATATTTTTTTTTTAAAGAGGGTGGAGCATGAGATCTGAGATCATGTCCTGAGCCAAAATCAAGAGTTGGACGCTAACCGACTCAGCCACCCAGGCACCCCTAAATAAATAAACACACACACAGAAACAGCTGAAAAGGTTTTGAGATTAGACTTTAGTGTTGGGAATGCATTAAGCATTGTAAAGTTATCTCTTTTTTTTTTATTAAAGATTGTATTTATTTATTTGACAGAGAGAGAGAGCATGAGCAGGGGGGGAGTGGCAGGCAGAGGCAGAGGGAGAAGCAGGCTCCCCACAGAGCAGGGGGAGCCCGACTCGGGACTTGATCCCAGGACTCTGGGATCACGACCTGAGCCAAAGGCGGTCGCTTAACCAACTGAGCCAGCCAGGCACCATGTAAAGTTATCTCTTCTAAAGGGTGAAGCATTTTTATTTAAAATACCTCTTGGGGCACCTGGGATCGAGCCCCGTGTCGGGCTCCCTGCTCAGCGGGAAGTCTGCTTCTCTCTCTCCCACTCTTCCCCTGCTTGTGTTCCTGCTCTCACTGTGTCTCTCTCTCTGTCAAATACATAAATAAAATCTTTAAAAAAATAAAATAAAATACCTCTTCTGGGGGGTGATTCATCTTCATTTGAAGGATGGAAAGACTAGATTATGCCTCTATCCATTTTGTTCTTAGAATTTAACAAAATCGAGTGTAGCTCATGCTCCTTGTCCTGTACCTGTTTTCACTGCTGCAGGTGGATCTGTATGTCTGCCTCTTATGTGGCAGTGGAAATGATGAAGACCGGCTTCTCTTGTGTGACGGGTGTGATGACAGTTACCATACCTTTTGCCTGATTCCCCCTCTCCATGATGTTCCCAAGGGAGACTGGAGGTGTCCTAAGTGTTTGGCTCAGGTAAGAATTAATGGCAGAGATAGCATTAGAAAATTTCCTTCGGAATATTTTTTGTTTGCTTTTGGGTTTTCGATTAGCAGTTGGTAACAGTGAGGCTCATGAAAAAAAGTGGGCTGGACCTGACTAGGAAGGAGGTCTTGGCAGTGAGGCCCACAGCTATGCCAGGAGCTAAGAGGCAGAAAAAAATTTTTTAACTACACTTAAATTTTTTTTTCATTTAAAAAAGCATTGCATGTTCTTTGCAAAAATTCTTAGACTGAATGACTTAAAAAAGAGTATGATTTCATAATTGCTAGACAAGTTATTTTGATGTATATCCTTCCAGACGTTTTTGTATTTTAAACACTGCATACGTAATTTTACTAATCTGTTTTTTAAAAATAATATCAATAAAATATAACTATGTATCTATAAATAAAAATATTCTTTTTACTTTTTTTTTTTTCTTTTTGGCAGGAGTGTAGTAAGCCACAAGAAGCATTTGGCTTTGAACAAGCAGCCAGGGACTATACCCTCCGTACTTTTGGAGAAATGGCAGATGCGTTCAAATCTGATTATTTCAACATGCCAGTCCACGTATGTACATACATACTGCTTTGATTTGGGATTTTAATAACTTTTAGAATCTGAAGACAATTTCACTTGGCAGTTATTTTTGATAAACATTATCATACACAGTGAACCCTTTAATTTGTTTAATGGTATTGAAATTCCACAATATGTTAAAGTGCATTCTGATTTTTCACTTGTGATTTCTCTAAAGATGACCTTTTCCACACAAATCATACAGCAGCAATAATAGGATGTTAATAAAGGAAATCGTCAGGAATGCTTTCAGTTCAACAAATGTAATTTAAAGAAAACTTCACAATTTATTGACTGACTCCTATGTGCCAGTCATCATGTTTTGCATTGAGAACACATTTATATATTGTTGTAAGTTAGTATCGTAAACTTTAGGATGAGTTCATTTTAAATTCTCCTTTATGCTCTTAGAAGCATAAGACTGTTTCATTCAGCATTTAACATTCTGTCAAGTGAGTCCACCAGAATTAAATGGTTTTCTGTCCTAATTCTGGACACTTAAGCTGTGTTTTTTCTCACTTACCAACAAAGCGCTATAGCAGACACTTGACACATATAGACCTCTTTAGTTGGATTATTTTCTTGGGATGCTTACTGAGGTCAGATGAGAGTATTTATCCATTTTTTCCCCCACTTTAATGGCTGTATCATTTATGGGAACCCAACAATGTATGTGTGAACTTGTTTTTCCCTGATAGCACTAGCATAAGCTGTTTAGTTACTTAAAATGTTTGCTTACTTAAGGGGCTTATATATTCAAGTTATACTCCATTTGAATTTCAGTTCTTTTGACCCCTCATACATTGTATGATTTCCCGGTATGTTTGCTTAACCAGTCCTGGTGGTGTGCATATTTAAGGCATTTAAGTTACCTTTCTCTAGACTTGAATCAGATTAACAACAGATCCTAGACGTGCAGTCTGGTGACTTGCTGTACTACCGCACACTGCTGCAAAGTAATTGCTCTTTGTGTTCATGTTTTGCACTGTATCTTTTTCATCATGGTTGCCTGTGTTATTCTTAGCCGGGTCTAGTGCAGAGAGTGAAAGGATGGACTCAGGTAATGTGTTTGAACACATCTTGATGGATGAAGTGTCATTCAAACACAGCTATTACTGTATAATGGTCAACTAAGTTATTTATTACATTTCTCACACACAAAAACATCTCCAGGTTTTGGTTGTCAGAATTTTGCTTTTCCTTGACTTCCTTTCAGTGTAGTGGCCAGGTCGGTGATAGAGGAACATGAATTTTTAATCAGTACTTACTTTTTTAGTTATAAAATTGCTTTTAGAAAATGATATACATGTCTAAACTGCCTGGGATCAATTGTGGAACATTATGGATATAATTTTCCTTAGGGTGTTGTCCTGTGATTCCTGTCACTTAGCTAATGTCTTCAGATTGGTCATGGGCAGTTTGCGAGTGTCTGAAAACTCAGTTTTTTGTCTTCCTCATTGTTTTGTTTCCAGATGGTTCCCACAGAACTAGTTGAGAAAGAATTTTGGCGACTGGTAAGCACTATTGAAGAGGATGTCACAGTAGAATATGGAGCCGATATCGCCTCAAAAGAATTTGGCAGTGGCTTCCCTGTCCGAGATGGGAAAATCAAACTTTCACCTGAGGAGGAGGTAGGCTCTGTGAGGCACTTCTATTTCAAGCAGAGACCTGTGTTTAAAGCTAATAGTTCAGCATATCCTTATCTAAAGGGCATAGTACAGGATTAATAGCCTTACTGCAAACATACATGTAGTTGGAACTTGAGTTATTATTACTGTTTTTTTTTTAAAGACTTCATTTCTTTTTTTTTTTTAAGATTTTATTTATTTATTTGAGAGGCAGAGAATGAGAAATAGAGAGCACAAGAGGGAAGAGGGTCAGAGGGAGAAGCAGACTCCCCGCCAAGCAGGGAGCCCAATGCGGGACTTGATCCCGGGACTCCAGGATCATGACCTGAGCCGGAGGCAGTCGCTTAACCAACTGAGCCACCCAGGCGCCCCGGATTTCATTTCTTTATTTGACAGAGAGAGACCCAGTGAGAAAGGGAGCACAAGCAGGGGGGAGTGGGAGAGGGAGAGGCAGGCTTCCCGCGGAGCAGGGAGTCCAGTGCAGGGTTCAATCCCAGGGCCCTGGGATCATGACCTGAGCCGAAGGCAGACGCTTAACGACTAAGCCACCCAGGCTCCCCGGAACTTGAATTATTAATTAAAATTCTATTTGGCTGAAATAATTTATGATTACTTTCAGCACAGTTTTGATTACCAGATTATTAAAAAATTTTATTTGAGAGAGAGGGTGAGCGAGCACGAGCAGGGGAGAGAGGCAGAGGGAGAGAGATAAGCAGACTCCCTGCTGATCAGGAAGCCTGACACAGGGCTTTCGTCAGGATCCCAGGACCCTGAGATCATGACCTGAGCCAAAACCAAGAGTCGGACACTTAACTGAATGAGCCACCCAGGCACTCCTGATTACCAGATTTTTAATAATTTCAAGAAAAGTAGAGCCCACAGAAGAATTCTAGTCCCAGCTGTTCAACTACATTGTGATGATACAGGGAGATTACTTAACCTCCCTTTGCCTTCATTCTATAACTGTGGTATTACTTTCTGAAGAAAATTTGAGGGTTTGGAACCACACCTAAATTTATCTTTGAATTTTAGTGTTTGAGTCTATTATTTTCCATAATAGCAAACTTCTAGGAAGGTTTCTATTCCTATCCTAGTAGGAAATCAGATTTTTTTAAAATCTTTTTGAAATCTAACATATACATAGAAAAGTACATAATCATACGCACACCTTGATGAATTTTCACAAACTGAATACACCCATATAACCAGCACTAGAACAAGAATTAAGACATAACCAGTTATTACCAGACCTTACTCCAGAAGTTCGTCTTTTGTCCTCCCTATTTCACTACCTTCCCTGTCTCAGGACAACCACTTTCCTGACTTACAACACCATAGATTAGTTTGCCTGTTTTTGGTTTTTGAACTTGATATAAATGGACTCATACTGTGTATTTTGTCTATAGCCAACACAAGGGGGTAGCTATAGAGATACAAAAGTATATACTATATGAATCTATTTATATAAAGCTCAAAACTGAGCAGAAGTAATCTATGGGTATCTAAGAAGTTAGCATAGTAGTCTCTCCTTTTCTCCAACCCCAACCTTCTCATTTTGAAGGAGACTATTTTCAGCCAGCTTTTTGAAGCATCGAGAATCTAAAATGTTAGCATGTATAGCTAAACCTTTATACCTTTTTTGTTTCCTTTCTAGGAGTATCTTGATAGTGGCTGGAATTTGAACAATATGCCAGTGATGGAGCAGTCTGTCCTTGCTCACATTACTGCTGATATATGTGGCATGAAACTTCCTTGGTTGTATGTGGGAATGTGCTTTTCTTCATTCTGTTGGCATATTGAAGACCACTGGAGCTATTCAATTAACTACCTGCACTGGTAAGAAGTTCCACATAACCTATGAATAGTATGCAAGCTGGGTTGGAAACTTTTTAAATGTGTTTGAAGAGTAACAGACTGTTTTTTCACTACTGTTGAATCAGGCATCTTAACAAGTTAAGGCAGTGGTTTTTAAGGATCCTAGGAAATCCATAAATCCCCTAAAATTGCACACACATTATTTTTCAAGTATAACATGTTTCTGGGGAGGGGATAGACAGCTGTTAGTGAAAGAAGCCTTTACTCATGGAAAGATTAAAAAGCACTAAACATTGCTTTTACTATGGAGAAATCCCATTCTGTGGCAGTGGCAGCCCAGATACCTTTTGGAAGAGTAGGGGAATATAGGTCCCAGAGTGTCCTCCAGGTCCTTGGGATTGGCAGCTTCTGTTTTGTTGTGCTGCATTTTGGCATTATTACACATAGTAGAATGGGCTTTATCCGTGCATGAGTGCATGGAGGCAGGGTGCAGATATTCAGACTTTTTTACTTTTTAAACTCTTTAGTCAAAGCCATTTCTTCTTTCACATCTGTTTTTACCCCGTCCATTTCCTTTGCTTTTCTAAGTACGGAAATATTTGAAGATCTGTAACTCACTTAAATCCCCACACAAGGAATTTGAGGATGTACCACAAGAAAGAGAGAGTTGGGAAATATATGTGGAGCATCAGTTCTGCCTCCCTAGGCAATTGCTCCCAGCTGTAAAATGAAGATTATATTTACCATACCTCACAGGGATGTTACAGATTAATTGGTTGACAGTTTAAAGTGCTTTGAAGAATAAGAGCTCTTTAGAAATGCTAATTGCCTGATTAGTGTTTGATTTAATCTCTCCTGTCGGAATGGACAAGGGAAAGGGAAGATGGAGAGTTGCCGTCCCTTGTCAATTGCTCTAAGAAATTGTGGTAACCACATATCCTGTAGCTAACATGATATCTTATATTCTTAAAAATTCTAGATATTTCCATTTTCTAAAAAGTCAGATAAAAATGGGAGGGAGGAGGGGGGACCTCAGATGGAAAGTCTTGTACTTAGACTCCATACTTGAAGGGGGAGAATGCATCACATATGTTCAGATCACATTTCTAATGACACTTAATTCAGTTTGAACCTTTGTAGCATAATCGTACAAAGCAGGGCCTGAAAAATATGACTTGTTAACCATTTTGTTTGTGTTAGTGTTGCAGACTGATTTTTTCTAATGAAATTTCATGTTTATATATTTCCTGAGATTGATATATTTTTACAATCTGTTTCTAGGGGTGAGCCAAAAACCTGGTATGGAGTCCCAGGGTATGCTGCCGAGCAGCTAGAAAATGTAATGAAGAAACTAGCTCCAGAGCTCTTTGTGTCCCAGCCAGATCTTCTCCATCAGCTTGTGACCATCATGAACCCCAATACCCTGATGACTCATGAAGTGCCTGTATGTTCTGGGTCAATCCTCCTGTATTGAGGCTTAATTCACCACTTCTCTTCCCTGTTACTCAGTTTTTTATGAAGTTGATTTTGGTTATGTGTGTTCCATACCATAACTGGATAGCAGAAACAGCTGTTAGGTGGAATTTGATACTGTATTGCAATAAGCCAGTAGGACTGAATCCTCAGACACCATAAAAACTAATTTGTTGCAGCTAATAACTAGGTTGCTAAGCAGCCATATTTTGCAAATAATATGTGTGATGCTTTTTTTTTTTTTCAGTGTCTAATTTAGGCTTTCTAAACTATAATTTTTCTTTATAACTTCAGTCTTTCAATGCAACAAAACAAAAACCTTAATGTTATTTGTTTGTATAAAATACTATGAAAATGTCTAGGTTCTGTTACAATTAGATCTAAACTCTAATGTCAGAATCCTTCATACTCTGTCCATACTTAAAAAAATAATTTATGGAATCTACATGAACTTAATTTTGAATGATAAACTGAAATGATTTACATGCTTGGTGATACTGGTTATATTATACCTCCACCCCTAATTAATCTTGCTTATTTATTTATTTATTTTTAAGATTTTATTTATTTATTTGAGAGAGAGAGAGTGCACAAGTGGGGGGGAGGAGCAGAGGGAGAGGGAGAAGCAGACTCCCCAATAAGTCGGGAGCCCCAACATGGGGGGCTCCATCCCAGGACCCTGAGATCATGACCTGAGCCAAAGGCAGCCGCCTAGCCAACTGAGGCACCCAGGTGCCCCTAAAGAGAAAATTAATTTCAAGCTCTTGAGCTTGGATTTAAGGGTATCTAGACTGAAATGTGCTGTTGGTGATACTGCCTCTGAGGTTGCTATACAAAGTGACACTTATTTGTATACTGGCTTCCTGTTGGAGAATGCTCTGAAGATATTTTGGGAGGCCAGACTGAAATGTGTGAAGTTGAGGGGTCCATCTCAGTTAGCTAAGTCAAATGTAAATGATACATTTACTGTGCTAAAGTGAATACCTAATGTTGCTGTGACCTAAATTTCATGCTTTGGGGTTCATAGGCTAGTAAATGGGGGCAGATGGAAAGGATTTTTCTTTGAGGGATAATTATTCATGGACAGTAGCTTAGAAAATAATGACCAGTAACTACAAAAATGTCACCATCTCCTCATTGGTATTTTCCACATTGATTTTTTTCCCCCTCATATTGATTGATGTTTCTGATTTGTTATGAGTAACTTGCCCTAAATGGGAACTCTGGCCATGGATCTCAGTTATTAAACTGAGGAACCTTTGGGGCTTGATTCTGGACCACAGAGATGAGTGAACCTGTGCATCTGGGGACTCATAGTTTAAGGGAAAAAAGGCAGATAATGTTTATACAGATAATGGCATGGTGGTGTGGTTTGACAGTGGTATCAACTAGGAGACTGACCCGTTAACTCTATGGAGAATTAGAAAGGACCCATAATGACCGTTTGAACTAAAACTTGGAGCTCTGATAAGGAATATTTTTGGCAGATTTGGGGTAGAGGGGAGGAAGTACTCAGTAGAAGGGATTGTGCTCATGTGGTGTAGGTAGTGGTCTCCAAACTTCTGACTACATCTAAACCCTGAATGGCAGGTTACAACACATGTGGCTGATCCTCATCCCCAGAGTTTCTTGTTTTGTTGGTCTGGGTGGTGCTCAAGAACTTGCATTTTCAACAAGTTCCCAGTTGGTGTTGATACTGGTAGTCCGGGAACTACATTTTGGACAACCACTGATGGAGAGAGAAATATTGAAAAGATACTTAATTTTATTCTTTCATGGTTCAGTCTGAGGATTTGTGTGCCTGGAGGAGTATAGTCTTTTTAAATTAAAACTTTATTGAAGTACAGTTGACACATATCATTAGTTTCAGTTGTACATCATAGTGATTTGACAGTTCTATACATTGCGAAATGCTCACCACAGTAAGTGTAGTTATCATCTGTCACCATACAAAGTTATTATTGATTATATTCCCTATGCTGTACTTTCATCCTTGAGACTTATTTTTATTATTTTTTTTATAACTGGAAGTTTGTACCCCTTAATCCCCCACCCCCTCCCTTCTGGCAACCACCAGTTTGCTCTCTGTGTTTATTAGTCTGTTTCTGGTTTTGTTTATTTGTTTTGTTGTGGTAGATTCCACTTAGAAATCATGGTATTTTTCTTTGCCATATTTCACTTAGCATAATATAATACTTTCTGGGTCCATCCATGTTGTGAATGGCAAGATTTCTTTCTTTCTTTCTTTTTTTAATGGCCGAGTAATAATTCCATTCTGTATTTATTACCACATCTTTATTCATTCATCTGTCGATAGACACTTAATGTTACTTCTATATCTTGGCCGTTGTAAATACTGCTGCATTGAACACAGGGGTGCACATATTTCCACAGTGGCTGCACCGATTTACATTCCCACCAGCAGTGTACGAAGGTTCCCTTTTCTCCACATTCTCGCGAAGACTTGTCTTTTTTTGATATTAGCCATTCTAATGTGAGATGATCTCTCACTGTGGTTTTGATTTGCATTTTCCTGATGATTAGTGAAGTTGAGCATCTTTTCATGTACCTGTTGGCCATCTGTATATCTTCTTTGGCAAGATGTCTGTTCAGGTCTATTTTTTAATTGGATTATTTATCTATTTATTTATTTTTGGTGTTGAGTTGTAGGAGTTCTTTATTCTGGATATTAATCCCCTATTGGATGTATCATTTGCAAATGTCTTCTCCCATTCAGTAGCTTGCCTTTTCATTTTTATTGATGGTTTCCTTTGCTGTTCAACAACTTTTTAGCTTGCTGTAGTCCCAATAGTTTATTTTTGCTTGTTTCCCTTGCCTAAGACCTGTCCAGGAAAATTTTGCTAAGGCTAATGTCCAAGAGATTGCTGCCTTATTACAGATGTTTTTTGAGTGGGTGGTGGGAAAAGGGGACTTGCTGGAGGGAGGGAAGTTTGAGGCCTAAATCAAGATCTCTTTATGGGATGATATACTTGAAGAACAGTGGAATTTCATTAATTGGTGGTAGGAGATGCTGTTTTGGTATAATAATATTAGAATATTCTTAATTGTAGTTATATTTAGATGTGTCCTAATCCTGAGTATAGCTAAATTTTTGTAGTAAAATCCTAGTAAAAGCCATGTTTTCTGTTCAGGTACTAATCAACCCTCATAATCTGGGATGCTACTCCATCTTGTGGCAGAATTGAGTAGCTCTCTGATTATTTTACCGTAATTCTTTTGGTTAGCTCACTTTTAATTGGAAGAAAGCTTCCCTTTCTGGAGAATCATCTGATAGTCTGTGTCCAGATTGTCTTTCATGAATGTCATTAAAGATCCCCAATTTCTGTCTCTTTAGGTTTACCGAACTAATCAGTGTGCTGGGGAGTTTGTGATTACATTTCCAAGAGCCTACCACAGTGGTTTTAATCAAGGTTTTAATTTTGCTGAGGCTGTTAACTTCTGCACTGTTGATTGGGTATGTAATTATGACTTAGTGAGCCTTTTCAAATGTATTGTTTTCCTGCAGAAATGGCATATACTACTTTAAATCTTTCACGTGTGGTTGCTTAAACCTGTTGCTCCTCAAATGGCTGGTCTACAAATTGCTTACCATCCACAGTGGGATAAAGCACTTGGCACCACACTGTAAATCAAGCCTGTACTAACTAAGCACACTGCTCAGTTCAGCTGATAAGTTTTTCTTCTGTAAAAGTTTGGCTTGATGAATAAATGAGTGTTGACTTACATTTTGGGCAAAATTCAGTATTGTTGCAAACTCCTAACAAAGAGTTCTATCTTAAGACTATACAACACTAGCTTAAATTATCTACAACACAGCAATTTTTAATGATGCATTTGGTTTTAGTTGTAAAATAGAATTTTTATATTAGTATTAATACTTTTCATTTACATAAAAAGATTTAGTTTAAGTATGTGATGTTAAATCTAATGAATTATAACCTTGTTTCAGTGCTTTACTGAGTAATAGTACTAGCTGTATCTAAAATTATTTTCCATTATGTAGTTTGGAGCATCATTGTTCCCTGAAGTAGGTTTAACCACACCAGTTCAGCATAGTTGTTTCAGGAAATGTATAAATTCACATGTCCATTTAGATTGTACATTGTTCTGGACATTAATACATTGTTAATATATTGGGTTTTTTAAAAGTGTCTTTATTTAATTAATCTCTACACCCATTGTGGGGCTGAAACTCAGATCCGAAGATCAAGAGTTGCATGCTCTTTTGACTGAGCCAGCCAGGCACCACCCACCGTACATTGGGTTTTTTAAACTGCTTTTTAATTAAGGTACCTAATGTGCCAGATCCTTGAGATGCAAAGATTAAAAAAGGTGCAACGCCTCTTACAATCTGGCTATAGGGTTGATATATGTATTATGACCCAGAATATGACCTTTGGTAATTTGATAATGGTCAGAAGTCTTTGGAAATAGGAAGGAGAAAGATGAATGTCACATATTATCCTCTGTCTTTTGACACAGCTACCATTAGGCCGACAGTGTGTGGAGCATTATCGCTTGCTTCACCGCTATTGTGTATTTTCCCATGACGAGATGATTTGCAAGATGGCTTCCAAGGCTGATGTACTAGATGTCGTAGTGGCTTCAACTGTTCAGAAAGACATGGCCATTATGATTGAGGATGAGAAGGCTTTAAGAGAAACTGTCCGTAAATTGGTAAGGTTTCTGGAATCCCAGTTGCATGTCTCTGGGTATTACTTAGTAAAATTCTTACACATGTTAATTCCATTTTAAGAAGTCTTTTCTTAGGCTAATTTCCTTTAAGACTCATTCTCATAGATGTGTGTTAATATCTCATTGTGGTTTTAATTTTCTCTAATGGCCACTCATTTACTGAACACCCAATCATGTATGTACATATTTACTCTTTGTACATGTATCTCTTTGGTGAACTATCTGCGCAGATATTTTCCCTCACCCCCTTTTTTATTGGATTGTTGTGAGATTTCCATTCATTCTGTATACCAGTCCTTTATCAGAGAAGTGTTCTGCAAATATTTTTTCCAGTCAGTGGCTTACTTTTTCAGTCTCAGAGCACTGTCTTTCTGATAGCAGAAGTTTTTAATTTTGATGAAGTTCAATTAAGCAGTTTCTTTTATGCATCTTTTGGGGGGGGGGAGGGCAGAAGGAAAGGGAGAGAATCTCAAGCAGAGTCACCGCTGAGGTGGGCCTCGATCTCACCACCCTGAGATCACAACCTGAACTGATGAGTCAGATGTTTGACCGACTAAACCACCCCTTTGTCTTTATGTTCTTAAGAAATCTTACCTAACCCAAAGTCACAAAGACGTTCTCCTGTTAGTCATCTAGAACTTTTAGTTTTAGGTTTTACATGTAAATCTTTAATCCATCTCAGGTAATTTTTATTTATGGTGCAAGGTGTGCGTTGAAATTATTCTTTTTTTGCTTGCATATGGATTTCTTATTGTTTCAGCACCATTTCTTGAGAATAATGTTCTTTTTCCATTGAAATGCCCTGGCACCTTTGTTTTGAAGTCATTTCCCCACACATATATATATGGGTCTATTGCTAAACTTTGTTTTATTCTCTTAACCTATGCATTTATTCTTTCTCTTAACCGTATGGTCTTGATTACTCTACTTTTCTCATTTCAAAAATTGGTTTGGCTATTTTAGTTCCTTTGCTTTCCATATGAATTTGAGAATTGGTTTATAGATTTCTACCAAAAATCTTACTAGGATTTCACTGGGACGCCATTAAATCCATGAATATAGTTGCGAGAATTGATATCTTAACAGTGTTGAGTCTTCCAATTCATGGACATAGCATATCCACCATTTATTTAGGTCTTCTTGAGTTCTTTCATTATTTTGTAGATTGTAGCACACAGATCTTACACATATTTTCTTGGGTTTAAAATGATGTACTTTATGTTTTTTTTTTTTTTAAAGATTTTATTTATTTGAGAGAGAGGGAATGAGAGACAGAGAGCACGAGAGGGAAGAGGGTCAGAGGGAGAAGCAGACTCCCCGCCGAGCAGGGAGCCCGATGCGGGACTCGATCCCGGGACTCCAGGATCATGACCTGAGCCGAAGGCAGTCGCCTAACCAACTGAGCCACCCAGGCGCCCTGTTTTTTGATATTATTATAAATGATACCTTAAAAATTTTTTATTTAAGTTTATTGCTAGTATTTATAAATACAATTGACTTCTGTATATTGACTTTTTATGTCCTGCAACCTTGCTAAACTCAGTAGTTCTATTGGCTTTTTTTAGATTGTTTTGGGACAGTGGTATCTGCAAATAGTCGTATTAACTTTTTTCTTTAAATTTTTATTGTTATGTTAATCACCATACATTACATCATTAGTTTTTGATGTAGTGTTCCATGATTCATTGTTTGTGTATAACACCCAGTGCTCTACGCAGAACGTGCCCTCTTTAATACCCATCACCAGGCTAACCCATCCGCCCCAACTTTTTTTTTTTAATGTGACTTTTTAGATAGAATCCTTGAATGTTGGCTCTCTGAAGCCTGTTACAGACCAACAGCAAGCTTATTCACCTTCCCCTGATATTTTACAGTTAGGGAAAACAATGCCCAGAGGGTTTAAGTGCCTTACTAAGGTCTTAACATCAATAATGGTAACTCATTTGTGGAACTTTGAGAATTTACAGTTTTTTTCCAGATATGGAAACCAACAAATTAAAATTGGGTGAACTGTATATGATTCATTCTCAACTAAGATCCATAAAGTTGGTCCTTATCTCATTTTAAGTAAAAATTGCAACCATTTTTATCTCGAAGTCCTTTTTAATGATCAGTTCCAGTTCATTTATTTATTTATTTATTTATATTTTAGATTTTATTTATTTGTCAGAGAGAGAGCGAGAGAGCACAAGTAGGGGGAGCGGCAGGGAGAGGGAGAAGTAGGGTCCCCTCTGAGCAGGGAGCCCGATGCAGGAGTCGATCCCAGGACCCTGGGACCATGACCTGAGCCACCCAGGCATCCCCTGATCAGTTCCGGTTTAAAACCAAAATTCATTCATTAGTGGTTTCCTTACTCTCCTCTGTCTTTGTTGGTCCATGTAATCAGCAGGAAGTAAAGTGGTCAGAATAAAACAGATGGTTCATAAATTGACTTAATCAGATTCTGGCATTCTCATGGTTGGATTTGGATCCAGTTTTGGATAAGGAGAAAAGGTGGTCAAAGCTTGATCTTTCAGTGACAAAAGGTATATCCTAGGGAGGGCTCTCTAGGTGTTACAAACTACAGTTGAAATTTACTTTTTAAGACCTCATTTTTCTTGACACTGTTTCAATTAGGAAGTGATTTATTATGGCTTTAGTGTCTTGTACATATTTCTAATATTTTCAGATAAATAATATCCCTTTAGGTAACTTAGCATGTGAAAGCTAATTGACTATTCAGCATCTTCCCATCAGTAATCCTTTCATGATAGTCTTTTCATCTTCTTTCCTTTTTATTTACTGTTGTTCTTTTTATGGATTCTCTAGCTACCAGTATTACTCTGACATCCTGTATAATATTTCCTCTGAAGTAGAAAGTATATACATTTCTTTTACTCCTTTCATCTGTACCCAGACTATGGGTAGAGCCAATTTGGAGTAGAATAAAGAGCAAATCTCAATAGTTAACAGTCCTATTAATAACTGTTTTCATACTCTGATCAAAATGGCCAAACATAAGGATCTGCCTTGTCCAAAAAGAGGTTCTTTCCAAGCAAGTGAGGTATTTTACCTTGCCCATATTTGCTAGGTCATTGTTACTTTTACGTATTTTTAATCACACACTCCTGTTTTGGTAGGGCTCCCCATACTCCCTTTTTTTTTTATTTTAAAACAACTATTGCATGTTTGTCTTGGGGGTTGGTGGATTATATTATCCTTTGGAGATCTCTAAAGTACACTTTATTCTAGGGAGTAATTGATTCGGAAAGAATGGATTTTGAGCTGTTGCCAGATGATGAGCGTCAGTGTATAAAATGTAAAACCACATGCTTCATGTCTGCCATCTCCTGTTCTTGTAAACCTGGCCTGCTTGTTTGCCTCCATCATGTAAAAGAATTGTGTTCCTGTCCTCCTTATAAATATAAACTGAGGTGAGTAGGAAGAATGGTCTTTTCCTATGGAAAACCCTAAATCCTTAATGAAAGCTCAGTGACATTTCTGTTCTAGGATTGAAATACTGAATATAAATTGTATGATTTTCTCCAAACCCAAATATCTCAAAACTAAGTCTGCTATTCTGTTTCCAGGTATAGATACACTCTGGATGATCTCTACCCCATGATGAATGCACTGAAACTTCGAGCAGAATCTTACAATGAATGGGCCCTGAATGTGAATGAAGCTTTGGAGGCAAAGATTAACAAAAAGAAAAGTATGTGGTATACAAAATGTGGCTTGCTGATTGGCAAATTGGGACTGATTGTAATGTAGCTAACGGAGTTATCAATGAACAGATTACTTGAAACAACCTGACTTTGTCCTTGTTTAGTTCCCCTGTTTAACCAGGTTTATGGAGTGTAAGCAGAGAAAATTTTAAATCCATGAGTGGATTAGGCAGATGCCCTTAGAGGAAAATCTTGATAGATGAATTGTACAAGATCATATTTTTTTTTAAAGATTTATTTATTTATTTATTTGAGAGAGAGAATGAGATAGAACATGAGGGGGGGAGGGTCAGAGGGAGAAGCAGACTCCCTGCTGAACAGGGAGCCCGATGCAGGACTCGATCCGGGACTCCAGGATCATGACCTGAGCTGAAGGCAGTCGCTCAACCAACTGAGCCACCCAGGCGCCCCAAGATCATGTTTTTAACAAAGATCATATTGTTAGGAAACGGAATAACCTTTACACCTCTTATCTCAGAAACAAAAATATTTCACGTTTTATATGGAACCTTAGAAAAACATTTTTAAAATGTTTTTTAAAATTAATATAATCCACCAACCCCCAAGACAAAGGAAGCATGTTATTAAATTAGGAGTTTCTGGTTTATCACCTTTTAGTGCTAATCAGAGTCATAGTTTCTGTCTCTTGTTATTACCTTGAATGTCAGGACTTCCTTTCCCATCACTTATAAAGTGCAGGAGAAAGGACTGGTCTATGCAACAATGAGAAGTCTACATTTGCCTTGTTTTGACAAGTCCATTGTTTTCCATCTCTGAAACATTTCCGCATTTTTTAAAATATTTTTTTAAAAGATTTTTAAAAATTATTTATTTGACACAGAGAGAGAAACAGCAAGAGAGAGAACACAAGCAGGGGGAGTGGGAGAGGGAGAAGCAGGCTTCCCACTGAGCAGGGAGCCCGATGTGGGACCTGATCCCAGGACCTTGGAATCATGACCTGAGCTGAAGGCAGATGCTTAACCAACTGAGCCCTCCAGGCGTCCCTTAAATGAACAAATTCATTAATGATCGAAAACATTGCAAATACAAAAGAAAACTCTCCTTTTGAATTTCATACCACTCATAATAAACATAATGATCACAGAAAAAATGACTTTTTCTTTATTCCTAGGCCTTGTCAGCTTTAAAGCTTTAATTGAAGAATCTGAAATGAAGAAATTCCCAGACAATGATCTTTTGCGTCACCTTCGCTTAGTCACACAGGATGCAGAGAAGTGTGCTTCTGTCGCACAGCAGCTGCTTAACGGCAAAAGGCAAACTAGGTATGTACTTCCGTTTGAGTTTGGACTCTTTGGTGACTGAACGTGAGAACCTGTTGTGACTAGTTTTTCCTTCTGTCCAGTATTCCTGTGACATTGAATCTGAGAATGGTGAATATATCATATTCTCATGGCTTTTTTGGGCCCTTGTCTTTATAGATACCGATCTGGTGGAGGAAAATCCCAAAATCAGTTGACAGTGAATGAGCTCCGACAGTTTGTGACACAGCTGTATGCACTTCCATGTGTCCTCAGTCAAACACCTTTGCTAAAGGTAACTCTTAGGGATATGTGGGGAAGTACTTTGGTATTCCTCTAGTTTGTAAATAAATTCAGTGGACATGATTAAGTCATCTTGGGTGGTTAATTTGTACATTTATTTGCAGATGTTTTTAAGTGTGTGTGTGTGTGTGTGTGTGTGTGTGTGTGTGAATAAAGAACAGGCCTACAAAGGAGACATAAAGTTGGAAATTTTTACCTTAAAAGTAACCACCTGCTACTCCTTGCCGTTGGTAAAAGGTCTGTTATAGTCACTTCTTTTAGCTGTCATTTGGCTTATATATTATCTCATTTGCCCATACTATAGCTAAAATCCTATGAGATGTAAGTCACATTGAATATGTATTGAAGATTCTAAAGAATCCAATTACTGAAATTACTATTTTGATACAACAACCTGTGTTTTTTTAGGATCTCTTGAATCGTGTAGAAGATTTCCAACAGCATAGCCAGAAATTGCTCTCTGAGGAAATGCCCAGTGCTGCAGAGCTGCAAGACTTGCTAGATGTCAGCTTTGAATTTGATGTTGAACTTCCACAGCTTGCTGAGATGCGTATCCGTCTGGAGCAGGCCCGTTGGCTAGAAGAGGTGCAGCAAGCTTGCCTAGACCCCAGCTCCCTTACATTAGATGATATGAGACGTCTCATAGACCTAGGGGTGGGTCTGGCCCCATATTCAGCAGTGGAGAAAGCAATGGCCCGGCTTCAGGAACTGCTCACAGTGTCAGAGCACTGGGATGACAAAGCCAAGAGTCTTCTCAAGGCCAGGTAAAAAAACCAACTCACTTCTCTCTTCGGGAAGGTTGGGTAATACCTTCATCTTAGAGCAGTAGAGCACAGTGATTGGCATGTGACCAACGTTCAAAAGCTGCAGCTATACATGTAGAATACATGTAGAAATAGTTGAGATGTTTGGGGCTGCTTTGGAACTTGAGTAAAAGAGTATTAATTTTCTTCTTACTTTACTGATTGAGAAATGAATGATTCAAATGGAATTGCCTTTTCTAGAGTTGTTTTAATGAAATTTCTTTGGATCCCAATGATACCATCTTTGAGAGAAGAAAAAGTTTTACAAATAAGTGAAAAACTATTTTAAACCCACAGTTAATAAATAAGTTCCCAAGGAGTTCTTACTGACACCGTTCTGTAAAATGAAGATAGTGCCAGTAATTACCAACAGGAATAGGAATGTACATTTTTGCTGTTCCTTAGTAATTCAGGACACCTTACCTGTGTTCGAGAGATTTGATTGGACTCAAGTATACCATCTGAGGGGAGAAAGATCAGCCCCTCCCTCATTTTGCTTTCTAACAGATCTTCATAGGTCCAGTTGATAACATAAAGTACAAAAAAAAAATACATGGTTACAGACATTCTTTTGTAATCCTAAAATAGTGGTCATTGAGCAGAGAGCACATTTTTTGATACTATGCTTTTGGTATGTTGATACCCTAGAGAATTTAAATTTTCTTAGTGAAACGGTATGAATCTTGACAGTGTATGTAGTTCAACACGGTAAATTATCATTAAGTTACCTTCTGCAAATGAAAAGTTTGTGGTTACAGCAGCATAAAGTCAGGGATAAGTAGAACTTAAATGTTTCACTGGGTCATTTCCTTTATCTTAGACGCTCTTTAAGTTTTATGCAGACATTTGAAACTCAATTTGATATCTAGTAGTTATTGACATTTGAAAAAAATTTATTTGCTATACTGAATTTCTTTTTAAATGGTCTTTCTAGCTTACTTAGTAAACCTTAAGAAAAATGAACCACCATAAAAATTGTTAAGTAGTTCTTATATTTCATTTTTGTAGACCTCGGCATTCATTGAACAGTCTTGCTACAGCAGTTAAGGAAATTGAGGAGATCCCCGCATATCTGCCAAATGGTGCAGCTCTGAAAGACTCAGTGCAGAGAGCCAGGGACTGGCTTCAGGATGTGGAGGCCCTGCAGGTTGGTTTAAGAAAAAAATGTCTTGGGGCGCCTGGGTGCCTCAGTCGGTTAAGTATCTGCCTTTGGCTCAGGTCATGATCCCAGGGTCCTGGGATGGAGCCCCACATCGGGCTCTCTGCTCAGCGGGGAGCCTGCTTCTCCCTCTCCCTGCTGCTCCCTCTGCTTGTGCTTTCTCTCTCCATCAAATAAATAAAGAAAAGAAAAGAAAAAAGAAAAAAGTGTCTTGAGTGTATAAGTGCATCTATGAAGAGTAATAATTTAATAAAGGGTACTGTGTTGGATCACACCATGCAGATTCAGTCTTTTCGGTTGGCCAGATTAATAATTTTATTCAACCTTATGTAAATGTACTTAACCCACCTATTGTCCTGACCAGTTGGCTCAAGTATTTAAAGTTTAGATAATTCAACCAACTTTTTCTGGGAGCTTGGGATCCTCTTAACAAACTTGAGTACTTGGTTAAGGATTGAAGATAGAGGGGCGCCTGAGTGGCTCAGTCGGTTAAGCCGCTGCCTTCAGCTTGGTCATGATCCCAGGGTCCTGGGATTGAGCCCCACGTTGGGCTCCCTGCTCAGCGGAGAGCCTGCTTCTCCCTCTCCCTCTGCCTGTTGCTCTGCCTACTTGTGTGCATGCTCTCTCTCTCTGTCAAATAAAATAAAATCTTAAAAAAAAAAAAATCAAAGAGAAAGCTAAAAATGGAAGTTGTGGGGGAAAGGTAGTTTCTGATCTTTGAGTACAGTTGTCTCTTGTTGGCTTGTTAACAACTTCGAGTACAGACAATCAAGAGTAGCAGATTTAGTGAGTCTGGTTATATGATTACAAGGCGAAAGTAGGCCGGGGCCTAGAATTTTTCACCAACTAGTGACTTTTTTTTTTAATTTAAAGATTTTATTTGTGAGACAGAGAATAAAGAGAGAGAGAGAGCATGAGACGGGAGAGGGTCAGAGGGAGAACAGACTCCCTGCTGAGCAGGGAGCCCGATGCGGGACTTGACCCTGGGACTCCAGAATCATGACCTAAACCAAAGGCAGTTGCTTAACCAACTGAGTCCCCCAGGCGCCCCTCACCAAGTAGTGACTTAAAGTGCCTCCCTACCCCTACAAAAGAAATGAAACTTAACAAGTTCCAAAGTAATTTGCACTAAGTATATATGGTCCTATGTTTGATGTCCTACTTAATGACTTGCCTATACGTTAAAAAAGAGTTAGATTCAGGCACTCCTGGGTGGTTCAGTTGGTTGAGCATCTTCCTTTGACTTAGGTCAAGGAACTGGGTCCTGGGATCGAACCCCGCATTGGGCTCTCTGCTCGGTGGGGAGTGTGCTTCTTCCTCTCCCTCTGTTCCTCCCCCTGCTTGTGCTCTCTTTCTCTCCCTCTCTGTCAAATAACTAAATAAAATGTTTTTAAAAAAAATTTAAAAAAAGAGTTAAATTCACTTGTAGCATTATTAAGGTACAGACAAAAGGCACTCTGTGATTTACCCAATTGCAGCTGGATAACTTCATTTGAAAAGTGGTTGGTGGGGAGTGTCTTCCTTTATCTTTGTAATCTTTGTAAATCAGTAGGTCTTATGGACCTATTGAGAAAAAAAGATCTTTGAATTATTTAATGGGCTAGTTTTTTTAAAAATTTATCTCATCGTTGAGTCTCAAGTTCTGTTTTGTTGAAGCCATCAGATTCTAAGAATAAAAAATACCTGGTTTTCTGAATATTTGTCTAATTTTAAGTAGTGCTAATTGATTAATTTTGTTAACAAGAAATGCCAAACCAGATTTAGCCAGATGTTTGCAACAAAATATCTGGTCATCAATTCTAGTTAAAAGGGAAGAGAGAAGATACTGTTGTTTGATAAATATTATTACTTAATTAAGGGGTGACACCCCAGCTAGCCAAAGAAAAACCAAGGGAAGTATTTACTGTGTACATAAACTTCCTTAATGGGAGTTTTAGATGCAGGCTGTTGTTAATGGTGGTTGGAACTATAGTTGATTAGTTTTAGTCACAGTCCCCCTTTTTACTTATGATTGGTGGCAGCCAGAAAGGCAAGGTGAGGTCATTGCAATAAGAAGAGATGAGCATGTGAAGTCAGAAAGAGGACATATTTCTGGGTAGGCTTACTCTATTTATTTTGTAATGTGTATACTACTTAGTACTGTGTTTTCAATAGTGCCCACAAGGACAAAAAGCAAGTTTTGCTCCATTTCTGAAATAATAGCCTGGCCTTTACTTGCATCATATACTTAAGGACTAATGGAGAGATGTGACTAACAACAAGGAGCCTTTTCATATTTAGTGGATTATGTATTTTACAATGTTATTCAGTATTCTGCTTTACACATAGGAAGCATTCCATTTATTTCTAAATTAAATATTAAAGACAGCATGTAGTTTGTGAGCCACTTTTCTTAAGTGTCTAGCAGAACATTTACACAGTTACAGTTCCAATCCTGTAAGAATAAATACCAAAAACAGTGAAACATCAAGTTCCTAGTCTATATTCAGTTTTCCCCAATTTTCCCAAAAATTTCCCTTCTGGTTGTTTAGGCCACCACCACATGTTATACCTTATTGACATATGTCCTTAAGTTTCTTTGAATCTTGTGGTGTTTTCTTCCCTACCCTACTTTCTTTCATGTCACTGTCTAGAATAGTTACCCCGTGGTAAGTTCTGCCTTCTGGATTTGTCTGGTTATTTCCTTGTGGTGTGTTCTATCTTCAGTGTTTCCTCTAAATTGGAAATTAGTTTCAAAGAGTTGATGGATTGAAGTTAAATATTTTTTACTTAGAATAACATTAAAATATCAGGTGATACTGTATACTTTGTATTGCTTCACATCAGGAGACACATTTGGATGACCTGCTTAGTGAAGCTAAGATTTACCATTGTATAGAGGGACACCAGTGCTCCCCACACCCAACCTAATGTTTTTATTCTTCTTCCAGTTTGGGTCTCTCATTCTCAAAATGTGGTGCCAGGGGCACCTGGGTGGCTCAGTCGGTTAAGCGTCTGCCTTTGGCTCAAGTCATGATCCCAGGATCCTGGGATAGAGCCCTGCATCGGGCTCCCTGCCCAGTGGGGAGTCTGCTCCTCTCTGCCCCTCTTCCTGCTTGTGCTCACTCTTTCTCTCACTCAGATAAATAAGTAACATCTTAAATGTGGTCCCAGTACCAAGAGCATCAGCATCATCTGGAAACTTGTTAAGAAATGTAAATTCATGGACTCTTCCCTGGTGACCTGAATCAGAATATCTGTGGGTGGGGCCCAGGAAACTTGTTAAACAAGCATTCCAGATTATTCTTAATGCATATGAAAGTTTGAGAACCAGTGGGACTTTTTGCCTCATTTTAGTTTTCTGAATAATTTATACTGAGTTACTTCATCATTGGGTGGATTGGAGTAAAATATTGTTGCTGTTAACGTAAGTCAGTGTGAAAACCTTTTGAGTTATTGCAAATCTACATTTCTCTTTAATTTTTTTCAAGCTGTTTATAGGTAGGGATCAAGATGACAAGTGAATTTAGAAGGGCATAAAAAGTCAACAAAGAGATCACAGTGTATGTCCTGTTCATAGTTGTATCCTTGGGGACTAGCACAAACTAGGTTCTTTTAAAGTATTTGTTAAGTGAAGGAAGACACGTCACCCACACCTCCACTACCATTGGTCAGCTGGCAGGTTTTGTCCATCTCTATGAAGTTAACATGTTGAAATAATGGAGTAGGTCTACTCTGAATTGTGCTTTTCCCACTTTGCAGAGAAGTATTCTTTTTTCTAAGTTGCTACAATTTTTCTTGACTCATTAGGTTGGAGGACGTGTGCCAGTGTTAGACACACTCACAGAACTTGTTACCCGAGGCCGATCTATCCCAGTACACCTGAATTCTTTACCAAGACTGGAATTACTAGTAGCTGAGGTTCAGGCTTGGAAAGAATGTGCTGCTAATACATTCTTGACTGAGAATTCTCCATATTCTCTCTTAGAGGTAAGTTTGCAACCAGCCCATCTACAAGACCTTCGGATCTCTTAGCTTGTAGAACATGCAGTCCCTTCCCTCACAAAGGTGGCATCACTGACTGATCTACATTCTGGGAGTTATTTTTTTTTTCAGTAGAGCCAGGGAGATTCTTCTGAACTGCCAGTGAAATAACCTTTAAGTGTTACCTGGATACATTTGGGATAACATTCAACGTCTAAAGAAGAACATTTTTCTCATTGAAGTTCCTCAGTCTGGGTTGAAACTGGACTTTTTTTAACCTTGGCCATGCTGCACCATTTGCATTTAATAAGCCTGGTAAATAGTCTCATCCACCTCTCATAAAGTGCTAGAGTTGCACTTTTTGTATTTTTTGTAAGCTGATACTGGTAGTACATTATGACTGGAATTGGTATATATCACATTGAACTTAACTGTTTCATCCAGTCTATAATCAAAGTCAATGTTTTGTGAAATTCATTCCCTCCCTCCTTCCCTTTATAGAGGAGAGTTTTCTGGCTTTAGAGTGGCATGTGACAGAGAAAATGTTAGATAATAAGAAGTTTACATCCTTCCCACTGCTTAGGCTTTTATTGTGGAGCTTCCTAAGGCTTTATCTGAAATCCATCTTACTGGTAGTTGTGCTTTGCCCCACATTAGGTGCTGTGTCCTCGATGTGACATTGGCCTTTGGGGATTGAAGAGGAAGCAGAGAAAGTTCAAGGAGCCCTTGCCAAGTGGAAAGAAGAAAAGCGCCAAACTAGAGAGTCTGAGTGACCTGGAGAGAGCTTTAAGTGAAAGCAAGGAGACTGCTTCAGCTGTACGTAGTGGGGCTTTTTCTTCTTTCTCTGTTGCTTAGGGAGGATGATTTCTAACCCTTTCTTGTTCACAGGGATATTGGTAAGGTATGTAAAAGGATAACCTTAAGAGTACTCCGTTTTACCAAAAAGACTTTCTGAAAATTGTCAAATGTAAACGTTTTGAGTAGAAGATACATAGAGGTGCAGCAGGTACAGGGAGGGCCTCCCAGTCTGAGTTCTGCAGACTCCGTCTTGTCATTGCCTGTGGGTTGATCCCAGGATGCTGACTGCGGGTATCAAGGTTAACAGATAACAGATAAGTGAAACTGTACTGCCAACTTACTAATTTACAACAGGAAATACACATAAGGGGTGCCTGGCTGGCTCAGTGGGTGGAGTGTGTGACTCTTGATCTCAGGGTTGTGAGTTAAAGCCCCATATTGGGCGTAGAGCTTACTAAGTAAGTAAGTAAAATAAATACACAAACACATGTGCTTAAAAAATACATTTAAAAGTGTATTGGATACCTTTGAGTCTGACTACATTTAGTGAGCACTGTTGATTCAAAGCTGGTATCATCATAAGAAGCTGAAGCAGAGTCTAGCTCGTGGTCAGTGAGCCCCACAGTATTAGAACAAAAGAAGACAGGTAATTTGGATGCTTAGATTTTTTTTCTTTTATTGAGCTATAATTGGCATATAACATTATGTTAGTTTCAAGTGTACAGCATAATGATTTGATTGATCACCACAATAAGTCTAGTTAACATCCATCACCGCACATAGTTACAAACTTTTTCTTATGGTGAGAACTTTAAAAATCTACTCTTAGCCGCGTCCAAGTATACAATATGGTACAGTATTAACTGTAGTCAACATGCTGTACCTTATATCCTCAGGACTTATTTTATAACAGGAAATTTGTACCTTTAGACTGCCTTTACCCATTTAGCCCACTCCCCACCCCCTGCCTCTGGCAGGCATTGATTTGTTCTCTGTAACTGTGGGTTGTTTTTGTTGTTGTTGTTGTTGTTGTTTTTGGATTCATACAATATTTGTCTTTGACTCATTTCACTTAGCCCAACGCAATTACAGTCCATCTATATTGTTGCAAGTGGTGAGATTTCCTTTTTTTTTAACGGCTGAATAATATTCTATTGTATGTACATACACCACATCTTCTTTATCCATTCATCCACTGATGGACACTTAAGGTGCTTCCATGTCTTGGCTACTGTAATAATGTTGCAGTGAACATGGGGGGGTGCAGGTAGCTTTTTAAAAAAATTTTTATTGTTATGTTAATCACCATACATTACATCATTAGTTCTTGATGTAGTGTTCCATGATTCATTGTTTGTGCATAACACCCAGTGCTCCGTTCAGTATGTGCCCTCTTTAATACCCATCACCAGGCTAACCCATCCTCCCACCCCTCTCCCCTCTAGAACCCTCAGTTTGTTTCTCAGAGTCCATTGTCTCTCATGGTTCATCTCCTGCTCCGTGCAGGTAGCTTTTTAAGTTAGTGTTTTTCTTTCTTCAGATAAATACCCAGAAGTGGAATTGCTGGATCATTTGGTATTTCTATTTTTAATTTTTTGAGGAGCCTCCATATTGTTTTCCAGAGTGGCTGTACTGATTTACATTCCCACCAACAGTGCACAGAGTTCCCTTTTTTCCACATCCTCACCAACATGTGTTACTTCTTGGCATTTTTGATAATAGCCATTCTCCTAGGTGTGAGGTGATCTTGCATTGTGATTTTGATTTGCAGTTTCGTGGTTGACCATCTTTTCATGTACCTATGTCGTCTTTGTATGTCTTCTTTAGAAAAATAGTCCTATCCTCTGCCTGTGTTTGTTTCTTGCTATTAAGTTGTATGTGTTCTTTATCTATTTTGGATATTAACCCCTTATCAGGTATGTGCTTTGCCAATACTTTCTTCTATTCTGTAGGTCACCTTTTAATTTTGTTTGTTTACTTTGTTGTGCAAAAGCTTTTTACTTGGATATAGTCCCACCTGGGTGCTTTAAGTGGCACAAAGTGTTGCCCACTGTAGAGTTGGACTATCCCAGCTCCAAGGACTAGACTAGATGGGATCAGTCTCTGGTCAGGGCATCTTTTTCGCAGTCTGTTCCTCTATAGCTACCTGACTTCTCTGGTGACTGACATGGATTGCCTTGATTTATGTATTTTGACACAGACTTCCTCAGGGCATATTTGTATATTGAGTCAGTTTCTAATCAGATTGTGCTGTTTGAGCATCATTCTGGTTTTTTTAAGGAGCTGCTTTCCACTGTTATTTCTGTGGTCTGTTTTTCTAAAGCCACTGTCTGTTTTGAACTTTGCATGCTATATCTTTCAGAGTCTAGTCTCTGCCCATCTAGTGTATGAATCCCTGGCTTAAGAACTTATACATTACCTGTTGATTTCATAGTAGAACTCTGAAAGACAAGCTGTTTGCTCCCCATTTGTGAGTTCTAGGAAGGCACCCTGTTATCACATAACCCGTATATACTGCCTGTACATTGTTTTTGTCTACAGAAATAAGTGGATTTTTAAAAAATATACCAAAGGTTTGTTACCTAATTTACTTCCAGATCTTTTTGTTTCTTCCTTAATCATTCATACATTTTCTTTCCCATTCCAAAAAGAAATAATGGAGAGTTCATTCTGGCCTTAAGACTCAGGGCACCTCATCTGGTGAATCATTACAGGTCTGATGGTGGGTGGGTGTGATAACTGGGAATGGTTTTAACTGTGACAGATTAACGTTTTAAGGATTTGGGAATAGAATTGGGGAAAGGAATGGTTCCTGCAGCCTGTAGCTTTTGTTTCTAGAGGGGAGAACTCAGTTTTAAAAATCGGCGCTTCCCCCCTCCCACATTTATCTGTATTTCTATATCAGTGAAGTGCTGGAGGAGGACTTCGGTGGTCCAACCTTTTATTGGGGAAACTGGATATTAAGTTCAAGGTGGTAGTGGCTAACTCTTGACGTAGCCAGTGATTTTAGTTTATCACATTTAGATAGCTTTTACTTCATGGTGCATAATGAATAGATCTGTAATACCTGGACCTGTTTATATATTGGATACCTTGTATAGTAGATGCTTAGTCCGTTCATGTGAAGGTTTCACTTAACAGACATCTTGTAAATATTGTTCAGGAATATGTTCAATGTCACTCTAGCTTTTTACTTTGAAGTTGGTTCTGTTTATGTGTTATTTTCAAGTCACTTATACAGGTTAACTGAACTCCCCACTTTCGTGGGACATGGCTCTCGTTTAGAGAGGAAAGACTTTACAGTTTGAGTATACCTGCCACTCTGCAGAAAAGCAGCTTGCTTTTGTCTGTGCCCTAATGAGCTTATTTTATATAAAGCATGCACGTGTGTGCGCACGTGTATGTAAGAAAAGTCTGGTAAAGTGCTTTCTGTTTAATTATCTCATGAGGTATCCAGTTTCATTATCTACAGTGGCTGTGTCCGGCCCATGTATAAGGCCTTAATGTTAAAGATAGTAAGAGGCATAAACTACCATTGTGTAGTGGCCGCTTTAGAGACTTTTCTATCCAAAGTACCTCTCTAAAAGAACACAGAAGCTAATGGAACTATGAAAACATGGAGAACCCCAGGAATTAGTGCACGTAGAATGTGAAAAGCCTATATCTTTTAAGAGAAGTAAATGTGCAAGGAAGTTGGACTTTAAGAAGTAGTATGTGCTCAGTAATTGCTCACATTGTTCACTGTGTGCCCGGCAGAGCGTGCTCTATCACAGGGCTCTCAAGTAATCATCACTGCAGCCCTGGGAGATGGACTGTACTATTAACTGCATTTTATACATGTGAACATTTAGCCACAGTGGAACATGCTGCCCAGGGCCATTCAAATAACTCAGTGAGACGGAGCCAGGATTTAAATGTAGATCATCTACTCTAGGACCCTTGAGATTTAGGAGAGGGCTAAATTCTGACATTGTCCTTGATTGTTAAATCCTTTTTAGATGGCAACACTTGGGGAAGCTCGGCTAAGGGAAATGGAAGCCTTGCAGTCTCTCAGACTAGCCAATGAAGGGAAGTTGCTGTCACCTGTCCAAGATGTGGAGCTGAAAGTCTGCCTATGTCAGAAGGCCCCAGCTGCCCCCATGATACAGTGTGAACTCTGCAGGGATGCTTTCCACACTAGCTGTGTGGCGGTACCCAGTATTTCACAAGGCCCCCGCATCTGGCTTTGTCCCCATTGTCGGAGGTCAGAGAAACCTCCATTAGAGAAAATTCTGCCCCTGCTGGCATCCCTGCAGCGTATCAGAGTTCGCCTTCCTGAGGGAGATGCACTTCGATATATGATCGAAAGAACCGTGAACTGGCAACACAGAGCCCAGCAGCTGCTTTCATCAGGGACTCTCAAATCTGTGCAAGATCGACTGGGCTCAGGACTATGGTATAGCAGATGGCAAGCTTCAGCAGGACAGGTGTCTGAGACAAACAAGGTGAGTCTGGACTTTTCTTTGCCAGTTACTGGTATCTGCCAAGCTCTGTCCCTTTCCCCGGCACCTTTCACTCTGGTACTGTTGCTGTTCCTGGTGATGGCTTGACTGGTGCCAGTGCTCACTTTTCAGCTCCCCGCTTTGAGGGCTCTGTGTCCCTAACCGTGTTGTTTTCGTTTTCTCTGTTCCTGGCACTCAGAAGGTGTCTCTCAGGCAGTCTGCTTCTGGAGAGCAGATTTCACCTTTCCATAGATATGTATAGTTTTCCCATTTATGTGTATGAATTCCAGATACATATTTAATATGTATGAATTTTTAGAATTTTTGCGTGACTGCTTTTTTCCCCTGCTTCCTCTCATGTAAGTCCCTGACTGGAGGGGGACGTGCTTTCTGCCTTGTGTCTCTTACTGCCCCTTGAGGAAAGAGTAAGTTTTGAAGTGTCTGAGTACTGTGTTGCTTCAGAGGAAAGGCAGTGGGTTTCATACCATCCATGATCTTTCTGCTATAAAAGCAAGATTCTTCTGACCATCCCTGGGATGGGCAGAGTTTTTTGTCTTCTTCCATAGAAGGTGACTGCAGGAAAAGAATGTGAAAATATCAGAAAAATACAATCAGAGGGCGGTATTCAGTCTTGATGCGCGTGTGACCTGATGTTCAGATCCTGTGCAGAGTTCTCTGGCCGAGATCTCGTAGCTCGCCTGTGTGTGCTAACACAGACAGTGGATTAGGAGTTAGATGTTCAGCTGATCAAAGATAAAAGACAAAAAATTGATTCCGTCATATTTGTATCCTCGTTTTCTTTTACATTTCTTTCCAGGCCTGTGAAATACAGTGTCTGGGTCTTAGCAAATGATGAATTAAATTTTAGTTGCATAGGGTGAGTTGTCCTCATTTGGGTAGCCTGTAGGGGAGGAGTATCTTGTGTACACAAGAGAGGCTAGAAGTTTACCTTTATTGACAAAAGGAGAGGACACAATTGTTACTTACTTACTAGTTCAGAGTCAAAGGAGTGTTTCTCCTAGCACTTTTTAATAAGCACTGAGGGAGGGAGGGAGGAAGGTGGATGTGCATGAGATCTGACAGTTCCTCGGTCAGTTTGCTCAAAGGGGCACATGTCTGTGTTCATTGTGTTAATAACCTTCATTAGGAGAATCACATAGGGTATAAAAAGGCTGTAAGGTCTGTTCTCATGCAAAGAAAATGCCTTATTTCCCAACGGTGCTCTTGACCTCTGTGGAATCAGTCCAGGTAAAACCAGGAAGACTAAAGGCTTGGTGGATATGAGTTGATTTGGCTAAATCTAAAATACTTGGAGACTTCTTTGAGTTGGGAATTGAAGTCCTTCTTTCCTGTTTGCCTGCTTGATAACCCAAACTACGTTCCTTGGACTGGTGGGAGAATTTTTAATCCTGAAAAAGCTTTCCTATAAAATGTTTTCCTTCCATTAGGTGTCTCCGCCTACTGGCACAACAGCCTTTTTCTTGCCTGATGACTGGGATGGCAGAGCCTCATATGTACACTCTCCCTTCTCCACTGGCCGAAGTTGTATCCCCCTCCATGGTTTGTATATAGTTCGTTGATGAGGAGGAGGAGGAGGGCTGGGTAGTAATGAGTAATCTTGCAGTAGGTTTTTGTTGTTCAGATACTTAAAAAGACTTTATCCTCAAATGTCGGATACGGGTTACTAAGAATTTGCAAGGTAGGCGGAGGATCATGCTAGAAGATTTATAAATGCAAAGCAAATAGGAAAAGGCTTTAATACATTGCTTTCAGGGATGAAAGGGTTAATCCCATGCCAACTGACTTAAATACCAGCCATTTCAGTCACGTGCTAAGTCATGGGCTTCTTTGGGATCTTAGAGATAATCTATACTTGAAACCTACCTTTTTTCTTTTTTCTTTTAAAGATTTTATTTACTTATTTGCGAGAGAAAGAATGAGAGACAGCACGAGAGGGAAGAGGGGCAGAGGGAGAAGCAGACTCCCTGCTGAGCAGGGAGCCCGATGTGGGACTCGATCCTGGGACTCCAGGATCATGACCTGAGCCGAAGGCAGTCGCTTAACCAACTGAGCCACCCAGGCGCCCAGAAACCTACCTTCTTTTTTCTATGTTGATTCTTAAACTACGCAGGTCCACTTATACACAAGTTTCCTCAATAAATACAGCACAGTATAGTAAATGTGTATTTTCTCTTCCTTACGATTTTAACAGTCTGTTCTCTTTAGCTTACTTTATTCTAGGAATAGTATATAATACATAAGCATGCAAAATATGTTAATCAGCTGTTAATGTTATCGGTAAGACTTCCGGTCAGCAGTAGGCTATTAGCACTTAAGTTTTTGGGGGGAGTTAAAAGTAACACATGGATTTTCCATTGTTTTAGGGATTCAGCATCCCCAACTCCCACGTTATTCAAGGGTCAGCTGCGCTTCCGTGTACATGGTTGCCCCAGGAGTTCGGCCTGGAGCCGTGGCGGGCGTCCTAACCCTTAGTCATGCCATCCCACTATGTGTTTGGTAATGGGGTTGGAGCTACTCATTCTCCCCAGATTGCCCATGTCTTGGCCTGTTCTGTGCTTTCTGTTGAAAGCAGAAGCTATCAAGGCAGATGTATGACCTCTTCTGTGTTAGCAATAATTAAGTGAAGAGGGGATTCAGTGTAGACTTAGTACTTCACTAGTAATCAGAAGCCTGAGAAAAATCTTAGTTTGGGTTCTTATTATATTGTGGCTTTAGACACATTACGTGAACCTAATATAATTTTACAAGGCGAGGGTGGCAGTGGTATGAGGGGGATGAGGGGTGGTCCTGCTGTGCTTGTAGGTCTCAATGTCCATGTGAAACACCCTCTATTGTCATCATTACCCTTTGGTGTGGTTTTTAACAGGTATTAGTCCAGAAGTGAATGAACTGTTGATGGAAGCCCAGTTGCTCCAGGTATCCCTTCCTGAAATTCAGGAACTTTACCAGACTTTACTTGCAAAGCCGACCCCTACTCAGCAAACTGACCGAAGTTCACCAGCTAGACCCAGCAGTGAGAAGGTGAGTGTCTGACAGGCAGCTGGGGAATATAGTCCAGGGTGGGGATCATGATTTTTAGTGTCATTCCATCTAAATAGTTAGGTGAATGAGATGCTGTCTTCGATCATGAAAAGGATGCAAACTGTCTACCTCACAACCCCATTCCTAAGGCTCTCAGTGAGCAGAGGGGTGCTAGGCATCACTTTGGGCTCATATCCTGGAATTTGGTGCTGTTTTTTAAGTGACCGTGAATTTTTTTTTCCTTTTAGCATGGTGCTTTTCATCATGCCCATGTGATAATAGCTAGAAGCAGGATTATTTTTTTGTAAGAGAAATACTGTAGAGATGAAAATGTAATTATAGTTGGGAAGGCCTTTTGGTATAAAGCTTTCAAAATCTAAAGAACATCTTGGAGTTAACGTTTAACAAATGCTTTAACTGCTCTAACCCTAACAGGACAGCTGGTGTGAGGACTGGGTCATCAGACTGAGGGTGCCTGTTTTGAGTGCTGACTTACTTGAAGGGGATAGACACCATGTATGTTCTGTGTCTTAGCTTAAAGATGCTGCTGCTTTCTCTTAGTAAGCTAACTGACCTATAACATTCAAAACTCCTGAGAATAATAGGATAGGGGAGAATCTCACTATCAAATACCATTTAGAATTTTATTTTTTTGTATTTTTAAATTAAGAAAAAGATTTATTTATTTGAGAGAGAGAATGCAGATCGAGGGGCAGAGGGAGAGGAAGAGCAGACTCCCCACTGAGTGTGGAGCTCGATCCCATGACCCTGAGATCATGACCTGAGCCGAAACCAAGAGTCAGATGCTCAACCAACTGAGCCACCCAGGGGCCCCTAGAATTTTATTTTTCATTATGATAACAGATAGTAGTGTAGCACCATTATTGGTTATGTTCAGTTAATGCACTTCATTTCTGTAAGGGGTGGGGATGTATGTCCTTAAAGAAGGAAGGTATTAGCACGGTTCCTTAGAAGTCTGTAGGTCAAAGGATAAGCATACACACCTAGGTAGAAGCTACATGGTAGTCTTTTACTCCTGTAGTTGGTGAAGAGGAGAATGTAGGCATCTCCCCATCTTCTGGTGCTAATTTGAAAGCCTGTCTTTAACATTTCCTTTTTCCACTATTTCTTTTGATAGCACTAACAGTTCGGTTAGCTAAACTCAAGCAGGTTGTCCCATAGGACGTGAGGGGATGTGGTGGCAGTGGTGGCAGGGTGCAGTATTTTTTTTTTTTTTTAAGATTTTTATTTATTTATTTAACAGAGATAGAGAACACAAGTAGGCAGAGCGGCAGACAGAGGGAGAGGGAGAAGCAGGCTCTCCGGCGAGCAGGGAGCCCGATGTGGGGCTCGATCCCAGGACCCTGAGAGCATGACCTGGCCGAAGGCAGATGCTTAACCAACTGAGCCACTCAGGCGCCCCAGTATTTTTTTTTTTTAATAAGTCTTCTCTACACCTGATGTGGGGCTCGAGCTCACCCCAAGATTGAGTCGCACGCTCTTCTCCGACTGAGCCACCCAGGCGCCCCAGGTTGCAGGATTTTTAAAATGTTGATGAGAGATCATCCAGTTTCTCATACAGCTAATACTTCACTAGTTTGAGTAACAGGCAAAACTGTCAGCTAAAATTGACTTTGCCTGTCCTCCACCCAGAATGAGTGCTGCCGTGGGAAGCGAGATGGAATCAACAGTCTTGAGAGAAAACTGAAGAGACGCCTGGAAAGAGAAGGCCTCTCCAGTGATCGGTGGGATCGAGTTAAAAAAATGCGGACCCCCAAAAAGAAGAAAATCAAACTGAGCCACTCCAAGGACATGAACAGTTTCAAGTTAGAGAGAGAGCGTAGCTATGAATTAGTCCGTTCTGCCGAAACTCATTCCCTGCCCTCAGACACATCCTATTCCGAACAGGAGGACTCTGAGGATGAAGATGCCATCTGCCCAGCTGTGAGCTGCCTGCAGCCAGAAGGAGATGAGGTCAGTGAGGTTTGGGCCATAGAGGACGTGCTTTCCCTTAACTCAGAAACCCTGTAAACTACACCTCATCTCGCTGGGTCTTTCTCTTCTGCTTATCTGCTTTGAGCTGATCTGAATGGATTGCTCAGCCCTCCCCCACTGATATCTCTGCTCTTAACCATCGTTCCTGGGTCTTCTCCCTTTTCTTGAAGAAACTCTTATTCTTCCCTTTTTCCTCTTCCTGCTCTTCCAGCTTTCACCGTCCCGGCGCTAAGAAGGTGGGAGGGATGCTGATGTAACGCCCTTTTGCTTACTTATCACAGGGCGGCGCTGTCTTAACCCCAAAGCAGTCACGACTTGAAGAATGGCTTTGACTTGGTTGCTTTGGCTGGTGGGCCAGCTGCACTCATGTGGCGTAGCTGTTGTGCCCGAGGTCCCGGTGGTGGGACAGTGGCCGGTAGTGGCAAACGGCCTGAATACCTTGAGGCTGGCCTGCCCAGTTTTGAATCACATTTTTTCCTCTGAAAACCCCGTCTCCCTGCTCTTTGTAACCAGGTGGACTGGGTCCAGTGTGATGGCAGCTGCAATCAGTGGTTTCACCAGGTCTGTGTTGGTGTTTCTCCAGAGATGGCGGAGAAGGAAGACTACATCTGTGTGCGCTGTACTGTGAAGGACGCACCGAGCCGCAAATAAAAACACAAACACAAACACCCCCCCCAACCACTTAATGTAATTCAGGACTCCAACCAAGAAGATTTCTTCAATTTCTCAGCAAAGCTGCAGGACTGGTATTCAAACCAGCCTGTAAACGGTGCTATTTCTATTCCGTATGGGATCATTTTTCCAGAACTCTTTGAAAAAAGAAAAAACAACTAAAAAAATTTTTGACACTTTTTGTATTTTTTTCCTTAAGAGCTGTTTGTGGTTGTTGAGGTTTGAAATGCTGGCTGGTTTTTCCGCAGGGGTTTCCACCAGTTTGGAAGGCATTGGGGCTTTTGCACCTTTCCATGTACAGCATTAAAATCTTACCTCTGTCTGGGATTTACCGGCTTACGAGTCCAACTCAGTTTCAGTGCCCAGAAGGGCACCAGAAATTCCAGTAAATCCTCATTTGAGGAATTTCTCTCTTGTTTACTCTGTTACCATATTGGGGAACTTAAGTTTTTCACTTTTGGGGTTTTTGTTTGTTTCTTTATCCACTTTTCTTTTTCCTGGTAGACTAGGTTTATTTATCAAAGCAATAACTTCTGTGTTGGTTTCAGTGGCTGGAATTAAAACAAAACAAAACAAACTTCCAAACAGTGTGTTGGTGCTTTAGCATTTGGTTGATGTACAGAACACAAATGTCTAGTTTCTAGTGTCACTGATGAACTAGTGATGTAGAAAAGAGACTGCTCTGTAAGTAATTGCCACGGCTGTATTTTGGCTTTTCCCCTGCCCCTCCCTTCCTCTCCTACTATTTTTTTGGTAGCTTGTATCACATGTTGCAGTTTATATTGTGGAATAAATCCTTGGTCCTAATTTAACACTAAATGCTGGTTTTTTAGAGCCATTAGACTACAGCTTCTTACGCCCCTCTACCTTGTGGGCTTGGAAGAGCGAGACGGGGGTGTTGCTTGCTTTTGCCTCTGCCCAGCTAGGCTGCAGCAGCAGTGGATTGTTCTTCTGTATCCTGCTCTGTTTGGTGGGCCGTATGCCTCCCATCTCTACTAATAAAGAACCCCACCCAGTCTTCAAGGAATAGAACTTATCTTTAAAGCCATGCTGTTTTTAAATAAGCTTTTCAGAATGGTGGCAAATCATTCCAGTCCTCAAATCAGGCCTCCTGTGGAAATGGTGTCTCTATTATACTGGAATTGACAGGGAAACTTGGTTTAGGGTTAAGATGTCAAAAGGAAATTTAAGGAAGATGGATCTTTGCGGACGGCTAGGAAAGTGTGGGTCGAGGGACAGCTTGTGAGCACGCAGGCTCTGCCCCCGTGACTTCCTTCCTGTCGCTTTCTAACTCCAGCTGTTGTTGCTGGTTGTCGGTAGTCCACAGCCTTTCCCCTCCTTTCTTTTTTAAAGGGCTCTGTTCTGCAGTGGAGAAGACTTGGTGAACAGAACAGACGCTTGCTTGGTTTTTCCTCTTCTGTTGGTAATACTTATTTTCGCCCCATTCTGTAGCCATAAACCTGGAGATGGGTAGAACTAGTGGGTCGTTAATAAAACAAAACAACAAAAACAGCAGTTTGTGATGTAGCAGAGATTTAAATGTACTATATCCCCTTTGATGCAACTCAAATAATTAAATCTCTTTAAGAATGACTTGTAATTGTCTGCAGCTTTCCCACAGTTGTGATGTCTCTCCTTGTCATCATGACGGGGGTTCCGGGGCCAGAGATTCCAGAGTACAATCTGGAATAATAGTGGTTTGGCCTTTCTTAAGAACCCCCTGACACTGGGACAGGATGCCATCTGTCCCAGTTCCATTGAGAATAGAACTGAAAGGGGACACTGCAGCTGAAATAAAGCCTTTGCCTTTAGAGAGTTTTGCCCATCTGGTATGCACCTCCTGGGCCCCCTCCTCGTGTTCTTCCTCACGTATGGGTTGTCCACAGTCCCTGACAACAGCATTCCAGGTGAGGTGGATTCTCTGCCTCTCTGAGTTAGTGGGGGAAGGGCAAGAAGATGTGTTTTTACCGCCCTCTCCCCCATGAGAGGGCCACTGATGTGTTTACCTATGATGATACTGAAGTTGGAGAGAGCGTCACCTGCCCAGTTACACTGACACTGCTGGTGAATGACAAAGCCTGGGTGGTGTCTTGCAGGTCTTCTCTAGTTTTCCTCCTACCTTGTGCACTAACACAGCAAATGAACAAAGGTACATCTACCTTCTAACTGATACCTTCTGTTAAGTACCCAGATCGACTACAAAGTGATGTTATCTAAAAACCTTGTTTACTATGTGTTAGCTGTGAAGCCAGCCTGTGTCCCAGAGGCACTTCTACACCTGGAGAAAGAAGAGAAAACACACAGAGAAACTGATGCTTCATCTCATTAATCCTCAGTAATCCTCAAGCAGCTGCATGAGAGGTGTGAGAAGGAAGGACTGTTAGCTGGAGCCTGAGCCAGAAGGGTGAAGGAGCCTAGTGAACTTGGCACCAAAGGGTGGATGAGTGCCCCTGCCTCATGCCAGTGGCTCTTGTGTTTTTGTTTTTCCTTCTTTCAGATCAGACTCTAGAGGATTTCTTATGCGGAATCAAGAAAGGGCTAGTTTCTTATGTAGGCTCTAGGCTGGAGAAAGATTGTGTAATTTGGATCAGCTATAAAGGAGATGGACTTCTTTACAATTTCATTTCAGCATCCTGGGAGGTGGAACTCCCTTTTCTATCTGGTTAGCCTAAAGCCAGAGATATCGTCCGTGGTGGTGGAGGTTGGTAAAAGCCTGAGTGTCCCTGCTTCATTCTGCCATACAGAGCTTTAAAAAATGATATATAAAGATCTTTAGACTTTAGGTCTTTTGTTTTGGCAGAAGTATCTGGGATTCACTTAATTTGCTATTAAAATTAACATGACCCTTTGGGTGTTTGTGTAAGATAACCCTGAGAACAAAGTGGATGCCTACCTGGAAGGGGGTAAAACTTCATGTTGCCTTGTACCTTTTGTTGAACTCTGAAGGCCCTTTTGCAGTGGGTTTCTGCGTCTTGTTTTTTTCATTTATAATCTTGCTGGGTATTTGGCACTCCATTAAGACCTGCCTCTGGCTTGGATCAGGCACTGATTGATATTTAGTGCCCATGGGTGTTCTGGGCTCAATCCTGCCCAGATTTCCTGCCATGTAACACAGACTGGAATGGATTATAGATGCTATATACCTGTAACAGGAGATAGAATTGAAAAACAAATACTTCAAGAGTCATTACCCATCACCATTCAGTACCTGACTGTGCTAGTCTATGATAGGCGTCAGCCTGTATTAGAAGGTTTCTTTGCCATATTGATGTAGAAAACACAGGCCTCTTCTGATGAAAGTTTGCCCGTTGGGAAGAAGAGCTGAGGAAAACAGTGAAGATCCCAGTGCCTTGATTTAGCTCCATGTGAGAGTTGGAGTCCTTTCTCAGCTCCTAGTTGAGCACCAGAGTGATGGTCTCACACCTTTTGCCCCTGTCATCAGTCCCTTGCATGTGGCTCCTCAAGCCTCCCAACTTCCTGAGAGGTTCCATGTGTAACTAACTTGTAATAGAAATGTTATTGAAAAGCTGCCTAAAAACATTGTATAAAGTAGGAACTTGTGTAAAGTAATACTGTTGTAAATCCATTTTCAAAGTATAAAGAATCAATTTGTAAAGTGTATATTTCACGTCTTCCAAATTTATGTAAAGTTTTCATGTTTCATGACTGCTTACATAAGAACACATCTTTACGTTTTTGTCAGTTGAATGGAACATTTAAAACCAGCCAAGAGCAGGTCATCCAGCTCCCTGTTCTGGTTCTGGGTTAACTGTATAGGATGAAGGGCTGGGACATGGTGCTTTTGGATATGTCTTTTATTTTCAGGATAACCTGCTGCATTGCCATCGAGGGATGGAATTGTCATGTCATTTGATCTGTTCCAGGTGAGTGGAGGCCAAAGGACTATTCTTTGTTTCCCCTTGGATGGAAAAATAGATTAAAAAAGTTGACTTTCTGAGGAGACAAAAGTTATTTTTTTGAAAATAAATGCCCAAAGACACCTTCTCCAAAAATTAAAAAAAAAAAAAGTTGGAAAGGAGTGCAGTTTCAAGCACTGACTCCTTCTGTTGTCCCCGTGCCAGTGGTTTCTCACCATAATTTTAGCAGGAATTTAAACAAAAGAAAGCCCCTTTTACACATGAACGGGACAGGTAGTTTGACATTTAATTAAAAAGTTGAGTATGAAAAAGTTGTACATTTAAGTTAGCCTGTCATATGTACGCTCAGTTAATAAACTCTAAAATTGAGGAAAATTACAGTCAGAAGGCAGGGACCTTCATTCACAATAATCCTAATGTATGATCTGTGATTTTCAGCTTGGACTTTTTTTAATGTTTTTTTTTCTTTTTAAAGATTTTATTTATTTGACAGAGACACAGCAAGAGAGGGAACACAAGCAGGGGGAGTGGGAGAGGGAGAAGCAGGCTTCCCACAGAGCAGGGAGCCCGATGCAGGGCTCGATCCCAGGACCCTGCGATCATGACCTGAGCCGAAGGCAGAAACTTAACGACTGAGCCACCCAGGTGCCCCTGTGCAAGATTTTCTAAGCTGCCAGGAGAAGGGTGCTATTAAAGATGAGCTGTAGCCTCAGGAGCTGTCCCTATCCGCCGACTAGTTACGGCACAACGGCACACTGAGAATTTTGTTCCTTTAACGCTAAGGGATTATCTGTCATGGTCACTGTTCCTCAGGGTGACGTTTCAAGGTATAGGTAGCAAATACCCCTATTTCATGGGTGTGAAAACTAAAGAGCGAGCCAGTCCTAGGACAGGTGGACTTTGGAACGTGAGGAGACTGGGAAGAACCAATCCCTCAGTGTGGTTTGTTGGTTCCTAGTCCAGGGCTCTTTGAGTCTCAAAGGATTCAGCATATGGGCTCCTGGCATTGGTGACCCTGCTTCACCCTCTGCCCCCGCCCCCACCTTTCTCTTGTCTCCAAACAGTAGGGGAGGAGTGTGCAAATATGACCTAGGGTCGTAGTCACCAGCGGGCCATTCGTTGTATTGTGGCTCTGATTGTGCGGGGCTTTTATTCTCTAGAGATGACATGAAATCCAGCAGCCATCACTAGCATTGAAGTGGCCACCCCCAAATGGGCAAAATGCCCTCAACGAGTTTCCTTTTCCTGACAGACCGAGTGAGAGAACACATGGTCCATAATGTGTGTTCCATAAAAGTGCTGGCCCTACCAGATGCCTCTGTGTGTCCTCAGGCAGTTTGATGAGAGGAGGCAGATCGTGGGCACAGGCCTCTCAACCTTGTCATTGTATGCCTTGGAAGATGATCGAGCAGAGGTCATGGTGGATGTGAGTGTCCAGCCTGTTTTTATGCTCTCTTCATTACTGTCCCAGCCCCGTCACCCCACCCGAAGAAATTCTTCAAGGAGGGAATGAACAGCTTAGAGTGGGGCTTCTTACTGAATCCAGGGGAAGTGGTGTCCAGAAAGCAAAGCAGAGGAGAGTTTGAAGAAGGAGTAAGCATGGCTGGATATGGAAGCTGTCAGACACGTCTTTCCATGGGTACGTGTCCCTGGAGCCACTACTAGAGGCAGCTCTGGCTGTCACTCCAGGCTTGGCCACCAGAGAGCACTACCAGGTTTCCATAAATGCCATGGATCTTCCTGCCAATGTTGATGTAGGTTTGTCCTGTTTAGATTGACCAGGAGGGGAACAAATTAGTTTAGGCTATCTTTAATATTGTTAGGAGTTAATAAGGCTCTAGTGCTTTATTGCACACTACCTTCCCTGACTTTGGTTTTTGAATAGGTTTATCAGTCCAAGAGAAAATGAGAGAGGTAGAGATTAGGAACAAAGGCTCTCTAGGTGCAGGGATTACGATATGAGGGACAACCCCAGAGAAAGGCTGGCCCTGATCAGAGGACTGAGGTGAGCTGACTGGAAACCTGTTAGTTTCTTCCCTGAGGGCCACCCTCATTGGGAGAGGGGACCATAACAAAACCGACATGTATAATGGAGGGCTTTCTATGAATCCATAGTGTCTGGGTCCTCAGGGAAGCAGATGTAGGAGCTGATCATTATCTTTGCTGGATGGCGATAGCCCGGGTACTGAGGAAGTTGACGTTAGGGGTGTGGGACTTGAACCGAGCTAGAATACGGAGAGAATTTTTTTTTAAAAGATTTTATTTATCTGACAGAGCACAAGTAGGCAGAGGGGCAGGCAGAGGGAGAGGGAGAAGCGGGCTCCCCACTGAGCAAGGAGCCTGATGGGGAGCTTGATCCTAGGACCCTGGGATCATGACCTGAGCTGAGGCAGCCGCTTAGCCAACTGAGCCATCCAGGCGCCCCACAGAATTTGTATGAGGCTTGAAGCCAGTTGCTGAGCCAGACCTCAAACCCATATCCTATTAATACATGGCTCGTGCTTTTTGCATTATGCCGTGACCTCTACCACATTCCTAAGTTCTTTTTAAAATGCTTATATACCACAAGCTGCCACATAGTATTCTTAGGGGCTTTAATCCTGCTAACATATATGGAAGTAATATTTATCTCTGGGTATGGGTGGGTGACTGGATTTTGAGGCAAAATTGTGCCCTTAATTGTTAGCTTTAGAATTTAAAATAGGGAGCTCAGCAGTGTTTCTCTTGCTCCACAGCTGCAACACCCTTTGAAGGAGGGACATTCATTGAGGGTTCCTAAAGGGTAAGGCTACGGCCTTTTTGCCCAGGAAGATAGTGGTCTATTTCCTAATCTGAACTAATAGCAATCGCAGTTCTCTTGCTTCTAGTATTAATCTTTTTTTTTTAAAAGATTTTGTTTATTTGCTAGAGAAAGAGAGGGAGAGAGAGTGACAGTACAAGCAGGTGGAGTGGCAGGCAGAGGGAGAAGCAGGCTCCCTGCCGAGCAAGGAGCCCGATGTGGGACTCGATCCCAGGACCCTGGGATCATGACTGAAGCCGAAGGCAGACGTTTAACCGACTGAGCCACCCAGGTGTCCCTAGTATTAATCTTCTAATACGCTGCAGCCATGGGGTGGGGCAGCTTGAGAAACTGGAGAGGAAAGGGGGTGTTTGCCGGGACCTTCAGGACAAGCCTGCAAGAACATCCCTTACTTAGTAAGCAACACAAGAGGGCAGCAGAGGACCAGGATTGCGCTGCTTTCCACCCTGATTCCCAAGCCCTGGTATGGAGCCCACTGGGAGGGGAGGCGGTGGTAGGCTTAGACACCCAAGATCATTCTCCATGGCTTTGCTTCTCTGTAACCTGCCTTCAGACGCAGACTAACGCAGTGCTAACCCTTTTACAAAGTTCAGTTCTGTGTCTAACTCAGTGTTTAGGAAGATTGAGTTGTAAGCTTAAGATCGAAGCCCAGGCTTTGGGTCCTCGTTCCACCTAAGGCAGAGCAAATTCCTAAGCTGCTGGCTATCGAGTGCCTCCTATATTCTTAGCCCTGCACTAAGTTTTATAGACTTGGGATGGATAGAACATGATCACTGCACCCAAGGAGCTCTAAGTTTAACGTAGAAGGGATCTATGTGAACAAAGTTTCTTCTATAGTGGGCATGCACAGTTGTGATGGAGCCCGAGGAGAGCAAGGTTTCAGAAAAGTGAAAATTTGACACTTGAACTATGTCCCTACCAAACTGGCCATGTGGCCTTGCTGAGGATGAAGTCTTAGCACATTTAAAATTAAGACTGGTTGGGACGCCTGGGTGGCTCAGTCAGTTAAGTGTCTGCCTTCGACTCAAGTCATGATCCTGGGGTCCTGGGATCAAGTCCTACATCCAGCTTCTTGCTCAGTGGGGAGTCTGCTTCTCTCTCTGCCTGTCGCCCCCCTCCCCTGCTTGTGCTCTCTCTCTCTGACAAAATCTTAAAAAAAAAAAAAAGACTGGTTTACAAGATCCCCAGGGACATCAATCCTCCCTCCCCCACCCCCTAAGTTTGGTTTGACAGCAGCTACCTAAAGCACCACCAAAGGTGAGTCAGACAGGGATAGCAAATTGTTCCAGCGTCTGAGTAGGAACAGGTCTTTTTTTTTTTAAGATTTTATTTATTTATTAGAGAGAGAGCGAGAGCAGGAACACAAGCAGTGGGAGTGGGAGAAGGAGAAGCAGGCTTCCCCCTGAGGAAGGAGCCCGATGTGGGCCTCGATCCCAGGACCCTGGGATCCTGACTTGAGCCGAAGGCAGATGCTTAATGACTGAGCCACCCAGGCGCCCTGAGTCGGGACAGCTCTTGCCTCAGAGTTGGACGCTTGGATACAAACTCTCTGCTTGTGTGAGTGGAGAAGAAGGGAAATGGTCCCATGAGTTTGCTTAGCACCTGCAAGGATTCACAGTGTGACCAGGACAAGATGTATGTCTAGGGCAAGCTGAGGAAGAAGGCATTTCGGGCAAAGAAATGCCATGGCCCCTGGGTGGCTCAGTCGGTTAAGCGGCTGCCTTCGGCTCAGATCATAATCCCAGGGTCCTGGGATCGAGCCCCGCATCGGGCTTCCTGCTCGGCGGGGAGCCTGCTTCTCCCTCTCCCTCTGCTTGCTTCTCTGCCTACTTGTTCTTTCTGTATCTCTCTGCCAAATAAATAAATAAAATCTTTTTTAAAAATGATGAGAAATAATAAAAGCCAACAGGGGTGTCTGGGTGGCTCAGTCGTTAAGCGTCTCCCTTCGGCTCAGGTCAGGATCCCAGGGTCCTGGGATCGAGCCCCGCATCCGGCTCCCTGCTCAGTGGGAGGCCTGCTTCTCCCTCTCCCACTCCCCCTGCTTGTGTTCCCTCTCTCGCTTCTGTCTCTCTCTCTCTCTGTCAAATAAATAATCTTAAAAATAATAATAATAATAAAAGGCAACACAACCCTTCGTATGTGCCAGGCATTCTTCTGAGTGCTTTGCATAGATGAACTCATTTAGTCTTTACAACATCCCAGTGAGGTTGGTACTATCATACCCATTTTACAGATGAGAAACTGGAACTTAGGTTAAGACTGAAGGCCATGTAGCTGGTATATAGAGGAGCCAGGATTCACACACACCCAGACAGTCTGCTTCTAGGGTCTGGACCCACAAAAACAAGATGGAAGGCCTCTGAGTACCCTTGAGTCTAGCCTTTGGCTCTCCAAAGCAATCAGCCATTCCTAAAAATTCCCCAGCAAACCTTCTGCTGCCCTTAAGTGCTGTAGGTTTTCTTCCCACCACCAGTAGGCTGAGGCTTATAGAAGCCTTATTTTTAGAGAAGTGAGTGAACATTCTTCTCTTTCCTAAACTGTTTTGGGTGTTCAGCTGCCTCATTAATATCCCAGTATCTGCTGCCTCAGGGTGCGGGCATACAGGCCTGTGTGCAGGGACCCTGCCCTCAGGAGCTTCCTGGGGCTGGGTAGTGGCTCTCCTCAGCTCTTCCCCAGCAACTCTGCCCACCATTAGCCAAGTCCCCTCAGTTGGGACTGAGGCCAGGCAGATTCACTGGGTTCCTGGCAACAAGATCAAGTCAGTACAAGAAAACCAAGACCTTTAGTGATGAAAGTTGCATAAGCACAAGTATGGAAAGTCTCCAGGTGATGGCCTGACCGGGAAGAGGACCTGGCCCGAGGTCAGCCGCCCTTGTGGGGCCAGAAGCTGTGGTCAGTGGCTCCTAACCCACATAAAAGACCCAGCAGGCCTATGTTGCTTGTGGGGCTTAGCTGCACGCACACAGAGCCCTCCTCAGTCCAGACAGGAACTGGTACGTAATACGGTGCCCTAGGGAGCCAGGGTCTGGCTCAGGGTGCTCAGTCCTTCTTGAACCTTCCCCTAGCCATGCTGTAGGCTGAGCCTGAGCTGGCTGGCAGGTAGCCCATGGCTTCTAGACTTACTGAAGTTCCCTGGGAGTTACTCAAGTGCTCTGGGGCAAACGAGGAGACTCCTCTTGCTGCCTCCTATCGCCAGAACCCATAATTACTACTGAGTACTTTCTAGGGTGTCTGGCGCCGTACCAGGAACTGGACCACCTCAGTTAATCCTAAGGGCATGTGAGAGGTGAGTTGAGATTTGAATCCCGGCAATTGGGCTCCTGAAGCCAAACTTGTAAGCAGGACACATACAGCCTCTTTTGAGAAACCAGCAGGGGAAGGGACCTTACATGACCTCTAAACCAACTCCGTGTGTGAGTGGTTTTTCCAAAACATAAAACTGATCCAGCTCTTCTTGTGTTCCTTCATGGTTTCTGTTGCCTTCTGAAGAAAATCCAAATAGCCTGATCTACAGGACCCATGATGATGTTACTTTTGCCCCTCTGATCTTTCATGACTCCCCAAAGGCACCCTCACTCTGTAGCCCCCATGGAGCAATTGCCACTTACCTAAGCAGAATAATAGTTGCTACCTTTCATTAAGGCCCTGCCCAGTGCTTATAAACATTACATTATTTAATCTTTACATCAAGGCCTTAAGGTAGGCGGTAAAGTCTCTAACAGAGAAAGAAATTGAGGCTTTAGAGAGAGGTTAAGAAATGTGCCCAAGGTCACAGCTTTCTGACTCGGACTTTGAAGATCTTCACTGAGTGCAATATCTTTAACCTACTACTGTTGTCTCTGCCTGGAGTGCCTTTCCCTTCATCTCCCACCTGGACAACCAGCCCTTCTTCTGAAGGCAGCTGAAGGGTCTCACATCAGGGAAGCCTGCCGTTATTTCTTGCCCTCCTACCCTGTGGAATCGGTGGCTCTTTCCGGCCCCCACGCACCATACACTCTTCTGTGGGTGTGCATGTCTCACTCCCTGCATTGTGGCTGCTTATTTCCCCACCCTTCTTCCCTAACTAGGCTCTGAACCCCTTTGATACCTCCACATTGCCAAGCCCTAGCAGGGGGCCTGGCAGACAATATCCTTAGTGGTGGTAAACTTTCATCGACTTCATGGTGAGTACATGAATGAGTCAATGAGTCTGCAGTTTACAAGATTTTGCTGCAGGTTTGCACCAGAGACTGGTGAGAGGAGGGTGGCAGGTGGCCCTGGGACACCCAAGCAGAGTATAACAATCCTAGAGCTTCTTCCCCAGATGTCCTCTGTTCTGGCTTCTGGTGCTTCCCTCCCACAGCTAGGGCACATCCCAAGGGCAAATCTGTGATACAGCCTTAATTTATGAAGGGTTTTAATGGACACAGGGATATTAAAGGGCCAGGGTTAATTATTTATAAAGTGTTTTGACTGACTTGTTTTCCATCCCTTCGATGATGGGTAGCTTTATTTTTGGTTTAAGGTTTTTTTTTTTTTCTTCAAAGTAAACTCTATCCCCAACTTGGGGCTCCAACTCCTGTCCCCAAGATTGAAAGTCACATGCTTTGCCGGCTGAACCAGCGAAGTGCTCCAGTGATGGGTAGCTTTAAAGCCCATGCTCACTCCCTGGGAAGAAAAGACATCCTACCCTTGTGTGATTTCTAGTTCTGAGCCACTCGTTCTTCACATTCCAGAAAGCAAGCACATCTCTGCGTATACCATCTCCTGCTTCTTTTTGGTTCACTAAAAGTGTAAGGGGAAGCGGCTGGAGAAGGAGGCAGTTTGGACATTGGGCACACTAATCAGAAGAACCATCTCCTCTATTAGAGGAATGAAAAAAACGCTCAGACTAACTTACCTGGGACGTGAAGTTGTGTGACAGGTCCTTCACTGAGGAAGGAGGGCTAGTCGCTTCTGGTGGTTAAAATTACTTTTTCTGTTTTTTTTTCTTTTTAAGATTTTATTTATTTGACAGAGAGAGAGACAGAACAGGAACACAAGCAGGGGGAGTGGGAGAGGGAGAAGCAGGCTTCCCGCAGAGCAGGGAGCCCGATGTGGGGCTCGATCCCAGGACCCTGGGACCATGACCTGAGCCGAAGGCAGATGCTTAACGACTGAGCCACCCAGGCACCCCCATTTTTTTAAAGTTTTATTTATTTAAATAATCTCTATACCCAATGTGGGGCTCAAACTCATGACACCAAGACTGAGTCTTACGCTCTTCTGAGCCAGCCAGGCACCCCTAAAATTATTACTCCCTTTGAATCTGAGAAGGAAAATCATTTTCAGACAAATTAGGGGATAGAAGAATGTGAAAAGATGAAGTCCCCATGATATTCATTAGTTCTTGGAATCTGATAAAATTCTGAGATGATTATTTGTGACTTTGTGAATTTCTTTTATATGCCAGATACAGTCCCGGAAACATTAAAATGACTCCCCTCTAGGAGTGTAAAATTATAGATAGGAAGTCCTTCTCCACTCTCCTCCTCATTCTGTTGTATTTAAGAGTTTTATTTGACTCCGTTTTATTTATTGTTTTGTTCATTGCCTGGGGAGTAAGTAATTACAGTCCGCTTAATCAGCTTCCTGGAGGAGTTGGCCTTCACTGGCCTTTTGGAGACCAGGGTTTTTATTTTTAATTTAAACCTAAGATATTATGTGGATTGTATAATTTTTTCTTTCCAAATAAGAAATTATTACTACTACATTTTAAAAATCACAGAACTCCCGGGGCGCCTGGGTGGCTCAGTCGGTGAAGTATCTGCCTTCGGCTCAGGTCATGATCCTAGAGTCCTGGGATTGAAACCCCATGTCTGCTTCTCCCTCTGCCTCTCTCTCCAGCTTGTGCACTCCCTCTCTCTCAAATAAATAAATAAAATCTTTAAAAAAAATAAAAATCACAGAACTCCAGACTGAATATTACTACACGCGCACACACACACACACACACACACACACAGATTTCTGGATAGTCACCTCCTGTACCCCCTCTCAAAATGTGGCTGAGTTCTGCCTCAGGGAAATTTTCCCATTCAACCCCACACACCAACCTGGGATAAATAGAAACACTGAAGTCTTTTGGTTTCACCCACAGTTCCAGAATGCTCTTACAGGTAGAGTATTTGTTGGAGAAAATCATTTTTCTGAGAATCATGCTGGGGTCATCACTGCCCTGGATTGTATGATATTTAACTTTATTCATGTTTCTTTTTTTTTCTGCCCCATCAAATGAGTTAATGTCTTCTGTATTAAAAACATTTCTGTGCAATATCTAGGGGCGCCTGGGTGGCTCAGTCATTAAACGTCTGCCTTCCTCTCAGGTCATGATCCCAGGGTCCTGGGATCGAGCCCCACATCGAGCAGGGAGCCTGCTTCTCCCTCTCCCACTCCCCCTGCTTGTGTTCCCTCTCTTGCTGTGTCTCTGTCAAATAAATAAAATCTTAAAAAAAAATTCTATGCAATATCTAAAAGTTAAGTGGATTTTAGTACGAAGTATGTTAACAAGTAAAATTTTAAAATACATTTGAGATGGGTATGTCCACAAACCCAGATCAGAAGATGAAAACCAAGATCTTTAGTGACGGGAACTGCATATAAGGAAGTTTTTACAACTGTTTGCTCAATGCCCATCAGTAAAGGAGGTGTGCTTCAGTGGAGAGTTTAATCCTTGTTTGCTTAGTTGTCAGGAACAATAGAAACTGCTCCAGAAGAGAAATACGGGTGTGTGCAGGGGAGGGAGGATGGGAACGGCAGCTTGGGGGTGGGGGGGGTATTAGTGTTCGCATGTGTGTGAACAGAAAGCAGGAAACCAGAGCTGCCCGTGGCCTGTGGTAAGGTCGGCTCTCCTGTCTCCGGCTCTTTTCTATTTGCTCTGATGACAAGCAGAGCTTTGAAAAGCTTTGTGAAGACAAAGACTTCACCAGAACCGAGGGGAAAACAATCCAAGTGCTAGAAGTGCAAGTGCTAGCAGACCTGAGGGAGAGGGGGGCCCAGCTGAAGATAAGCCACCCACTGGGGAGGGCGCCGGGACCCTGGGTCCCCATCCTGGGAGAGGCGCCATGGGGGAAGATGCTGCGCTTCTGCTCTGTCCTCTCTGCTACCTGTGGAAAACCAGAAAAATGAAGCCCCCAGGCAGCCCTGTTCAGTGGAAGGTCGTGAAACCATGTAGCCAGACTCTTTCTCCCTGGAGAACTCTTGGAATTAGTAGGGCAGCCCTTCCCCACCTCCATGGTCGCTATGTGATGTGTTATGGGGGCAGAGGGACCTGCTACCTGGATGGCCCCTATAGGAGAGCACGCAAGTCAGGGATGGTGGTCTAAGACTACCAAGGGCTCATCTTTTCACAAGGACCAACAGTTGAAAAGCAAAGTATGGGATAATTGGCTGGGTGTGGAGGGGGTAGATGTCTTTTCCATTCTTTCCTTTTCCAGCTGAAGCCTGGGGGATAAAGCGGGAGGGAGGCTGAGCTCCTGATTAGGTTTATAACCCAGATACTACTGGTCCTGATGAATTAAAAGAATATTAAGGCCATAGCCAGGGACACCACATTTTTCATTTAACCAAATTGATTGCAGCATTGACTCTCTAAATAGTCTGGAAAGGCAGGCTGCCTTCTTCTACCCTCCACCCCAGGCTCCCAGGTGGACTTAGGAGAACTTGGGGGCAGCAGATTGATCACAAGGTGAGACAGGTGGTGGCCCTTGAATGGGACCAGTTAGCTTGGCTGGGGTCTGTGTGAGGAGGCTGCAGCTCTCTCTGGCTCCCTTCCGCATGAATGTCCTGCAGATTCATTGTCAGTATGGTGTATGTGCAGGAAGGAGCAAACTGAGCCCCTCTGGTGAAGCAACAAGTCCTGGGGTGCACGAGGCTAAGGGTGGGACCGAGTGTCCTCTTTGAAAGTGTAGGGCAGCTGGATGACTGTTATTGGTCTGGTTTAGTCCCTCATAGATTTAGACCCAACTCACCCCGCTTCCTCCTCTGCCCTTTGCTGCAGATGCTCTGCAGGTGAGGGGGGGGGATGACCTCTGAGCCTTGGGGATGGTGGGCACAGCTTCAGTCTCATTTAGGACTCCCTAAAGATCTTCATTATCTCCCTTGTGAGAATCACTGAGTAGCAGCACTGCCCCCTTGCTTTGAGGCAAAGTGGCTGGGGATGGTCTCCATGTTCTACCTGGCATTATTGGCAAAGTGATCTGAAAAAGCACCCTCCCTGCCCCCAAGTCTGAAATCCCATTTGCTCTTTGCAGTCCTTCACCTACTCTTTCACTCTGTAACTAAGGTAACTAAGGATTGAGTACTGAGGACCGACTGTCAGGCCAGATCCTGATGGGAGCCTCTCCCAGCATCCATGGGAGAGGAGAAGCAGGGTGCTAATGTCCTTTTATAAAAGTTGACTCCACAAAAGTTAAAGTGGAGGGGCACCTGGATGGCTCAGCGATTGAGTATCTGCCTTTGGCTCAGGTCATGATCCCAGGGTCCTGGGATCGAGCCTAGCTTCCGACTCCCTGCTCAACGGAGAGCCTGCTTCTCCCTCTCCCTCTACTGCTCCCCCTGCTTGTGTGCGCTCTCTGTCAAATAAAAAATCTTAAAAAAAAAAAAAGTTAAAGTGGATATTCAAATTGCTGTAAGCAATTACTGCGGCCGTGCCCCCTCCTCCCGCTGCGCCCCCTTCCCCCGCCCTTCCTGGGTAGGTGAGGAAGGGCTCCACCTTGTACTTGCAACTCTTCTCCCCAGGCTCCTCAATGCCACCACATACTGTGTGTCTGTGGCTTCTTGGCCAAAGTACCATTCAGGGGCTGTTTCCTCATTGCAAACTGCATGATACCCATCTTAAAGGGATGTCTTAAGCATTAAGAAACCAGCATGTGTGGAAAACCGTGTCATTTAATAAATGGGAGTTTCCTCTTTTCCCCTCCACCTCCTTCCAGATCCTCCCCTTCCTCCCACCTTCCTTGCCACCTCCCCGTGCTTTCTCTCCCCCCACCCACCCTATTCTCCACCTGTAACTTCTCCCAAGCATCCCCCCTCTTCGTCATCAACCCTTTAGGCTCAGAAGCCCCAACCCCCCAGTTGGCCTCACTTGGAGGACCGGGTGGGGAGAGGGGCTCAGAGATCCCAAATGGCTACGGGGGCTCCTGAGGCCAATAATGGAGCCTTGAGCTGCAGTGGGTTCCGGGGGTTGGGAGAGGGAGCTGGCTCAAGAGTGACAGCCCATCTCGGGTGGGGACGAGGGTGCCCGGCTCCGGGTCCGACTCTCCCCGACCCGGAGCAGCAGCCGTGACCTTGAGCGGGAGGCGGGGGCGCGGAGGGGAGCAGGCCCCGCGGGGCAGTTCTGCCCCGCCTCGCCCCGGCCTCTCCCGCCTCGCCGGCCCCGCCCCCCGCGGCCGCGTCTCCTCCCCTCACTGCAGCGCTCGCCGCGCTAGCCCAGCCGTCAGCCGCCTCCCGCCGCCGCCGCCTCGGCGCCGACTGCTAAGCTCAGCAAGTCTTGCGGCAAAGGCACTTCGGACCGAGTTGGGGCCGGGGCGGAGCGGGGACTCCGGGCCCCGGGGGAACGGACGCCCCTCTGCACCGTGGCCAGCGTCGCGCCCTTGCAGCCCGCCGCGCCCTCACTTCGGGGACCCGGGATCCTTCCTGCCTGGCCGCTCCGTGTAAGTCCGTCTCCCCCTCCCCCGCCCGTGGGGGGGGGCACCGACTCCCCCTCCAAAGTTTCTCTTCCCGGGGCGGGTTTTCCGCTCCTGGGCCGAGGGGGCTCCGGGGGCGGGTGGGTCGGGTCCGGGAAGTTCGCGGCCAAGGGGGCCGGGCGCCCGCACCGTCCTTAGAGGGGAGTTTGGACGCGTGCGGGTGTAAGGTTCGTTTTGGGAAGCTGGGCTCAAGCGGCGAGTAGCCCGCGGCTCTGCAGGCTTGGGGCGGGAGGAAGGAGCAGCTTTCCTCCCTGGGCGGGGGGGGGGGGGGGGCGGTGGCGGGTGAGGTGCAGAGCGGAGCGGCGGGCAGACGTCCCCGGAGCCCTCGGGCTCTGCGTCCCCGCCGCTCCCGCCCTCTCTCCTGGACGCCCCCCACCCCGCGTGTCGCCCACCCCCCGTCCGCCGGGGCCGTCTCCAACCCAGCTTCTTTCGCCCCCGCCTCACGCTTCAGGGACCCCCGGCCCCGCCGTCGTGGGAGGAGGAGGGAGGGTCTGCGGGGCTCTAGGAGGCAGAGACCGTGGATTAGGGGAGAGGGCGGAGGGCGGGGAGGGGGGGGGCCAGACTCCAGGGACTATCTGGAAGTGAGGGTCGAGAGGAACTGGGACAGGGAGGCGAGAGGGGGATGGAAGCACCCCTAGTCTCTCTCCAAATCTCATGACTCAGCACGACCTAGGACGTCCGGTCCCTGCTTCAGCCCTCTTTCCTAGGGCTGGGCTCCCAGACCCAGAAAGTACAGACAACCCCACCCCGCTTTTCTGGACTCCTTCACTTACCTTCCCCATTTGGGGTCCCCCTTCACCTGTCTCTATTCACCCCCTTTTCTCTCAGGACATGGGGGCTTTATTTTTTTGGCTAAAAGGGTAGATGATTTACCCTTCTCCTATCCCTTAACCCACTCCCTCCTCCCTTCTCCTTTCCACCCTTCCGTTCCCACATTCCACAGGTGCCTTCCAGACACCCCTGGTCCATGGTGTGTATGGGGGCCTCCAAAGCCCCATCTCTCCCTCTGCAGCCTCCTCCCCCCATTCACTGTTGAGGTAGAGAAGTGAGTGTTCTGGCTGCTTTCTCCTGTGGCAGCAGAAAGGAGTGCAAGGACATCGGAGGTGGCCCAGGAGAGGGGCACTGCAGTGGGGGAGAGAAGGCCAGAGGCCTGATGGGGTGGGTGGGCCCGGATTGGAATGGAGTGGGCATAAGGAAGAAGTCCTTAGGCTCTGTGTGCCCAGAAAGACAGGAAGGTGGGCCAAAGTCTGACCTGGAGAGAGCTGGGGGGTGCCCTTCCTCCTCTCCTCCTGCTGCTGTCCTGAGAGGGTCTCCCATGTGTAATCAATTAGCCTCAACCTGAGCCATCCAGCTCTTGGTAACCTGGGCACTTCATCAGAGGGTGTGACCACGGGGAGCAGGGGAGCCCTTCATCTTTCCAGTCATCTCCCCCTGCTTAGGTCCAAGTGCAGACTTTGGGCTGCTAGGAACATCTCTGTGTCCACCCTGCCCCTCCCCCCCCAGGAGCAAAAAGAAGAGCCATGCCCAGTGCCCCTAAGACAGGGCCTGAGGGGCAGGTGGGAGGGGCGGGCCTGCCCTGATGCAGTGGGAGCGTGCCTGGTGCCTGGTGTGCGTGCCAGGCAGCCACTACTGGCTGCAGCCTGTGTCAGGGCCCCAGGGGTGAGTCAGCGTCAGGGGTCCACACCAGACGAATTGAGACCTGGGCCGGGGAGCCCAGCCCCACCCCTGCTTCTCTTCCCCATGCCCCTGGGAATGACTGGTGCCAGCTCAACCCTCAGTCCTGGGTTTCTCCCTGCTTGGCTCTTGGACAGATCCCTGGCTTCATCCTCTAGGACACCCCTGGGGGCACTTGCTTCTTCTGGGGACCTCTTGGGCTTGATTCTGGCCCACTCTCCATGCCTTGCCCAAGGAGGAGCTGGGGAGCTTCTGGAAAGCTGAAAAAGGGGAAGGCAGATATAAGTGTTCTACTTCCAGAATCACAGAGACCTGGCTCACTGTCCCTAGGAGGAGGAGACCAGAGGTCATTCTCCCTTTCACCCTCAGTCAGCTGCCATGCAGATGTGATAGGAATGTCCCTGGTACTGCAGGGACCCGTGGGCGGGTGGGCTTTCGAGATGGCTGGAGAAGCCTCTTCCCTGCTCTCCCTGAGCCAGTATTCCCCAGCCCCAGGCGAGCCTGACCTCCAGCGGCCCTTGTGCCTCCACCTGGGCTCTGTCCTCTCTCAGCGGAGTCTCCTGTTTCTTCCCACCGACACTGTGAAGTCTGTGTAGCCCTGTCAGGAGAGCAGAGAGAGGGGCAGTGGGTGCTCTGGGATCCAGGGTATGGGAAGGATGGTGAGGATGGAGGGGGAAGAAGTTGGGGTTCAAGGAGCTGGAAGGGTAGCTCATCATCCCCCTCCTTGGACAGAAGCATCCTTGGGGATAGTCAAAGACCGTGGAGACTAGACTTGCTGTTTCAGTTGCCCTTGGGATTTGGGCTTTCCTGATCTCGGTTCTAGCTGAAGCTGGGTCTGCTTTTTTTGAGTGAGACACACAGAAGGTCCAGAGTGATGGAGATGATTTTTGAGAACCGGAGTGGCAAACCAGATTGGACAATAGAGGGTGTTTACTCAGTACGGGGTAGTGGTTAACAAAGGAAGCAGCAAACCAACAGGCTTGCGTTCATAATCCCAGGGCCACTAATTACAAAGTGTGTGACTTCATTCATTCATTCATGCAACAGATATTTATTGGTGAGCACCTACTATGTGAGCACCTACTATGTGCATTGTTCTAGTCACTGTGGATACAGTAGTGAACAGACAGAACCCCCAGCCCTTGTGGATTTTGCATTCCAGCAGGCCTAGACAAGTTGCTTAGTTACTCAGCATCATTTTCTACATTAATTCAACTTTTAGCTTTTGAGAGTCTACTATGGGCTGAGGGTATGTTAGGCCATGGAGATTCAGTTGGGAACAAAACACACCTGGTTCCTGCCCCTGTGGCATTTACCATCTAGTAAATAACACACAGGATTAAGCAGATTATTACATAAATATTTCATCACAACCGTGACACCTGTTAGGAAGACATACAGGATGCCTCAAGACCATGCAATGGCGTGACCTGACCAGGTCTGGAAGGTTTCTTCTATAAATCTGAGGTAATAATACTTATCCCCCAAGGTAGTAAGCATCCAGTAAATGATAACTTATTCATATGGCGCCCTGGATGGATATAATTCTAAATTTACTCCATGAATAACCATCACACATGCAACAAGTTGCTTCTTCATCCTCCACTAGGTCAGAGAAACCCAGGTAGAGATGCCATGATCCAGTCCTGGGTTCTCAGGAGGACAGGGAGTCTGTGACGGGTAACACGGTTCCACGGGTGAAACGTCAAGTCATCGAGACAGTCTAGTGCCCCCAGCCAGACTGCCCGGGTTCCTCCTGGTTTGGCCCCTGCCTCTGACTTGGGCAAGTTAATCAAATGCTGTTTCTCAGTCTGCCTGTCTGGAGTGGAGGTAAAACCTGAATCTGTGACATAGGCAGCTTTCATCGAGGATGCAGTGCGTTAATGCCTGGAAAGGGTTCGAGCAGCGCCTCGCACCTGGTGAGAGCCGGGCGCATGTGCCCCACTGTTGTTTCATTGTTGCCTGCCGGCCCTCCTAGCCCTTTCCCTGTCCGCAGCCCAGACTCTTTTGGAACATTTTCCACCTCTGTTAATCTTAAAAACCTCAAAGGAAGGAGCTGCTGTAACTTCTTTGGTGGCCATTCCAGAATTTCCTCCCTCTGACTCTCAGGCAGTTCTTTATGCCCGATGAGGCCGTATGTTGCCAAAGCTTAATTTCTGGGCAGGATTTGTCCCGGCAGCCCTTCGTTTTCATCCCTGGAACTGATAGGTGAGGGTAGGAGCCGGAGCGATGGGGCCATTTGGATCTGGGCCTAGAGGGCCGGGGGCGGTCGTTGTGAGTTGACAGCCCCCCTCCGCTCACCCCAGCACACACACACACACACACACACAGGTCTGTGCTTCAGCAAGGGGTCTAAAATTAAACATCAGGAAGGATGCCCCAAATACATGGTATGCAAGAGATGTCCTAAAAGCTTCCTCGCTGGGTAATTTTCCAGACTAGGACAGACTTCCCCACCTGTCTGGTCAGGAGACCATAGGACTGAATGCTGGGATGGGGAGGTTGGATCCTTCAGGAAGGAGGCTGTGAGTTGCTTGGTCCGTTGTCATAGCCACTGACACTCGGAGGGCTGGGTGCTACCAGGCAACTCCCAAACTGGGGGTCCGGGGCAAGAAAAGAAGAGGACAGCCCTGCTGTTGTAAATTCAGGAGAGCCGCCCCCCTTTTGACCATTTGGTCTGGAGCCTCGACATTTCATCTTTTGCTGTAGGCAACACTCACTGTCGGGCGGAAGAAAGGGCATAGCCAGCGTGGACCGTGCCTGGCAAGGAGATGCAGAACCGGGTGTGAGCCACACTGCCCTCAGCACAACCCGCCGGCCTGCTCCTTTCTCAAGGTGCCCCCTTCTTTTCCCCCTCTGTGGTAGAGCTTTTCCGTCTCCCACCACAGGGGTCTCAGAGCAGACATCACAGTCCCACTTCACAACAAAGAGGCAAAGGCTCACAAAAGTTGTGTGACTGGTTTAAAATCTCACACCATGGAGACCAGAGCGAGTCTCAAACCCAGATCAGAGCGCTTTGCCGGGGGTGGGGGGGGGTGGTTCTTTCGAGGCTTCTGTAGCTGATTGGGGAGAACTTTTCCTCCCTAGGGAGCCTCCCCACCCCCCCATTCCTTCTCACCAGCTCCCTCTAGAGTGTGCAGCCTGCCAACATGGTCAGGGGACCCCAGAGTCATTAATGCTTTGAGTATAAGCAGGGGACCAGTCATTGAAATCAGGTAGCAGGATTTTACAAAATTAGGCAGTGATCCCTTGGAGAAATGGAAACAGCCCCCCCTCTCTGGTGTTGGGCTTCTCTGGGACTCGCTGTAAGGATTTTCTCATCTTCAGGAGCACTTGCTCTGAAGTGAGGAGGAAGGAGCCCTGGTGGAATGGAGCAGAGCAAATGATGGGGCACCCGGGGAATCTGCCCCCAGCCTCATGTGGCCTTATCTGAACGGGGTGCTGGCATCATCAGCAAGTTCCCAATTTGGTCAAGTCATCCTCGGAAGCCCAACAGGACATAGGCATGGTACCTATGCTCGTGTCTAGTTGGTACCTGACTGCTTCTCTTCTTCAGAGAGTTCAGGCTTGAGAAGTCAAGATCCCCATGGACTTACAGCCCGGCACTCAACCCTCGGGCATGCAGGGGCAGCTAGAGTCCAAGCAGCGGCCGGGCCAGAGCACACCTCTTCCTGATTTCCTGCTTTCCTCCTTTTCCTTCCACTTCCAATTCAGATGGACCAAGCACCTATTCTGTGTAAGGCACTAGGGATTAAAAGGGAGCTCAGAATAACCACCTATTGTTCATCAGCCTGGGATTTCCTCAAAGGCAGAGCATGGGGCTCTTCCTTCTCTGCTGGGTGCCCCCCCCTCAACACCCAGAGTAGAGCTCTGGAGCCAGGAGCATTTGTGATGGCTGGGTGCAAGGAGACTGGGCTCCCAGAGCTTCCCAACCCCAGGATAGCTGCCTGCCAGGACCAGATTTCCCTCAGTCCTTGGAGCCTTGTTCCCTTCCTCCCTCCGCAGAGAGACTGAGAAACCCAAGGACCTCATTACTGGGCAGTCTGGGACTAGGGCGGGGCAGTGGCTGAGCAGGGAGTCAGGGAGGCTCCTCTGAGGCATCTGTGAGACCCAGGTGCCTCTGGGTGGGACAGGGAGTCCTCAGGCCATGGAGACCCCTGGCAGGGCTTCCCGTAATTGGGTTAATGCTATAGCTCTGGAATTTAGCAATTAGAGAATATTGCAATTGGAGGTGGCATTCACCCATTACTATTGCATACATCTTAATATTGAGTGTAAGTGGTTGTAACGAGGAGCTTGGCACTAGGGAGATGAGCAAACTGAAATGAATGGAGGAATGGGATGAGGGGGCCTCTTAGATGGAGCATGGGGGTGGGATGGGGAGGACATCGCAAGTAGACTGAGGACATAACCTGGAGGGGAGACCAGGTTGGGTCGAGGCCCAGCAGCCCCCTGAAGACAGCAAGAAGAAGACTTATGGCCAAGTCAAGGAGGCTCACCTGGGCCTTGGACATGCTCCTTTAGCTTCTTATTCCCCCAAGTGATTGGGGAAGCAGCTTTTATGCTCCTTATAGAAAGGAATTCCTTTCTGATGTCTAACCTTACCTTTTTCTGCTCCACCTCAACTTCATATCCCTTGCCTCCTTCCTAGAGAGGAGGAGAGCCTGACAGGTGGCATGAAGGGACCCTGGGCATGGGCCCTGGGTGGTGGTCTCTGGGAACCCTCCTTGTCTCTCATCTCCTGTGTTTATTTGGAGAAAAGCGTATTTAGCTAACACACAGCCCTTTATCTCTATCCTCCTTGGGGCTGCTTGGCTCCCCATTTTCATTGTTAGCCATGGTAACCATATTGTGCCAACTGCCATGGACCAAAGTCATGGGCCCAGTGTTGGGGGTCTGAGATTAGATGCCAGAACCTTTGGGTTCCTGTGTGTCCACCCTGTCTGAGGGATGTACAGAGGATGAACAAGAAGCTAGCATTTCAGTGCTCTGGGATCCTGGGTGCTTCCTGGGGAAGCAGACCTGGGGGCTGAAACCCAGCCTCACCACTAGGGGCCAAGGTAAGTTAGAGTTAAGCCCCAGGAAGCACAGGGTGGCTGCGGGTTGGGTGGGAGTCAGCAGGACACTTGGAGTTAATTGAGGGAAGACAAGAGGGCTCCCTCTCCCAGTTTGACTCGCCCATGAGGAGGAAAAGGCATCACTTTAATAAGGCTGCCCTGGTTCCAGATCAATCCTGGCATTGCAGGAAGCGGAGGGGCAAGCACCACGGAGAAATTGGATTAGTTCTTTGATGCTGGCCGCTGCGCTTGCTGCTATAGGAGGCAGGGGGGACATGAGGGCTGAGCCTGCAACTGGCAGCTCGGCCCCCAGAGTTTGAGGCTTCCCAGGGAGACCCTGGTCCCCAGGCCTGGCAGGTCTCCTGCTGGTAGAAGAGCAGCAGAAGTGCCCAGGAGGAACAGACAGTAGCAAAAGCCAGGTCCTCTCCACTGCAGAGGCCGGGAGGTGTCCTCAGGTTTCCCCAGGGATATAGACGGTGAGCTCCAAAGGCACGGGGAGGAGAGGTGATGGGGAAGGCGGAGAGGTGATGCCCGACACCCCCTGGGTTCGTGCCCCACAGTTGCATGTTCTGCAGGGCATAACAGAAACAGCACCCACCATGTCCTGCCTGGGCAAGCGACTTAAACTGTCTGAGCCGCAGGGTTCTCATCTGAAAACGGAGATAGTAACACACAAGGGATACGGTCCATGGGAAGGGTACATGAGATGTCCTAGGACAGCACTTCTCAAAAGTGTGGTCTGTGGACCCCTGGGCTTCCCCAAGAATTGTTCAGGGGGAGCCATAAGGTCAAAACTATTTTCCAAATAATCCTAACGTTGTTTGCCATTTTTAATATGTTGGCAGTGATGGTCCCAAGGCCATGGGTTGAACTGCTGGTACTTTAGTGTGGATCAAGACAGGGCACCAAACTGTTCTAGGCACTGCATTCTTCCCCACCACACACCTGCTAAATAAATAAACAAATACATAAATGCCAGTTTCCCTTAAGAATTTCTTTGACGGAGGAGTAAAGATTACAAATTTTATTAAATCTTGACTCTTGAGTGCACATCTTTTTAATGTTCTTTGTGAAGAAATGAGAAGGACACATAAAGCCCTTCTTGTTTTAGAGCGTGTGGTATTTCACCCCCTTTGTGAGTCTCAGAAATGTGAAATTAATGTCCCCAAGGTCACACTGCTAGTGGGGGGCTGAATCAACATACAAACGTAGGTTAGTCCGCCCCCCTCACCCGGCCACAACATTCCCCCAGGCCACACACTGGTAAGATGGGGGAGGTCAGGCTGGACTGTGGGGTGGGGAGAACAGTCAGGCTGGACTGTGGGGGGGCAGGGTGGTCATGCTGGACTGTTGGGGGTGACGGTCAGGCTGGACTGTTGGGGGTGACAGTCAGGCTAGACTGTGGGGGGGCGGTCAGGCTGGACTGTGGGTGGGGGACAGTCAGGCTGGACTGTGGATAGATGCCCACATAGCCTGGTATTCACAGGGCTCTCTCCGGAACTGGTCATGCTGGTGGAGTCTGGACACTGGTTCTGTCCACACAGCTCTGGGGATGCAGAGGAAACCTGGATCTCAGCCCCCTTTAGAGGTGACATCTCACAGTGAGGACTGGCAGAGCTTCCCGTTGCCTATCTTGTATAGGGGATCTAAAGCTCCATATTGGACAGGACCTCCAAGGGCCACCTGGTGAGAAGTAAAATAGTCCTTAACGGTAACCCCTAAGAGTAAGGAAGTTCTTCTTTGTGTCTAGCCGTATTCCTCCTGCTGTACTGAGTCCCCATTTCCTCTTATAATACATCCTTCGCTGCCTCCTGCCAGGTGAGTCTGGGGGTCAGAAGCTGCGAGCTGGAGGCTGAGTTACAGGCTGTGTCTGCCGAGTTACAACTGCCTGTTGTAATTAAGAGTTAGCACCCTGATCGGAGAGGCTGGGAGGGCTCCTCCCTCAGCAAGGACAGGCAGTCTTCATGGCTCTTCCGTGGCTTTAGTGGCTTGGGCACTGAAGAATGTGGTCGGTTCATCCTGGGAGGACAAGTGGAGGGCAGGGCAGGGAGGCCCTGGAGGACGGTGGAGGAACCACCTTTGGATGGGGTCAGGTGTCTGCACACGCACATCTGGCCCCGCGGGGAACATGCATCTCTCAGCTCTTCAGTGGCCACAAGGCTGGGTAATTAATTGTCCTGGCACATGGCTCCTTCCCTGGCTCAGCCATCCTGGGCTGCTCATCCTGGACCAGGAATGGGAAAGACCGAAACATAGTAAAAATGGAGGCCTTCCTGGATGAGAGGGTCACCGGAGCAATTTGTCCTTTCCTGGGAGGGGGGTGAGAGCATTGAAACCCTGGAAGCTGTCCTGTGGGGTCAGTGAGCTAAAGCAGGAATTGGGTTCCTGATCCTCCACGATCTCAGTCCCCTGAATGTGTTTCTGTCCCTCTGGCTCTTCCTCTCGATCCAGGAGATGCATTGGAGACAGACCCTGGGCTTGGCAGCTAGTGGGCAGGGGAGAACTCAACAGTAAATTTGGAAGCACAGAGAGGCAGGATGGGGCAGCTTCCATAGGGCAGGTTGGTACCCCCAGGACTCTCAATTTGGGGCACAGAGCTCTGGCCTTTAACAAGCCAGACAGATTCCCAAAACAGCCCCTCCCAGAGTTCATCCCATTGCCCTACTTTCAGAGAGCATTTCCTTCTTGTCTGGGGTTTGTGACATCCTGGAGCACTTGGCTCAGACTAGGGAAGATTCACAACTCCACATAAACAAACAGATGCAAACCTACCACACGTACACACAGCTCTTGGCAGGTTGCCTGTGGGCAGTGGGGCCTCCCTCTCACATTCCTTGGAAATTGAGAATGAAATTGGATCTGAGACCTTCTCTTCAGGTTGGAGAGGACTTCTCCAGGTGACATGTGCTCTCCTTTCCCCTCCACCTGCCACTTCCCGGCTTGGCTAGGAACTGCTCTGGGCGGGGTCCTAGGCTGGAGTCTGGGGTCTGGCGCGGTCGGGGGTGGGGGTAGGGGTGGGGCGGGGCATGGCAGCTATGTGATCTGCTTGCAGATTTTGGACCTGCGGTTTCTCCATAACTATTGCTGCCTTTCCAGACCCTGTGGCTGCTGCCATCTGTGATTAGGAGCTAATGTAGGTGAAGCCTGCTTGGCTGTGGCTGTTAGCTTAGACCTTTCTGGAGGCAGCAATGATTGGGGAGGGGGTGCTGTGTTGCTCAGAAGCAGGAGGCTTCTTGGTGGGAAGGTGAATGAGACTGTGTCTGGGACCAGGGCTTGGGGCACCAGTCACTGCCCTAGTGACAGAGGGGATGTGGCAGGGGGGCGGCGGGGGGAGGGAAAAAGGTAAGAAAGCATGTAGACTCATTAAATCCTTTCACCAACAACTTGAGGTGAGGGGCTCCCCTAAAGCAGGGGGCTGCTTCACGTGGACCCCATAGTGACAAGACTCCTTTCTGTGTCCCAGTTCTCTAGCGAAGGAAAAGTTGTGACATTACCTGTTTCCTCTCCTCAGTGTTGGGGCCAAGGCAAGAAGCTGGGACCCCTAGCATTGCAGCCTCTCTTGTGTCACACTGGCCACGGCCACCCCTCCACAGGCCCCCACTCATTCATTTATTTATTCAGTCACTCATTCATGCAATGAGCATTCATGAGCAAGGCTGCAGTGGTGATAAAGGTGGTATGACCTTTATAGTCTGAGGGAAGGAGGACATTGAAGGAAAGAAACACACAATTGATTATTTGATGACAATTATGATAATCGAGGTGAAGTAAAAAGAGCTCAATGCCCCTAAGGCTTGTAATGGGGGTACCTAGCAGGGTGGGGATAGTGGGCATATGGCTACCATGACTCATGAACTCTGGAGAGCTGTAGGCTCTCCTGGGTAACTTCAGGTCACTGCCAGGGAGCTGCGAGGCAGGCTCTGGGTTGCAAAGGGCAAGGGAGTGTCTGGCTCTGCTTCTGATTCCCCCGGTGACCCTGAGCTTGTCATTTTCCCTCTTTGCATTTGTTCATTCCTCTGTAAAATGGGGATCTTTGGCTAGAAATCCCTGCAGTCCCTTCTCAGAGTCCTGGAAAAAGCATTAGAGGTGTTCAAAGGCCGAACTATAGTTCTCTTAGGGACTGAGAAAGGATTTCAGGAAGAAGGATGGGAAAGCTCCTTGGGCACTGACTCCAGAGAGCCATGGGGAGAGAACAAGCCCAGAGCCAGGGGACCATGGTTCTTTGAGGTCACAAAGGGAGGGGTGAGCACGGCAGGTGTGTCCCCAGAGTGGCTGGAATCAGCGATGGAGACATAACAGGACAGGCTGCTGTCATTGCACCAAGGGTTGGAAACGGAAGCAAGCAGGGTTTAGGTTAGACATTAGGCAGCACTTTCGTGCTTGTTGCACTGAGACATGTGGCAGGCCTGCAAGGGGATGAAGAGAAGGTGTCAGATAGGTATTCCAGAAAAGCAGAGAAAAAGCTTTTCTGTGGGAGTGTTTGTGTGGAGGTGGGGGTGGGGGTGGAGAGATGACCTTACGAGGTCTCTCCCTCAGACAAGTCCATGGATATCTTGCGTTGCCAGCGCTGCTGGATGTGTGTAAGAGGAAGATGTCAGGTCCTCTTGGAAATGAGTTTTTGAGCATAAACTATCCCCAGTTCACATCTCTCGATGACACATGTGGCTAACTGCAATTGTCACACTCAATCAAATCGAGCCCAATTACACCTTTGCTCTCTTGTCCTGCTGTAATATAAATATGGCTTCTGAGAAGTGTATTAGTTGCTGGTGATGTGATTGCTTGAGTGGCTGTGTGTGTGGCTAAGGGAGGCCAGGGTGTTTTATGTTTACGACCCAGAAACAAGGGCTGGAGATGGGCTCCTTGAGGGCACAGGATTGGGCAGCCCATGAGGCCTTCTCAGAGGACCCTGAGGCAGTCCTATCTCTATGAATGGGGGATAGATCAGATGCCATCTCAAGGGTTCTTTGTGTCCTTGGGCTTTTTTTGTTGTTATTACCCACAGTCACAGGTTCTCCATGTGTATGTAGGTGGGGTGAGTATTGCACTTGTGCGTGTCTCTGCCTCTAGATTATGAAAGGTCCAATGAAACCCTGTCCCCCACTCCCACTGAGGAAGATGCTCTTCATCTTTAGTGATTCATAATGTCAGAAAGGCAACCTAGAACATGAAGGATATTTCAGGTAGACACAAAGAGGAATTTCTGAATGGTAAATGTGGTTAGACATTGTGACAGAAAACCAAACAGATGATGTGACCTCCAAAGAGAAGAAAATCTGGGACAGGGTAGATATTTAGAAAGGATAGATTGACCGCCAAGATTCTCTGTATCCCAGGGTTCTTGAGTGTGGATGTAGATGTGCTGGAGAGAGTTGACTGTGTGCACAGTTGTTATAGTTGACTTGTATTCAATGAGTATATCACAGTGTGGGAGGAGAAGAGGAAGAGGTGGAGGAGGAGGAAGGGGAAGAGAGTAATGCTGGGCATAATAGGGCTTAGGAGAGTAAAAGCCTCTTCTTTATCAGTATTGGGATAATATTGCTGAGGTAAGGGATGGTGTGTGTGTGTGTGTGTGAACTCAGCATCAGGAGACTTCCCTTACGATAGTCAAACCTGCAACAGGGTATGTAGATGCCTGCTACCATGTGAGCAGCCCATTTAAATTCAGGATGCTGTGTGCCTCTTGCTGAAACAGCTCCTGTTTGTTTGTTTGTTTGTTTGTTTGTTTTAAGTAGGCTCTATGCCCAACACGGGGCTTAAACTCATGACCCCTGAGATCAAGAGTCATATGCTCTACCAACTGAGCCAACCAGGCACCCATAAAACAGCTCCTCTGCATGGGGTCCATTCACACATGCTGAACATTTGCTTTGCTAACAAGCCACAGTCATTCAGCCTCAATAGTGAAGAGAGTAAAGAACGAAGGGCCTTGTGAAGAATATGGCCTCTAGATTTTTTTCAGCATGGACTCCGGTTTGGGGCTCAGGCTAGACTCACCTTCTTTTTAACACAATCCTGACAGTGCATTTACTTTTTTGTAAATCCCCCACCCTCCGCTCACTTGATTCCAAGGAACCACGAAGGGTCACAGTCATGATTCTGGACTTTGGAGGTGTGACCTTGAAAGATCCTGATACCCAGTCCCCAGGCTCATAGCAGAACCTTTCAAAATCACCCCACATCTTCTGAAGACTCTCCTGTTATCTACATATCCTCCAAATTTCTTTTTTTTTTTAAAAAAAGATTTTATTTATTCATGACAGACAGAGAGAGAGAGAGAGAGAAGCAGAGGGAGAAGCAGACTCCCAAGGAGCAGGGGGCCCGATGCGGGACTCGATCCCGGGACCCTGGGATCACGACCTGAGCCGAAGGCAGACGCTCAACCATCTGAGCCACCCAGGCGCCCTCCTCCAAATTTCTTTTGGCCTTCCCTTCTGGTGACTTCTTTCTTAGAAAATTTCCCTTGGAAATTTTGAGACTAACCAGTATCAGTCATGTTATTTTCTCACTTTTAGCTTCTCTGAATCTCAGTACCTTAGAACCAGGGGCCCATACACAGTTCAAGGTGATGAAAAGAGGTAAGGAGTAGGGATGGTATACTGTCCCCTTCCCCATGCTCTTGGACATCTGCCTGTTTATCTCCTTGGAATTAGTCTTGGCTTCCTTCATGTAAATGGTCTCCTGGATTATATTATCAACTTTCCCCTGGATCTCCCATAGCACCCTTATGATGCTAGAGGCCCCAACACCGACAGTGCTTAAAAATGCAGGTCTTGAAAAAAAAATTAAAGTAAAAAAATTTAAGAAATGCAAACCGTGGCTGCTTGGGAACTGGGAGGTTCAGCACCATGGACAGAGCACTGCACCTGCGCTGGATGATCACAGGCTAAGCCCCGACTTTCCAATTTTGGAGAAAGAGGCAGGGGTGAGAGGACCATTGGTGTTGTGGAAAATTGTTATCACCCTTTATTGACTGTGAGACCTTGGCCAAGCTACCTCCTTTTCCTGGATCCCACTTTTTACTCTGTAAAATGAGAGGGATGAACTCCAAATATCCTATGAGCCTGAGCGTCTATATAATCATCTTTCCCAGGAGGTCTTTAAAAGTAGTTTTGACACGCCTGGTCTGGTTAGGGGAGGGCCAGTTTAGCTAGTAGGTGATAGGAATACATGACCTCAAATTCTGGAATCTGGCTGTGGTCTCCCAAAGTCCGTGACCTGCATCTCTCTTCAGCTTGCTGAAATGTTTAGAGCAGCGGCATCTTCCCTGTAATATTCACTATTCCAGACACCCCACTGTCCACTCCACTCATAGGCAAAACCTAGCCTGGGTTGGTGAGAGGGGAGGGATTTTGTGGTAGGGTGCAGTCATGTGAAGTTTAACTGAAGATAGAGTACTGAAATGAAGCTGGAGCTGATTGGGCATCCCTGGAGGGGAGGGAGCTATGTAGGAATTAGAGTGGAGAATCCAGTCTTCTCCGTGCTGACAGGTCAGCAGGGTGTTAGAAATGAGCCCCTCCCTTACTTGTGGGAGAGCTGGGCTGCTGTGGGAGCAGCCTACAACAGGAGGACGAAGAATGGCTGCATAGATTGGCATGGGGCCAGGTGTGGGGTAGGGTAGGCAGAGACTGGAAGCTCTTCAGAGCTCTGAGGGCTGGGGGAGCCTGTGATTGTGGGAGAGAAGATAGAGTACCAGACCGTGACTGTGTCCTTATGTGCCTGTAGGAGGACTATACCACCTTTTCAGCCTTTTGGTTCATCTGAATGGGGTCATTTCTCTGCTTCCAGGCCCCCAGAAATCCTGTAGGGGGGATGTAGCTCTTCTTTTCTATCATCTGGTTCCTTCTTTTCTCATCTTCCCTGCATCTGCATTTCTTCCCTGACCACCATATGTTTTGCTAAACCGATAATCCAAACACTCTTTGTTTCCCTGTCCAGGGCACTTAGCATGGGGGAGAATGTGTACCTGTCATCCTTTGGGTCATTAGAGAGGCAGCTCAGGCTCTACTTTCTGGGTGGGATCACTTGGAACCCTCCATAACTTACCGAACACAAAAGGGAAATTCCAGGCAATATTCAGGTTACCTTCTACCTCCCCCTTTTTGTGCTTCTCCCCTTAGAGATGTCTAGTGCCTCCCAGCTCTCCTGTGCTACCCAATCCTCTGCACTCGGGTCTGCTCACCTCATCTCCCTGTCCCTGACCCTGAGAACAGTGCAGTATGTCTTATTCCGCAGCCCCAGGCACAGAGTCAAACTGCTCTTCTGCTGAACATGGCACTCCTCCCAACAAAAAGGCGTCTGCGTGTTGAATAGGCAGTGATGCCTACCCAAAAAAGGCTGGGTAAATAATGATGGGATTCCAGGGATGGTGAAGACTGTTGGGGAACATATTTAAGGCAGTGCTCTCCTCTGTCGTTTATAACACTGCCTACTTCACCAGTGGGCAAAATCAGTTCTTGGGAGTGGAGTGGGGGCAGGAAGAGGTGGAGCAAGTCTCTTCTTTGGCAGAGGAGACTGGTGTTTACATTTGTGGGTACAATATTCTTATTGGGGGAGGGAGAACTAGGGGCTTAAACCGCTAGCAGCAAGAGTCCATTGCTCAGGTCTAGGCCTGAAAACCATTGCCCAAACAGGGAGGTGGTTTTGGGGTACAAGGCCAGCCTGGGGGAGCAAGGTGAGTCCCACAGTCTTACTGCAGTGAGCCCAAGGCTTTGGTCTTAAAGACAATCGATTCTATTTCTCATCTCCTCCTAGGCCCGGAGAGCACAAGATACATGGAGACTAATTTTGACCCACTGTGAGGAAGATAGTCCTAATAGAGCAAAAATTTGGTCTGTTTTGGGCGCAAACCAAGTGTTTCATTCAGGGCCTGGCACATGGAAGATACTCAGTAAATATTTACTGAATGAATGTTGAAGGATTAGAACTGTCCAAACACCCAGTGGCTTTTCTCAAGAGACACGAGCACCTTGTCCTGAGGTACATTCACTGTTGTTGCTGGAGGGGCTCTTGCCACACTGATGGGTTGGTCTTAAGGGCCCTTTCTCTTGAACTCTGAGAATCCATGACTCTGTGACTTCTTTTGAAAGAAAGGAGACCTTCAGAATGGGGCCAGAGCTGGCCTGACCATGGGAGTCTTTGTAAGGGACACATAACCTGGTACCTCTGGCCCAGCCACCTCTGCGACATCAACCTGCTGCCAAATACGCTTGTTGAACACGGTAAAGAGAGCGTGTCTCTTTCTCATTTCTTGGAAATCCTTATTGTGAAGCTCATGTGTGGCAGCCTCAGCTTGGCCTGTGACTTGCTTGGCCATCTGTTCAGTGGGGTGATATCCATCTGACTGCCGTGCACACTTTTCAGAGATGGGTGCTTGGTAGGACCCTAGGCGGGCCAGGGGGATGGGAGAGATGGCTGGTTGCCTTCGAGGGGGAGTGGAGGTGGGGTGGGTGTGGGTCCCATCTCCAGCTGCTCCCATGCTGCGTGCCTGGCGCTGGCCCTGATGAGGATGAATAATTGATGGTGACTAATGGATCATTGCTCCCGTATGAAATATTCAGCAGGGACTGTGGCAAGTTCATGTAATCAGATGTTTCACGCTGCCTTCCTGGTAGGTGTGGGATTCCTGGGTTTCCCTGACTCTCGGAATCATGGGGGGCGGGGGCACTTCCCCAAAGAGAAGTGGGTTTTGTGCAGAGGGTCCCGTGCAGCGGCCTTCTCAGGGTGCACTTTACAGGGAAAAGGGAGGGGCCCATAGTCCTTTATTCTGGACTTGCCTCCTTTAAGGGTAGCTGTACTGTCCGACATTCAGAATGGTGAACTACAGAGAGAATGGTTAGGGGTAAATGAGAGGCAGCGTGCATCCCCTGGGACATCTGAGAGGGAATAGTGGGATGCTGACAGCGCACAGAGGATGGGGGAGCCCCCCCTCCCACAATGCTCCTTGCCCCTGGGGTACTTAAAACAACAACCCTGTAGAATGGCCTTATTATGCAAATGAGGAAGAAGGCTCAGAGGGGTTAAGTGATTTGCCGAAGGTCAGACAGCTCTAGGGTTGTGGAGCTGGGCTTCTCCCACAGTGCCTCTCCTCAGAGCTGTGTCTACAGTGACAGTCTCTTGGCCCTTTCTCCCTACCCCAACTCTGCCTTGTCCCTTCCTCCCCTTCCCCGCTGACCCTGTGGGAATGATGTCATTGGGATGCCGGGATGGAATTACAGCGACAAGCAGCTGCACAGGGAAGGCTGGTTGGTCCCCCATGGGGGTGGGGGGTGGTGGTGGGAGTGTGTGTGTGTGTGTGTGTGTGTGTGTGTGTGTGTGTGTGTGATCAGCTCAGCAGGGAGGAGAGGAAGCCCCCTCAAGTGTATCAGAGCCATGAATTCAGGGAGGACACTGCCAGAATCGCAATGGGGGCTTGGCTCCGTGGTGGGATTGAAGAGAGTGCCTTACATTGCTGAGTCCCAGCCCACTCTGTCAATATGTGGTTGACCTTCCTGATGCTGTTCCCAGGAGCATTTAACCTTTCGTGGAGCTCCAGACCCCAACTAGAACCCATAAATCCTGACTCCCATTTGGTCTTCTCTCTGTCCCCATGTCTCCCATCCCCACCAGAAGCTGGGTGAGGGGCTGCCTGAGGGCAGAACTATAGGATGAAAACCTAACTCAGCCCACCCTCCTGAGTGCTGAAATACCCTGAGGAGAGAGAGAGGGCCAATTGCCTCTGACCATCCGTTTCCACGTCTCGCAAGCTCCTGCCACCATCAGGAAGTTCTTCCGGCTTCTAGTCCCATGCCCTCCTGCTGCAACCAAGTGTATCGCCTTGTTCTTTGGGTCTGCAGCTCTCTCCCTCCAAGGTCTCACGTAACATCACAGGCGTAGGAGATGGATGAGTAATGCTTGCTTAACAGAGAGGAAAACGCAATTCAGGATTTTGGGTTTAGAGCCAAATCCCTCTCATTTCCAACTTGACACATTTCTCCGCTCGATGCCTGGGCGCTGTCCAGGAGGCCAAATCAGAACATCTAGCAAGACTGTTCCCTGCCTCATGTAGACCCTTGGCTGTGTCGTTCCGCTGGGGCAGGCCAGTGTTATAATGACAGGGTCATCCTTGCTAAGAAACAAGTAAAAACCTCAGTGGGCTTTCACCACATTCTCTCATTTCACCCTTCAGACGCTAGGGGTAGAGGAGAAGAGTGAGGTCAGTATGGCAGATTGCATTAGCCCATTTTACAGTTGGGGAAGCGGAGACTCAGAGTTAAATGGCATGCCAGAATTCATACTGCAGTAGGAGTGTGAAAGCGTGTTTGGTGTTCTGCTCAGAAATCTAGGCCCTTGGTATGGGGAGTGACCATGACCAGAAAGCCAGGCTCCCACCTGCGAAAGTTGTCTCTGTTCTCTTGGCCTCTGCTGCAGGAGGGGCCCTGGCTGACTAGATGGGCTGCAGCATGGAGCAGGCCCATGCTGCCATCTGGGGCACTGTCCCTATTCCATTATCATTTTTTTTTTCAAAGTAGGCTCCACGCCCAGCATGGAGCCCAACACAGGGCTTGAACTCACAACCTTGAGATCAAGACCTAAGCTGAGATCAGGAGTCAGACACCTAACCCACTGAGCCACCCAGGCATCCCTTCCTATTCCATTAATATGCCCTCGGAACTGTGATGGCTGCAAAGAATATTGTTGCTTCTTTTAGCTCCAGTTCAGTGTTAGGTGCAAAGGACTTGGCAAATAGGAAGGCACGGGGGAGGGAAAGGATAGCTTTCATGCTTCAGGTTCCCAGAGGGAGATATTAATGGTATGCAAGAGGATCTCCTCTTTAAGAAAAGAAACAAACAAGGCTGTTTCTCACAGACCAGCCCCCCTCCTTGTCTGAGCCACACGTGCCTTTGGAATCCCCATCCCAGGGCTCTCTCCAGTGCCTGGCCAAGGGGGGATCCCTGTCACAGAGCTCCCTGTTCCATCCATCCGTCACTGAGCTCTCAAGCTCAGCTGAAAGGCTACAACACACCCAGAGACCTGGAGGTGGGAAGTATCCTGCGGGGATTTGAAAGGCCAGGGAGGAGGGCAAAAATACCGGCAAAGGGGCAGTGGGAGATGAGGCTGGAGGGGGACAGGCAGGAGCCACCCCCAGAAAGGCCATGAATGTTCAGTGGGAAGGATGGAGGTGAGACAGACGTGCGCTCGGGGCTCTCACTTTGCAGGGCATAAAGAATGGCCTGGAGATCGTGGTAAGAGACAGGAAGCTAGGGTTGGGGGCTTGTTAGGGGCAGTGGCCCTACAAGGTGGTGGACGAACGGACTGGGTGGAGCCGGAACTGTTCTCTGCCTCCGCCTCTCCCCCCCCCCCCACTCCAGCAGAGTGTAGGGAATGGGTGTCAGGATAACTTGTCCTTGGCTCCTTGGGGAGCCTGGGAGTGGGAAGCCCCTGCCCCAGATTAGCCTTTGCTTTCTGTCTCCTAGAGACAGAGGCATCAGGACTCCACCTCAAGAAGGAAAGAGAGATGTTGTGGCCTCACTGTTTTCCTTGAGACCCCGTCTGTCTATCTGTCTATCTAAAGTAGGGATGACAAGGAGAAGACAGGCAGAAACAGGAAGGCCACAGGGAGCACCCGTGGACCACAGTGCTAATGGGGAGCAGGGTCGAGTCCCCCTGGGCTGATCCTCTCTCTAGTGGCTGTGCCTGGCCCTGCCCCAGCGGCCCCCTAGCCGTCGCCGCGAGAGGACGAGACCTCTGTGCACCTGTGCACCCCATGCCCGGACCCCTGGAGACTGTTTCCCGGTGATCTCATTCTCCCGCCTCACTTGTGGGAACCATGCCTTCTAGCAATGTGAGCCTGTTTCCCTAGCTAATGGAACTGGGGAAATGTGCATTCATTTTTCCCCTGAGCTGTGACAGGCAATAGGAAATTTGCCCTGAAATATGCTTCAGTGTGGATTGAAATAAAACACTTGGTGTATTTTGCAACAGAGCATTAAAAAGAGATAATGTGGGGATCTCATCCAGACACCAGCTTTCAAGGGTACATTTCCCCCAGAATTCCCTCTTTCCTCCCCCTGAGCATCCCTGCATGTGGGTAGGGTGGGGTGAGGGGGTGAAATATGTGGGAAAGGAGCTGTGGAGCGTCAAGGACCCCGAAGCACAAGAGATATTGGGAGAGCTGAAACCTTGTATTTCTAGAATGATGGCGACTTTAGAAATACAGAAGAAAGAATAAGCATCTTTAAAGTTCCTGGATACCTGGGCCTGAATAATTAAATTCCATTGATTCTCTGCATTGCTAGTGGAATTCCTATTGGTGTGAGCAATGGTGCTGTTAGCATGGGGACCTGGCACGGAGGGTGGGCACTGGTGCAGATTGGGTTTTTCTCAGCACACCCCACTTCTGTTTCTTATAACCTGTAAACAGACTGTACCCAGAGAATGAATAATGCCAGCCAGGTGAATGGGAAATGGCTCTATTTTCCTTTGTTTTATTCCTTAGGAGGTAAAAGTACTGTTTGTTCAGGCAGTTACTTCCTCAGCAGGCGGGTTTGCCAGGAGAGGGCTGAATTCCCAGAGCTGGATTCTGCCAAGGGCTCTGTCTCCCTCCCTGGCAAGGTGGGACACCCCCCAAGGACACTTCTCCCTTCCCAGCTTCTGCGGGCTTCTCTTCATGCTGCTACCCTCATCCTGTCCAGACTGGTGTCCTGGCATGGCTGGGCTCCTGGTCACTCTTCAACATCCACCCCCCGCCCACTGCTTCATTAATATTCCAGGAATATCTTTTGAGCATGTCATTGCCAACCCTGCCCCCACTCAAATGCTGTTTCCCAGAGGGTGTCAGGGTGCCAGAGAGAGGGTCTGGGTGTCAATGCCAGGAGTGGGCGAGTGGGTTGGAGGTGGATCAGCTGGGATGGAGAGTTTTGTCAGAACCTCATAGCTTGGGGACAGAGGGTCAGCTCTGCAACAGATCAAGAAACATCTTAAGTTCGGGAGGGGTTGGACGAAGGGTCCACTCCCAACTGAGACCCATTATATCAGGGGGCAGGGGGCAAGAAGGAGCGGGGACACTCAGGGCCAAATTCCTGGGGACAAGGTTCTACATACGCTCTCTTTTTAAAAACTTTTGACTGAAATATAATATAAACACAGAAAAGCGCACAGATCATAAGTGTATAGTTGGATGAAATTCACAAACGAAACACGCCTGTGTAACCTGCGGCCAGACCAGGAGATAGAACATTGCCAGCACCCCAGAGGGAGGAGACGGCACCAGGTGAATGAGAAATGCCTCATTTCTCCAGCCACGGTTTCTAGCACTATAGATTAGTCTTTGAGCTGGAATAATGCATTTCAGAATGCACTCACCTGTGCTGTCTTCCACTTCACGTTGTTTGTGACATTAACCATGTCATTGTCTGTACTTGCAGTTTGTTTCTTCTCATTGCTGTGTCACATTCCATTATGACAATGTACCTCAATTTATTTGTCCATTCCATTATTAATGACATTTAGTTAGTTTCTAGTCTGGGGTTATGATGAATAGTGCTGCTGTGAGCTTATTTCTCTGTGCCTTTTGATAAACACATTTTCTCTCGCTGGGTCTTGGGGTCCATGTGTGTCTTGTCATTGGAGGCTATGCGTTTTCCAGAATGCTCTTGACAGTTTATACTCCTGCCAGCAGTGATGGCAGTGATCACTGCTGCCCCATATGACCGACACTTAGTACTTTCTGTCTTTTTATTTTAGCCATGCTGGTGGGCGTTTGTGTTATCTCCTTTTGATTTCAGTGTACATGTCCCCGATGACTGAAAAAAGATGAGCTTCTTCCCATGTACTTGTTGGCCATTTGGACATCTTTTTTTAAAGTTGCTATTTAAATCTTCTGCTCATTTTTCTACTGGGTTGTCTGTCTTTTTCTTGTTGATTTGTGGGCATCGTGCCTACTTCTCTTAAAGGCCCAGGCCCGGATCCTTCACTTGTGCTCTTCTTCCGAAAGCCGAAGAGCTGGGTGGGGTAGTTTGGGAAGCCAGGATCTGGCTGGTTAATTGCATATTCCTTGGTTTCCATCATCATTTCCCTGTTGGATCCAGTTTGCTGCTTAGTGTCTAGTGTCCACGCTTAGCCCCACATCAGCTCTCTGGATTTATCCCTCACTCCCCCTGCTCAGAAACCCGGACTGGATCAGATCAGACCATACCCCAGCCCCAGATCCACTCTCTGCTTCCCACCTCTGGGCCTTTGCTCTGGCACGCTCTTCACGCCGAATGCTTTCTGGGAGCCTTTTGGGGTATTCAAATCCATGTGCTGCCCCAGCCCCATTCAGATGACATCCCCCCTCTTCTGTGAAGCCTTTTCCAGCTCCAGCAACTCACCATGACGCTTGGCCTTGACGCTTGGCCCTTCATGTCTGTTGGCCTCCTTTAGCAATTGATATTTTGTCTTGTGACACCTCTTCTACTGTTGTTTTATTTTGTTGTTTAACTTTTTGTGTGTTTCTGCCCAATCTCCCTGAGTTGGTGGTGTCACTGTGTTTCCTCAGCACCTGGCACACCGTGGGTGCTTATTTGAGCCAGGAAAGGGGAGGGGGCAGTCAGAAGTCAGGTCACTGGGCAACCTCGTCATGCTTCCTTCACCCTCTCTGCGTATCCACCTGTCAGGTCGCTCGGTCAACCTGAGTGTTTTCTGTGCCTCTGCTAGGTGCTGGCTCTGTGCTGGAAGCTGGGTAGGATGTAGCAACAAGCAGTACCTCCTTTCCATGAGTTCACTCTCCTGGGGGAGACGAACTGGGGCCCAGGAGCTGTGGAGGTGGTATGAGAGCAAACGTGGGATGGGCTGATTCTGGGTGACATGGTCTGGGGGAGAAGCCTGAGGTCACTGCCAGGCTGTGGCCCCAACCTCATTAGGAGGTGCTATAATCAGAAGGCTCCACCGCTGACTAGTTGATGGGGTGGCTGATGAGGTCACTGTCCCCGATCTGATCTCTCAGGAAAGCAGCATCGCTCACCTCTGCTTCATGCACCCCACTCCCCACCTCACAGGGGAGGCTGTGCTAGGAGATGGGAATTCTTCACTTCCTGCCACTTCAGTGTGCTTATTAGTGCTGTAGCTGGGGGCAAAGGGGGCTGTTGGGGGGACAGGGATAGCTCCTTGCCACACATTCCCCACAGCTGGGAACAGTCATCAAAGTAGCCATAAAAGGCCCTGCCGTCCCCTCTCCTTCCCTCCCAGGACCCTGCTGCCCCCACTCTGGAGGGTGACTCATTCTGCTCCCATCTGGGCCCCCCTTTAGGGCTGAAGATCCTACTCTGGTCTGAACCCTTTCCTCAGCTCTGGAGGCTGACGGGCTTTCAGTGGGACCTCTTAGAGATTTCACTTAACGGTTCCTGAGTGCTCCTGTCTGCCGGCCACGCCTGGAGAAGTTAAGGACCCCGCTCTGGGGATTTCTCCTGTTAAATAAGACGTGACACCGGTGGGGAGGCAGAGTATTCTCTGCAGCGGCCAGCTCGCACTTCTCATCTCCTGTTCCGGGGACTCTTCCCTCTAGCTCGCTCCCACCCTCTGGGGCCCCTGGGCCTGGGAGGATCCCGGGGGCCACCTTGGAGTTAGGCCAGTGGGTAGAGCGGGGCTCGAGAAGGCTCTGAGTGTGGTGGGCTCCCGATGCCCGGTGGCCATGGCTGGGGGTGGGGTGTGTGTGTGTCACTGGAGCTGGGTGTGGCCAGGAGTCGGGCTGGGACCTGGCGGAGTCGAAAGATCTCACACCCTGCTGAGGCACTGGCCAGGCTGCATTGGCTCTGCCAGTACCACCCACGTTGGAGGGAGGGACTTGGACATGACGCCATCTTGGAGGCATAATGGTGGGCTCCAGGCACCAGGAGTGGGAATGGGACAGCTGTTTTCGCCAAGGGCTCTTCTCTTTCTCCTCAAGTCATCGAGAGCATAGCTCAGTGCCAGTTGCCCGGGGCCCACAGCATTCAATGGAGCCCACAGAAATCCATGTGCTCACTCAGGAGCAGTGGATCATTCCACCTCGTTCCTCTTGGACAACACTAAGTGTGTTTGCTATTGGCTAGGGCTTCGGTTCTCTGGGAATATTTTCAGATGGAGAGAAGCAGGGGCAGCGGGCAGCGAGGAAGAAGCTGAGAATGTGCGGGAACAATGCAAATTCTGTGGTTAAGTAGGATTTGGGGTTGCTCTCCTCTCAGGCACCTCCCTCCCCACCTTCTTGCTCCATCGCTTCCGACAGTGACACATTTCATCACCAACAGGTTCTACATAGTGAAAGGAAGAATCATTCACAAAGATTCCATAGGTAGGTCCTATTTGCTAGACCCCCTAGAGGCAGAAGCTCGCATGTTCCGGTTTCCTATTTTAGCAACAATTACATAATGGCCCATATTAATTAGAATCCTCTGAATTTTCATGTTTGATTTAAGGAAGCTCTATATTTAGCCAAAATGTATGGAGCCCCAACTCCATACACTCCATATCCACTGTGTTGGTTTCTGGGATACTGAGATGATCCTGGCCCCAGCTCTCAGAGAGCCCATATCCCAGGGAAACTGATACACAAGATGGTATCTCAGTTCAGCAAGATGATGTTCAGAAGGATGGAAATACTAGGCAGGACCTGGTGGCTGGCAGGGGGAGGTGACATTCCATAAATGTGAAGGAGAAGTAGAAATCACTTGTTGAATAGAGTGTCCTAGGTGGAGGGAACGTGATGGATACAAGTGGAAAGGCATGATTAGTGCCGAGGGCTTTCTGGGGTATGCACTGAAGTTGGGGCCTGGTTGGGAATGAGGCCAGATCGTGAAGGACCCTGCATGGCAGGCTGAGGAGTTTGGGCTTAATGCCTTGCCGGATAATAAGCAGGGGTGTGATAAGACCAGACGTGCATTTTAGAAACTTCACTCTGGCAGAGGTATGATTCCTGGTTTGAAGGGGGGCAAGGCAGAAGGCAGGGAAAGCGGCTAGGAGATAATTGTGGAATGTAGGTGAGAAGCGATGAGGCCTGGGCCTCTGGGAGTTGGAGTCTGCATTCGAGAGCTAATTAGGAAGAATAATGCACCAAACCTGATAACCAATTATAAGTGGGAGGCAGAGGGGAAGGAGGCTGGGAATGATCCCTGAGCCTCTGAATCAGGCAATGAGTGAATGACCATGGCACTGTGCACTAGAAGGGAAGTGGGGGAGGAAGGATGGGTTTAATTTGAGAGATGAGAATGAATTCAGTTTGGGATGGAGTGAGTTCGGAGTGCCCCTGGGGCATCTGTGTGGAAATTACAGATAAACAGCTGCAAGTATGAGTCTAGTGCTCAGGAGAGGCGAGGATGGGGGCTGCTGAGGACGAGATGTCAAGGGAAGGTGCAGGAGGGAAGGGGGTGGGGGTGTCTGCCCCCGCAGGACAGGCATGGTGGGGGAGCAGTGGCAGCAGAACAGGAGATGGGTTGTTGCCCCAGAGCGCTGCCAGGGCGGGGGGAGGTAAAGCGGTTGCGGCCACTGTGGATGCCAGTGAGGTCAAGCAAAGCAGGGACCGGAAGTGTCCCTGAGAACTGGCAATTCCGGGGCCACTGCCAGAGCCAGACCCTGTCAGATTATAGTGCCAGTAGATCAGTGATGTTGCAACAGGTGAAGGCGTGTGTTTGTGTTGGGAAGAAGAGATATATGTGAGTGGCCAGAGGTTGTGTGTGTGTTTAAATTTATCAATGGAATAAACTTGAGCTTACCTGTAGGTGGAAAAGGCAAAGCAAGTGGAAGATAGAAGAGCCACTGGGGAGAGGTGAGGAGCAGGACCATGGTGGGGAAGTATGGGGAGAAGGGTGCGGGGACACCGGCTCACGCTGGAGTAAGGCCAGTCCTTGCCTGGGAGACTGGGGTGGGGCAGGGAGGAAGCCCTGGAGATGGAGACCCACTTAGGATCCCAGAGGGAGAGACTAACAAGGAAGTTGTGGGACTGTGGGGGAGCCTCGGAATGAAAAGAAAAAAGAAGGGAAGAGGCAGAGGTGCCTTGAGAGACATGGTCTCAGTCTCCAGATCACAGCCTCTGTATCTGGATTCACATGGGTCATAGAATCAATCTTGAAAGGTTGCCATATTTGAAAAAAAAATTGTTTTTGGAAAATTAAAATAGCAGAAAAACATGACAAACATCCGTGTTCACAGAATAACAACGTTTAATGTTTGTCAGTCTTTTTTCTATATATTTAAAAACAATACAAATAATGAATGCCCACACTATCCTTTATGAAAATATGTGTCGTTGGAACACATCACAGATGATGCTAGGATCCCCTTTGGAGTGTCCCCTCCAATCCCACTCCCTGTCCACTTCTTCGAAGGCAGCCATGAGGATTTTGCTGTGCAGACTTCATAAACTGTGTAGCGTTGGGTTTTGTGTGTTGTATCAGTTATCCGGTACAGCAGCTGACCTGATGGGACTTGATAAAATGCCTGAGAACCAACCACCCCAAACTAGCGTCTTAAAACACCAAGCACCTACTTTGCTGAGACATCTGAAATTTGAGCAGGGATCAGCAGGGACGGTTCATCGTGGCCTCACATGGTGTCAGCTTGACTGAGGCCTGGAGAGTCCACTTCAAGATGGCCCATTCACATGGCCAGCAAGTTGGTGCTAGCTGTAGCTGGGAGTTCAGTAGACGCTGTGTAGGCTGGGGACCTCTGCTCTTCTCCATATGAACCCTCCATGGGTTGCTTGAGCTTCCTCACAGCATGGGGGCTGGGTTCCAAGAGTAAGTGTCCTAAGAGAACAAAGCAGAAATGTATTACATTTTTATTACCTAGCCTTAGTCACATGGCAACACTTCTGCCATAATTTATTGGTTGAAGCAATCACTGAATCCACCCAGTTTCAAAATGAGGGGACACAGATGGACAGGGGACACATTGACTGTCAATGTCAGAGTCACATTGTAAGAAGAGTATGTTGGATGGGGGGTAACAGTCTGCCACAAGTGTGTTTAATACTTTGACCTAAACAGAATTTTATAGTCTATGTTCTTCTTTCCCTTGCTTTTCTTGCTCAGCATCATGTTGTGAAATTTAGAGCCGAACTTACTGGTTTTTTTTTTAAAGATTTTACTTATTTATTTGACAGAGAGAGAGACAATGAGAGAAGGAACACAAGCAGGGGGAGTGGGAGTGGGGGAAGCAGGCCTCCCACTGAGCAGGGAGCCCAACGCGGAGCTCGATCCCAGGACCCTGGGATCCTGACCTGAGCTGAAGGCAGATGCTTAAGGACTGAGCCACCCAGGCGCCCTGGAACTTACTTTTTAATACATGTCGTAGCTGGCGTTCAGGTTCAGGGAGTGAGGGAGAGCCATTAGCAATATTATGGGTTTGGTTTCAGCATAGCCTTGTATTAGTAAAGCCAAATGCTCACCTGGTGGAAACTCTTGCTGTGATGAGAGCTGTTATAGCCAAAGGGCTGAGCCTGGCTGTCTGTTGTGAAATGCCAGACTCTCGCCACTTGTTCAAATATAAGTCTCAGCAAGACAAGGCAAAGAGAAACGTAGTCAATATGAATTGAGTGCGAGTCTGTATGCTAGGAATTGTAAGGCTGGCAAAGAAATATAAGGCAGGGTTCTCGCCCTTGAGAAACCAGTAATCTGTCAGAGGAGACAAACACCCATGGCGATGACGAGGTTTGTAAGTGGAGTTCAGAGGGTGTGATCAGCATGGGTTGAGAGTTAGGAGCCAGCTTTGGGTGGGACGTTCTGCCCCTGGGCTCCTCCAGGCTAGGGTGGTTCTCACCCAGCTTCCTGTTCCCAGTCTCCTGAAGGGCACCTGGCTCCCTAAATACATGTTGAATGCAGGGTTGGGAGTTGGTGGGGGGAGGGGGGGAAGACATGCATTCCATGGCAGGGGCCGTGACCTGGGCACCCGGGTGGGAGTGACAGCGAGTCACCTGCATGGCTGCAGGAATGGGAAAAGCAGTGGCCTTGGAGAGACTGGCCTTTGTAGTGAGTCATGATGGGATGGAACGTGGTTCTGCCACTTCCTCGTGGGATGACTGGGGACAAGTTATTTAGTCTCTCTGCTGTAAACTAGGCAGACTAGGAGCGATGACTGCTATGCAGGCGAAGGCCAGGTGACAGGTGGCTGGAACCTCAATTGAAGAGCTTTATTTTTGTCCTATAAGTGTTGTTTCAGGTTATCAACCTGGCTGGCTTGACCCGGTAAAGGAAGTAGGGGCAGCTGGAGCCAGACCAGCCAGGAGGCCACGAGAGAAGCCCATTTGGGTGTCAGCGGATGACTGTGTTTCATCCTAAAACACTGGAAGTCCTTCCTGCTCTGTGTTCAGGACCTCCAGTGATGACAACTGCAGATGAATATATACCCTTGGGGTGAGAAAGTGCAAAGTGCAGCCTTTACTGGTCGGCCGTGCCTGCAGCTCTCGGGAATGCCTTTGTTCTGCCCCCAACACAACCATGTGTCCTGGTCAAATATTCTCGGCTCTCTGGACTTTGTGTTCCTAGTCGGGGCATAATTTTATGTTTTTGAAAATTGATTGTGTGTCTCCCCCACTAGTCTGTAAGCTCAATGAGAGCAGGGCCTATGAGCATGTCCCCAGGGTGTGTTAGAGTGTCTGGTAGGAGCCCAGTAAATATTTGTTGAAAGGAAGACTGTATATTAAATATATGGTAATAGAGACTCATTCTAATTCATGTGCCCCAAATCCACAGATATTCACTGCATCTTATTTTTCCTTATATATATCGCATGGTTGCACATGTAAAGTCCTTCGTTCAGCAGATCCTTACTGAGCCATTCCTAGGTGCCAAGCACTGTTCTGGGGGTATAGACATAAACAAGAAGTCAGTGGCCCCCTCTCTGCCGCTTGCATTTCTGTGGAAGGCAGGGACAGATAGTAAACAAGGTAAATACATGAGCAAGATAATTTCAGATGGTAGTAAGTGCTCTGAAGAAAACAAAATGGTGATATAATGAGGAGTGAACTCCAAAGAGGAGACATTTGAGCTGAGACCAGGGCCATAGACTGAGTCCTTGTGTTCCCTCCCAAATTCGTATGTTGAAACTTAATCCCTAATATGATGGTGTTGGCGGGGGCTCTGGGGGAGGTGGGTGACTGCATCATGAGAACAGAGCCCTCATGAATGGGATCAGTGCCCTTATAAAGGAGACCCCTAAGAAGTCCCTTGTTCCTTCCGCCGTGTGAAGACACAGCAAAAAGACAGCCATCTGTGAACAGGAAGCAGGCCCTCACCAGATACTGAATCTGCTGGCACCTTGATCTTGGGCTTCCCAGCCTCCAGAAACATATTTCTGATTTGAAGCCACGCAGTCTATGGTATTTTTATAGGAGCCCGAACAGACTAACACATCTGGGGGGGGAGGTGGAAGAAGAGGTGAAGGGCCTGCGGGGCAGAGCCTACAGTCTGAGGGACCCTCAAGTATAATGGTATAATGGTAGAAGTATAATGGTAGAAGCCAGTGTGGTGGGTGGAGGAAACACTAGGGAGCTGGTATGACCAGAGCAGTGCAGGAAAGGGGTGCCCGCAGGACGTGGAGGTCAGTGTGGTGGACAGGCCGGACCACACAAGACCTTCAAGGTCCGATTAAGGAGTTGGGATTTCATACTAAGTGCACTGGGAACTCTTGGAGAGTTTTAAGTGGGGGAGAGATAATGTGGCTCACTGTTTAAGAGGAATCCTCTGGTTGGTAATGGACCATACTCCTATGGGTTATACAGATACAGGTGTGGGACTGAACATGCATGATCATGATATGCACACACCATCATCGGTTAAAGCTCATCTTCCTACATTCGTCTATGGATACATATAACATCATACTATATAGACTTTCCCACTCTTCCATGCAGATGTTCACCTGCTCAGATATACCATGCTGACACCTGGGCATAGGCATAGTTAAATACACCTGTGCTCTCACAGCCTTCACTCGAGGATGCTCACACACCAACCTGCCCACACAGGACTTCCCATGGTACACACAAATTTCACGTCTGCATCAACACACATACCTACATTCGCTCCTACCCAGAGTCAGCCAACTCTTGCCGCCCATCACCCAAGCAATCTCATCCAGGTTTCTAATGGCAAATGAGATCAGAACTCTATGAGGAATTGTCCTCTCTGTTGAGCATGAATGTGCTAAATAAATCTCCCTGCCTCGAATAAATCTTGTACAGATGTAGAAAATGCATTAAAGTCTGAACAACTAGAGGTGGCTGGAGATGGTGGTGGGAACAGAGTAGTAAATCTGTGAGGCGAGAGGGCGTGCCAGCAGCTGGGGCTGTCCCTTTGCCCAAGAGCAGGGAAGTGGGCTGGGAGTGTGGGCGAGTCTGCTTCCCGGAGGTCACCCCAAGGTGCCCGTGGCTTCCTGCCCTGGGTGATGCACCTGTCACCTGGCGCTGTCTGGACCTCCCCCAAGGATAGGGGTGAGTGTCGGTCTTCTTGACATAGAAATATCCGTATCTTTTGATCCATTCTGGGAGGAGAAGTGCTAGTTGAGTCAAAACTCACTTCAAACTGTTTTTGGAACCTCTAGACAACACATCCATATATTTTGGGGGCCTGATTGGATACAGATTGCTGATTCTTTCCTGGAAAGTCACTGAGGCTCCAGGCCCATGGTTTTATAATATTATTTGGGCTCTTTCCACCTACTTTTTTAACTTACATCTTCCGACGCTGAAGTTGACCTGCCACACAGTCTCGTGAGATTCATCCTGCTGTTTATTCTAGAAGAGTTCTCATTCCTATCTCTAAGCAAGACTTAATCCTACCGATTGCTAAGACATCTGCCTCTTCCTGGTTGGTTTGTTAAAATGTTCCATAAATCCAGGTCCACCCCACCATCTATACTTGGCGGACTCACATTTCTCATTTCCTCTCGTTTCCTATCCCCAAGATTTTCTTTTCTCCCTTCCTCCACATCCATGGGCCCAGATGTCCAGGCAAGGAGTGAAAAGTGTCTTCACTCAGCTTACATCCTAGCAAACACCTGGATATCATGAGACAAATGGCATCTGTACTGCTTTCCTGACTCTTGGTTTGCTTGCTTTGACTCTATATTTTTAAGACTTTTTTCTTCAGTTTTCTGCAGTTTCTCTATGAGATGTCCAGATGTGAATTTCAGTTCCTATTTTCCGATTGGGCTTTGCTGGGGTCCTTGAATCTGTGGATTGACAATCTCTTATCAGTTCTAAGCATCAGCCCCGGATATCTTTCTCAGTCTTTATTTCTTCAAATATCACCTCTGCCCCTTCAGCTCTTTTTTTTTTTTCTTACTATACTTCCAATGAAATAGATGTTTTCTTCTCACTTTCCTCTAGGTCTCTTCCCCTGTCTTCCCCATTTGCCGAGTTTTTGCCACTGTGCACTGGATCGTTTCTTCTGATCGATCCTCTACTTCATCAATTTCCTGTTCAGCTGTGTGAAACCTGTGGTTAAATCTGCCCACTGAATTCTTATTTTCAGTTATTTTATTTATCACTTAGAAGCTTTACATTTCATTCTTTCAGAAATATTCTATGGTACTTTCTATAGTTTTCGGTTCCCTGCTGAAATTACCAAGGTTGGCTTTTTATTGGCTTGAACATAGCAAACAGTGGTTTCATAATCAGCATCTGCTAATTCTCATTCCCAGAATGCCTGTGGGTCTCTTTCTGTTATCTGTTGTGCCTGCCCATTCTTATTCAAGGTGTCTTGTTTCCTGGCGCATCTGATTTTCTTCAATGCTGTGCTAATAAGCACTGTATTGGACAAATTGTATGCTATCTTCCCCTAGAGGGGATTTTTGTTTGCTTCCGCAGGCTGCCTAGGGGCATTCCTGGAGCAGGGTACCTTAATTCAAGTTCAGGCCTTAGGTTTCCTTAATCAGAGTGTGAGAAGTCAGACCAGATGTCTCATTCTGAAATGCATTTAAAGGATGAGACCATAGTTTAAAACAATAGGTAGTTTATCACAGTCCCACTTTGGTGGGCCCTCGGCATTGACTTTTATTTCCCCAACTGAGGGAGGCTGCCAAAGGGGCAGAGGTGCTGTACTCAGTTTCTCAGCGGTATCCTCCTGATGGACACATGCCCTCAGGACAAAAGTGGCTTTTCTTCCAGACCTATGTCTGCAGGTTTTTCTTGTCTTCTAGACTTTGGCTCAGGGCCTCCTCATTATCTGGTTAGGTCTTTGATGCTTTTAAGATGATTTTATGGTGGGATTCCTGGCTGGCTCAGTCCGAGGAACGTGTGACTCTTGATCTCAGGGTCGTGAGTTCAAGCCCCACTTTGGATGTACAGATTACTTAAATAAATGAAGCTTTTTTTAAAAAGATGATTTTGTATGTCATCATGCTTTTCTTAGTTGTCTTCAGTGGGAGGGTTGATCTAAACTCCCTAATTTCCCTTTGCTAAAAGTGGATCCCTCTGTTTTGGCCTGTGCATGCTTGGCCCCCCAGAGCCCCGTGGCCATGACTAGGATGGTGTCCCAGAGCTGTGAGCTTGTCCCACGCAAGCAGGAGCAGTGACACTTCTCTCCAACTCTGAGGTCACAGGTTATAGGTCTGGCTCTGGTCTTCACTCTTCCCCAAACTTCTTAGTTGTTTTTTTTTTTTTTTTTTTTTTGAGGAGTCACGGAGGATGGTCACAGCTTTGTTTGTGAAAGGGGGGACTCCTCATGTGTCTTGTCTGCATGTGCACTGGTTGAGGACTCGTGTGGCTGGTGTGAAGCTGTGGGGGACAAGTGAGTGGGGCCTTTATGTTTGGTTGCTCTGACTGCTTCATGAGACCAGCTGATGTCCCAGGGAAATGATGGGTCATTTAGCACAACCGATTGGTTCTTTGACTGGACTCACCTAGATCAGCGCTGACCACGTGAGCAGACAGGTTCAGCTGGCCTGTCCATCACGGGGAGGCCTTGGTATGGTGCACATTTGGGGTCCAGAAAGGGGAGGAAGAGTCTGTGAAGGGAAGTCACATTTCAACTCAGCCTCCCCATTCACAGGCCATTGAATACGTTGCTTCTTCTGTTTTATCAGCGATACCTGTGGCTGGGTATGGCTTCTTCAGAGCCTACATTGATCAGAACTGGGACATGAAAGACATGGGACATGAAAGAACTGGGACAAACAAAGGATGGATTTTAATGCAGAGCAGCGACCAGGGCTGTCAAAGGTGCCTTCTTTTTACCCTGCTTCCTTCACCACGGCCTTCAAACGTCAGGTGCGAGAGGGTTAAGTCACCCATCCCGTCCCACTCATGCTTTTCAAATCCAGACTTGGCCATTATAAATGGCCATGCCCACATTATGCTCGCAAGCTCCCAGGGAGTGCAGTAATTAATCTTGGCAGGAACTTCATTAATCTTGATTTAGTGCCCAATGTACTTGCATCCCCCTTCCTCTTCATTTTTCTACACAGTGAATGGCTCAAAGAAGAATGTTATTCCTGGTGATGGCTAGCTGGGGAACAGGGGGTTCTGGGATTTTTCAGCTACTTGGCGCCTCAGGTGCCTCACCCCAGTGTTGAGCCAGTAGCTCACTGAGTGTGAAAGGACATTTGGCAATGTAGGGGTTAAAGAGTTAAGTGCCCAATTCTCCCACTTTTCTATTAGCTGCAACCCTGTTCTCTCTGGAGGTTTCTGAGCTTCTGGAATGATAACATGTCCTCAGTTCCTTCTCCATCTGCTCCAGAGCTCCTGTGAGGTGGAGTCCCTCACAGGACCTGGCAGTCTGCAGGGGAGCTAAATTCTTACATTCCAGCATTACCCTAAACAGTGAAAACCCCCTCCCTCATTACCTCTGGCTCAGAGCATGAGGGTGTTCTCTGGGTCTCCCTCCTTTCTGGGGCTACTATGGGCCCTTCTCCCTCCTGAGTGCCACCATATGTATCTGAGAATAAAGGTAAGCGAATTAATGCTTGGGGTGGAGTATGGCGCCCACATTCACTGGGTCTGAACCTGCAAGCCTTGTATTCATCAGACCTTCTCCTTCCACATCAACTAGGAAAGGCTGTCACCAGGCAGATGGTGGTACTTTAGTTATTCCCTGATCTGAAAGGCCAGGGCTCCTGGGTAAGTAGACTGGGTGAGGGGAGCATATGTGTGTCCATCCACTCAACTGTGGTTCTTAAAATCTATTAAAAGTAAGGATTAAACCTTAGCTAGTATTTCTCAATGGTGTTTTAACACACAATTCAATGCAAAATTTAAAGAGATGCAAAGACTTTGGCTAGTTATGTGATCTAATTTTGTATTAGTAGCTGATATTTTCATGGCTTGTGTGGAATTAATGCACTCTGAATTTATTCATGGAGCTCAAGACTTTCAGAATCAGCAACGGGTTCCAAAATTTCTGAAGGCTTGACTAAAATGAGATACAAACAGATACCTAACCACCATGTTTTTTTCCTCCATTTGGCCATTTTTCCTTACATCCTTTCTACCTGACTTAACTCTTCTTGGCTTCTGCTTCAAGAAATACATGTGGCTTCAAAATGAAAGCCATCAGGTTCCCCAGGTACCCTTCGGCAGTGCCTTAACTCCCTTCTTTGAGGTGATGCCTCGTACAGTGGTAGAACCATACAGACCCAAGCCCAAATCCTGGCTCTGCCCTCGACAGCCATGAGCTCTTCCACTGGTTACTTAAACTTGTTTCCTTTGGAAAATTGGAAGAGTAATGTCTGCCTCTCAGAAATGCTCCAAGGGGTAAATAGAATAATGCACATAAAATACCTGGCATGTGGAGAGCACATGATAAATGGGTGTTGTCCTTATGATAGTTTCCCCAAATGAAGGTTGCTCTTTATTTATCCCAGAGTCTTTAAACCTTGTAAATCTTTGAATAATTCCACCTCTAACCATCACTAGCAGCCTTCATTCACAACAAACTAACTACAGAATAAAGTTAGAATCCAGGTTCTATTTTTGTGCTTGTTTGAGTAATATGCTGTAAACTTTATAAACCATGTTTACATAGATTACTCTGTTCACCTCCCACATCACTCCTGAGAGTTCTAGACCACAGTAAAAACATTTAAAGCAGATATTATATGTTCTAGCTGCAGTGTAAATGTGTGTGTCTGAGTGTACAAATGGATGAGTATGTGAGTGGATGATTATTTACATGTGTCTGTGAATAGGAGGGGCAGTTGTCAGAGATATATTCCATACCTTTATATTCTGGGTGGACTCCCGGTCTCCTGCCTCTATTCTGTTCACAACAAGGGGTCCACCTCCATCCCTCTGTAGGCTGTTGAGCTGCTCCATGAGCTTTGATGGTGCTAGGAGGAAGAGATGCCTGGAAATATCTGAGAAGCCTGCTGTGGGCTTGGTGAATTGCTCTCGTGGGGCTTATTTAGAATGGCCAATATAAACTAAAGCATCAATACCTCTTTCTTTTTGGCAATAGCCATACAGACAATACAACTACAACACATACAACTACAATAACAACGTACACACACACACACACACACACACACACACACACACACACACACACACAACTTGTTGGTTGTTTGCCTGCCCTGGATCCGCTACCCGCCCTTTTCTCTGCTCTGACAGCGGGAACTACATTTCCCAAGCTCCTTTGCTAACTGGCATCTGGGCCAGTTCAGCCAAAGGTAGACTGGAGGGCTAGAGGGGCATGTCTCCCTTTGCCTCAGGAGGCCTCTCTGGCAGCACCTGTGTCTCCCCTATGGCTCTAGTTCCTAATAGATGGCCCCAGATTCTGGGTCCTAATGGTACCACCTCCTCCTGCTTTCCCTGTACCAGCTCTAGGAGTGGCCATGGTTTCTTCCTTTTGTTTTTCTTTGCAATAAATCTTTTCCCCTATTTGGCTTCTGTCCTTTGAACTCTCCCTTCTTTTGATATATGTGTTAGACATAAAGAAGATGTAGAATCCTAGGGGGTCATAATCTCTGCAGGATTTCTCTGCGGGGTACCAGTCTGTCCCAGTTTCCTGGATGGGAGATTTCTCTGGGTGAAGAGAATTTTACCATTTCAACAAGCAGATTAGAGAGCCAGATTCTGGTGAAACTACCAGTCAAGCTGTCAGATCACCAGAGAAATTTAAGTTAAATTAGTTGTTTGGCATCATGAAGGCCAGGGACCAGGTAATCTTTTCTCCTACTGAGAGCTGCTGACACAACTAACTCATTTTAGTGAGCTTTTTAAGGAAATAAATTTGTGTCCCATTTATCTGCTTCTTAAACTAGGAATTGTGAACACAAAAGCCTATCAAATAAGCACAAAAAATAACAAAAATATAAATTTTGGACTGATGACCAGTTAATGTGGATAGACAAAGAACAAGGGAGCGAGGCACAAGTGGGGAGGGAAGAGAGACATGCTCAGAGGCCCTAATGTACAGAACAAGACAGAAATATAGAGAAATACATATAATTTGCCTAATGATGCCTCTCTTCTGTGGCCTTTCAGGATATCACACCTAAAGACTTAAGTAGTTTTATTTCCCAGCTATAAGTATAGACTCTAACTGAAGGCCCATGACATGGATCCCTAAACTTCTCTGTGGCTTTAGTCCAGTATAGAAACACATGTTTATCTGCCTGCCTCCCCTGACAAGTACCTGGAGCTCAGGAACCTTGTCATGTGTCCTCAGTCCAGGGATGAGGACATAGTAGGTGCTCATATGTTTTTTTAAAAGTAATCTCTACTCCCAACATGGGGCTCAAACTCATGACCCCAAGATCAAGAGTCACATGCTCCACTGACTGAGCCAGCCAGTGTCCTGGTGCTCATATTTTTTTGATGAATGTCACAGAAAGGGAATCAGAGAGCTGAAAAGCAGTGTAAGAAGTTATTTGGTTCAGCCTCTCCCCGGTCCAGGCATAACCTTTTGACTTCCTGCTGTCTGTAAGAGGTAGTAGCAGAGATTCTCCTTTTTTATTCTTTTTTTGCAATTTTCCTTTTTTACTTTACCATGTTCATCCCAGAGACAAACTCATTATTCTCTTAGAAGGCAGGAGAATTTCTTAGAACAGGAGACTGGGGGAAGGATAAGAACAGAAGACATAAATAACCTTTAAATGATTTTATTTTATTTTTTTGAAAGATTTTATTTATTTATTTGACAGAGAGAGAGACACGACAAGAGAGGGAACACAAGCAGGGGGAGTGGGAGAGGGAGAAGCAGGCTTCCCGCTGAGCAGGGAGCCCGACGCGGGGCTCGATCCCAGGACCCCGGGATCATGACCTGAGCCGAAGGCAGACACTTAACGACTGAGCCACCCAGGCGCCCCTATTTTATTTATTTATTTATTTATTTATTTAGTGCAAAAAGGTGTTTTTATTAAAGCATGGGGACAGGACCTGTGGGCAGAAAGAGCTGTCTAAAGTATTTTAAATTGAAATTTAAAATTTAAGTTTAAATAGGCACTCCATATAATGACATACTATATTCAGCAACAAAAAGGAATGAATTGCCATCACCTGCAACAACATGGGTGAATCTCAAAATAATTATGTTGAGTAAAAGAGGCCCGTCCAGAAGAATCTATAGTGAGAAAAACAAATCAGTGGTTACCTGGTGCGGGGGATGATGCGGACTTGAGTGCAAAGAGACACAAGGAGGGGCGCCCGGGTGGCTCAGTCGGTTAAGCGTCTGCCTTCAGCTCAGGTCATGATCCCAGGGTCCTGGTATCGAGCCCCGCATCGGGCTCCCTGCTCCACGGGAGGCCTGCTTCTCCCTCTCCCACTCTCCCTGCTGTGTTCCCTCTCTCGCTGTGTCTCTCTCTGTCAAATAAATAAATAAACAAATAAATAAAATCTTTAAAAAGAAAAAAAAGAGACACAAGGAAACTTCCGGGTGATGGGGATATTCTGCCTCTAAATTAAGATGGTGGTGAAATTAACAAAATTCATCAAACTATACACTTACAATTGGTATATTTCATTGTATGTATGTAATTATACCTCAGTAAAGTTGATTAGAAAACATGAAAATAGGGGCAGTGAAGGAATTGGGCTTTGTTGGTACTGTGTGCACTCGGAAAATCTTAAGTTGGATGTAACCGAGTTGCCTTCTTCCCGGCTAAGGCTGAACCAGGTGGAGGGCCTTGAGGTTAGACCTCATAAGGACGTCTTGGTCTTACTTTAGGAAGAGGGCCCAGGAATAGCTTTCCTCATTTCATGTGGAAAAGTCTTCCCAACACCCCCTTCCCCTGTTTAGGGAAGCCCAGCTTCAGGTAGTGGGTAAACCTGCCTCCCCACCTGTGAGCATGAAGAGAAGACAGTTATGTGAAGGGAGTGACAAGAAGAGCACAGGGCAGGGTAGCTGATTCCCCTCCCCCAAATTCTGCCTCATGGTACAACCCCAGAGGGCACTCTTCTGGAATCCTGGAGTTTGATAATTTGGCTGACCTGCAACCAGGAGAGGAATTTCTTGGATTTCAAGACCATCAGAAAATTAGTGCAGCTCAGAGAAAGGGGAATCCATTTACGGAGTCCTGGGCTGCCGGGGCACAGGCCCTATGGCCAGAGCAGGGCTTCCTTAGCCAGCCTGGGGAGCATCTATTTTCCAATTCACCGAAGGAAGGCTCGAGGGGTGATGGGGTGGAGAACGTGCAGGGAGGAGATGTGAGGTGCACGGGGAATTTTCACTCCCACTCCCTGCAAAGGAGGCTCTTCTTGCTCCTTAGGGTCCTGCTGCTGCTGTGTGCATGTGTGCACCCAGTGCCTGACAAGAGAACGCTTCTCAAGCCCTGTCACTGTCCTCCAGCGTTGTGAGTCTGGTGCCATTGCTGGGGGAGTCGCATCTGTCCTGTAAATATTGATTAAATGCTTATTACGTGACAGACATAGTGTTAGGCCCTGGGGGTAGGAAGAGGATTAAAAGCCAGTCTTGCCCCACAGGAACGCCTAGTCTAGGGGGAAACATGTAAGTAAACGGGTAAATGAAGAATGTGGAGGTGTGAGCTGTGATGGGAAAGCAGAGGAAACTAAAACACACAAGGAGGACTAAATCAGCCAATCCCCAAAGCAGGACATCGTGCAGAACAAGTGACCTTGTTTGTGCAACAAATCAGTGACAGTAAAAAAGAGAGGGAGCTCTTTCATAGAATAAAGGAGATTTACTGGATATAATAACCAAATGCAAGGTGTGGACTCAAACCAACCTTGAAATCTTTTTTTTTTATTTTTTATTTATTTATTTTTGAGAGAGAGAGAGAGCAAGTGCGTGTGTGCACACAAGCAGGGGTAGAGGGAGAGGGAGAAGCAGGCTCCCTGCTGAGCAAGGAGCCCCACGTGGGACTTGATCCTAGGACCCTGGATTTGTGACCTAAGTTGAAGGCAGACGCTTAACCTACTGAGCCACCCAGGCGCCCCGCAAACCGACCTTGAAAGGGCAAAACTATTCTACAAAGCTAGAGTCATCAAAATGGTATGGTACTGGCATCAAAGCAGACACACAGATCAACAGAACAGAATAGAGAGCCCAGAAATAAACCCACATATGCATGGTCAGTGAATTTATGACTAAGGAGGCAAGAATATCCAATGGGGAAAGGATGGTCTCTTCAATAAATGGTGTTGGGAAAATTGGACCATTATCTTACACCACACGCAAAAATTAACTCAAAATGGATTAAAGACTTGAGCATAAGATTGGAAACCATAAAAATTCTGAAGAAAACATAGGAGGGAAACGGTATTTTTGAGGCAATCAGGAAAGTTTGAATATGGATAGCGTGTCAAATGCTATTGAATCTTACTGTGCTAAGTATGATAGTGACATGGTAGTTATAAAGATTATATTTTTAAAAGATTTTTAGCTGTGCTGAAGTATTTATGGGAAAAATAATATGATGTCTAGATTTGCTTTAAAATACTCCAGAAAAGGGGCGCCTGGGTGACTCAGTCGGTTGAGTGTCTGCCTTTGGTTCAGGTCACGGTCCCGGGGTCCTGGGATCAAGCCCCATGTTGGGTTCCCTGCTCGGCGGGGATTCTGCTTCTCCCTCTCCCTCTGCCCCTCCTGCTCTTGTGCTCTATCTCTCTCAAATAAATAAAATTAAAAAAAAAAATACTCCAGGAAACAAAGAAAGTGTAGAGGATGGTAGGTAAAACAAGATGGCAAAAAGTTCATAAATGTTAGGGTTGCGTGACAAGCCCATGAGGCGTATTATAGTCTTCTTTCTACTTCTGTGGGAGTTTGAAAATGTCCATAAATAAAAAGTCTTTTTAAAAAGATATCCTGAAGGGTCTGAAGCAGAGTAGACAGAGACACAGTGGTCCACCAGCAGGTGCAGGGAAGTAGGAGGAAGAGCCTGCTTGGAGGACTTTGCTCGGGAAGTACTGTGGGTGGGTTGCAGATGGTGGTGTCTAGCAAAGAGCTGGAAAGGGGAGGTCAGGCCTGGGGAGCAGGGCTGACCTGCTGGTGTGGGAACCCAGTGTCCATGCTAGAGTGACTGCCGAGGAAGCATGTTTGCCCAGAGGCCTTCTTCCTGTGGAGGGTTATGGTCCCCATTGTCCCTTGATAGATATTCTTGCCTCCTTTGTCATAAATTAACTGACCGTTTTGGGGGGGGGGTTATTTCTGGTACCTTGGGCCCATCTGTGGCCCCACATACCCATAATCTCAGGCGAATCCAGGAAAGGGGACCCCCGATATGCAGGAGGGGTGAAGCAGGAGCCTAGTTCTGCAGAAGGCAGGAAAAAATATTTACTACACTCTTGCTACATGCAGGCACCTCCCATGCATAGGATGATTTCATTTCCATAATAACCCTGTGAAATATTATTTCCATTACAGGGAAGAATGAAAGGAAGAACAAATGAAGCCAAGAGAGGTTGAGTAATTTGGGTCAGTTCATCCAGTTAACTCTGGGCAATGAAGGTGTATCCAAGGACTCAGGGTCACATCCTGCTGTGGCTTCTCTCCTCTGAGAAGGAACAAGCTCCTTCCCAACCCCCGTCATATCTCCACTGTTGTTACATACGATTTACTGACTATGTGCCAGGCCCTTAGGCTAACCATTCTGTACACACCATGTTTACTTTTTGGCAACCTTATATAAGATGGATGTTATGAATCCTCTTCTACAGGTGATGATCCTGAGGCTCAGAGAGGTTGCCTGACTTGCCCAAGGCTACTCAGCTAGTAAATGGCTGAACTAACAATCGAACCAAGCTTGGTGTAATGCCAAAGCTTGTCTCTGTTGTCACCATACAGGGTCTCGCAGTGAGCCTGGCACAGAGGCTCAGGGAGGAGGGGACATGTACGGTCTGCTCAGAGTCTGGGTACAGCTCAGCTTCAGGGTCTCCAGCCCGCTGACTTCACCCCCACCCCCTACTGATTGACGATGTGGAATGGCTTAGCTGTCCTGTCCCTGAGCAGGTGCAAGGGTAGCACTTGGCCCTACTGGCATCCGTGCTTGCTCTACCTGTGGAGGAGCTGTTGGCCCCAACAAGTATTAGTAATTGGCGTGTTCCCTTCTTGAGGTCACCCTGAACATCACCGCTAATTAGAGGGTTACCTTTCCCCCAGGCAGGCTCCATTCCACAGAGGGGGATCAGGAAGTGTAATTCCTGCATCCCTAGGACCCTAGGAAGCCCCAAGGCTACAAAGGGAGGGGAAAACACTGGAATCTGGAGATCTGGGCCCAGTTCTACCACCAGCATTGCATACAACAGGCCTCTTGCCCCTTTCTGGTCTTTGCTTATTTTTTTTTAAGCTTATTTATTTATTTGACAGAGAGAGAAAGAGTACGAGCAAGGGGAGGGGCAGGCAGAGGCAGAGGGAGAAGCAGGCTCCCCGCTGAGGGAGGAGCCCGATGCGGGGCTCAATCCCAGGACCCTGGGATCACAACCTGAGGTGAAGGCAGATGCTTAACAGACTGAGCCACCCAGGCGCCCCTCCTGGTCTTTGCTTATGATGTGCCCTCTGCCTGGGATGCCCTTCCCGTCCCACATGCTTCAGTGATTCCTATTTTCCCTCTAAAACTCCACACAGAAGCCCCCTTGGCTCCTTTCTATTCCCACCACACAGATTAGTGTGCTTACTATATTGTACTGTGGTGATGTGTGTCTCCTTTTTTTTTTTTTTTAAGATTTCATTTATTTGAGCGATAGCATGAGCAGGGGCAGAGGCAGAGGGAGAGGGAGAAGCAGACTCCCCACCAAGCGGGGAGCCCGATGCGGGGCTTGATCCCAGCACCCTGGGATCATGACCTGAGCCAAAGGCAGCTGCCCAACCAGCTGAGCCACCCAGGTGCTCCTGATGTGTGTCTCCTAATTGGAGTGTGAGCCTCTTCAGGTCAGGGACCACGTCTTGGTCATCCGTGTATGTCCAGTGATGAGCAGAGCTTTGGTACCTAACAGACTCTCAAGGTGTTTGACAGATGAATTAATGAATGGGTAAATGAATGAATGAGGTAAATACACTAGCTTTGGGACCAGCTCTGAGCAAATTAAGGCCCCACCCTGAGCCTCAGTTACCCCATCTGCAAAATGAGGGGATTGGGTTCGATGAATTCCGAAGGCCCTCAGTGCTTTATAAACACTCCGGGGGGGGTGGTGGGAATGGGCCAGGGCCTGCCGAGTGTTCTTTCTGAACACCTGCCCCCTTGGAGCAGAGACCGGAGCTGGCGGCCGGGTGACGGATGCAAGACTGGCATGAAAAATCGAGACCAGGGGCTGAGGTCCCCCGGCCAGGTGGCTCAAGGGCCACCGAGTGGTGCAGCGAATGGCAAGGGAATGTAATCAATGGCCTGACACCGTGTTTGGGAGAATTGGCCCATCCTCACACGTAATTATGAGGCACAGGATTATGTAAAGGGACAGGGCTGGATCAGGAAAAAAGAGATGTTTTGTACCCAGCAGTGACGATGAGTGAGCTGGGGAGGAAGGCCAAGCCACGTATCTCTTGCAGATGGCTTCTGCTTAACGATCCCACTCTGCAGTTGGCCGAGCAAGCAGGTTGTCCCCCCCAGGTTGCCTCTGTGGGGAAGGGGGCAGCAGCCAGCCTGACACTGCCCTCTGCCTTGGGGTTTGGAGCGGAGGGTCCCCAGGGGCACGCGGTCCCTAAGGGCATCTCTTCCTTGACCTTTTTCTGACAAGGAGGACTCTGCATATGTCAACCCTAGCACCTAGCCCAGAGCCTGGCAGAGAGTAGGTGCTCGGTAGGTAGTATTCACTGAATGAATGAATGAATGAATGAATGAATGAAAGAGTGAATGACTGGGTGAGTCAGTCAATACGAATTATATGGTCTGCAAGGGCAAGGAGTTTTGTCTTACTCACTGCCCTCTCTCTAGCACCTAGCAGTGTCAGGAACTGAATGGGCACTCAGTAAGGATTTGCTGAATGAGGAACTGACTGAGCAATGTGGATGGAAGAGCGAGAGGCTGCGTCAGGGACAGAACACAGGAGAGGCCGAGCACCCAGGGAGAAGGCAGGCCGGGTCGGGGGACCGGAGCAGGGGCGAGGGTTAATCCTTGAGCCAGGGTCTTGGGACCATCTCTCCTGTCCTCTGTGGCCACGCTTCTCAAAATGTGGTCTGCGGACCACCAGTGTCATAATCATGCAGGATGCCTGAACTGAACCTACTGAGTCAGAATTTGGGGGGTCAGGCTTGGGATTCTGTACCTTCTGGAAGGTTCCAGGAGATTTTTAATGCACATTAAAATCAGGGAGCCTTGGGGCACCTGGGTGGCTCAGTCTGTGAAGTGTCCAGCTCTTGATTTCGGCTCAGGTCACAATCTCAGGGTTGCGAGACTGAGCCCTGCGTTGGTCTCCCTGCTTAGCGGGGAGTGTGGTTGAGATTCTCTCTCCCTCTGCCCCCCTCCCAGAAAAAACCTGGGAGCCATTTGGTTAAGGCTGCTGGGGTGGAGATTCCCTGCCTTCCTCACCTACTCTCCTGGGGTTGTAGTAGTAAAACAAACTGCCACAACTCCCTGAGGCATCTCTGTACTTTGTTCTGTAACTTCCCAGCAGCCCGAGGAGACACAGCTATTACGGAAGAGGAAACAAGCTCTGAGGAGTTAATGAACTTGCCCTGGGGCACACCGCAAGAAGGTAGCAGAGTCAGGACCACCGGAAGTCTGGCTTATAAACACTGCATGGGATTCCCTCTGCTGTCCTGGTGGGGTGTTTCCTGGTGGCTAACCTCGATCCCCCTTACGGTCCTTGGAGCGGAGTGCCCTGCCCTGATCTCAGGGAGAAGAGAAGAGCTGTCACTTTCATCTACAGCCTGTGCTTTGATGGAAATACACAATGCTGAGGGCGGTGGGGGGGTGGTGGTGTGGAGGCTTGGTTCGTTTTCATTTAAAGACCTCCACACCACTTGGGGCCTGGAGGCACCTCCTGTATGGGGCCCAGGGATTCTGAAGGCAGCGAGGAGAGTTCCTGCAGGTAGCAGCTCCGACCCTGCTAGCCCTGAGCTCCCTGCCCCTCACCCCGGACCTCCATGTCGGTGGCTGTCACCTGCTCGCCAGATGGCAGACTGGCAGCACCTCTCCCTGGGCTGTACCCAGATGGCTCGGCTGTGTCCTGGCTGCCCCTGAGCTAGAGCCATCTGTGCCCAAGAGAGACCCAACATCACATAGAAGGGCAGACGGGGCCCTCATAGCCCCTCCAGGTTGTGCGGAGAGAGCTTAGGGCACACAGCCTTACCTGCCCCTGCAGAGAGAGGGCTTTCAAAGTCCTTTTTAAGGCTGAAATGCCACTCACCCAGCAAATGCTCCTGACCGCATTCCACAATTCTTCCTCTAAGCTGTCTCCTTCTGCTGCTCACTGTCAACAGAGAGCTCCCCCCCTCCCCCCGCCCCACCGTCGGAGTTCTGGGGAAATGGCGGGGCAGAATGGAGCTGGCAGGGATAGGTCTGCCCCTGTTCCCCTAGGCTCCTCGTCTGGCTTTATTTTCATAGCTGATTGAACTCATCACCTTTTTTAACTGGGAGAGCAGAGCTGGATTGAAAAGTTCCCTTAAGGGCGCCTGGGTGGCTCAGTCGGTTAAGTGTCTGCCTTCGACTCAGGTCATGATCCCAGAGTCCTGGGATCCTGCTTCTCCCTCTGCCTCCCGCTCCCCCCTCAAATAAATAAGTAAGTAAGTAAATAAATAAATAAAATCTTAAAAAAAAGAAAGAAAATTTCCCTTAAAATGAAACCCAAGAACAGAAGAACACAGAAGTAGAGTGTGTGCAAAATGAGTATGCTGTGCAGTGGGACAGGGGAGCAAGATGGTGGTTCAAGTTCTCGGCCTCCCTGGAAACCCTGCAGCAGATTTGGTATTTGATACTCTAAAGGGGGGCATTGTCGTCCCCCCCCTCCAAAAAAGTGCTCACATTGAGAGAGAGCGATTGATTCCCTGTGAATCTGAAGGCATCTCTGCCTCGGGGATGGAGCCTCAAGCCAGAGCCCCCCGGGGATCAGGAAATTGAGAAGTGCTCCAATTCAGCCAACACTGAAGTTCCATCAGCCTGTGTCCCAGGCCCTGGGAAGGGAAGATTGGCCACTTCCTGCTCCTTCCACCTGGCCTCCCAGTTCCACCAGGAACAGAGGGTAGGGGGCTACACACTGGTGGGGGGGGGCACCACACTGAAGTGGAAGGGTTGACACATCCCCAGGCAACCTGGTCACCCCTTTCTGGAAGCATTTGGCTGCACATTTCCCTGGGAAATGAGGACTTTTAGGAAAAAACCGAGCAAAAAAAAAAAAAAATCGTGCCACTGCATTGCAGTGCCTCTGAGTGGGGGCAGGCTGCTGGTGGCTGCTGGAGGCACACACCCGCCACACGTCCGCCCCCAGCCTGCACCCAGCCCGGGGCCTCCTCAGCCCGGCGGGCAGATGCCCACACAGCCCTGCGGGCCGGGGGCAGAGGGAGCGCATCACCAGCCTTCCTGCCACCCAGCTCCTGACTGGCCCAGGCAGGAGCCCAGGGGCACTGGGAGAGGCAAAGGTGGGGATGACAGAGCCGGGGGAGGGGAGAGAGCAGGGGGACGTGGTGGTCGGGCTCTGTCACACCGCCCTGGGTATCTCTGTCGCCGAGGGCACATTTAGCGCCTGCCCATTCCTGACGCCACCCGCTGGGAGACGTCCCTATCATTTTCTCCACTTTCTCCAGAAAAGGGGCCGCGCAGCCTTTGCCATCCGCCCACTTCCCGTCTTCCAGCTTGCAGACTCATAGAACTATCAGAGCTGAAAGGGACCTGAGAGGCCATGCAGTCCAATCCTTTTATTGTATTTGCAAGGAACCTTGAGACCCGGAGAGGTGAAGCGACTTGCCCAAGGTCACTTGGCGAGCTGAAGGCAGAGCTGGTCCTAGAGCGGAGGCCCAGAGGTCGTACAGGAAGTGACCGGGACGTGCTGCGTGAGACCAAGTGACAGGCGCCCCCCCCCCCCACCGCCGGGGAGGGGTCTGGTGACTTTCTGCTGATTGACTAATGAATTCATAGGTTAGTTGTTCAAGGCAGCCAGGGAGGAGGGGTAGGATCAGCATCGCCCCCCAAATCCTGAGCCTCCTCCAGGGGAGTAGACCCCCGGAGTCCTCTGCCCTCACCCTCCAGCAGCCCTCTCTCCACAGCTGGCTCCAACCCATCTTCCAGAACTTGTCAAGGACAGTGCGGGGGCTCCCAGGGCCCTCCTCTGTGTTGGCGGCTCTCGGTTTCTGGACCGAGGTGCCGACATCAGAGCAAGAGAGGGGCCAAACGGGGGCACCTCACATTCATCACCGCAGGAGCCGTGCACCCAAGGCCAGCTCAGAGCATTCCTGTGTGAGGGAGGAGAGGGAAAAATACAGAGAACCACCATTCTTTTCCAGCTCACAGACTTGTCCGACTGCTAACCTCCCACCCGACTTCTCCCCAGGGCCATGTGGTCACCCCCCAGTTTTCCCTTCTAAAAGCGAGGAGCAGTTCTGTCCAGGGGCTTGACCATCCCTCTTCCAGGGAAGTGGGCTCCAGGTCGGCCTGGGAGGGGACAGACTTATGGGTGGGCAAGGAGGCCCTGCCCGGGTCCTGAGTGGGTCCTGAGCATCACTTCCGAATCCTGCCGTGGGGACTCCTCTGGTGGGTTGCCCTCAGACCGTGGTGAGCGTGCTTCCCGTGTGCGTGTGTTTGGACCAGCTCTGCTCGAGGCTGATGAAAAGATTTCTGTGCCGCTGACCAGAAATCTCATTTGGGTCTGGGTCACACTTCAGAACATCTCCAGATAAGATGATAAATTATGTAAACATCTGCCTCTTGACTTGATTGGGAGCAAATTATAAATGGTCATAGGAAGTACATCCATGGGAAAGAAATGTAAACATCCCTTTTACCTAGGGCTCTGCCAAAGTCTGACCCCTGGAATTTGGCCTCACTGGCTCATATTTAGGGTCTGTTGAACCTCTCTGGGTATCCCATTTCAAGAAGGACAGACAGACCAGATCTTGTCCGGAAGAATTTGGCCAGGATGGTAGAGGCAGTGGCAAACGGTGGAAGAAGGAAGCAGGGAGCCCGGTAGATAGACAGGGCCACCCAGGGGGGGCCCCAGTGGCTGTCCTCAGAGAGCCGGAGGACCACCATCACTTCTGGGCAGCTCCACTCTCAGCAGCAGTGGAAGCTCCAGCAAGAGATTACAGTAAGCTAAGGAAGTGCTTGCTAACTCCTAAAGATGTACGAACAGTGGGAAGGGCTATCCCTCACGTAGCCCACTGCTAAAATGTGCAGCCAGAGGCCGGGTCATCAGGGATGAAGGACAGGGAGTTCCCGCACGGAGTCGGAGCTGGGGCTGTGGACAGCTAGGCAGAAAGGCAAAGGGGTCTCCCATTGATGGCTGTGGCGGGCCTTCTACATGCACACAAGCCAACGTGCTGGGTAGCCCTCAAAGCTTCACAACATCCTTGCTGAAAGAAGTGTCATTTTCTGCTTTTCGAGATGACACAGGAGCCTCAGAAAGGTTCAAGACTCTTCCCCAAGGTTGTCCACTTAGGAAACAGCAGTCGGGACTCAAACCCAGGCTAAGTCCCTGGGTCTTGGCACCCTCCCACTCTTGGCTTTGAGTCTCAGGCCCTCAGGGCCCTGGAGCAGGAGGAAGGGGCCAAATGCCTAGACAGAGGATGGCACCGCTCCTGCTCTGGGTCTAAAATAAAAAGCAGCGTCAAGGAGACAGGGGAGCAGAAGAAGCCCTTGGGAGCTGAAGATATGGAGGTCCAGAGAGGATTCGGTTTGCCCTGGAGTCATACAGCTATGATCAATTCAGCCCCTGGGTTATGGCTGACCTCCTCCACTGACTACCCCAATTGTGTGTGTGTGTGTGTGTGTGTGTGTGTGTGTGTGTGTGTGTGTGTGTGTGTGTGTGTGTGTGTGTGTGTGTGTGTGTGTGTGTGTGTGTGTGTGTGTGTGTGTGTGTGTGTGTGTGTGTGTGTGTGTGTGTGTGTGTGTTCATAGCCCGCCTCTCCCTGGCAGTCCTTTGTCCCAGCCGACCATGAGGTCCTACCCCCATCTCCCACTGACAGTGAAGCCCCCAGCGTGCGCAGGGGGCGGGTGGGCAGGTCGTGGTGGGAGCCCCTTCCCCCTCAGATTTGGAGCCCTCTGCACCACCCTAAGCCAGCCTGCCCCTTTCCGCTCCCGCGCCCGTGTGCGGGCTCACTTCTCTCACCCTGCCTCCCCCTCTCACTGGCACAGCCTCCTCTGGGTGCACAAGCCACGCTTTCTGGTCCTGACTCCCTGCCTCAGTCTCCTCCTGCTGCTCTGCCCAGGAAGGCACTGGCCCAGATCTCTCCCCTGTTTGGCCCAGCACTTCCTACACCCCCACCCCCCGGAGGCCCCTGTGCCGTCCCTACCTGCATCTGCCCGGGACTAGCTGAAGGAAACTAGGAACGGAATCTTCTGGCCCCGGTGCTCCCAGGGTCTCTCAGATCCTCCGGCACATACCCTCCGCTTGTGGGGAGACACACGTGAGAGTGAGAACACGTCACGCAGGCCTGATCCTGGGAATGCGTGAGCCCAGGAGTCTCGATCTCAGAGGCCCAGTGAGTGAAAACACGGAAAGACCCAGCACAGTGCACAGCTGAGCAGTCGTGTCCCTTGTGAATGATCGCAGTGCTCCCTTGTCACGGGGAGAGTCTCAGGCACACGAGCAGCTGTCAGTTTATCAGTAGATAAAGGAAACGGGAAACTTACGTGACTCTGAGACAGGAAAAGAGAACCAGATGACATTGTGAAAATGGGGCGCGCTCTCACATCTGTCGTCTTGCAGGGCTGCAGTCTGGGGCCAGTCGAGCCATGCCCAGGACGGTTCTCATCTGACCGACCACACCCTGCAGTGTCAACCCCCACCTCTCAGTAGGTGACACACAGACGCGCATCTCCAGCCCAGCCCACTCCTCTGAGGCCCGCAGGTTTATCATCTGCACATTCAGCATCTCTGTTTGGGTGCCTCAGAGGTATCCCAGCACCCAACTCATGCTTATACCTGCTGTCCACCCCTGGCCTGACTCCGGGGTTTTCTGTCCCGGTGAGTGACATCCCTAGCCCGCCGGCAGCACAGACCAGAAGCTTAGGAGTTATTATTAATGCTTCTCTTTCCTATCCCTTCATATCCAACCCCATACCAAAGCCAGTCCCTTCTCTCTCGAAACCCTCCACTTCTGTCCCTCTCCAGCACTCTGGTCCAGCCAGTCTCTTACCTGGATTGTGAAGTGGCTGTTCCCTCTGCCTGGAATGCACTTCCTTCCCTCCTCTCTGGTTAGTTTCAAGCTTCAGTTCAAGGGCCGCTTCCTCCAGGAAGCCATCCTTGATCTCCCACAAAGTCTGTCTATTAGAGTGTATAGTGCCATCTCACATCCCTTCACAGTACTGACTGTAGCATAGATCTGACGTGTGTGTGTGTCTGTCTGTGTGTGTGTGTGTTTGTGTGTCTTTGCGGTCATATGATTAGTGTCATATCCTTAAGTAGACTGAACGCCCCGTGAGGCACAGCCTTCTCTGCTCTTACTCATCATTGATTCCTCAATACCAAGACCACCGTTTGACACATGAGGTAGGCAACTAACACGAAGTTGTTGAATGGATGAATGAATTGGCGAGGGTGCCCTAGGTTTTGCGTGTGGACAGAGGCTGGAGGAAAGAGTTCTGGTCCCCTAAAGATCCAGGGTTGGGTTGAGTGCAGAGCACGCAGGGTGGGGCGGCTATCACGGGCTCTGCCAAAACCTGGTCCAACAGGGAGTGTGCGCAGCAGGGTGGCCTTCTTGGGAGAATATGCCTTCAGGTCACATGACTGAAAATATGAGTCCTCAGGAACAATTAGTTAAATTAATTACCTCATCCATTTAAGCAGCAGCTAAAGCAACAGGGCCTGAAGACCATTTTGGGAAAGACACTCCATTATTTGCACCAATGTCACCCTAATTTCCCCAGTAAGCTCGGCTATGGCTGGGCAAAGGGAGAGACTTGAACACGCAATTAATTTCCCCTGTTTGGGGCCTGGAGTGGGAGGGAGAGGGGAACCCTGGGGGTGTGGGGGGCGGAGAGCTGGCTGAAAGTAGGCTGCAGGACACCAGAAGGCCCATGGCCATCCATTACCTCACTGACCCTCTGATAAAGACATAGGATTTCCAGGGCTTTGAGACGTCACCCCAGAGAGAGAATAACTCAGCCAAGGTCACACAGGGACAGACCCAGAACCCTGGTTCCCAGCCTCCTAGACCAGGACCTCCTCCTCATGGGGAGAAGAGATGTATAAATAATGACCGTGGTGGCCCAGGAGGTATGGTGACAGGGTCACATGACATGGCTTACCCAGAGCAGCAGGCTGACCTGAGGAGCCCCAGCCTCCATCCGGGACTCTAGCACCCAGTCTCTGTTTCCCCATCTGGAAACTGAGGCTAGAGTTTCTTTGAAGTAGGCTTGAAGATATCCCCCACTCCCCGCTCCCAATCTCTGGAGACAGGCTTGGGTGCAAAACTTCCGGTCTCTTTCTGACTCCCCCGCCCGCCGAGGTGAACAGTCCACACTGATGAAGCACCTACCCTGTGCCCAGAACTGGGCTAGATCGAACTGCAAAGATGAGCCCCCACCTCTCCCAGTTTACAGTTTCCCGTGAAGCAACCGGAGAACCGTGCAGAGAGCGTGCAATGGAGCACTGAACCGTGTGTCCGTGAGGACCAGCCAGGGAGGACTGGAGCCACGAGGGAAAAGACGGGGTCTGGGTGGGTGGGAGGGGGCTTTGAGGCACACTGAGAGGTGCCGCAGTTGACTGTGTGAATACGTGCAGGGAGATCGGCACGGGGAAGGTGCGGACGGCTGGGTGGCTCAGGAGAGTCAGCGCTGGGGGCAGAGCAAGGGAGCTGGAATGATCACATGGGGCCAGTTTAGGAGGGACCGTGATGGCCAGAGAGCAGCCTTTTGGCCGGCTGCCGCTGGAAAAGGGTGATGCTCAGGGTTTTCAATTAAGGGCATGGCACCGAGGTGTCCAGCCACACATGCAGAGCCAGTGAAAACCACTGGGGAGGGACCTATTTTCCATGGGTTGCTGAGCTGGAGGACTTCTCGCAAGGCTCCCTGAGGAGGAAATCCCAAACTCTAAGGGAGTTGGAAGTGGGGGGCAGAGCGACAAGTATCAAAGGGGGTAGCCCAGGCTCAAGGCACGGTGCTTTATATGTGTTACTTTGGGTAGATTGGCTCTGAACCTTCCTTCAGAGAAAGAAACAGAACTCAGAGAGTTTAAGTCATTCATCCATGTCGCACCATTAATATTAAGGCAGAGCAGAGACTCCAGGTCTGACTTTGAAGCCACAGGGCAGGACTGGTTCTGAGGCAGTCCGTTCGCACCCTTGGCTACACAGAGAATGACGGATGCCTGGGCCCCTCCCAGGCTAATTGAATCTGAATCTCCGGGGCGGGGGTAGGAGGGCGCTGGCCATCTTTCTTTCAAGCTCCTCAGGTGACGGATGGATGGAGACATTGAGAAGCACTGCACTGCAGCAGGTGGCCCCGGGGCTCCAGCCATCCCACCATTGCAGGGGGACCGACTCCTGTCACCCGGTGCTAATCTATTGTCAAGGATGCAGAAAGCAGGGAAGACAGATTGATCTGCCCGCAAAAGGGCAAGTGCCAGCCAACGAAGTAGAGTGAGAGATGAAAAGCTTAGAGGGTCTGTGTGGTGGATCCTGGGAGAACAGTGAAGATGGAGGCTGAACCCCCTAACACTCCCTGTCGCCCCCACATATGCACGGCCCATGAGTTCCTCCTTCGCCACCACGACAGCCCTTGACGCATGCCCACTTCTCCCCAGCAAGCCAGACTTCCAAACCGTCCTTCCGAGCTGAGATGCCATTCACTCAAGGCAAAGGGGTGAGGGGTGTTCTCTCTCCAGTGACATCCCTTCCGTGGGCATCAGCTGCCACCAGCTCCGTGGAGAAAGCAGCTCTCCCAGAGATAGTTCCGGCTGAATGGCTGTGACGGACACTACTTCAGACTCTGTAATCAACTTGTGTGGCTTATCTAAACATATGCCTCAACTTTCCAGTTCTGTAAAATGGGTAGGATAATATCAGCATAGAAACTTACACCTGAAAAGTAGTAACTGTTGATAGCTAGGAATGTGCTGAGGTGGGAGAAGTAACCAGCATAGCAATCCAACAGTTGGGGATCAAATCCAGTCACTGCCACTCACTGGGCTACTAACATCTTCAGAGCAAAGTTTTCTCTATAATTTATGAATCAGTGACTTCCAAAGGCATATCTCCTGTCTAAGCCTCCTTCCTGAACTCCAGGCCCACATTTCCAAATGCCTACTGGACACTTCCTCCTGAATCTAGAGCAGGTTCCCCACGGAGCATACAAGCAAATGAACTCTCAGCCCACATCCCCCCACCCCCCCGCATCCCCCCTTGGGGGGGCTACCTCTCTTAGTGAATGACTCCGCCATCTTGGAAGGTGGGGACACACAAGCCAGAGACCAGAGCCATCCTGGACTCCTCTCCCCCACCCTGCACTCCTGGTCACCAACATGTCACCCTTCCTCTTCATTCCCCCTGTGCTCCCTGTCCAGGCCAGGATCATCTCTCACTTACCTGTGGCAGTGGCCCGCCTCTTCTCTGTCCAGCGTGGCCGCTGAGCTCACTGTTGCTGACAGCACCCTCCTTCCAGGCCTTGCACGGTGCCCTCACCTGTGTGGGGTAAAATCACTCCCTCCTTCGGCTCAGGTCATGATCCCAGGGTCCTGGGACTGAGTCCCTGCATCGGGCTCCCTGCTCAGTGGGGAGCCTGCTTCTCCCTCGGCCTGCCGCTACCCCTCCTTGTGCTCTCTCTCCCTCTCTGACAAATAAATAAATAAAATTCCAAAGACCCACTAGACCAAAGTCACACTAGAAGGAATACACACACATGCTGTGTCCTTTATATATATGCTCTGACCAGTAGATGGCGACAGAAATGTCACCTTGTGCAAACGCGAGGCCCCTTTGGTGATTGTCTTAGGCCCGCTAAAATCCCTGCTTGCAGGTGGGCAGGCTGACCTGGAAGCGTGAGGCTTGCCCAGGTAAACAGAGTTCCTCAGACTGCAGTTTACACGCCCACGGTTATGGGAGTTGACTATGTTGGCTTCCTGAATTCTCTGGGAAGATCCTCTGACCCAAGTCCCTTTTCCTCCTCAGGGGCCCCTGCCAAACATCTGTTCTTAATGTCTGGCCTGAGACTAGAGAGCACTCGGACTCCTTCCTCATGTCCAGGAAAATGGGGGACATGGACATGATTTGTTCTCTTGTGATAGTAAGACTGGGACTGAATTTATAGCAGCCTGAGAGGCCAGAGTTAGCTGGGTGGTCTTGCACGAGTCACATCACACCCCAGGAGGTGGATGAGCGTGAGGGCCCCACAGGCTCTGGCACTTCCCAGCTATGTGAACTTGGACAAATCATTTGCATTTTTTGAGCCTCACTTTACTCAGCTGTGAAATGGGGACAAACACCAATTTCATAAGGTCGTTGTAAAGCTTATGGAGGACCCAGTGTCCCCAACGCTGTCCAGCTTTGGTTAGGAATGAGGGCACTTGCTATTGATTGGCAAGGCATATGGCAGAGGAGTTTAGAGCATGGCCTCAGAAGCAGAAAATCAGAATTCAAATCCTGCATCTTCCACTTCCTAGCTGCATGACCTTGGGCAAGTACTTTACCTCTGTCTGCCTCAGTTTTCCTGTCTGTAAACTGGGAATAAGAATGATCCTCGTTCCTAAGGTGGTTGTGTTAAGTAAGTTCATATTGAACACCTAAAACAGTGCCTGGCACAGAGTGCACACCCCATGTGTGTTTCCTGTCCCCATGGCCATCACCATCATTAGTGTCCCAGTACCTGCACCACATCAGCTCCGTGCACCCACAGGAAGTCTAGTCCCCCGAATCTGCCTTGGCCAGCATATGTGTGGGAGCCTCCTAAAGCCCACTGGCGTGCGAGCCGCCACATGGGTCTGGGCTGCTCCTGCTGTCAGTGTCTCGTTCCCCACACCGCCACTGTCCCAGCGGCTCTGTGCAACCTCTCCCTGCTCCTGCTGATGTGCCCATCAGCCCATGGGCGGAAGGCTCTTTCAAAAGGGAGAGTGAGAACAGTATCCCCCTCGTAAAATACTCATTTGAGGGGCAGGGTGGCCTGAGCCTGAAGTGTTAGATTTCGGAAGTCAGCTCTTGAGAACTCCCTTCAGTTTACACACAGCTATTTTTCTTTCCAGACCACTGAGTCAGGCAAGGTCAAGTGCCAGCCACTCTATCCAACCTGGAGGGTCGCTCCTTCTGACCCGCAAGCCCTGTTGTGGGGTTTGGCTCATTTTGTCAGCTGTATTCCTTCTTTTTGACAATTTATTTATCAGAAACGTCTATTTAAAGTCTGCCGGATATGTCTCCATATGTCTGGAGCCCATTTTAGGCGCAGTTCAAGCCTCCGTAGGGTACCACTCTGTAGCCCCCATGTAAACCAATGGATGCAAATAAATACTCCAGAAGAGGGATGTCAGCACACTCCTCAGGTTTAGTGGGTGCATGGTTCTTTGCTGTAACCCATCCTGGACTTCTCACCCCCGACGACATATAAACTGCCTAGCACAGAGCAGGACTCAATAAACAGTAGCTATTTTCATCAGTTTCCTCACCTGCAAAATAGAGATAATATAAAAATAAGAGCTAACACATACTACTTATTATGTCCCAGACGTTGTTCTAAGTTTCTCTCATGTATTGACTCATGCAATATTCACAATGATTGTATGAGATGGATACCATTTTTGTTCCTAGTTTACAGATGAGGCGCAGAGAGGTTGAGAAGCTTGCCCAAGGTCATACAGCTAGAGCCTGTGTTTTTACCCAGCATAGTTTCCCCCTGTCACCTAGGACTGCTGTGAAGATCCCATGATTCCAAGTCTTATGGCCCCTGACAAACACTAGAAAGTGCTGCTCTGATTGCCTAGTGAAGCTGAGGGGGCGGGAGGGGCAGGGGTGGGGAGGGGGGAAGAGGAACAGCAGGGCTCCGTTAGCACTAGTCATGGTCTTGGTGGTGGCTGCAGGATTTAGAAGCTCTTTGCAGAAATCCAATTGCATTTCTGGAAGGGAAGAACCAAGAGTCATTTTTTTGTCTGGACAGGTCTGAAGTGGGGAGGGAACTTGGTCAAGGTGAAGAGCTAAGTTGGCTTTGCAAGCGTCCTCTTCTTCCCGCCAAGTCAGCCGGGGCTTGGGGATGTCCAGCAAGGCTGCCTTCAGCTGCTTCTCCAGGGTACCAGCCATGGGGCTGCTCATGGAACAGGGGTCGGGGGGAAGGGGCCTGTCAACCTCCTCAGCACTAGCTTTCAGGAAGGCCCAGGTCACTCCCATAGAAAAGAAGACATCCGAACAGCAATAGGAAGCCAGCCTGGGGAGACTGCAAAGTCCTCTTCAGGACAACTCTTCCCAAAATGGCCCTCTATCCACAGGCCCAGGAAACATATGGGCCACAGGAGCCCGATCCTGCGGCGTTGGACTAGAGCCCAGAGCTCCGGGGCACCTCCAGAATTTCTGTGTAGGAAGAGCCCAAGCTTTGCCATCTCATCGGAAGGGAGGTGAGGGCACTTGTTTTCGTTTGTGAACTTAGTTGGAGATGATTTTCTGGGAGATGCTGATACAGATCACGAAGAAAGCTACCTTGCTGCCCCCCACTGGGCTCTGCCAGTGCCTGCCACCAAGCTCCAAGCAGAGTTGGGTTGTGCCAACCCCTGAAGCCAACACAGGGTCAGAGCAGAGAATCCATGTTGGGTTGGAAGGCAAAGCCTGGGTGGTGAGGGAAGGAGCCACTGCCTCTGCCATCTACTCGGTCCTGGAAGCCTGGGGAGGTGAGGAGAGGAGATTCACTGAGCACCCCAGGAAGGAGGCTGGAAGCAGAGGAATATGGGCCATTCCTTTATTCCTGCAACCCTCATTTCTTTTGTATTTCTTTACAACCTTTATTTCTTTAACACAGATATGCCAGGAACAGCACTGTGTTAGTCTCTCTACATTCGTTATCCCTTTAATCTTTGTGATAACCCTATTTTATAATTAAAATCCCCACGTTGCAGGTGAGAAAGCTGAGGCTCAGAGAGGTTATGTAATTTGCCCAAGGTCACACAGCACAGTGCACAAGTGGCAGTGCCAGGATTTGAGGACACTGAGCCTCAGAACCACTAAGATTTATTGGGTGCTGACTCTGCACCGGCTAGATGGGGAGGGGATCCTTTCCCTCCTGGAGCTTACGGTCTAGTGGGGGGGGGATGTTTCTAGCAGGAAATGGCAAGGGTGACAAGTGCTACAGACAAGAAGCACAGGGTACACAAGAGAGGCTCCAGGGAACTGAGACTGGCAGGCAGTACAGCGGGGAGTTGGTGTGGTGACATGGGGCAGAGAGGACGGTGTCCTCCACCAGAGGACAGCATGTGCAAAGGCTCTGTGGCAGGGAAGAGCTCAGCCCTTTCCAGACCTGCAAGGAGATCAGGGCAGCTGGAGCTCAGAGGGTGAGGGAATGGGGGGTGCCAGGCAGGGCTGGAGGGTGAGCAGGGGCCACATCTAGAGATGCCTACAAGAAGGTGGTAGGAGGGGTAACTCTAAGGAGCCCCTGGGGAAGAGACCACAGCTCTAGCTGCGCAACCAGCTCATGCAGACTAGAGAGGGTCAGCATGTGAAGTCACAAGACCCAGCTCTATGCCCTAACTCCCTACCAAAACAACCCAGGTACTTGGGTGAGTCAATCACCCTTTGGGAGCTTCCTATACCTCAGTGGAATGAAGAATTGTCCCTTCCTTCCCTTGCTTCCTCCTGGGATTGCTTAAAGGGATCCAGTAAAATCAAGGCTATAAGCTGTTGTTACCACCCTAGGCAGGGTGTGGTGGGGTTGCCCCTCTGGGGCCCTAGGGGCTCTGAGCAAACCGAAGCTAGCTTTTCTCAAGGGACCACACTGCTCCCACCTCCCCATCTTGACCCAGCCAGCCCCCTGCCTGTGCAAATGTCACCTGATCTTTCCCTACCCTATCAGAATCCCACTCCCCCAGGAGGAAGCTTATACATTAAACACAGGTATTTTCATAAGGAGCAGACACAGTCCTAAATAAATGCTTTATTTTCTGACATTAGACCCAATTTAACTGGCAGCAGCTTTGAGTGAGACTCAGATGTCTTTTCATCCATTTTACCAGAAGGAGCCAGGGGCTTCCTGTCAGCCATCCCCCAGCATCCAAGCAGGACTCCATTGCAGTCATCAAGGCATCAGCTTTCCCCCGTGTCTCAGGACATCCTCATCTATGCCCCATCCAGCCCGCTGAACTTTCAGCCCTTTTCTCCCTCCTCCTGGCAAAAAAGCCTTTGGTGGATCTCAAAAGAGAAGCATTTCTTCCCCCAGAAGAGGAGCAGCCAAGTGACAAGACCCCCCGCAGTGCAGGAGACCAGCAGCCCTGTGGTTCCAGGGCTGTGGTGCTGTGGGGGGAAATCCCTGCTGTCCTCTGGCCCAGCATCTGACCTTGAAGCTTTGATGGTCGGTCCCCTTTTCCATCTGAAGGATGGTGAGATGTCAGCAGAGCTGACCAGAGAGTCTCGGGGCCTCTGTCTTGTCCCCTAGCCCACACCTAAAACACACACACAGCAACACACACCCCCTTCCCAACAGCATGTGCGGCCCCAGCCGGGTACATGGGTGGCACACACGCCCCCACGCGCTTGCAGCCTGGAAATCCCCGAGTCAGCGATTTCTGCCGCCCAGGGGCCCTGACTAGCCAGCTGCTGTTCTAAAGAGAGGCTCCAGCCCAGCAAGAAGCAGCATTGCAGTGGCCGGGCTCTGGGGTGATGTCGATGTCAGGGGGCTGGGCCCGGGAGAGGGGAGTCTGCAAGTATTGGGAATTCCCAGGGTTCCTCAGACTCTGTGGAGATAAGAAGCCCTGGAAAGCTCCGGGGGAGGCCCTCCCCAACACATACGGGATTTTTTTTGGGGGGGGGAATCACCTCCTCGGTCAAACCCCAAACTGGATTCTTGAGTCTGGGTATGAAGTACAGGAGCAAGCGAGAGGAACCGGACGGGGAGGGGGAGTCAGTGGGGATGAGGGCAGGGGTGGGGTGGGGTGGGGCTTGGAAGGTCCAGGGATGGGTGGTGGCCCCACACCAGCAGAAATTACACAGGGTTGAGCTGGGGTCCTGAGGTCTTCGTGCGTGAGTGTCGGGCATTGAGGAGGAGGCATAAGGGAGAACCCGAGGCACAGGAGCCCTACCCTGGCTCACAGTCCTCCGCGCCCCTCCTGCCCTCTGAGTCCGGGCAATGCCTGGTCCTCCCCCTGCTCTGGGAGGGTTGAGGCCTGGCCTTCCCCAAGAGGAAGAAAGCTGAGTTGTGGCAAGTGGGGAGGCCCTGGGTCCCTCTGGCCGGGGCCCTTTCGGTGGGTTCCTACCTGGGAGCCAGGCCCAGGTCCAGCGCAGCGCACACTTCCTCCTCTCTCCCCAGGGGCCCCTCCACCCGCTTCCTCCCCTTCCCTAGAGGCGGGAGAAGAGCCCCGGGAGCCCGTCCCTACTTCACCCTCCCGCCCTGAAGCTGGGGGGGCTGCGCGCTGTGCGAGCTCTCCGGCCCAGACACCCCCACCGCCCCTTCCCGTCTGCTCTCTGCCTTTTGTCTCTATCACTCCTCTTCTCCCTCCTTTTTCTTTTCGTTCCCGACTCAGGAAAACCTTCATCCGTAACCCCTGAAGCAAATCGGCTCCCTCCTACCCGCTAGCCGGTTCTCGACCGCACAGCGATCCCCCTCCCGCACCCCTCCCCTAGCCAATCCCCGCTCCCGAGAGGCTCGTAAAGTCGTGGGTGGCGCGGGTGGGGTGGGAGTGTCGCAGGAGGGCACGGGGCGGGAGGGGACTCCTCCGCATCGCCCCGCGGGGCTCCGGGGACCCCAGACCGGCCCCACCCACCGCAAACTTCTCTAGGGGAGCGCCTGGTCGAACCCCTTTCCCGCACGCCGCGCCTCCCTCGCACACACCTCCCCTCCCCTGTTGCCCCTCCCTCCCCGCCCACCGGCAGTCCGGCCCGGAGCAGGGGGGCGCGGGGCGTGCGGGGGCGGCCTCCCCCGGGTGGGGATTGCGGGAGCGGGGGCCCTGCGCCGCGGCTTGCGGGGATCGCCCTCGGAGGGGCCGGCACGCGCTGTGTGCAGGCGGATGTGAGGAGCATCTCAATTGGCGGGCGGGGGGAGCGGGATCGGGCTGTTACTACTGCAGAGAGAGCGCGCGGGCGAGCCGGCGAGCCGGGAGCCGGCGGGCGGGAGGAGAGCCGCAGCGGCCCGGCCGGCCGCGAAGTGGGAAGAGGGGACCGCGACTTCGAGACCCCGGCCATCCCCGCGCTCTGCCCTCCGGGCGAGCTCACGCCGCACCGCGCACGGACGTCCCCGGTAAGAGCCGGCCCGGGCGGGGACACCCTGCGAGGGCAACGCGTGCTCCCGAGCGCAGCCGCGCGCCGACCATCCGCGGCCACCCGGGAGGGCCTAGGGCGCGGGCGGATGCAGGGTCGCTAACCTGGGACGCTCCGACTTTCTGGGCTCGGCGCTCACAGCCGGATAAACTAAGTACGGCACGGAGCCCGCCGTGGGGGAGTGGGCTCCGGAAATCCACTTGCGTCGGAACCACCCGGTCGGTCCCGGGGGAGGTGTCCTGAATTATCCCGGGAACCCCTGGCCCTTGCCCTGCTTCTCCTCGCGGGGAGCCCGGGACGCGCGCGGGGAGGAGTCGAGAGAGGCCGCGGTGCAGCCGCGCGGGCCCCCGGGGCTAGCGGGGAACGGCGGGAGGCCGTGCGGGGGAGGCCGATAAAGTGGGTGTACAGTGAAAAGTGGGTGCGGGGCGCGTGGGACCCCGCCGCAATGAGGCTGAGCCGAAGCGCCCCGCGCGCGGAGCTCGGGAGCCCCCTGGCGCAGAGCGGGAAGCGCTGGGGACACTGGCGGTGCGCGGAGCTCGCTTCCCTTCCGCGCCCCCCGCCCTGCCGCAGCGGTCCGGGGCTGGGATGGGCGGCGGCATCTTAGCCCCTTCCTCTCCTCGAAACTTTTTCATACTCCGTCGAGCGCCGCGGCTCGGTGTGTTGGAGGAAGCGGGGTCCTAAGGATTCTGGCAAGCAGCAGAGCTTGGAGAGATCGGGGTGGGGGTTGGGGAAGGGGCAACAGGGCAGTAGGAGGGCACGCTCTATTCAGTTTGCTGTGTGACCTTGGACAAGCTGTTGCACCTCTCTGAAGCTCACGAGGATGGAGACACTTCGTGCCCCAGTCAGGAATGGGGGCGAGGTGGGGGCAGGGCGGTCAGGTGAACCGGCCCCCTGGGTGCCTGTCCCTAGCTTTGGCGCCTGGGAATTCATGCCTTTGATGCAAGGCCTCTCGGCGGGGAGCTCAGCGCTCACTTCCTGAGGAGGGGGTGGCAGTGTGGAGCTGTGTACCCAACGTTCCAGGGGGAAGTCGGGAAGCTTCCATTCTGACCCAGCCTATGACCTTGGACAACTCACCTAGCCCTCTGAACCTCAGTCTCTTCATCTGCGGAATGGGATTTTGGAGCTTCTGGTATCTGAAGTCTCCCAGGTCTGACACCTGCAGGCCCCAGCATGCAGGGGAGGCCAATGGAAGGGATGGGTGGGGTGCAGCCTCACCAGCTGCATTCCTCCTGTGACCTGGCCTCTGGGGAAACTGTGGCTCCCCAGCCCCTAAGAAAGTCAGCAGGGCCTTGAGACCCCCAGCCTGCTCATCCATCATCTCTTCCCACTTTAAAAATTTCCAGTACGGCTGTGAGAATGTCTGGCTTCCCAGAGCCACACATCCTCCTTGCAGGGGGTAGAGCCTTCCCTGGGGAGAGATTCCCAGTGACTGATAGGAGGCCCATAGGCAAAAGGGGGATGTCAAGGACCCCCCAAGGTCATGCTGTCTGGCCCCTGGCTCTAGATGGGGCTGCCTCCACCTCAGACAAGGGTGATCTGAAGGAATCATGTTTAGAAAGGTCCTCTCTCTGTTTAGAGAGATCTCCACTACAATAGCCCTTAACCCCCCACTGTGCAGCCTCACAACCTTTGCCAAGGAAAACCTAATGTCACTCCTTCTCCGGTGAACTCTGGCTTTGTCTGCAGTTGGGATGGAACCATAGCTTCTCACTGGGCCTCAGGGTGTTGTGGGGGAGAGTCCTGGCTTAAGACAGGAGGCGTGAGTTTAATTCCAGGCTCTGCCTCCAATTTGTGTGACCTTGTCTGACCTTGGGCATGGCCCTTCCTTGCTCTCCCCACCTGTACATTGAGGGTTGAACTAGATCACTTCCCAGGGACCCTTCCCCCCCCTTGCAGTTCTGGGGCTGAGGTTCTAGACCGGTGTCGGAGTAGCCGACAGGGGGCTTGGCTGGGTGATGGGGACAGGTGGTGCATACCGGCCTCCAGCACACTTCTGTCCCCCCCCCCCCCCCCCCCCCCCGTGCGGAGGCCACTGGAGACTCAGCGCTCTTAGATGGAGGGGCCACTTCCAAGGCCTTGCACAGCCCTGGAGTGAACCCTCCGGAGACCCTGGGCTCTTTCAGTTGTTAGCTAGCTGCCTGACCTTGAGCAAGATACGGTATTTTACATCTCTGAGCTTCAGTTACTCGGTTGAAATGAAAATAGTGGTGGTATTTTAGGATTGTTGTGAGGATTAAACAAGAAATGCTCTGAAAATGCTGAGCCCTCGTCCAGTGCAGAGCCCTCTGCGTCCTCAGTGAGTGGTAGCTGCTAGTCATGATAACAAGAAAACCTGTGGCAGCAGGTGCACCTTCCCGCAGAAGGGGCCCCGGGATCTCCCCTGGGCTCCCAGAGCTTCCCTATGGACCTGGAGCAGCAGTGCTGCCTCCCTGCCTCCCCCCCTCCCTCTGTCCCTGCCTCCCCCCCTCCCTCCCTGCCTCCCCCCTCCCTCCCTCTCTTCCTCCCCCCTCCCTCCCCCCTCCCCCCCTCCCTCCTCCCTTCCTCCCTGTCTTCCCTCCTTCCCTCCCTCTCCCTCCCTCCCTCCCTCCCTCCCTGTCTTCCCTCCTTCCCTCCCTCTCTCCCTCCCTCTCTTCCTCCCTCCCTCCCTCCCTCTCTCCCTCCCTCCCTCCCTCCCTCTCTCCCTCCCTCCCTCTCTCCCTCCTTCCTCCCTCCCTCTCTCCCTCTCTGTCTTCCCTCCCTCTCTCCCTCCCTCCCTCCCTCTCTCCCTCCCTCCCTCTCTCCCTCCCTCCCTCCCTCCCCCCCTCCCTCCCTCCCTCCCTCCCTCCCTCCCTCTCTCCCTCCCTCCCTCCCTCCCTCCCTCCCTCCCTCCCTCCCTCCCTCCCTCTCTCCCTCCCTCCCTCCCTCCCTCCCTCTCTCCCTCCCTCCCTCTCTCCCTCCCTCCCTCCCTCCCTCTCTCCCTCCCTCTCTCCCTCCCTCCCTCTCTCCCTCCCTCTCTCCCTCCCTCCCTCCCTCCCTCTCTCCCTCCCTCCCTCCCCCTCTCCCTCCTTCCCTCCCTCCCTTTCTCCCTCTCTGTCTTCCCTCCTTCCCTCCCTCTCTCCCTCCCTCCCTCTCTCCCTCCCTCCCTCCCTCTCTCCCTCTCTCCCTCCCTCCCTCTCTCCCTCCTTCCCTCTCTCCCTCCCTCCTTCCCTCTCTCCCTCCCTCCCTCCCTTTCTCCCTCTCTGTCTTCCCTCCCTCCCTCCCTCCCTCTCTCCCTCCCTCCCTCTCTCCCTCCCTCCCTCCCTCCCTCTCTCCCTCCCTCCCTCCCTCCCTTTCTCCCTCTCTGTCTTCCCTCCTTCCCTCCCTCTCTCCCTCCCTCTTCCTCCCTCCCTCCCTCTCTCCCTCCCTCCCTCCCTCTCTCCCTCCCTCCCTTTCTCCCTCTCTGTCTTCCCTCCTTCCCTCCCTCTCTCCCTCCCTCTTCCTCCCTCCCTCCCTCCCTCTCTCCCCCCTCTCCCTCTCTCCTTCCCTCCCTCCCTCCCTCTCTCCCTTCCTCCCTCCCTCCCTCCCTCCCTCCATCCCTCTCTGTCTTCCCCCCCACCATTAGCATCATTCTGCACCAGAAACTTCATGTGAAAGAAAAAACCTGCTTGACTTCCCTATAACCTCACACCTGTTAGCCTCTAGCTCTCCCTTCCCCACTTTCTGCCATGCCTTCGGTCCCTTCCGTGGCAGCAAGGACACATGGGGCTTTGACTCCACTTCCTGAACCTTCCAGGAATGAGCCCGCAGAAGCCCAGGGAGGGCTGAGACTGGATCCCGGAGGCGAAGAGCCAGAGGCACTCCTGGGCTGCGGTGAAAGGGCTGGTAAAGGCACTGGCTCGGCCTTGGGGGGACTCTCAGGATCCCAGATCCCAGAGCCAGGCCAGGCGGGGGTGCACTGGTGGGCTGGGGGAAGGGGTGGCAGGTCCAGGACTCACTGCTTGACCTTACGCAAGTCCCGTCCATGGGCCTTCATTTCTTCATTTGCAAAGTAAAAGGTTGGTTTAAATGAATCAAAGGTCCTTCTAACCCTTTTTGGTTCTGGGCCCGGTTGGCACTGCCCTCACTGAAGTTGGGCAGGGTGGGGTGGGAGGTCTGTGGGCGTCATCTGGGCATCAGCGCTCACTGGCCCTTGGTCACAGTTCTGGGACAACCTGGGGAGAGGGGATGCCATCTTTTCTTAGTAAGAGTGCTGAGGGTTAAGAACAAAGGCTTTGCAGGTAGACAGACTTGGGTTCTCATCTTGGCTCTCTCTTCTTATTAGTTGTGTGAATTTGGGCAAATTACTTAACCTCTCTGAGCCTCAGTTATCTCATCTGTGAAATGGGAAGAAAATTACCTATTGCCTAGGGTTCTTGTGAAGATTACATGGGAATAACTTCTATAAAATTCCTGGGATATGGGGAGTTCTTAGTGTGGACTGGGTGCTGCACAAGCAATGGGCTTTTTGAGGCTCTGTGTTGTCACGAAGGGGGGCTGAGGTTAAAGGAAGGGTGGGGCAGAGCCCACAGTCATCAGTTGTCACTAGGCTTCTGGGAGGGTGCCCCGGGCCTCCCGCATCCTGCTCCCTCTGTGCGCTGGCTTGGGCTTCCGGAGTTTGAATGCACTGGTCCTTGTCACAGGGCCTGTGGAGGGGCAAGCTCAGCCATAGGGGGCTGCAGGCAGAGTGTGAGTCTGTCAGCGAGAGTAAGGAGGTTAACGGAAGCTCCCGGTGATGGTGATGAGGGAATACAAGCCGGGGCGGTGGCACAGCCTTCCACTCAAGGTTAGTCACCAGGAAAGGGCTGTAAAATGAGGTCTTGGAGAAAAGGCATCTCTGCTCCCGGGCGTGTGTTAGGTGAGTGGAACCACAGCACGAGGCACTGAAAGAGGCTGTGCGGTTCATCTCATCCAGTCTCTGACTTTGATTATGGGCAAACTGAGACTCAGCGAAGGGGAGCACCTTGCCCAGTATCACAGGACACGTAAGCAACAGAGATGGTGCTGAGCCTGCACTTGGGGGCCCTCATCCAGTGCTCTTTCCACTCTCCCCATTAAGCACCAAGCAGATATTTTCCAGTCCTTCTAAAATCAGAGAGCATGAGGCAATAGGCTTTGATGGCCGCAGAAAGGACATGGGTCACCGATGGGAAAACATCTCTGACCTGATTCTGAGAGCATCTAGACTGACGTTCCCATTTTGCAGATGAGAACACTGAGCCCAGGAAATGACAAGACTAGCCAAAGTTTGCCCGGTGTCTGAGACCATAATTCCCAGGCCAGAACTCTGGTTGTTTGCCAGCTATTGTACACTGCTTCTTTGGGTCAGACATGCTAGGCGGGTGCAGGACAGCCAGAATGTGAGAAAATAAACCCAAATGTGCTTGAGAAAGGGACAGAGGACAGAGAGACAAAGCAGAAGAAAGGAAGACAGAAATATTACTCCCAAGACCATGATATTCCTTCGAGGCTTTCTTTCTTGACATGTCTCTGTTGGCCCCTGCTCGGAGCTCTTCTGCTGACAGCCTCCCTTGCCCTCGCCGAGGAAGGGGACGCTAGCCAGCCCCATCGGTCTCAGTTCCACTGGCAACCCTGAGTGAAAGAAAGTCAATATTTGCCCAGTGGTAAAGGACGGGAGATGAGTGTGACTTGGGATGGGGTGGGGGGCGGGGAGGGATTCTGGAAAGGAAGGTTGCAGAGTGTAGGACCTCCCTTGTGAGCACTTGACTTCTAAAGGAGCCTTTGGGTTTGCCGCATTCAATAACCCTTTGTATCTCGGACAGCATCCGGACCCGGTCGGCCTGCACCATCCTCCCGGCAGCCCTGATCTCTAATAAATTTCCCTTATTGTTTGGAGCTGACGCCTCCCCAGCTCCCAGCTCCCTGGAGAAATGGGACTTTTAAAGCTTTTGCAGAAAGGCCTCGGAGCAGATGGCCCATTGAGCGAAGCTCAGGCAGAGCCATGCAGAAGCTGCTTCCTTATCTGGGCCCCTGAGCCCAGGGAAAGATGTGGAAAAAGTCCTTGGCAGGTCAAGAGAGGCTGTGAATAATTTTTTCCCCTGCCTTTGTTTTGTTATCTTTCCTTCTTCTTCTTCTTTTTTTTCCTCTGCATCCTACTTCTTTATTCTCCGGGTCCTGAAGTTAGGTAGGGCCCTGGGGGGAGGAGGGCCGAAGCCCCCAGCCTTTCCTCAACTGAAATGAAATTCTTGACCCCAGGGCAGCTGCAGGCTGCTTTGATGGCTTTTGTGATCGCTGTGTTGCTCATGGAGTCAAAGGGTGCATTTGGAAGCAGAAGCATTTCTTGTATGAGGCCGTGGGGCTGGCTGCACTGCAGCAGGAAGGGCTCAGGTGAGGTACAAGCAAGGACTTCCTATGGTGGGAATCCCCCACTGTCCGTGAATCTGCTAGGGGGCAGCCGTGGGGGTGGATCCGTCGAACTCATCTCCCCACTTTGGCAATGAGCTAGCTTTTTCTTACCTGCCCCTGGAAGAGGTCACAGTGACATTCCTGGAGGTCAGAGCTGCCCCCTAAGACTAAACCTGGTGCTGAGGCTCCCAAACTGATCCACGGAACCGGTGGTCCCTGGAGACCGTGTAGCCAGAGTGACCTCCAGCCATCGGGCCCGCTCTGCTGCCGCTGCGGGCTTGCGGCGGAGGGACTGAGACTGGGGGAGGAGAAGAACGGCCCTGGGCCTGCACCGAGCCAGCCCTGCGCCCGCCGGGGCTCCCTCCGGCTCCGGCTCGGCTCTGGCGGCAGGAGAGTCTCTCACTGCTGCTCACAGTGGGGCAGAGCACGGCTGCCAGCTCTGAGCCTTCAGCCTGCTCCCCGCGGCTTGGCCGGGGCTGGGCCTCCAGGGCAGCCCGCTGCTGGGAGACAGATTGCAGCCTGTCCCCATGCCCCCAGCACATGGCCCCTGGGCAAGAGCGCAGTCCAGTTTCCCTGCACTGGCTTCCCGGCTTCAGTGCTCCATCTTGAACAAACTCTCTGAGCCTGCCTTGGGACCTTTGCCCATCTTTTGGTGGGGCTTGGAGTGTATGGATCCTTGTACCTCGTGGGTCCTCGGTGCTATTGTCCGGTGACTGAGAGCTCAGATGCCAGGGCGCCAGGTTGCCCTAACTCCTTTGGGATTTTGTTGTTTCCACACTTGGAACCTCAGTTTCATCATCTTTAATGTGGAAATAAATTAGTTGGTACGCCGTAGGGGGGACATGAGAAGCTCTAAGAATGGCGAGTACCTGGCATACAGTGCTAGTAAAGAGTTAGCTGTTGTTATGGTGTTTCTTAAAACTGAAAGGGGCATTTTGCAGGAAGAGAAACATAACACTGGAGCTAGGAGTGGGGTGAGGCAGGGATGTGACTCTAGTTGATCTGAAGGATCTGGAAGCCAATGATTTCATTGCTGAGTTACTGCACATGGTCCCACACGTGCTGTGTCTTCCCACCTTTGGACTTCATTTGTCCCCATTTGAAAAAGTAGAGAAGGATAACTGTCTCTGTCACCTCTTCCGAGGTGTCCTGGGGATTCAATCAGGTGGGTGATGGTCTGGAAAAACCAGCGGGCCTAGAGGATGCACACTGTCTCAGCCTCTGGGATGCAGGCAGCCTTCCTGGCTGAGGCTCTGGCTCGTTGAAATTTCTGCAAATGGCACCAAACCCAGTGGGCCGCTGTCCCAGTGAGGCCACTCAGACTCTGGGTGACTCTGCGCTGAACCTGGCCTCTCTCCGTGCCTGCTCTTTTTCATTTGGCCAAGAAAAGGGATCGTGGTTTGGTGTCTCTCCATGCTTCCTAGCAGTGGGGCCAGGAGTGTTTCTGGACAGGGTCCACAGCTGTATAAGCAGAGAGCAGGAGGGCTGAACATATCCTTCAAGCTGGGACACCCTGGCCGGGAGCCACAGACAGACTGGGGTCCTGCCTTCCCTGGGATGGCCAAAATAGGCGGCTCTTCACCCTCCCACCCCCAGCCAGGCTATCTGCAGTGCAGGGAGGCAGGGAAGGGGGCTGCCTGGAAGCAGGACATTGATGCCATGTCATATTCAGCACTTTCCCTGCCAAGTAAGTCAAGGACCCTGTTTGATAGCACTTTTATCTCCTCCGTCATCTGTCTCCTTCCTGGGGTGGGAGATGCTGCCGAGCTGACCCGCTGATGGTACTGGTTTGATGATTAGGCCAAGGGTCTCACATGTGGTTACTGAAGGTCTCTGCCGAAGACGACAGGGATGACCAGGCTACAGATACCCAAGCCAGCAACTGCGTGATGCTCACTCTCCCACAGCCTTCGCAGCTGGTCATCTGGGGTGAATGGCAGGTATGGAGAAGGGAGGACACTTTATTTCAGAGTTACTCAGGGCCTTGGAAATGTCGCCTCTGGAGCCCTCCTCAGAGCCTCTTTCCAAATATCATTTTACCAAGAGCCCCAGAGATGAGGTTGCTTTGCCAAGGTCACCTCCAAAGTCAGCCATGAGCTCATGCTCAGAGTCCACAGTATTTCATCTGCTCCATTCCCCAGGCTTCCTAAAGAAGGCATTGAACATTGGCTAGAAATGGAGGGGCCCAGCCTGGTGCTTATCTCCTGTGACCTTGGCCTTGACCTCAAATTTCCCTGCACCTCATACCTCAGAAAGTTGGAAGGATTTAGATTAGATAGCAAGGAGATTTGTTGAGTAGCCTTATCAGGGGGAGGGAATGGAAGATTTTCCCAAGGCATTTGGGAGTCCGGGCTGGATTAGGTCTTAGGAGAAGCTTCAGGAAAGAGCCCCGGACTTGGAGTTCAATAACACGAAGTCCAAAGTCAGATCCTGCAACCTGCTAGCCATATTGGGCTAAGTGGTGGATCTCTCTGAACCTCATTGCCCTCCCCCCCAAATGTGATTGGATGCTCCTTACTTTACAGGGGCATATCGATTTTTTACTAAAAAAAAAAAAAAAAAAGATTTATTGAGATATAGTTCATTCATTTAAAGTGCATGATTCCGTGGTTTTTAGTACAGTCACAGAGTTGTGCAAACACCACCATAATCTAATTTCAGAACGTATTTTTTCACCCCGGATGGAAAGCTGCACACGTTAGTAGTCATTCCCTATTCCTTTCTTCAAGCCCTAGCCCACTGATGATCTACTGCCTGCTTCTACACATCCCCCTCTTCTGGATATTTCATATTAACAGAATCTGATAATATGTGTTCTTCTGTGTCTGGCTTCTTTGACTTACATTGTTTTTGAGGCGTCTCTGGGGTGTAGCTGGTGCCATTTCATTTGTTCTTATTGTTGAATCATATTTCATTGTGTGGATAGACCACACTTGGTTTATCCTTTTATCAGTTGATGGACATTTTCGGTTGGATTTTGGAACATGCACGTAAGGGTTTCTTTTCCTTTTTAAAGATTTTTTAAAAGTAATCTCTACACCCAACGTGGGGCTCAAACTCACAAGCCTGAGATCAAGAGTCGCGTGCTCTACCCACTGAGCCACCAGGCACCCTGCATGTCAAGGCTTTTGAGAGAACACATATCTTCGCTTCTCTGGGGCACATTCCGAGAAGTGGAATTGCTGGGTCAAATAGTATACTTACTTTGAAAGTTAACTTTTATCGGACCCTGTTGCGAGTATTTTACATGGATTATCTCCTTGTACTCTGTGAGATAGATACTATTATTCGTCCCATTGTACAAAATGAGAAGACCCAGGCCCAGATAATGTATCTGAGGACGCTGAACTAACAAAGTCAGGACTTGAACCCTGATAGTCTGGCGGTAGCTCCTCTAGAACCTCGCTTCTATGGGAGGTTGAAAAGAGATAAGGTACGAGACTGTTCCCAGCACACTGCCTGGCTTATAGTAGATGCTCAATTAATGTTTGTTGTATCCTGGGAAAGATGACTAGACACCCTGCATTTCTCTGTCTGATCTGCTGTGTGGCCTTAGGAACTTCTTGTGTCCCTTTGAGCCTCAGTTCATTTCCCCCCAGTATATAAAGCTTCCAATGTGGAATTTAAGAGGCAGAGAGGACCCATGACTCAGGGTCAGGGTGTGGGACGTGCAGTGTAGTGGAAGGCATCCTAGATTCTAGCTCTGACTCTCTTACTGATGTGAAAGTAATTTCTGGGGCTCCTGGGTGGCTCAGTCACTTGGGTGTCCGACTCTTGATTTCGGCTCAGGTCATGATCTCCTGGTGGTGGGATCGAGCCCCACGTTGGGTTCTGCACTCAGTGCGGAGTCTGCTCCAGATTCTCTCTCCCTCCCCCTCTGCCCATCTCCCCACTCATACTCTCTCTGTCTCTCTAAAATAAATAAAAATAAAATCTTAAAAAAAAAAAGAAAGTAAGTAATTTCCCTTCTCTGGGCCTTGGTTTCCCGTTCAAGAAGGGCTGGAATAATCCATCCTAAGGTGTCTTGCAGTTCTTATGTCCTATATAAGCCCCATGTTATCTCCTCAGTAGCCTGAGCCCCCTGGGGCTGAAGCCTGGTGTAGATGTCCAGGGTCTCATGTCACCGTGGGCGCTCAGCAACCCTTCTCCCACCCAGTGTGTTAATAGGCCAGGTTGAGGCGAGATCTCCCCATAGCCCTCTCTTCATCCTAGAGCCCTTGGGCTGAGGACATTCTGCTATGATCTAAGCCAGAAAAAGAACCATTTCACACACACACACCCTCCCCCCCCACCCCGCTTCTTGGTTTCCCTTCTCTTGACTCCTGCACTTCTGGAATTCTTCCCCCCCCGCCTTTTTTTAAAGAATTTATTTATTTGACAGAGACAGCGAGAGAGGGAACACAAGCAGGGCTTGATACGGGTCTTGATCCCAGGACCCTTGGGATCATGACCTGAGCCGAAGGCAGACGCTTAACGACTGAGCCACCCAGGCGCCCCTGGAATTCTCCCTAGAGTCACTGCAGCCCTCACACCAGTCAACTACCTAGCTGGCTTCTGGTGCTTGGCCCCACCTCCTGGTTTAGGATCATCTATGGAAAAGTGCTGAGCACACAATAGGTGTCCTTCGTGTGTTGGTTGACTCTGAATCTGGTTCCCCTAGTTTCCCACCCTTTTTCAGTGAAAGCCGTAACTGTTTTCCAAACCTAGTCTGGCACCGCCAAGCAAAGCAGCTGCAACAATTCTGCATCTTCACCCAGCCATTGCAACCTGTCCCAGACCCTCCCTTTACCCCACATTTCCTGCTTTCTGGAACCTGCCAGAGGTCCTACTGCATTCCAGGTACGTGGAGGCTAGTGCATTTAACCCTACGTGGTAGGGATCCATGATGTCTCTATTTAATGGAAGAGAAAGCAAGTCCAGGATAGGGGAGTGCCTTCTCCAAGGTCACCAAGCTGGCAGGTGGGAGGATTTGAGTGAAGGCTGTCTAGTCCCAAAGCCTACACAGCAGACTGATCAGAAAGGTGGTATAAAGGACGTTTGACGGGTGCTCGGACCCAGGGAAACCAAGTAGAGTGTCCGTGAGCAGGCAAGCTCTGAAGTCCTCCAGAGCAGGTGTGTGTCACTGTGTCTTATCTCTGTCGACATCTGCATGGAGCTCAGGCATCCTCTGGGGCTCATCTTCTCTTCGCTGAGCAGGTGTGGCATCTCCAACAGGGTCCCGCTCCAAGCTTACCTGGGGAGATCAGATGATGGTTAAGCAGCCTTCCTTCCACTGGGGATGGCTTCAGTCTCTCCAGGGGTTGCTGTTCCTGCCTCTGGTGTGCTGAGCCGGAGTTTCAGTCCCCAGCTCCCCTCCGCCCCAATGCCTGTGTGTCTCACTATTTTTAAGTTCCGTGGGCTTAACGAGCTGCCTGCCATGACACATCTTCAACATTCACCTTTTTCTCTAATGAACCTCGGAGAGCTAAGCGGGCTCCCTTTTCACTTGACAACCACCACCAATCAGGAGGCCAGCACTGGGCTGTTGCCTGTTTGGGTCCCAACTCAGCTCACGGAGACCTGCCCTGCAGTGCGCCCCCCAACTCCCTTGGTGGTGGCCACACTGGATTCCAGGCACCCCCTTCCCTCCATGCCGTCCTTTATCCTGTTTTCCGCCCCCATCCTACCCCAAGCCCAGAAAAAGCAAAATTGAAACCACCAAATCAATAAATAGTATTTAGTAAGAGTTTATTGTGCATTTAAGAACAGTTGGTGAACTGGGAGCTTTTAAATTCAAAGACTGGTAAGAAGCTCAGGGACTGGACATCACAGGATGGCTTATCAAGTGAGATGGAAGTTGTTTACCCTTTACCAAGAGTGCTTTATTATGATGGAGGTTTCCACTTGGCAGGGGATTGGTTAAAGGTGATTCTCTTATACCGTTTTTTTAGGAAGACAACTTTTTTCTTTTTTTAATGAATATCAGAGGCATTTATAAGAACTAATCTAAGTTAAATTTTGCTTATGTTCATGAAATAAACTAGATTTAGTTTTGCTGACGTGGCCTAAATGGCCTTATCTGCTCAGGAAATTCTCAAGTCTGGTCTCCATTTTGTATTTAATTTCAATACCCCCAAGCCATCCCTGCAAGAGTCGTGATGTCACGAAGAGAGCCGTTGAGCTCCCCACATAATCGGGTAGTGACTTCTCTTGAGGACAAAGAGCCTGGGATCTGGCAGAGCCTGGGCGAATGAAGCCAGCTAACAGCAAGGGGTGGAATGAGGTGTCAGAGGTTTGGGGACTCACGGGGTTGGAGAGGGAACTTTGAAGTTCATCTAGGCCAAGCCTGTGTCCCCTCCCTGTCTATGGCATCCCTTCCAGTAGTGTCTAATCTCAGCCTGAACACTCTCAGTGATGGGGTACTCATTACTTCACAAAATCACCATCCCATCAGGATTTTGGAAAGTGCTGACTATGTAAAACTCCTCCCTCATTTTGAGCCTGAAGTGGGGGAGCCCCCACCAGAAGAAGAGTTCATCTTCTGCCCCAGCCCTCACACCGTTGGAGTTGGAGGGGGAAGCAGAGGAACCCCAGTGCTGTGTTGGGGGCAGGGGCAAAAGCACCTCTGAGCCCCGGAGATGTGCTGTGGTCCTCACCTCTGAGGGGGGCCACCAAGGAGAGCTGAGAGGGGTGCTAGAGAAAACTGAAGTGAGATGCCTAAAGCCTTTCCTGCTTCAAGTGTGTGAGGAGCTTGAATATGTGGCAGAAAATCAGAACTACTGAAACAGACCGGCTCCATATATGGAAAAGGTTAAATACTGCATCCCGCTTACCAGCCACAGGGACTGGGGGTCTGATGGGAGCCACACCAGGAATTCCAGTTAAAGTTTTAACCCGGGGCCATTCCATAGGGAGACTGAAACCCCTGATGCTCACATTGTGCCTATTTTGGCAGACTCTCCAAGCCAGAGGATTTGCTGGCTTGGAAGAGCACCGAATTGGGAGCCAGGCTCTGCCCCACGAACCCTGTGACCTTGGGCCAGTCACTTCCTCCCTCTGGCTCGGTTTCTTCTGCTATAACCTGTGTTGTGTGTGGCCCTTCAGAACTGATGTGGAGCTGGGCCCTACGGTTGCCAAATTCTGTGCATGCTCAGTGTCACCCATTGCCTGGAGGGGATGATCCTCCGCCCACGTCCTTTTCGGGTCTCCTCCAGCTGATGGCAGACAGGCTGGAAACCTGTGTGCATTTTACTCCTGACTACCGCAGGGCCCATTCTCAATGTGCTCAGCCATGGTGGGTGGAGAGCAATGCTTCAGCTCTTAGGAGAGAAAGCCTAGAGGCCTCTGGCGTCCTGGCCCAAGGAGGCTTTCCTGACCCACATCAGGTTCTGTGGAGTATGTCCCAGAAGATGGGGTCTCTTGAGCCAGGATCGGGGTCCTACTGCACCACCCACCTGCTGTCAGTTGTCATTCCTGCACCTTCCAGGGCCATGGTGGTCAGGGGTCCCATCTCTTCTTGCAGTTGTCAGACACCCACCCCTGCCAACTGCCAGATCTCTTGCCTAGAACTGTCCAGCCCCTTCCAAGCCCATCCCTGTGTCCCTGGCTTGGGGCTCCTTTCTGGAAGCTCCCCCGAGTGTGCTCCCTGGTTCTTTGTGCCTTTGCTCCATGGCCTCTCAGCGGGAGCACCAGCGCATCACGGGGGAAGCAGGTGGGCCCCTTGGTGCCCAGCGCCCTGGGTAGTGGCCTGTTAACTGCCCCCCCAGGCCACCCTCTAGTCCAGCTCTCGCAGGCTGAATGGAGGGTGTAAGTGCAGGGCTGGAGCACTGACCACACATCAGCTGAGAGAGCTTTCTCCTCTGCTCCTTCTTTGTTCTTCCTGATTGAGGTGTAACTTAGACTCAACAACATGCACAACTTGTCATCGGTATATTCTCCTTTCCGAGCATCCCGAAGGCTGCCTGTGTCCCCGCCCACCGCTCCCTTACCTCTGTCACCGCACATCCGTTTTTTCTTCTTCCTGGCTCTCCTTCCATCCTTGGCTGTTCTTCACTCTGCCTGGCATTTCCCACTCTTCCTGCAAATCCTCTAAATGTGGATGTTCCCTGGAGCCCGTCTCTGGTTTCCTTCTCCCCGGGGTGAGTGTTCTCCCAACACTCCCCCGCCCCCACCCAGCCACCTGTGCTAGTGACTCCCAGACACTGGTTCTCCCAATAGCGCCCATTCCTGAGCAGCACACCAGCCCTCCAGCCACCTGCCGGACACGACCGCCGCTTGGTGGCCCACTGGCATGGCTAGGGTGCAGCTGGGATGTCCTCAGGGCACCAGCACCACCTCGCCTCATTGCTTCCAAGCTCTGTCCCTGCAGAATGGGAGTGGTGGCCAGAGGAAGAAGGGCCAGATTCTGCTAGCTTCTATGGGGAGGACTGGGTCAGACCCCACCTGTAAGAATCTGAAAAGTTGAGCCAACAAAATGAAACCCCAGCAGGCCCAGCTCGAGAGGCTGGCTGATGCTGAGTGATGGACAGTGTGAGGGTAGGTGGGGGCAGGCTGAAGGTGAGAGGACTTGTCTGGACACGGGACAGTGCCATGGCTCAGAGACAGGACTCGGCCCAGAGCTGGGTCTTAAAAGACTGGCTGGGCTGATGCCGAGGGTATGGGTGGGGGGAGGATGGTTTACTAAGAGAGGCCTGGCTACCAGCGCAAAGAGCTGCAGTCTCCAGGAAGTACAGAGAAGGGTGCTGAGCTTAACCTGGGCCACAGTATGGTGCTTAGGAGAGGCCCACCTGCCCTCCACCGCCTGCCCCGCCCCAGAGCCACCCCTGTGTGCTCCTTGCAGGTTCCAGCCCCTCGGGAACAAGATATGGGCACAATACCATGCTCTACAGTCACTGTCCCCGAGCCTCACAACCCTACAAGACAGGTGTTATTCTCATTCTCATTTTACAGATGGAGAAGCAAGACCCAGAGAGGCTGAGCTAAGCTACCTGCCCAAGTTCACAGGGCTGCAAATGGCAAAGCTGAGACTTGAAGCCAGGTCCATCTGATCCAGAGGCTGGGCACTAATGTGCACCCCGTGGCTGGCCCCCCCTCCCCCTGCCCCCGGGGCTTGACCTGGCTCCGTTTCCTCAGTGGTCCTGCCTCCCAGTTTGGGATCCACATAGAATCCAAGCTGGACTTTCCAACTTGGTATTGTCCTGCAGTTCTTTCCTCCTCTAGCCTGTTGGCATTTTGAGGACATGGTTTGCCCCTCTGGGCCCCTAGTCCCCATGTCTGTTCTGGCCCCCAGGTGAGGCAGGAGAAATTTGGCTTCTTTGGGGATATATATAATTGTGCCCCCGGGACTTGTGTGACCCACTTTAGTTTTTGGAGACCAATAGCTGTCCGAAGTGTTGGCAGTAATGGGCATCTTCATCTGAAAAGTGAAGGGCACCTCTTTTTCCCAAGGGCCTGTCCAGCATCTGGGAGGAAATGGGGGGGAGCAGACTGCATCTTCCTCAGCTGACCCCCCCTCCCGGGTGCCGAGAGCACACTGGGCTCCCCTGACTGCCCCCAGCTCCCTGCTTAGCCCCCAGTGAAATACTCTGCCACCTGAGGGCAGTTCTTTCCGTCCTATGGGGCAGGGGAAATTAGACACGATGTGAGTGTACCCTGCTCGGCCTCAGTTTCCTCATCTGTAAAATGGGGATACTAGTACCTACCTGACACGGCTGAGCATGAAATGGAAGTCAGTGGCGCTCAGTAGAACCTCTAGGAAGGGGAGTTTTCCGTCCTTGCCCCTGGCACATACCCCCACCCTGTGGGCCCAGGGCCTTTGTGATATCTTTCCCCCACACTTAGTCCCGAGAGCTGGGGCTGCTTGTTAGGAGGCAAAGAGCCCTGGGCTGGGTGCCAGGAAATCAGGGTTCCAGTTCACAGTGAGGCCTTGGGTAAGTTGATCTCTGAGTCTCAGGGGTCTCTTGTCATTGGGGAGAATCCCATCTGCTCTACCTCTGAGAAGCTCTGAGTGTGTCGTCTTTCCCTGAGCTGCTTCAGGATGGAGCTGAGTTTTCTTCATCTCGTATTCCCAGCACTTAGCTCTGACGTTACCTTCAAGGTTGGATAAGGCGGATAACCTCTGCCCCTTCCCTCATTAAGGAGCGAAGTAATCTTCATGCCCTTCCTCAGCCTGCGACTCTCCTGAGGTCTGAACTGCGTGGGACTCCCTTTCCCGAGGGAGGGAGGAGACTGAGGAAACAGCTTGCCAGAGGCTGCGGGTCTCTCTCCCTCTGCAGGCCTGCCTCCCCCGGGCCAATGACAACTCAGGCCCTAGGCTGTGGGGATCTGGCCTTGACAGCATGCCCCAAGCCTTGGAGTCTCCCTTCTCCCCTCCGAAACAGGGGGCTTGCTGGATGTGGCTGCCCGAGGGGAGGGTGCAGTGCCTGGTGACACCCTCATCTTCTTAGTCCCCGCCTGCCAAGCCCAACAGCCAGGCAGCTCCTGGGTGCAGGGCCGGGCGGCAGGAAATGCAGAGGCCAACACGACACCTCCCACCCGGCAGCCCTTACAGTCCTCAGGGAGCTGAGCCTCACGCAAGTGACTGACACAGGCAGGGGTGGCGCAGTCTCCCCAGGACCGGGGGGGGGGGGCTGGGAGGAGAATCCCCAGCCTCGGGCTCCCCAAAGTGCCCCTCACCTCCTGGCCTGAGCAGGACTGGAGAGCAGAATCCCTGGCTCTTGGCCAGAGCTGCCCATGGTCAGTGTGGATGCCACCAGCCCCGCTGGGGAGCACCGAGGAAAGGAAAGGCGGGTGCGCTCAGGGGTCACTCTGCGGCAGCGTGCTATGGCTGATGTCATTCTCACGGGGCCCTGCCAGGACAGGCACCTCGCCCTGTCTCTGTAGCTGAGGAATGATGCTGGGGCCTGAGCCCCGCTCCCAGGGGTGTCCAGCTGCTAGGCGCCCGGTCCGAACCCAGCCCTGTGTTCCAATGCTCACGTTCTCCTAACTACACCGGCACCCCTCGTGCTGCTCATGCTCAGAGGTTAAGGTCTCCAAGCATCTCAGAAGGTCACGGGGCCACCCAGGGAGGTGCAGAGGCACTTTCCAAAGGGCGGAAGGAAGGGGAGAGACACCAGGTCCCCCGATGCCTCCTTTGGGTCCCACCCCTCAGGCCACCTGTGGAAGCAGAGGATCCGCTCGCCTGAGGGGCTGGCAAGAGGTGACAAGGATGCTGCAGGGGGACTGGGGGCCTGTAGTCTCCCCTACCCCCCGGGGCTCTGTGGTTCTGCAAGGTGCCCCACGCTGGGGTCCGTCCCATTCGCGATCCAAGCACAGAGTCTTCGCGTGTCATCCCCAAGTTCTGGACAAGGGGTGTGGTCTGAGACCCCCTGTTCTCTCTTCCTAGGGCTTCTCACGTTCCTGCATATGGCTGCGTGACGCACACATTCACTCGCTTGTTTACACAGGTGTTCATGGTGCCGTGCACGTGTGTTAGCACGGTCACATGTGCTGTCACACACAGGGCCTTGCTGGTACCCCACACTTCATTGTCCCGGTCCTTCTGTGGCTGCTGTTGCTTGGCTCGGCTGGGCCTGAGGGATGCAAAGCCGAGCCGCAGTTCTGCTCCATCACTCGGCTAATGGCGCCGTCCACCACTTGCCCCTCCTCCTCTCCGGGCTGTGAGCGTTGAGTGGGGCCTAGGAGTCCGTGAGCCTGCTCAGGGTGGGGGAGCCCTCATCTGGGCCGGGGCGGAGCCGCGCCGGCTGCAGGCTCCTGGCAGACAGTGGGGGCACCAACCGGGTCTCCATGAGCCAGGCCTCTAGGGAGGAGGCTCCTGGTGTCTCTCACTTTCTCCCTCAGAGCCTCCTAGGGCCCCTGTCACCCTGCTCCAGCCTGCTCCTCTCCCAACCACGCACACCACCCCCACACACCCCACCCTCACGTTCACACGCTCGCAGCCTCCGACACTCTCAGAAACACATCCCACGCACCACCCCACACCTCCACGCTCGCACGCTCAAATTCAAAGACTTCTGCTGTCAGCCCAGCCTCTAACCCCCGGTCCCTTAGCGGGGCAGCACTTAGCAGACTAGTGTGTTCAAAGCTTGTAACGTTTAGTCAGGAAGAAGATGCGTCAGTTTTTAACGGTTTTTAGCTCAAAATGAAGATGTGCGTTTGGCATGCAGTATAACAGGGGCCGTGTTGGGAAGTACAGAGCCGTTCACATGTGGCAGAGCAGGGGGCCTGTGGATTTGTGTTGGGTAATCACTACTAAGCCACCAGGTTCCTGTTCCACAGCCAGGGCTTCCCCGCGTGCTACAGGAAGCAGCACCCCTGGCTGAACGTGACAAGGGCACAGCCCCTCCCCCGCCCCAGGCCCCGACCCTCGTGCCCCCCACTCACAGCACACACAGAGGCTCTGACACTTTGGGGGTCAGGCCTCCGCACCCCCACTGCACCAGGCAGCCTGGGGGTCACGGGTCTCCAAGCTGCCATGTATCCCCACTCAGTCAGTCTCCCCCAGGCTCCCCAGCCCGTTCCCGAGTGTCCTGACACCCAACCCGTGGAAGCCCTCTCCTCCACCCCGGAGAGCTGCCTGTGGGTCTGGGAGACATTGTCGGCTGCGGGGCAGCGGGGCTCTGGACAAAGACCCAGGATTCTGAGTCTTGGGAGAAGGGAGGGAATGCAGCAGGTCCAGGGGTAGCGGGACCCCTCAGACTGGCAGCCCGGGAGCTCTGGTCCTGGCCAGTGGCTGGCGGGCCGCCGGCGGAGGTGACTCAGCAGCTTCTCCCTCGGTGCGGTGCTCGCTCTGCGGAAGTCTGCACCCCAGCGCCGCTCCCCACCGCCAGGGGGCTCCTCGGTCCTGGTCCCAGCTGTGGTCCCGGCTGGGGTGGCAGAGGGACGCGGGCCCCCGGGGCCTGGCCTGATCCCTGCCCACCCCCAGCACCCCCTGCACCCTGCTCCTGTTAAGCAAGGATGAACTGGAACCCGTGGGCTGCTGGGGGTGGGGCAGGGGCGACAAAGAGCAGGGAGTCGAGGACTTGGCTGTCCCTGTCGCTCAGCCGCCGCTCAGCCACGCTACTTTTTCAGACAAGCGGTTTGGCCTGCGTTGTCTGCCGGGTTCCCTCAGCTCCCACAGTCCGGGGCTTCCACTGGTCTGTGATGAAGAGTAGCTGTGTCCCGAGTCTAGCTTCAGGGACAGACGGCCGGCAACAGGCATGCAGCCTTCCCCTTCGGTCACCGCTGGCCAGCACAGCAGGGATGGTTAACCGCCCGAGGTGCCAGCAGAGGCTTGGGAGGGACTCAGTCCTGCTCATCGCCTCCCATCACCTCCTGCGGACCCCGGGCCTCTCCTCAGGTGGCCTGGGATTTGCTGATGCAAAAGAAGGGAAAGGAGTGTGAGTTGAGTGTCGCAGGAGGATTGAAGTTAGACCCTGGGAGGGACTTTCTAGCTCTCTGGGACCCTGCAGTGGGTCAAGAGCAGGCTCTGCTTCTGTAGACAAGCAGTGGCAACCTTGCTGCAGATCGAGGTGTGTGTGGCCTGCCCCAGGCCTCGCTACACAAGGAACTCACAGAGATGGCTAAGTTATTGTCAAAATGAGCTAGAAAAGTAATTCACTGAAACTTTATCCTCTGCCTCCCAGGACCAAATGCGGGACTGGAGCATTGGTTCAAAAAAGAAAGAAACTTATCCTGAAGTATTGATCTTTTTAGTCTGCTGGCTTTGGTGAGAGGCATCTTGCTGGTTGCCTATTTCCATCTCATTACTTTGGATTCTGCAAATACAACCTGAGGAGACATTAAATATGTTGTATCCAGTTAGCACCCCGTTATCTGTACTGAGACCCGGCCTGAGTGTGGTAGTCCACCGAGGTGCGGAGTCCGCAGATCATACTGAATGGGTCTGAGGTAGCAGTTGGTGGTGAGTGTGTGTGCACGTGCACGCACATGTGCTTTGCGTGGGGGGTGGGAGTCAAACTTACTCATCTTTGGTGTGGGGTCACAGTCCGATTTTGAAGGGAGTCTCATCAGGGAGGACACCCTGGGGGCCCACAGGCCAGTTGAGAAGAGTGTGGGGCCTCAGAGCTGCCGATGCATTCTAGGGCAGAGGAGAAGTGGGGTGAGGGAGCAGGGTGGCCTCTGGGCGAGACAGGGGAGGGCTTGATGGTGACTCCCAAGCTGGGTGATTCCTGGGTGAGCTACACAAACCCCCTCATTTGTGCCCTCTTTTGCAAGGCTGGGGACCGGGCTCCTGGTTCTGAAGCCCCCGGGGTGGGGGAGGGGATAGGCAAATACATTTGTGTGCTTCAAAATCTAAAAAGCACAGCGATCTATCTGCCAACTACTCCTTCCCAACTCCTCTCCCCTGAAGCGACAGCGACGCATGTCACCAACTGCCTCTGCATCTTTCCAGAGCCAGTCTCTGAATATATAAGCACATGTCTACACACGTCTCCCGCTTTCCCTCCACCGATATTATGCTTACTCTCGTACATATTCATTTTTCAATTAACATTCTCTTGAGATCTACACCTACCCAAAGAGCGAAGCCCTGGGGCAGGTTAACCTCCATGATGCTCCCACCTCGGCTGACCACGAGCTGAGCAAAGACAAGCTGAGCAAAGACCCTAAAGGCAGAGCATCCAAGAGCTTCTGTGGGTGTGAGTGTGAGTGGGTGCAAGGCCAGCACATGCAGCCTTCTGCCTCTCATCTGACCCCCTTCCATCCTACCCGACAGGTTATGGTCAACGGCATCTTAGATAACAGGGATCACAGCTGAGCTCTGAGCGCCTCTGGGTATTTGGAGTCAGGAGGAGACAGCCTCCAGATGCCTGTCGTTTCTGCTTTCTGGGAGGGCTCTCTGGAGAAGGGGATGGCCCTCCCTGTCTTGCTGTACCCCAAGGCTCTCTGTTCATATGACCTTCTTTTTTTTTTTTCTAAAGATTTTATTCATTTATTTGACAGGAGACACAGCGAGAGAAGAAACACAAGCAGGGGGAGTGGGAGAGGGAGAAGCAGGCTTTCTGCCGAGCAGGGAGCCCCATGCGGGGCTCGATCCCAGGACCCTGGGATCATGACCTGAGCCGAAGGCGGACGCTTAATGACTGAGCCACCCAGGCGCCCCTCATATGACCTTCTTAACACCCACCTGCTATCCTGCTTCCTCCCCTGCTCCGGGCTGCTTCCTCGGGTTTGTTCCTACGTGACAGAAAAATGGATGAGATAAAGAATAAGTCAACCAGGGTTTCGCCGGCTCCCCGACACTGCCCCCCACCCGCCCCCCCCACCAGGCCGAACGTGGCTGCTCGCCCTGCCAGAAGGGGCCGCGGGCAGCGAGCTAGTGCTCAGGGACTCCAGCGTGGGCTCGAGTGGGCAAGGACTGTTAGACCACAAGCACCTCCTCACCTGGCCCTGCCCCCCCCCCCCCCCCCGCTCCGGGCCCATTTACTCCGGTGTCCAGCAGAGCTTGACTGAAGTGGCCATATCTTTGCTTTTCTCCGTGAGAGTGCAGGGCTGGGGGGAGGAGGGAAAGCTGGGGAAGGGGTACGTGCAGGTGAGGAGGACTCGTTGAGTGGTGGCTGCAGTCCGGAGGTGGGACTGACTTCCTCCGAGGAGAGAAGGAGAGGCCAGAGGGCTGGGGACTGAGACTGTCACAGGAGCCAAGTGGCCATCCTGGACAGACAGACAGATGGACAGCAACCATCTGGGCATGGGGGCAGAAGGGAATACCGGTGGAGATTCTCCACTCTACCCGGCTACTTAGCTTCAGCTCCACCCCTGCTCCTTGGGCTTCTGTTCCCACTGTTGGAGGCTCCCCCTTGCTGCGGCCTGTCCCCTAACCCCACCCGGGGAGGGGGGAAGGGAGTGGGAGAGCAGGGGCTGACCTCAGGCAGACTTGGGCTCCAGTCATGATGCTGACTGTGGGGCAGGCACTCAGCTGAGCGGAATTCGTCTTATCTCTGAAATGACTGTGCCCTCCCAGGCAGATTCATCAAGAACAAAACCAGAAACATAACTGATTATTGAGTTCTTCGTGCCTGTGGTTTCCTCCTGCAGCCTTTGATGGAAGCCAGGTGGAGGGCACTGTTCCGGTGCGCGGAGCCTTCAAGGCTTATCTGACTTCCAGCCACTGGTCTTGAACTTTAACTTCCCCCGGCAAGTCTCTCTGAATTCTTAGAACCTCAGTTCCCGCAGTGTGGCCACTGACCACCTGCGTCATGGTGAGCCAGGGCGCTTGTGGCGGCTCCTCGAGGGTTCCTGGGTCACACTTCCAACCCGCTGAGCCAGGCTTTGAGGGTGCGGTGCTGTGGGGGGATGGTCTGCACGAGCTTCCCAGGGTCTCCCCAGGAATTAGACTCTTCCTCATGCTTTCCCCTATCTGCTCCTGGCTGGGTCTCCCAAGCTCCCCTTTCCCCGCTACCGCCCCCCCCCCCGCCCGCTGTCAGACCTTGACCCCCGACCCTGCAGGCCCAGAGCAGGCGCCTCCACCCAGCCCCCAGCCTGTCTCCCCGGTGTCCTGGTGTTGCTGTTACAGCACCTTGCAGCCATCCCTGCCTGATGGTACCATGTCATGCTTTCCCACTCTGGCGATTCTGACCAGACAGAGGAGTTCACTCCATCCTGGGAGCCCCTGGAGCCTCCAATCATTTATCATCCTCAGCCCTTCCAGCTGGCTGCCTTCCCCAGGACTGCAGCCTGAGCCATGAGGAAGGCCAAGGCAGCTATAAATTCCTGAGGGTTTGGCTTTTCCTTCTTTCCTGTGCTTGTCTCCGTCTCTGCTCAAGACGCAGGAAGCCTGCATCCCAGAGTGGGGAAGAGCCCTGGAGATGAAGGAGGCGGCTGTGCTGGAGGGGAAGGAGCATTGGATGGGGTTCCAGAAGATTCTGCTCCCAACGCTGCTAGCAGCATGGGCTGTGTGGCTTTGGACAAGTCACTTCACCTTTCTGGGCCTCTGTTTTCCATAGGACTATTGGGAACTGGTGCTGAGTCTTCAACATCTTGTTTCCTTAGCTTATGGTGGAATGAGTAGGGAAGAAAAAGCTGACCCCTTGGGGCACCTGGGTGGCTCAGTCAGTTAAGCGGCTGCCTTCAGCTCAGGTCATGATCCCGGGGTCCTGGGATCGAGCCCCGCTTCGGGCTCTCTGCTCGGCAGAGAGCCTGTTTCTCCCTCTCCCTCTCTCTGCTGCTCTGCCTACTTGTGCTGTCTCTCTATCTTTGTTAAATAAATAAAAATCTTAAAAAAAAAAAGAAAGAATAAAAGAAAAAAACTGACCCCTTAAGCTTACCCAAGAGGGAACATAAAACTTCGTTGTTTTTAGAAATGCGTACGTGCACTAGAAATAGTTGGTGATGTCACAAACATTCACAACTGGGTGAGTTCTAAGAGGCTGGAGAGCGCAGGCATTGTGGACATGAAAGGCTTGTGACTCATCCATTCCTGAACAGAGAGTTAGGAGGGCCTACTATGTGCTAGTCAGAAATCTCTATTCATGAATCTTAAAGTGAGTGGAGACATAAAATGATAAAATATAGCGTATGTTGGTTGGTGATAAGTGCTATAGAGAAAAAAAGGAGGGGAGGTGCCAGTGGTTTGTGGGGTTTGCACTTTCGGAAACGGTCATCACAGATGACCTTGCTGAGCTGCAGACTAGCCATGTGGAAATCTGCAGGGAAGAGTGTTTCAGGCTGAGGGAAGAGCAGGTGCCAAGGCTCTGAGTTAAGAGTGTGCTTGGCATGGGTGAAGATCTGGAAGGAGGCCAGCGAGGCAGAGGGAGGGAAGGAGGAGAGCCCGGGTGGGCAGGGCAGGGAGAGGGGTGAGGGCACCGGCTGGGTGTGCAGGGCCTTGAAGGCTGTCAGGAGGACGGGGAACTTTGAGGGAAATGAGCCGCTAAAAGGGTTTTGTTTTAGAAACAGGATCCCTCTGCCTGCTGGACTGATAGACTAGAAATGGACAAGAGGGAAAGTAGGAAGACTGACGAGCTTCCCATCTTCCTTGTCCTGACAGAAAGGCCCCCTGAGGGGTGTCTGGTGGCTCAGTCGGTTGAGCGTCAGCCTTCAGCTCAGGTCGTGATCCCAGGGTCTTGGGATTGAGCCCTGCCTTGGAAAAAGAAAGGAAGGAAGGAAGGAAGGAGAAGAAAGAAAGAAAGAAAGAAAGAAAAAGAAAGAAAGAGAGAGAGAGAAAGAAAGAAAGAAGAAAGAAAGAGAGAGAAAGAAAGAAAAAAAGAAGAAAAAAGAGAAAGAAGAAAAAGAGAAAGAAAGAAAGAAAAAGAAAAAAGAAAGAAAGAAAGACCCCCTGAGAAGGGCAGACCTCGGAGACCTCGGAGGGCCCCTGGGCGGGGCAGAGGGGCCTGGAGCCTCCGGAGGGCACAGTGGGGTCATTGGGTGGTGGGGAGAGGGCTTGGGCTGCTTTCTCTCTTTACATTTTTTAACTTCCTGGACTCTGGAAGACCGCAGAGCAAGGGGATAAGGGTCATTGAGTCACTTTGCAGGGAGCAGCTCTCGAGGAGAAATGGAAACTCAGCCTGAAGAGCAGCCTTGGAAAGAGGAGACGTACTTCTCAGTGCTCTGGGCAGGCTTGGGGCCGTGGGAAGAGCACACACCATCCCATTTAATCCTAGCCTCGACTAAAGGTGCTAGGAATGCAAGGTCTGTTTGACAGTGAAGCCGTCTCATGCTCGGGGAGGTCAAAGAAACCAGCCAGGGTCAGACAGCTCGTAAGGGAATGTGCCCAACTCCATAGCACAGGGCCGGCTGCCAAGGGAGAGGAAGAGCGGGCAGCCCTCAGAACTGTGCACACCCTCACTTACCTGTCTCGTCACACACGTGCATGCACGCACACGCTCCCCATGCGTGCCCCTGGACCCAGCCTGGTGACTGTTGGAGCGGTCGGATTGAGTCTTAACATGCTTCTGGAAAGAGCCCTGCCGGCAGTTAGGCACTGGTGCCCTGGGCGTCCGGGGAAGGACAGGTTCCGGTGTCATCTGCGAGGTGACATCACGTGCCCAGTGATCTAAGAGTCTGTGTCCTGCTCATTCCTTGTTCCAATCACGTACCAAATGTTTACTGTCGTATGTCAGCCGGTATGGTATCTGCTGGGGCAGGGTTGGCAAAATTTCTCTTAAAGGACCAGACAGAGAGTAGAGATTGCAGGCTTTGCGGGCCATACAGCCTCTGCCGCAGCCACTCGGCTCTGTTGTGGTGCAGAAGCAGCCAGAGGGATTGTGTAAATGGATGAGTGTGGCCATGTTCCTGTAAAACTTTATTTACAAAGATTAGGCAGCGGGCTCGATGTGGCCCACGGGCCATAGTTCTCCAAGCCCTGCACCAGAGCTACAGGGGTGAGCGAAACAAGTGCAGTCTCTGCTTAAATAGTCCCAGGCCTCGTAAGGACTGTGAGAGTCAGGACGGAGCCATGGACAAATATCAGGCCTCTATCTGGTGGGGGTGGCGGCAGGAGCCATGAGTGTGATCGGGAAGGCTCTCTTGAGGAGGTACCATCTGAGCCGGGCTGAGACAGATGTGCAGGCATTAGCTCCGTGAAGCTGGGGAGCGGGGCACAGCATGTGCAAAGGCCATGTAGTGTGCATGTTGGGGGCGGCGCATGTGTATTAGAAGAAATAACAGAAGGCAGGTGTGGTTGGTGTTAGAGACTCAGGGGAGGGGAAGAGGAAATGATGCTGGGTACGGAACAGGACGGCCTCGTAGGCCACATTCAGGATTGTGGTTTGTGTCCTTGGGATGGCTTTTAACCACAGTGACATGGTCAGATTCATGTTTTATGAAGATTGCTTCGGTGGCACCTGCAGAACTGATTGGAGGTGAGCGAGAGGAAATCCAGGGGACGGAGGGGGTTTGTCAAGGGCCCAGCTGGACCTCTGGGCCTCGGAGTTCAGAAGTAAGGTGGGTTCTGACAGTCATCGGAATGGGGATGTGGCTGAGGCCAGGGTGTGCTAGAGGTCACCTGGAGGCACTTGGCCTGGGAAGAGAAGTCTTGAGGGCAAACTTTGAGGCAACTGATGGAGTCTGAATTATGATGAAAATCAGGGAGTGGTCGGGGTGAACATGAGGGAGGTCAAGTACGTCCAAATGAAAGGTTCTGCTGGGCTCAGCAACCTTGCAGTCACCTGTGACTATGCAGAGAGCCACATCAGTGGAGTGATGGGGCAGAAGCCACGGAGGGGACGCTGAAGGGACAGGGCTGAGGAAACAGAGACCATGTGGTGGGGCATGGCCCTGAAGGGAGGGGGAGATTGAGGCAGCTGAACAAGGAGGGGTGGGGAGGGTTTTCATTGGTTGGTTGGTGGTATTTTAAAATGGAAAAATCCAGCAGAGGGAACCTTTCTTTTTCTTTTCTTCTCTTTTTTTTTTTTTTTTTAAGATTTATTCATTTATGATTTGAGAGAGAGAGAGCAAGTGAGCAGGGGGTGAGGCAGAGGGAGAGAATCTCCAGCAGGGCCTGACATGGGGCTCAGTCTCACAACCCTGGGATCATGACCTGAGCAGAAACCAAGAGTCGAACACTTAACAGACTGAGCCACCCAGGCACCCCATAGAGGGAATTTTTCTTATGCCCAGCCTTTCCCTGTTCCCATTTTTGTTTTGTTTGTTTGTTTATGTTATTTGCACATTTTATTCGTTTTGTATCACTCAGTAGCTGCCAACTCTTAAAAATATGGTGGTGGCTCAAATGAAAACATTCACTATTCTAAAATAATTCCTGAGCTTACAAATAATTTTTCTTACAAGTGTATCCTCCACCATTGAAGAGGTTGCATGGTCTAGAGGAAAGTAGGATTAGGCAGGCATCCCGAGACCTGGTGACCAGTCCCCAGTAGGCTGTGAATCAACTAGATCTGAACAAACTGGTTGACCAAGAAAGGTTGGGCATAAGGAAGAACACGGATCAAGAAGGTGTCCTGCGAAGGTCAGAGGGATCGCCTCTGAGATGGAGGGCCTGACCTTAGATAGGAGGAATCTACTCAGCTGAAACAGGAGGTTAGGAGGAGAGGGTGGTCAATATGCACGAAGGTCGGTGGTTTGGCCTCTGGTGGGGCATTATCAGAGATTTCTCTTCAATGACTTCTAATAATAACAGGCCAGGTGTTGGGGCCGTGGGTAAGCCCCAGGGCCGTGGAAATAGAAGGTTTGCAGTGTCCGTTGTGAAAGGAGGCAGAGTGAGTTGATGGGGAGTGTACCGAAGATTTCCATGCAGGGTTGAAGGGCCGGCTGGTGTTGAGAATCTCTGGGGCGCCCAGCTGCCTTCATGCAGGATGCTCGCCCACAGTGCTCAGTAGTCTGGGGGGCAGTGGAGAGGACAGTGCCGATAGTGGATGTCTTCGCTCGGACGGCTGTAACACAATACCATAAACCAGGAGGCCTATCAATGACAGAAGTGTCTTTCTCAGAGCTCTGAAGGCTGGGACGTCTGAGATTGGGGTGCCAGCACGGTTGGGTTCTGGTGACAGCTCTCTTGCAGGCTACAGACCGCCGGTGTCTGGCTGCTCACATGGCGGACGGAGCCAGCTAGCTCTGGCATCTGCTTCTCCCGTGCCAACCCCATTCCTGAGGGCTCCACCCGATCACCTGAGCACTGCCGAACATCATGACGTTGAGCATTAGATCTCAACGTGAGTGAGGGGGACACAAACTCTCAGTCCCTAACGGGCGAGGGGATCTCTCCAGGAGTGGTGTTTAGCCAGGCAGAGAAAGGGAGGAGATGTAGGGAATTAGGGGAAAAAGTTATTGGCATGACCGACCATGGTGGGAAATGAAGACAGGAGGGGCTGATGGTGCCTCAGGGAGATCAAAGAGATTTCTGGAGGAAGAACAGCCTAGGCTGGGGGGAAAGTAAGTGCGAAGCTGTGAGTTGGGTTGGTGAGCCTGTGACCTGCAGTCTGCAATATGGCAGGAGCTGAGGGGGTGAGAGCGGAAGAGGTAGGAAATGCACTGGGGAGCTAGCCAGGGGCCAGAGGCCAGGCCCAGCAGAGATTTTATCTAAGTGTGATGAGAGGCCATTGGAGGGTTTAAAAGAAATGGATCTGGCTGCAGTGTGGAGATTAGACAGAGCAGAGGAGACTGGAAAGCTTCCAGGTAGGTGGCTACTGGGGGACTCCAGGTGGGGGGTGGAAAGTGGCGGAATTTGGAAAACACTGTGAGTGGAGCTGAGGAGTTTGCAGATGCCTTGTGGCGGTGATGGCAGCAGAGGAATTCAGGATGACTCCCAGCACTTTCTAGATGTGTAACTGAGCAAGTGGGCCCTGCATCTACCCCACCCATCTCTGGGTGCATGACCCTGCGCCTGCCTTCTATCAAGAGCCATCTTCTCGAGCATCTTCGTTATCCCCTTGCTTAGCTGGGCAGCTTTGTTCTCGTGGTTTTTGTTTTTTTGGTCAGAAGTGGATTTAAAAGGGCCTTCCAGGCTCCAGGCCCTGGAAAAGCCACTGCTCTGTGCTACGGCTTTATTAGCAAGCCCCACGTTCCCTCCAAGCAGCTGTTTGTCATTCTCTGGTGATTCCCCAAGAACACTGGAGAATCTTTCATGGGAACCTGGGGATGACAAGACATCCATTATTGGCTGTTTTAAACTCTTTCCCTTTCCCTCTGGAGTCAGGGTGCATTCTAGGCTTTTACTCACTGCCTCCAAAGAGCAATTTTCAAAATGTAAATTTGTACACATTACCTGCATCCTTAAAACCCTCTGACAGCTTCCTGTTAGTCTTGGGTAAAAACGAAGTCTTTGCTGTGGCCTGTGAAGTTCTGCGCCTGGGCCGGCCTGGCCAGCTGTGCCAGCGCCATCTGGACCCAGGCTCCCTCCACTCTGGTCTTTCTTTAGGTTCTGCACTCAGCACACTGCTTCCTGCTTCTGGGCCTTTGCACATGCTGTTCTCTCTGTTCAGGCTGCTCCTCTCCTCCTCACTTGGATATTTCCCACTATCCTCAGGTCTCAGTTGGTTCCTCAGGAAAGCATTTTTTCTCTCCCAGATTAGGTCAAATGTACCCCATTATAAACTCATACCACCAAGTATCTCTCCTTTGTGGCATTTCTCAGAATTACAGTTTTATATTCACTTATGTACAGTTATTTAATTTAATTTATGGTGAGTTCCACAAAGGGAGCATGATATGAGTTCAGTAAATTTGCTGAGTGATGAATGAATGAAGGGTTCTCACATTTGTGCTCTCTACTCCATTCCCTACTTTCCTACTCTGGTCTGGATCCACGTCATCTCTGGATAGCCTGTGGAACCAGCCGTCTGCCGGCCCCCAGCCCCAGCCTCACCTCCTCCAATGCCTGTGGAGCTATGTTCCCAAAGCCCCACTTTTAACAGAGCAGGCCACTCCTCTGCCATGCTCTCTGTCTTTCTCTTTAAAATAAATAAATAAATCTTTTTTTTTTAAAGATTTTACTCATTTATTCGACAGAGATAACGGCGAGAGAGGGAACACAAGCAGGGGGAGTGGGAGAGGGAGAAGCAGGCTTCCTGCTGAGCAGGGAGCCCGATGCGGAGCTCGATCCCAGGACCCTGGGATCATGACCTGAGCCGAAGGCAGACGCCTAACGACTGAGCCACCCAGGCGCCCCATAAATCTTTTTTAAAAAGAGAGAGAAAAGGCTTATGATAAAATCCTATGTTTAAAAAAAAAAAAGCAGAGGGCGCCTGGGTGGCTCAGTTGGTTAAGCGACTGTCTTCGGCTCAGGTCATGATCCTGGAGTCCCGGGATCGAGTCCCGCATCGGGCTCCCTGCTCAGCAGTGAGTCTGCTTTTCCCTCAGACCCTCCCCCCTCTCATGCTCTCTCTATCTCATTCTCTCTCTCAAATAAATAAAATCTTTCTAAAAATAAATAAATAAAAATTTAAAAAGCAGAATGCCGAATTACATGTCGTATGGCCTCGGCAGGTTAAAAAAAACTCTGAAAAACTGTTATAAAATGCTCCAGCATGCGAACCTGAGTTATCTCTGCATGGTAAAATTATGGGCAGCTTCTCTTTCAATCTCTTGCCTTCTGTTTTCTAGAGATGATGTAGATTGAGGGCAGGGATGATGACAGCAGGAATTTGCTAGGAACAGGCAGGAATCTAGGCAGAACGAGGTCACAGAAGTTAAGGAGGAGAAAGGCTCAAGAAGGAGTCTTCGAAAGCAGAGCCTTGCCTCCTTCTTAGAGTTGTGTGGTTGGATTTAAATGAGCTATATATGAAAGCGATTAGGTTTACAGGTTTTGGAGTCAGGCCGACTGGTTCACACATCAGTTTCAGAACTTACCAGCTAAGTGGAAACTGCCTGACCTCTCTGAACCTCCATTTCCACATCTGTTAAATGGGAATAATAATCAAACATTAGACTATTGATTGGGTCATGATCCTGGAGTCCCAGGATCGAGTCCGCTTCTCCCTCTGCTCCTCCCCCCGGCTTGTGTTCTCTCTCACTCTCTCTCCCAAATAAATAAATAAATAAAATAAAAATCTTTAAAAAAAAACCACTGGGCTATTGTTTGGATTAAATGAGGTCATGCATGGAGAGTACTTTGCACAGTGCCTGACTCATATATGTCCTAACTTGATGTTGACCATTACTGTTGCTGTTTTCCCGCAGTTGTTAATATTATGGGAATTGTCTTTGCATTATAAAGGGACTATTATTAATAGTTTTTAGCTTTTGAAAGACTTTTCCTGTTCCTCTGGGTAGAGCTTTCTGCACTCAGACCTCTGGGATGTTCATCTGCTCCTGTTCCCTCTGATCTGCAGCGATCCCCTCTGCCACCATGAGGAACATCTTCAAGAGGAACCAGGAGCCCATTGTGGCTCCTACCACCACCACAGCCACAGTATCAACTGGGCTCTTACACAACTCCACCGAGAGTGAGGGCGCTGGGGAGAGCAAGGAGGACATGTTTGCCAAGATAAAGGAGAAATTCTTCAACGAGATCCAGAAGATCCCCTGTGAGTGCCCCAGGTGGCTGAGAGGGCGGGGTGAGGCTAGGGTTAGTGAAGGGCCTTGTGGGCAGGGCAGGGTGGGGAAGGGTGGGGAGAACCCTGGGACGTGATTGGCTGCATGTTTGGATTCCAGGATGGGTTATTTGGGGAGCCCCTTCAGGAATGGGGGAGAGTGGGGTCTAGCACTATTAAAAGGGAAGACAGGGTTTTATGTGCCCCAGTCTCCCGGGGGGGAAAAAGTCCTTACAGCTTAGAAAATTGTCAAAAGGTGAAACCAGAGGAAGATGAAAAGTCATGAAACAGAAGTCATTATTGAAGTTTGCCAGTCACGTTTTGAAACTGCTTTAGTTTGGAAGATGGAAAATACCTTCCCTCCTCCCTCACTGCTTTCTGAATTCCTGGCAAAGGCTGGATAGGAGTCACCAGAGATTAAGGGGAGCAGCCCCCACCAGTGGGAGCGGGCGCTTCAGGACCCCAGAGAGCAGCCCAGGGCCCATCCCCAGATATTCGAGTTTCGCAAAGCTGAGCCTTCCAGGTCCTTAAGGAGCTTGGCCTGCTGGCCCTGGGTCAGCCCTCTCCAGACTGGACATAGGGAATGGGTTGAAGGGGCTCTTCCTATACCTGGGTCAGATAAGGACCATCCCATGCTCTCCAATATAAGCCAGTTTTCCATAAATCAAACGAGTCAAAACTCAACAGAGCCAAACTGATGTTCTTCCTTATATATACCTGGCTGCTATCTCTCAGTTAGGGGGCTATATCCACAAGGGCAGTAGGCTAAGGAGAGAGCAAGGTATTAATGAAAAGACACGCAAAAAAGATATGCAACTTACACATCAAGCACTCATGAGTGTGTGGTTTAAAAAGGTGGAGTGTGGGCATTGGACTTCCTAGTCTCACCCATTTTAGCCAATGCTATGGGGTCAGGGGCTGTAAGGCAGAGCGCTGCTGACTTCGGGGTCCTCTCTGTGTGGGCAGTACCACCCTGGGCACTGATCGCCATTGCTGTGGTCGCTGGCCTCCTGCTCCTCACCTGCTGCTTCTGCATCTGCAAGAAGTGCTGCTGTAAGAAGAAGAAGAACAAGAAGGAGAAAGGCAAAGGCATGAAGAATGCCATGAACATGAAGGACATGAAAGGGGGTCAGGTAGGACAATGCAGGGGTGGGAGGATCGGAGAGGGGCCCAGCCCAGCCATTCCAGATGCTGGAAGGTGAAGCAAAGGCTTCTGGGCTCTACAGTCAAAACAGCTCCCCTCCTTAGACCTCCACACGCCCTCCCCCTGCCTATTGCCTACGTCTCTAGTGAAATGTTGTCTACCCATCAGCTGGTGGGAAGGGGAGACTTACTCACGTGTTAGCACGGACTCATCCTTGAAAAGACAGAGGAAGAGAACAATATATTGACCCCCAAAGAGGCTATGGGACAAAATGTTGGAAAGAGAAACCCCAACCCTCCAGGAAACCGCCATTGGAGTGGCCCTGTGTTTTCTTGCCAGAAGAGACTAAAGGACAAAATCTCGCTGGAGGCGTCTGCTTGGGATGGGTGCTTGGGATGGGTGCGGGATCAAATGAGGTGAAAGAATGGTCCTGGGGCACCAAGACAGGGCCAAGTGGAACCCATCTCTCTAGTCACATTATCCTTTGGTTTATTTACCCCTGTTTTGGGGGTTTGATTGGCCTGGAAATGTCCTTTGGTCAACCCTAGTTTCTCCTTTTAATTTTCCAAAGGCCCCAGGGTACTTCACTTTTACCCACATTCGTTCATTTGTTCTGGGAGTGACTAGGAGAAATCTCTTGCTCAAGAAATCAATATGGAGGATGGGAGGAAGGGCCTGATCTCCAGAAGTCAGCCAGAGATTAAAGCCTTTGAGTGCTTGAGTGTGCATGTGTATACATGCCTGTATGTGTGTGAATGTGTGTGTGTGCGTGCGTGCGTGCGCACGCACGCCCCCGAAAGAAGCCTGCACTATGAAGTCGGGGCGGGAGGGAAGACCCCAAGAATGATCTGGGTGTCGCTCAGCCTGGTCTCACCAGGTGCCTGTAACTTCAGGGGCTGGTCTGAGCTGTAGGATTTTCTCTTAACATCACTTTTTCCCTTCTCTTCTCACCTCTGTGGACTCTCCATACTCATGAATGCCTGGACTGTGCTCCTGGTAAGTCTTGCCCAGGGTGGGTGGGGCCTGAGCTGGGGAAGAATGAGCGGCTACCAAGGGAAGCACCTCTCCCCTACCTCAAGAAGCGCTAGAGCATCGGCGTGGTGCCTGGCCTCATAGGACTGTGTCTTGCAAGGAGAGAGGCACACCCAAACCAGAGCTGCGTCTTCTGGACACAGGCTGGGGTTCTGAGGGGCCGCCTGGGGGCTTCGAGGGGCTGCGGCAGAAGCAAGTCCCCAGGACAGTGCCACATTCCTACTCCTCGCCCCACACCCGGCTCCGAGTCAGGGTGGGCACAGAGGGGCTGGCTTCCCGATGGCCCTGCGCCAGCTAGGCTCCTTTCTCTCCTTTTAACTCACCCTTCCTCTTGCCCAGCCCCCACAGGACGATGATGATGCAGAGACTGGCCTGACTGAGGGAGAAGGTGAAGGGGAGGAAGAGAAAGAGCCAGAGAATCTGGGCAAACTGCAATTTTCCCTGGATTATGATTTCCAGGCCAACCAGGTATGAGGGCTGGGCTGAGGGGTGAAGTGGGGGACGGGGCATAGGGCTGGGATCTGGGTGGGAGGGGGATAGAAACAACCCCACCCTCCCACACCCTTCACCCCCCACCTCGGCCCATAGACATCGCTCCCTTCCATGGAGTGGGGTGGGCTGGAAACCCTAGGCATGTACCCCAAGACACTGACTCTGCCTTGGCCACCAGCGTGCTCTAGAGAAGGTTCCCTGGCTCAGATGGGCTCTGCTGTGAACTTGCCCACCAACCTTGGGCAAATCAGTTGCCCTCTCAGTTTCCGCTTCCACTGATATCATGCCAAATTCCTGGGGCTGGAGATGGAGACCGGTCTTCTTCTCTAACACCAGCCTGTTCCCACCGCAGCCCCCCAGCAGCCCGCCGCTGGGGAAGGGTTGGTGCATGCTGGGCTCGGGGCCAGGTCTGATGTTGGAGCAGTCCTGAGACTCAGGGCCCCCTTGTTGTCTCCACAGCTTACCGTTGGCGTTCTGCAGGCTGCTGAATTGCCTGCCCTGGACATGGGAGGCACCTCAGACCCTTATGTCAAGGTCTTCCTTCTTCCAGACAAGAAGAAGAAATACGAGACCAAAGTCCATCGGAAGACACTGAACCCTGCCTTCAATGAAACTTTCACCTTCAAGGTGATGCGGGCTGGAAGGATAATGCCAGTTCCCTCCCCGATCCCAATTCCATTTGAGTTCTGCAGACCTTTCCTTGGTCCTTAGCCATGGCTAAGGCCCTGAAATGAGCTCAGGCTGGAACGATGGCAGGTTGGACTGTGGGCTTATGTGTGAGGTCACTGCTCAGGCTCCTGTAGGCCTGGGACATCCCCCCTTCCCAAACACATTCTGCTCCCCCAGGCCCCGAAGTCTTCTCTCTGTCTCTACACACTCACCGAGAGTCCTGTGGGCTATCGGGAACAGAGCTCAGACCCAGGGTCCTGCCCACAGCAGCCCCTGGAGGTGCGTGAGTTGCTTTGACCCCTCTCTGATCCTGCTTGTGCCCTGCAGGTGCCATACCAGGAGCTAGGAGGCAAAACCCTGGTGATGGCTATCTATGACTTTGACCGCTTCTCCAAACACGACATCATTGGAGAGGTAAAGGTGCCTATGAACACCGTGGACCTAGGCCAGCCCATCGAGGAGTGGAGAGACCTGCAGGGCGGGGAGAAGGAGGAGGTGAGAGGGGGAAGATGAATGTGGCTGCCGACCTGGGTTACCGCCTATTGGCCTGACAGGGAGAGGGCGGGCTTTAGAGTTAGTGAGCCGGGTTAGGATCCCAGCTCCACGCCCTCAGCTGTGTGACCCTGCATACGTCACTGAATATCTTTTGACTTGGGTTCTCTCCTGTAGTCTGTTTTTGCAGGTGAGAATTACCTATCTCTGTAATGCACCCGGCACCCAGTAGGCATTTGGCATCTAGTAGGTGCTCAAGTAAAGGAGAACGCCATTATTATTTTACTCCTAAGGTCCTGCTGTCACTTAGGGCCAGTGATTCATGACTTCGTGCCTCAGTTTACCCACAGGGAAAGCCCACATTTATTCTAAAAGTTTCTCAGTATGGGGGCTTGTCCTCCCAGCAACTGCTACAGCATTCAATCACTTACCAAACACTTACCGAGCGCCTACTGTGTGCCAGATACTCCATTTTAGCCACTGCTCTTCCAGGCATCGGTCCTTTGTCTCAGCCAAGCCCCTGCTGTGTGTCCAGCACAGTACCAGGTGGTAATGGAGGGGGTGAGAAGAGACACTTAACACACCCTTCCTTACCTTGGGGCTCACGCTGTGTGGGAGCAGGGCCAGCACACCTGAGCTGGGATATGGGTGAGGTGGTCAGAATTGGCCCGAGTGGCCCCGTCTCTGAGAAGCTCGACTCTGGTGTGATGTTGGCAGAGCTCGCAGGACTCAGCAGCCCTGGGTTCTCATCCTGCCTCCAGTGCGAAATTGTGGGGCTTTGTGGAACTCTCAGTGGTCACAGAGAACCCTCCACTTATCTATGTGAAAGCGTTGCGGGCACAGTAACCCAGGAAAAGGGATGCAACGTGCTTTGAGGACCACGGATCACTGTGCCAGTGGAATGGTTGTTGGGAGCTACCTCCAGGGCGGAAGGGGTCAGGGAGGAAGACCTCTGAGACACTCAGTTTCGCTGTGTCCTTGGAAAGGAGCCCTTTCCAGTGCGCCACACCCACTCCTTCCCCCCTCCCCTGGGCCTGGGGTGGGAGCCCGGACGCACCCCACGCCCCGCGCCTTCTATCAGGCACACACTCCTGCCCGCAGCCTGCGCTCCCTCCACTCACTCCTGAGGCCGTGGTTCCTGCAGTCCCCCTCTGGGGGGCTTTGTTGAACTGCAGCAGGAGGCCCCGCCCCCAGACCTTCTCCAAACGTCACAGACGTGGGGACTGGGGACCCAGAGAGCTGGGGAGGCACCACTGTCTTGCTAGTCTCGGCAAGAGGGGCATGAGCCGTGTTGGAAGCGGTGGGATGGCTGAGGTGACCCTGAGTCCTGCTCTCCCCCCTGGACAGCCAGAGAAGCTGGGCGACATCTGCACCTCCCTGCGCTACGTGCCCACGGCCGGGAAGCTCACCGTCTGCATCCTGGAGGCCAAGAACCTGAAGAAGATGGACGTAGGCGGCCTTTCAGGTACGTGCAGGGCTTCTGGCCGCCACTGGGTGGCACCAGCGAGCCAGTCACCTCCCGAGCCCTCTGTTCACACACCCGTCAGAGCCGAGCTTTCCTGCCCTGGGACATAGGGGATATGTCAGAGCAGCTGGGGGTCCTGGGGGCAGCACCGTGGAGCAGGAGACGCCCGGCTTTCCCCCCTTTCTCTGAGGGTCCCCTGTCCCCGCTCTGAGCTGCCGGGCGGTACGGGCCATGGAGGAAAGGATCAGAGAAGCTTCATCTCCCAGATGAGTTAGGGACTTCTCCCAGGGAAGTGTGGGAAGGGGACGGGGTGCAGCCCGGAGCTTGCCTCTCTGTCGTGTCACTGACCATCCGGGACACTTCTCCGGGAGAGGCCCTGCCGGCTCTACCTGGGAAGGGCACTGCGGGGTGGGCAGCGCTCGGAGCGGGGCTGACCCACAGCATGGGGCCTGCTGGCCCCAGCGCTGCCACTGACCAGCTGTGTGACCGGGGACACGTCGTTTCCCTTCTGTGGGCCTCAGTTTCTCATCTGCAAGGTTTGGAGGATTGGACCGAATCAGGGATGGCAGATGTGTGTGGTGCCGTTAGCATTCCTCTGTCCCCTGCCTGGACAGATAGCACCAAGTGACCCCCTTACTCCTTCTGGACGAGGCCTTCCTTAGTCTCAGGAATAGCCCCCATGTAATGCTCTAGGCAGCCACAGCCAGTCAGTCCACGGTGGTCTTAGAAGTGCAACTTTCTTGCTGCCCTTGAACTAGACACTTACTTTGCTTCTTTCGGACTCAGCAGCCTGTGCCTCAGGGCTTGCTGGGCGCCTGGCCTTGGCCGGTGGGTGCTCTGGGAGGCAAGTGCATTTGGTGGGAGGGTGGGGGGGAGCTAAGGGAGCCTCTCTGGGGCTGGGATTCTCCCTGCGCAGACCCCTACGTGAAGATCCACCTGATGCAGAATGGCAAGAGGCTCAAGAAGAAGAAGACGACGGTGAAGAAGAAGACCCTGAACCCCTACTTCAACGAGTCCTTCAGCTTTGAGATCCCCTTCGAGCAGATTCAGGTGCACGCGTTTTCGGGCATAGCGGCACAAGCGGGTGGGGGCGGCACGTGTGCCCTCGTAGGGGCTCGAGGGAACTCACCCCAAACCTCGAGCCGCCTCGCTCAGGCAGGGAGGGCTCTGGCTCTCACTGGGCCATCCTGGGGCCTCCTCCCCGGGGCCCCTTCTACAGCTTCCCCCCATTCCTGAGTTGAACATGAGCTATTCAAAACAAGTCATTCCTTCAGGCCTGGGGGGCAGCCGCGTGTGCGGTGCGCCCGTGAGGTTGGAGCTGCCGAGGAGGTGGGGGGGGGCGGGGGGGCAGACTCTCCTCTTCCTGCTCTCCTGGGCCAGCCGCTTCCCGCCTCGCTCATCCCTCCCCCACCTCGGCTGCTCCCTAGGTCTGCCCCCAGCTACCCCTCCGCCCCCTTCCTCTCTCCTCTTTCCTTCCATCCTCCCCTTCTCTCTCTCTCCTAGCTTCCTCCTGCCAGCAAGCTCTGTAAGTGTTGGAGGTGAGCTCTGTGTTTCACCACGAGCGGCCGTGAGTGGGATCTGAACGTGGCAGGACCAGATACCCACCCAGCCGTCAGGGGCTTGCAGAGTGCTGGATCCTCCTGCAGTCTTGGTCTCTCCCTCTTTGGGCTGAACTGCCCCCTCTTCTCTCCCTCTCCCCGCACCCCCTGCCCTCCCCTCCCTAGGGCTGGAAGGAAGGGGTGCCAAGGGAATCGTCAGAGCTGGTGTTGGCATCTATGGAGAAGTCATCAAGGGGACAAGGGGCAGCTCGGGGATAATGTTAGACCAAGAGGGGTCGTCCTTGTGGAACACTTCAGGTGGCTATAAAGGGAACTGGCCCAGGGCTTTCAAATTCGACGTGCCTAAAACCAATTTAATGATCTTCCGCATATGGCTCCCAGCCAAACCTGCTTCGTCCGCCTTCTGTTTTCAAGCGAGAGACCAGGGCATCATCTCAGACCCTCTGCCCTTTTTCTTTCCTTTCTCATTTATCCAACATACTTTGCTGAGCACTCCCTAAGTGCCGGGAACTCGTGAGGGGCTGGAGAAACACACGTGTAGAAGACACAGTCCTTGCCGTCCGAGGGCCTCACGGTCGGGAGGGGCGGCAGTAACAGGCCACCGAAACACAGGGAGATGGGCCTTCAGCGTGAGCAAACGCAGAGCACGGTGGACAGCACAGCTGAGGCTTGCTGGAGCACGTCTGGTCCTGAAGGATGAGCCTGAGTTGGTGGAGGGGGCGCTGGGGGGGCAGGCCAGAGGAAGGTACTGACTGTCCCCTCCGCCGGCCCGACTGACCACCAAGTTCTCTTGATTCCCTTCCCTCAACACCTCTCCAGTCTGGCCCCTACTTCCATTCCCACTGCCCTGCCTTGGTTCAGGCATTCACGACCCCCCTCCCCTCCCGACCCCACCGCGACCCCGCAGCCAGGCCCAGTCCCCCTCCAGTGAATCTCCCACCTCAGCGCCTGGGTTCTCATCCTGAAATTTCCATGCCACTCCTCTCAGAAGTCTTTGGGAGCTCCCTGCAGCTCAGCTGAAGAATAAAAGCCCATTCGTGGGGGGCTGCTGGCCCCATTTACGCCTTGTTGCTTCTCACACTCTACCTCAGTGGCTCTGAACTTCGTCTGTTCCCCAGACACCACGTGCACACTTGTGTTTCTGCGCTTTGACCCAGGCTACTCTTCCTTCCTGGGATCCTCTTCTCTCTCTGCCTAGAAAAGCCCTCAGCCCTTACCTCCCAGTTTCTGTGTCACCTCCTCTGTGAAGCCTTTCCTGTCAGTGTCTGTCACTTGGGGTTGTAGGTGTCTGAGTACATGTCTGCTGCTTTCGTTAGAGGCGATGTTCACAACTTCCTCCCCGTCCTCCACCCTCAGCCCCTCAATGGCGGGCCGGAGCCCGGCACATGCTCAGTAGGTGCCTCTCGGTAGAAACAAAGGCTCTTTCCAGCAGGTGTGGTCTCTGCCTCCGTGTAAGTTCAGTCTTAGTTGGAGCCAGAGAGGGAAGCAAGGTGCCCAGGGAGGCCTCTCCTTGCCGGGCATTTGGAGTAGAGGATGGAGAAGGACAAGTTCGGTCCCGGGATTGCTCATTTTCACCTGCCAACCCCCTCCCTCCTTTGTTTCCCCACAGAAAGTCCAGGTGGTGGTCACCGTGCTGGACTATGACAAGCTGGGCAAGAACGAAGCCATCGGCAAGATCTTTGTGGGCAGCAACGCCACGGGCACGGAGCTGCGGCACTGGTCCGACATGCTGGCCAACCCCCGGAGGCCCATCGCCCAGTGGCACTCGCTCAAGCCCGAGGAGGAGGTGGACGCACTTCTGGGCAAGAACAAGTAGGCGGCAGTGGCCGGGACCCCGCGCCATGACAGACACTGACAAGATCCAGAGCTATCAATACCTCAGTTATGCGACCTTAGAGGTTTTCTTTCTCATTTGTTTGTGGCTGTGTCCCTGTTTTTCCTTCCTTTTCTCTTTTTAAGGACCAACTTCCCTCTGATGGCTGTGTGAGGAGAGTCCCCTAACAGGTGAAAGAGAAGTCTGGCTCTTTTCATCGTCCCAGGAGCGGTCCTTGCTGCATGCCCTGTCACGTTTCCCTCTCACTTCTTCAAAGCTTCACTGAAGCCCACCCTGAGTGAGGCCCTCTTCGGCAGAAAGTCGCAGCACTTCCTGCTTTTTTGAGTGTTCTGGGCCAACAAAATGGCAGCACATCCTGTTTCCTGACAGGAAATGCAACACAGTGGCCTATGATGTGTGTGTGTGTGTGTGTGTGTGTGTGTGTGTGAGCATCTCTCTGCATTCCTGGAATGAGCCATGGACAGTAAAGTTGTGTGGGAAGAGAAAGCTCTTCAGGGACCCTGAAACGAAGAGACATCCACTAAGTGGGAGATCTTCTGTCAGCTCGTGGAGAGGGCTCAGAATCCCGGTCAGAAGCCAGAAGCTCCTGTACTCCTTGTGGGTGGCTATTTGGGAGGCAAGATGTGGAGACTGGATTTGTCCAGAACTGGGACCAAATCCCTGATGCCATCATAGACTTCCTCCTGTCAGGCATAGTTTCCCCACAAGTGTGGTTTCTGGGACATTCATGGACATGAACTATTCACTAGATTGGTCAGGCTCTAACAGGGACCATCACTCCTGGGACCTCATATGTTGATGACAGTTAACATCAAACTATGAAGAAACAAGACCCATTTACCTAGAAAGACCAAATGAAACTCGTGGATCTTCTTCACTCCCTTCCAGTGGGAAACACGGATGCTTTCTCCCTTTCCAGAATATAAGCTATGCGGTTCATTTGCATTGATTCCTCATCAGGCTTTTGCTTCTGTTTTCTCTTTTAATCTAAACAGAGCAACGCTATCTGAAGACTGTTTTCTGTACAGAGCCAGAGAACTCTAAAAGAAGGTTTAAATATTCTTAGTTCCCCTGAGGTCCAGGTAAGAAGGGGAGCATGGCGGACAGATGGCAGAGATTTCCCGGATGAGGTAGGTGCCAGTGCTGAGATTCCCCCCAGCTCCCACTCCTCTGCCTTCCATGCCAGACAGCGTACGGGCAACTGGTGGGGCCCAGGGAGACCTGTGGGGAGGCCCCAGCCTACCATTTCTTAGGGAGGCTTCTCGCTCTGAATGCCAGGAAGCAGGACACCCATTCCAAATGGGTGGTGAGGACACCTGCTGGGGTTTCTACCCCATGCTCAGTTGTGTCCCATTCCCTCTTCAGCTTTTGTCCCCAGCACTGATAAAAAGCCATATATATGTTAGTCAAGTTTGCACTGAGCCTCCTTCCAAGCATTCAGCCTGGGCAAGAGAGTTAGGCCCCACATGGCCTGAGGCCAGCACCACTTCCTTCCGCCCCTTCCTCCCGTCCTTGCCTCCCTTCCTTCAGCCTCTCTCTTCCATCAATGAAGCCCTGAGGCCCCTGCCATTTCTTCACCACAGAATACTCATAGCTTCCTCAGAACCTTGGGGATCTCTCTCTCCCAGCAAAAATTCCTGTCGTGCCCCATATGGGCCACCTCAGCTTCCTGTAGGTACCTGAGATAGATGGACAGTGTTAGAGAAAATCAGGCTTTGAGGATCCACATGAAGGAGGTGCGGAGTGTCTTTTTATTTTGTTAAAAGAAAGGTGGGTTTTTTGTTTCTGCTGTGCCATGTTTTTTGGTTAGAGTAGGGGATGAGGGAACACCTCCACCAGAACCAGACTGGGAAGCGGGTTTCAGCCTTGTTCATCTCTCAGAGATGCTAGTGGCCCTTGGTACATGGGAGATTGTATTTTCCTGGACCCTGTGTGAGTGTGGGTGTGTACCTAATGATGAGAAGGTAGGACTCTGACAAGGACTGTGAGCTTTGGTCCTTGGGACCGGAGTTGTGGTCATGGTAGAGAGTTGTAGGAAAATAGGGTGCCTTCAGAATCTGGCTGACTGCAGCGTAGGATGTCCTGATACGGACATCAGAAGTCACTGGACTCTTCTCCCATCCCCAGAACTGTGGGATTTTGGTGCTTTCTCAGGGTCTCTCTCCCCACCATATCCCACAACCCTTGTTCATAGGACCTCCCTGTCAATCTCATCTTCCTTACCTTCATTCTTTTGCCCTTTCCCAATGTACTTTCTACTACGTGAGATTCTTCTCTGCCCATGAACCTCATTCAGCCTTTCCAGAGCCCAAGATTTGCCACTCTCCTGATGCGGGGGGGAAAGGAAATGGTGGGCACCTCTGGTGGTTTGGGTGTCCATGTGCCAGAAGACAGGGGCTGGATTTTGTTACTCTGGGCCACCTCTAGTGAGCAGCCTTGAGGGGTGGGGACAGATTGCTGAGAGACTGAGTGTGGGCAACAATTCCTCCCTCCCACCCACCTAGGTTCCAGCTCGTCCTTGGATGGGCCCTTGGCCCAGATGAGCCATCCTAGTGAAGGCATCTATCCAGGTCCATGAACTAGGCAGGTGAACATACTTATGCTTGTAAGTTTTCTACACCTGAGGGGTGATGTTACCCAAGGCACGGAGCATCATTCTGAACCCTCACTTCCATGCAGGTTTATTTCTGGGGATGTTAGGGTGCTGGGGTGTATGCCCGAAGTGGGACAGAGTGAGTTCTGGCTCGTGAGGGGTTCTGGAGGCCTCTGCGACTGTGAGTTCTCACTCCCAAAGTCTATTGCAGACAGGAAAATAGGATAGAAGTGATTTTTTCCACATGGACTGAGACCATAAAGACCCAAACCCAATCCCATCCGGAACTGGGGTGAGGCCAGAAAGCTCAGTCCTCTCCTTTCTCCTTGAATAATCCTTCCAGAAGAGAAACTAACTCTGCCAGAGCCATATGCAGATTTTTGGACTTTGGAAGCGGAAGCTGAGGCCTGGGGGAAGCAGGGTAGAGAACAGTCGGGCAGCCCCAGAGAGCCAGTGAGCAGGTGCTTGGCATGAACGAGAAGAGCCTTCGCAGGGATCCCTCAGCTGGGGGATGGGACAGCAGGGCTTAGAGCGTAGTCTCAGATCCTGATCTTCTTTTCTTCCCAGGAAACCATACATAGCTGCGGTTCTGCAGAATCAGTCCGGGATGATTTTGCTGGCCCAGGGCTCCAATGAGAGCCTCCTGTGGGTAAAACCAGCTCCCTGAAAAACCAGCCTCCATGCAGTGGGGTGGTGGTGGGTGAGCAGAGAGGTTGAGAGACCTCCCCTGCGGCTGGGAGTGAGAGATTCCCTGTTCCTCTAATGTATGCTAATTCTCGGTCTCACCCAACCACATACAGAGAGAGAGGCTGTCCTTTGTCCTTCCACACAAAGGTAGGAAGCGATTGAGCCAGGACCTGCCCTCCGACCCTCCACTCTGTCCCTACTCCTCTCCGCCTTCCCACCTGAGGCTGGTTGGGCGCCCCTTCTCAGAGCTCTGGCTGGTGGCAGGCAGGGAAGGGTCCCAAGGCCTGGTCTTGGTGGCGCGGGGTCCCACAACGTGGTTGTCAGATTTGGCAAATAAAAATACAAGATATCCAGTTTGATTTGCATTTCGATAAACAGTACATAAATTTAAAGTCTGTCTTAGGCAAATTTGGGACATACGATACAAAAAGTGATTTGTAGTTTATCTGAGATTCAAATTTAACTGGCCATCCTGTGTTGTATCTGGCACCCCTATGCTATGACCACTTACCCCCTCTGCCCCCTCAGTCCCAGGGGGCCAGAGACTGGTCACCAAGGATCTTACTTAACCTGCTTTTCGAGCTGCAATATTGAGAAGGGGACACTGTGACTTGAAGACACATGAATATACTTTATTTTTTAAGTGACAACAAAACAAGAACCTTCTGAAGCCATTTGAGCCTCATGACCCCCTCCATGTGCATTTAGTTATATATAAAAGAAGATAGTGATCTATAAACCTATGAACCGAGTCTCGTTTACTCAACATGCATGTCTCTGACTTTCTGTAAATAGTCGCATGGCCATGCTGAGAGTCCCCCTAACCCCTGCCCTCGACCCCACTTTACACAACTCGTTGAGGCCGCTCCTTCGATTTTATGTCACGTAAAGTCTTTGTCCCCAAGCCCCACCCTGTCTCACCCCATTGGGAACCCCCCAGTGGGAGCCACCGGCTGGGGGCGTCGGTTTCGGGCTCGGGCACCAGCTCTGCCTTCGGGGACGTGGGAGGGCCACTGGCGCCCCGAATGCCGGCCCCCACTGCTTGCTGCACATCCGTCTGCAGAGCCGACCCTCAGTGTCCCGTGCGCTGTGTCCAGCCTGGGGTCTGCTGTGTCCTGCGTATGTGTGCGGTGTGCCCCTTCCTCCCACTGTATGAATTCACTGAAAAGCCATAAAGGGGGCCTCCTGCTGGAGACTGCCCTTGGTTCCTCCCAGGAGCCCCCCCGTGTCCCTCCGACTGGCTCCCCACAGAACACTTGTGAAGGGCTCACCTGCTGTCACCCCTCCCGCTCTCTCAGCCCCATGTCACAAGGGTGGATGGCGTCCAGGGCTTCTGGCCGAGTCCCAGGAGGCGTCCGGGCTGGCCCTGCCCAGGCGGGCTCCTCCACCTGGATTTGACAGTCCAACTCCATCTCCATCCTGCGTATGGTCGGGGCAGTGGGGGGCACGCCATAGTTTCAGGGCACTGAGGAGGCAACCAGGATTTTCAGGAGCAGCTAGTCAGCGGCTCAGGTTCCCATCACCATCCGGGCTTGACAGAACCAGCCCTGCTTCTGTAACACAGTGGGGTCAGGGGCCGTGGGTGGCAATGCAGGAAGGCCTCTGGGGGCGGGAGTGCACTGGAGAATGCAGTGGGTTAGGCTCTTCCCACCGTGCTCCCTCCTGCAGGCTGACAGCGCCTAAGAGTGGGTGGCCTGAGGCCTGCAGAACCCCCCCCCCCCCAGCCAGGAGCACCCTGTGGGAGAGAATTGGGGATGCAGAGCTGGGGGCTCTGCAGGTCCCACATCACTGTTGTACCAGGATGGGCATGTAAGCTTCCAGCCTGCAGCTCCTGGCCCCAAGGGCACCGACAAGGGCAGACAACTCATGGGAATAATGCCAGGGGGCCTCGGGCATGGCGACTGGTAAGCATGAGGAAGGAGGGAGACCAGAATGTGAGAAGGACAAGGCCGAAGGCGGCGAGGTGGGCTCTGCCCTCCACAAAGCACGACTTGTGAGCACGCAGAAGCCCCAGGGATCGTCGTGCTGGGGACCATCTCCGGATGGGCTGGGATCCGGAGCTTGGAGGCGTGGAGGGAAGACGTGTCTAGCCTCCCGCTAGCACTCTCTGGGACCCTCCCACTCTCCACACCCACAGCAGACAGCAATGCACGCAAGAGTTGAGGGGGTCTGGCCTGGTGAGGTGGCAGAGCCGCGTGCATGGGGTCTCTCCATCCAGCCCTCCTCAGCCATCAGGACTCGAGGAGGACCCTCTTCAAAGAAGCTTGACTGTTCTGCCCTGACTTGTCCCCATCTAAGGACTTGAGTTGCTGCTTTCTGAAATCCCAGGGATCTGAAAACTTCAAAACCGGGGTGGTGGGCAGGGCAGACCCTAGCCTGCCTCAGGTCACCCCTGGAACGCATCGGCCCCACCGGGAACCCTGCCTTTGTCTCCATAGGAAGGACACCTTGTGTAGGCCCCACCCCCACCGCTCGCCCCCCACCTCCTCTGCTTGGCAATGCTCTCCACACCCCCCCTTATGTGGACTCTGTTGTTCTTGTCTGATCTCTTGTCAAATTGTTATTTTGTAATGAGCTGTGTCTCCTTATTAAAGAAATGAGCTGAAAGAAACCTGGGGGTGGGGGGTGTCTCTAGTGTTTGCCGGGCTGCAGGGAGGGGGCAGGCAGGAACTACCTCCTGAGGCTCTGCATGGCGGCCGGGGCGGGGGGGGGGGGGGGGGGGGCGGGGAGAGGGTTCTGAGAACCTGGCCTCGAGGCCAGTGTCTTCCTTCAGGGAAGCAGGACAAGGGGCCTGAGGCCCGTTCTCTTCTTGGGGACGCAGTCTGTGATGGGTGGTGGGGCACATATATCCTCATGACAGCTTTCTGGGGTCAGGGCAGTGGTGTTGGGGGACGTGGTCTGGGAGGCTGGGGGACCCTCGATTCCTTTCCCCGTGGGCCTGGGCTTGGGGGTACAGCCACCTTCCGAGTGCCAAGACACGGAAGCTGGGCCTGGGGAATGGAAGTTTGAAAAGTGAGAGTTTCTATAAAGTCCTCAATCGCCCCATTGTAAAGAGCTTTAAATGTCTTTGATTTCTGAGGCAAAGATGTTAGGGGCCAAGGAGGAAGCTTCAGAATTTTAAGGAAAGAGAAAGTAGGGCAGCAACTGCCCCCGTTGAGAGAGAAAAGAGGGAGAACTGAAATAAAAGCATTTATGTGGGGGTCTTAGAATTGCAATTCAGGGTACCCAGCTTTGGGTAGCAACCCAATTGTGTCCCTTCAGGAGTAAAAGCTGGAGCTTTTTATCAGCAGACTGTGGAAGTATTAGGAAATGTACACAAGTTGTTTTCCAAAAATTATGATTGAAAGATACAATTACATTTTACAGTTGGTTTTCCGAGTACAGTTGGTTACTAGGAAAACCTTCTGCAGAGTGTCCAGTTGTTATGGGGAATGTGGAGGCAGCAGGCCTGTGTGCAGTCCTATGCCTCTGCCCAGTTCAGTAGCTCAGTTCCTGTTTTTAAAAACAGGATGAAGTGTCAGTCCCAAAATGGAGTCTCTTATGCTCAGAGGTTTTACCCAGCTTCACACCCCCAAGAACTGGAAAGGGTGAGGCTCCTTCCTCGGTTCCCTCTCCCGCCTGTGGACCTGTCTCCTGGAAGGCATGGCAGATCTGGGCTTGCTGCCTTAGTTCCTGAGCAGGGCAGGCTGGGTGGCCTGGTGAGGGGAGGGGCGGGAGGCTGCTCAGCCCAGAGGCTGGGGATTTGTCCGAGCTGGGTCTCCTGGCTGAGCACGTGAGCTCTCTGCCGGGGGCTCTTGCCCTTTGCAGAGGGCTGGACCACAGGGCCGCCAGGGGATACTCGGACCCTGAACAAACACCTCACCAGGTCAAGCGGGGGATCCAGAAAGGGAAAGGACATTTGTGGTTTAGAAGACCCTCACATCACACATGCTCCTTTGCCTCTGTTTCGGGCCCTGGGACAGGTCTGAACTCTTCAACCATGACATCATGTGTGTTTGTTCTGTTGCTGCTTGGGCTACAAGCAGCTGGGTGACCGCAAGGGAAAAGCATCTTTCCTCCCTGTGCTTACGCCAAGTCAGTGACCAGGGATTTCCGCTTGGCAGAGAACCCAGGGCTGAGCGAAGCCAGAGGCGGGCTTGCTGGATAGAGAAACCAGACCCGAACCTTGGCTGAGCAAGGTCAGACCCGGCCACCCACCTGCCATCCCTGCCAGCAGGCCTGAGCAGCCTCCCCCGTGCACGGCTCCTTTGCTGGGAGTTCGGATTGAGCCTCCGATAATCGCCGCGTTAGCTGCCTTTGTAGTCGGAAGCTACTGAGCGGTTTCGGCTCTTGTGACCTACACGGTGGCCTCGTGAAGACCATCACGTACACAGCAGAGGGCTAAGGGGGGATGCTGGGCCACCTGCAGGAGCCCTGGCTGCCGCCTCTCCGGCCCTCTCCTGCCCGTGTGCATGAGCACATGCGTATCCCTCCATCCAGACCGGCTCCACACCTCTGTCACGAGCCTTGCTCTCTTCAAAGAAATCACCATATTCCTAGGCACTCAACACCGGGAATCTTGATTTCTTCCTACGGTTCTTCTGAACCTCCAATCTAGGCTTGTCCTTGGTCTGACTCCTGAGATCCTGCTCTCAGTGATAGTGATTCACTCGTGGTTGTTCCTGGGACAGAGGCAGGAGGGTGAGCCCCCCTCCCCATAACGCTGGGATGGGCTCCTCTAGATGGGAGATCCTATAAACCCCATTTCCTAAACTGCAGAGACACAGTCACAAAGTTAAAACACGGTTTTATTTACTCATTTATAAATATGGTTGTGTTTACAGGCATCATATAGATGTGAATATTATTATTCCCAAACTTTCAAACACAGAATACTTAATAATACTATATAGTAACAACCAGTAAAACACAATCATTCATCTCAGGGTTGAAAGGCCACTCAAAATTGCATAAAAATACATTCAATTCACAAAGCGAATCTGGCCCCCCCTCCCTAAATGTCCCTATCCCGCCCCAGGTGTATTTACAACGGACTGAAGTAAACCCACACAAGTCAGCTGAAAAAGTTACATCTGGTGCTCTAACTGTGGTGGAAGTAAAGTCGGGAGTGAAGAGTGAACTGAGTGGAGAAAAGACAAAATTCAGCCCCTAAAATGGGAGAGGCATGAAGACCACAGTGTGGTTCTTCTAAGCTCTTCTCACCCCTAACTGATCATGGTCAAGGCAGGGGAAGAATGGAGGGAGGGAAACCACGAAGCCAAAGCCGGGGTCTGAATGAGTCCAGTGAGAACAGGCCGTATATTCTCCAAGAGCGGGGGGCGCAAGGGTGAAACATGTTCCTTCCCTCCTCAGAGAGACGGTGGGCCTACCTGGGTGCCAGCTAGGTGGCAGGCCCAATCTTTCAAAGGCTCAAGGGACTCTAGCCAGAAGTGGAGTTATTTTGGATTGCTGCATCCTCCCAGAACCCTCTCCCACCCCTGCAGCCCGCCCCCTGGTGTCCTCTGCTTGAGCCTCTACCTCCTCCTTCCTCCAACCTCTCGTTACCTGGCCTTCTTCACCAGAGGACAGCTGGAATCTGTCCCAGGCTTCAGTGGGGTGGGAAGGAGGAAAGACAAGGTCAGATATGTTAAGGTGAGAGTCTAGCGAGCGCAGGATCTGCACTCATCCTCAATTCTGGTATTCTGGTTTTGTGGGAACGTCAGAGGCTCTAAGAGGCTCCCTGCAGTCAGTGTGCCTTTCCTGAATCGCCTCCTGCAAGGCAGCAATGGGCTGAAGTTTCTTCTGGGAAGACACTCTGTCTCTAGCTGGAAATAGTCAAACCTCTCAGGACAAAGACTGAGTAAGCTAGACATGGCTACCCATGGTCTCCCTGGCCAGGCTACGGACAAGTCAGACATGCCCACCATTCAAACCTCATCTCTGAGAGGCTACTAGCACGGCCAGGGGCCTTTGAAACTAGAAGAGTGGTGGTGGCAGTCATTGTTGGTGGATGGAGCTGGAACGGGAATCATGGCTGATGTGCAGAAAACCTCCTATGTATCATTAGCTCCAAGTGAGAAAAGCAGAGAACAAAGAATGGAGGGAGATGGGAGAGGAAGGGTGAACGGTATGTTTGTTTGTTTGGAAGGACATAAAAGCATCCTCATGTTTAAGGGGACACCCAAGAAGTTTATTGGAAGCATGAGGGGGAAATTTGGAGGAGAAATAACAGAAAGGATCACTCTGGCAGATTCACAGTCCGAACTGATAAGCAGATGGGACTGGAGAATGGCTCAGAGAGAAGGCCTTTGGGGGACTGGAAGGGCAGGGGAAAAGCAAAAGATATGAATTAACAGAATAATACACTTGGATAAAATTGGTTCAAGAATACGCCAGCCTAGCAAATGTGCACGTGTATGCATGCAGGTTAGAAGCAAGAGCAATCTCCCAATCATTACACCTCTTTAGGTAAGATCAGATCATTCATCAATCCATCACTTACCAGTGGTGTCTGTCTTTGAACATACCCACTTCCCACGGTTCTTCCCAAGGAGGGGACACTGGGCTGCAAGCCACAGCTAGGTTCAATTGGACCCTCAACCACAAATCCCAAAGGAGAAGTGAATGCATCTCTTTTACCCTGCAGCTGCTAGCAGGCTAGTCGAGATTCTTGATTTGGTTTTTATCAGCCCCCAAAGACTACCTCCTCCCTGGTAGCTGTGACAGTAACAGCGCCTGCGCCGCAATCAAGTTGATCTGTTTTCCAATCTAATCTAATCAGAACACAAGTGATCAATAGCTGTCCTTGATAGGGTCTACTGCTCCCAAGCAATGTCGATACCCATTAGGGAAGCTGATTAAAATCTCCGCTCTGCTGGAGGCCAAGGGACCAGGGTACCGGCGACCAGCACTCATTTCCCTGCACGCAGCTCTGCCTCTCAGTGACCCCCTCCTCCGGTGCTGGCAGCCTCCGCCCCGCTCTTCGTTCTGCCTCCTTCCCACTTTCCCACCCAAGCTCACGGGCCACCTTCACTTGCAGGGTCTCTGTCCTTTCACTCCACTCACACCCAGTCCTGCAGGAGGCTTTTCAGAGCTAAGTGCTGTTCTATGCAATACGGCTGTGTGGACTTAGGGTCTATGACTTCTTCCTGCACTGGTAGTCTCCTCTGCAGACCTGCTTAAAGGAAGGATCATCCTCAACAGCACTAGAACCTCCTACTTCCGATAGTCCAGAATCCAGAGGGGCTCCACAGAACTAAAAAGTGGAGGTTTTCATTGAGGAAAATTCTCTTGCTGCTGTAGGGCAGACTTTAAGACTATGTGTAAGCTGGTGCTAAGCAGAAAGGCAATGTCTGCCCTTTGGATATTAAGGGCCACATAGACCACATTCGAGAGGGCTGAGGCAATCTATGAAGCAGCAGCTCTATTTCCTATTAAAACAACTTGTCCAAAGGCTGCCTGCAACAAATTGCTTTCTATCCATTTCCCCATGAGCTCCAATTTCCACCTCTGCAGGTTTTAATATTCTTACCAAGCCATTAGGAGGGAAAGCAATTGCAACACCATTCAATTACCCTCAATATTAAATTCACTTTCTAACAAGGATGAGAAGTCAACCTTGACGTGCTAATGTTAAAACAGTCAGAAGAAAACAAGAGTAAAAATTTCAAGTTTAAGAAATGTCCTGATCTTCCTAGGAATAGAAATTGTAAGCCTGGAAGGGATCTTAAGGACGATCCAGTCCAACTGCATTCTGCAGACAGGGAAGGTGACTTTCCCAAGGTCACGTGGCTAATAAGAGCTGGCCTTAGAACCCAGCTATTCTGACTCCTAGGGGCTTATCCCTTCCTCTTGCCTTTTTCTGCCCTCAAAGCTGCCTTGCTTATTGGGTGAGAGGACTCACATCCTTTGATAGGTTGAAACCTGCCTTAAAAATCAGTGTGGGGACCAAGATCTGCAGTTATAATTGGGCCTAGATTTGGGGCTGCTGTGTGTCTAGAGTTGGGTGTGGTGCTAGCACGAACAGTGGCCCCTGGGAATGGCCAGGAGGGAAGGCCCCCAGCCAGCGCCCAGGTAGGGTCACCTCAGTGTTAAGCTCCAGGGGAACCAGTGGCTCCCCCAGCGGGTTGGTATCAGGAATTCCCCCTGCCTAGTGGCTCAGTTGCTGAATCCTTTAGGCTTTTCCTTTTGTGGGGCAGAGCAGCCTGGAAGCTGAATAACTGGCAATCTTTTCAATAGCCCATCTCTCATCTCCATGCTTCTCCTGCCACAGGACCGCCAACGTGATCAGGACGGAAACACCGGCCTTTGTCCGAGGGGAGGCAGTCTATCTGGCTAGGGGAGGCTGCACTGGGGCCAGAAATCCAGAGACCAAACCAAATGCGTGGCTTTGAGCGTTTCTTCTCCTCTCACCCCTGGCTCACTTAAAAGCCCCTGATAGCAAAACAGTAGTTCACACACGTTTTTGTGGGATTCACAGGCTAATACACGGAGTTTCAGCCTTCTCGTTTCTGGGCAGAACTGTCGAATAAGGACGTTTTGTTTTGGGCAGAAGAAGCACGTGGCCTCACAGAGCAATAAATACATCCTGGCCCCAAACATGGGGTGGGAGACAGGAAGGCGCAGAAGAGAAGCTAACACATCCTGCAGTTGGACAGAAAAAGCAGGGAGGTTCCAGGACATATCAAGTGAGACTGCCCAATAGGGAATTTAGTGCACTGAACAAACCCAGGGCATGTCTATTCTTTAGATTCTTTAGAGGCAACACCCCAAGATTTGCATAACTCTGTTGCACTAGAGACTGGGACTAGGGGTCATCATGCCCAAGAGCTATCTGGAAAAGAGTAAGCAGCCCTTGAAAGACAAATAGGCGAAGCAGTGAAACCTCAGCCAGAGAATCTCTGGAATGGCTGAATCATTACTCTCAAAGGTGTGGCTTGCTTTGAAAAATATCAAATTAATGAGAACAGAGGATATAAAGTTGTACCAAGAACCTTCTCATCCCCATTCTGATATTTCATGTAAAGACCCTAAAAGTGACACAGCACAGCTGAGCCCCAAATTGTTGGCCAGACCGGCAGTACTCATGCAGCTTGAGCTATCTGGGGTGCTCTCAGGTATCCAAACCAGTAGGTTGAGGACAGAAGGTATGTGGCCACTGAACAGACCAACAGCACAAGAGGAGGGAGGCCTGCTGCTGTTGGCACCCGGAGCACACGGCTGGTCATTAGGTCTCTAACCATCACTCCTGGGGCTTCCGGTCAAAGCAACTGTGAAGAAAGGGTATTTTATTCTCTGGGAAAGGACCAGAATTCAGAGTCTATCTGTCTAATAAAATTAATTGTATAAGAGAGAGTGCCTGAAATTGCCTAGGATGGTTTACACTTTCATGATTTCTTGGTCATAGAATCCAATATTCCTGAGATTGAAAAGCTTGTAAATTTTTCATCACAAGGAAAACTTTCTGGCAAGAAAAGGCATCTTTAATGTGAAAGGGCTGTGTGAAGCAGCAGGCCATAACACCAACCTAAGAGTTTTTAGATTCTGTCCCACGCTTTTGAAAGGCACAAACAGATGAGGGAACTCTCTGTAACCCCTTTACCCGGTCTATCTAATGGGAGAGGGTCAAATGTTTTCCTAATAATTCAGTTTTCTTTTCCTGAGAAAGAGGCAGCAACCACCCCCATGCCTTGCCCAATATCCAGGATGTGCCAGGAGAATCAACTAGTCAACACCTTGTTTTGATTTTCCCTCTCCCTAGAATGAAGACGACGTTTATAGTGGAAGTGAGGAAACATTTTACTCTAATTTAGCATTCCCTGAGAACTGAGCTGACAGCGCTCCCATGCTCACACCAAATCCTAATCAGTAGTAGCTTCTCTTGGAAAATGGTTGGAAACGGAAGAGAGAATTTTGGGTATTCTAAAAATGGGGTCTTGCTAGAGGAGACATATTTCCTATTCTGGAATTAGGCTCTTGAATGATAAACTCTGGTTTAACGAGCATGTAATGTTTCAGAGGGCCATGGAGAACTACATTGTCATTTTCGGAAAAGAGATTAAAAAATGGACAGAGGTGGTATATGTTAAGAGAATGGACCACTCTAAGCACTGAATACCACGGGCAAATGAGGAGGACTTAAATGACCTGCACACTCAAAATAAACCAACCAAGGGAGAAAATGCCTATAAAGACCAAATACGTTAGATATTACTATGGGGTCATCATCAAGGACCAACCATTTAATTTTGTGCTAACGGAGTATCTGTCCAGGTTTGGGCATGATATTTTCAAAGGCTGTTTTTGTCCAGACGAGGACAGATGAGATGTGACAGGCAGGAGAAGTATGCTATGTGAGGAATGCCTTAAAGGACCGGGAAAACGCCAGTTCGAAGTAAGGTTAAGGGGAGGTGACCAACTACACAAGGGGCTGTCACATCAAAGGGCACTATGGACCGTGTGGAGCACCCAGGGACAGACTCTGACTCATCTTAGTAAAAGCTTTCTGGTTATCAGAGTTGCCCACCTTTCGAGGAATAAATGCACGGCTACCTGACTATGGGTCAGAGCTGGGGCAGTGGGGTGCAGGTGGGGGTCCCTGTCACATGACAACAGAAAGCTCAACCAAATGACCTCTGGGCTTTGCCACTCTTGGGATTCCGTGACTCTCATCAATGGGTTGGGAGGATCTCACCACTTCAGACCTCTAGTAAGAAGTCATTTCTCCTGTTGGCTTCTAAGAAAACAGATGCCTCTCCCCTAAATCTCGCCACCGGAAACAATCAATCACATTCACCACCATTACCACAGCACGATCTATCTTCTGTCTTCTTTGTCACAAGGTTGCAAGTGTCCCCAGATACTCTACTTACACCATATATGTCTTTCCGACCTGCTTCCACTCCCTGGTCCGCCTCCCACCCAACCACCCTCCCCAGCTCTCATGCCTCCTTACAAGGACTTCCTTTCTCATTAGGAGCAGGTGCCCGAGTGAAGAGAGGAAAACAAGGTCGAAAGGAGGTGAGGCAGAGCGGGGTGTCCAGAGCCCAGATTCCCTAATAAAGGAAATCACTGTGTAGGGAAAACAAGTGGGAGATGAGAGCAGCGGGCTGGCACTTATGCCAGGGTCTGGCTTTTCGGCAAGATGGCCCGTGGTGCCGCCAAGGCAATTCTTCTGGTCTCCAGAGCACCCCAGGAGAAATGATTTTCCACAATGGCCAAAGACAAGTGAGGTCAGGTGCTCTGTTCTAGCTTTTACACCATGTGTAAGGTGGGGGAGGGGAGACAGAAAGGAAAGGAATAAAGGAAGCCAGGGTCATCTGAGCCCTGGGGAAGGGGGCCAGGCATGAAGGAAGAACAGGAATTAAGACTAATCAGGGATGTTACTGGGTTGTTGATAGAAAAAGTAACAGTAACACCAGCAAGGAGTCAGAGAAAAGTCAGTTCCTGAGAGGTGCAGACTAGCAGAGACCTTCAATGCAGAGTCACTGTCACCTTGGAATCTAATGGAAACAGAGCTCCAGAGGCCGTCCGATGATTATGCCAACATCCTGTTTCTCTTGGCATCCCAGACAGGATCCTGGAATGGCCACCGTAAGACTCACCTATATCAGAGGACACTGGGTCAGTGTAAAAGGCTGTGGGGTACTGGTTTGGGTAGAGGCCTTACATGTTTGGACCAAATCCAATGTGGACAAGTAGCTGAGCAGCAGGAAGCTGGGGTCCACAGCTGAGCCTGGTGTACTCCCCAAGGCCGTCTCCAGATGGCTTGAATGATCACAATCATGCTTCAATTAAAACTGTCATAAAACTCAGGGGGTGGGGGGGCATGGGAGGAACAGGGCACTGAGAGTGCAGAGGAAATGTACAGTGCAGAGGAGGTGACTGGAGGAGGGTCAGAAAGACGTTGTCCTTCCACCAAAATATTCACTTCTTTTGGTTGGAAGGCAATGGCTGTAGAAGAGGGGTGGGGCAGCAAATCCTGCCCTTTCCCTCCTAAATCGGGAGCCTAGTCTATTTGGATAGTTTGCTGATGACTCTGATGAGGGCACCATTTTCATCTTTCAGCCTCTGGTTGTCGGATTTCAGTTCTGTTAACACCTGTAGGGTGACAGAGGGAAAGGTGTGTTAGAGCTTGGCAACATCACCTCCTTACCCTCCCTGACCAGGCCAGGCCAGGCCAGGCCAGCCCCGTGAACAGGGCGTTCTGAGGCAGCTTATGCAGTGGACTGTCACTACCCTTTCTCCCAGGGATGAAAGTCCCCTGAATCTTCCTACTTCTTGAGTTGGTAATGTTCATATTTAATGGGAGACCACAGCACCTCCATCTTTTGAACTAGCATATTTAGCAGTAACATCTTATTTCACGTTCCACACCCTGTATCCTTTCATCCTCCTGAATCAGTAACTGTTTTATAATTGTTCCAGCCCTTGAACTCACTTCTAGTCTGGAGACATTAAGGAGAGTGCCAAAGTGAGCTGGTGAGGTCACAGAGGAGAAACTGAGAAAGCAGTACTGGGTCAACTAAAAGGGTTAAGGACAGACACTGCTTCACAGCCCATCAAAAACAGGAATGCAGGGGAGAGTGGCACAACTCGGCTGTCACACCCACAAGATGATTTAAGACCCTCCTAGTGCGTTCTGTGATAAAATCCACCCAAATTCCTGCTGGTCATACTACACGTATCCACTTTCAACCACTAAAACCCAAGGAGTTTACGGATTCGGTCACTGCATGGCTGTGACGCCCAGTGAGCACTAGGTATGTATTTAATTCTCACCCAGAGCTCCCTGTGGGTAGCTATCATGGGACACTAGGGGGCCTTAGCAGCACTTTTAGGGGACAGTGTTACAAACCCAGGAAAAAGGTGCTTTGGGGAACGGGGGAATAGAGATGTCAATTCTACCAGTTCTGCCATCTTGGAACACGGCACATGGTGCCGTTCAACAGGCAAACAAGGGAAAAACGGCAGCCCAAGCCCTAGTCTGGATAGCCGAGTCTTTATATGTGAACAGGCACACTCACAGGTGTGCTGTGCATCTAAAAAACCATAATGGGACGTTGCTGAGGGGATAGTTTATGTGTGGGCCCTGCTGGCAGTTTAGGGAGACTTAGGTTAGAGGGAAAGTACATCTTCACCACGAAGGCTACAGGAATCTACATCTCTTCAATGCAAACCGTTCTTTGATTTTTTTTAGTCATCAAACCTACAGGACTCCAGCAGCCTGAGGTCGCCATTAAAGGATGGCCTGGGCTCAGAGGTCACGAGGCCTGTTTAATTCTAGTTCCAGCTCTGCTATGAACCCTTTGGGGGATCTAACTGTACCTTAAGAAACAGAATTTTTGTCTCCTTAATCTCTTATGGACAATGTAGATTATGCAAATATATATGTGTATGCACACATATAGGCATCACAGAGACATAAGGGATTTGTATTAAGGGAACAAAAAGAAAAGTCTTGAACACCCACACTGTGGAAGGCACTGTATTTGAGGTTCTCACTCCCATGGTCTCGTTAGCACCTCATGAGTCTGTGAATCAGTTGTTACCCTTCTGTTTACAAATGGGGAAAGGAAGAATTTCATAACCAGTCCAAAGTACCCAGCTATTAAATGGCAAAGCTGATATTGAGCCCATGTATACCTGACTCTGAAGATTATTCTTTCATTACAGAGGTTGTGTGGGGCTGGAAAACAAAACAGAAGTCGAGAATCTCAGCACTGCCATTGTCGTGAACAATCTCTATTACTTTAAGCAAACCACTCAATTTGTCTGGGCTTCCATTTTTGTATCTAAAGAAGAATCATCATCTCCGCCCTGGTCGATCATCCAGTCGGGACTCCGTGAGGGCCCCAGGCGGTACCGGATGTGGAAGTGTGCGGACGTACATAACATGCTCTGCCATACTCAGGATTCTCACGACCACTGTAAGTTCTCCCATGGATGTGGGATGGCAAGTAGGTAATCTTCAAATTTTACTAGAAAGATTTTAATCCAGATAGCATCACAATAAAGTTTTGGTCCTTTAATCCTGCCTTCCTACCTCCAACCTAACCAAAGCTGTTCTGGCTGCTCTCTTTCGTGCCTCTATCCCCGTGGCCTTGACTACCGGAAGTGAGCGCTCAGAAACTCAGTCCAAGAAGATTTTTAGAAAAAGTCAGCCAGGATGGCCCCGCAGTGCTTCACCTTCCCATCTGCTCTCCAATGCCCCATGCTGGGCCCCACAGCCAGCCTGGGTATCAGTGAGACTCTGAACGTTGTAGTTCTTTAATAGGATTCCATAGGCAGGGAAGAAGCTATCTATGTCATTGGATTTCATTTCCGGGCCAGCAGCTCATGAAATCAGAACTGATTTTTAAATGTACAAACAACTCATTGAGCCTTGGTGATTTATTTCCACATTAAGAACCCAATTCTTTGAAGAAAAAAAAAATTGGACAAGGCAATTTCCCAGCCGCAATATACTACAAATGACATCTTAAGGGAGTGTCAAAAAGTACAAGAAGTGGAATGTAGAAATCAAGGGGGAAAACAGTCTCATAAACTTGACTCTCCAAAGAGAGAGGAGGAAATGAACAGTGTTATCTGATATTCACTTGAAGTTAAAGAATGATTAAATAAGAACACATGTGGAAGGACTACAGAAGTATGTGGCTTAACAAAGCTTTATCATTTCAACCCCCTGGAGGTCAGCTTCTTAACTTCTAAATTTCCAGTTCACCACAGTGTGATGTTAAGGTATCTTGGACAAATAAAATTTAAGTGCATGTTTTCCCAAACATGATTTCGTCCAGCCTTTGATGAGGAATGTGTTGAAGAGGAAGAGGATCTGAGGGTCTTGAAGCTGTGGAGACCCGGGAAGGACAAGGCCAGCCGCAGGGTGATGGGGGCTCAGGATGAGTCTTGCCTAGGCTGCTTTGCTTCTGACTACTTGGGAAGCGGGGAGAGGGTCCCACTGCTTATATATTCTGTTGGAAGTGGGTTGCACAACACACTGAGATAAGATGATTTCTCTAGGGGATTATTTAAAAACAAAACAAAAACAAAAAGGCAGGGCAAACTCTCTTGGCCACACTGTCAGTTTGGCTTAGTTATCACATCTTTCCTTCTGATAGGGGTCTGCATTTTCTGTAAAGGGCCAGATAAGAAATAACAAGCCATATGGTCTCTGTTTCAACTAGTCGACTCTGCTCTTGTGGCACAAAAGTACTTACGAACATAATGATAGTATGTAAACAAATGAGCATGGCTCAGTTCCAATAAAACTTTATTTTTGGACATCAAGATTTGATTCCATATATTTTCATGTGTCACAAAATACTCTTCTTTTGATTTTTTTCCCCCAACTATTTGTATGGCTCATGGGCCAAACTGACGGGCCACAGGTTGCTGATCTATTACAGAAGGTCATATGCTATGCAATGGTTTCTTTACAGGGGCAAAATCTTTTGGTAGGTAAATGGCTGTTTGGGAAGTCAAGAGTGCAGAGAAAGCAGAATGCTGTCCTTCATCCCTCAGCTGCAATGGTGGGGACACACTGTTGTCTTTCAATAGATTCTTCTTGCACCGTTTAGGCCATATGCTTAACAAATGGCTAAAACTCTGTGCCAAATATGCAGGCAGCTAATATCACAGTGGTTGAGTGCTTGGGCTCTGGAACCTGACATATTTGGTTTGAATTTTGGTTCTACCACTTACTCTCTGAATGACCTTGGACAGGTTACTTAATCTGTAACTCATTTTTTCCCATATGTTAAAATGATTGTTCTGGGGAATAAGTGAGAAAAAGCATATAGGTACTGTGCACAGGCCTTACTAAATGTCAACCTTTACCTTAGTTATTAATTACCGAAAGCACGAGATCTAGTTTTGCTCTATATCCTATACTATCTCGCACAGAGGGGGAAACTAAAAATAACTGGGACATCTTCTGTGGGTCCCTAGTTCACCCCTGTCAAGTTTTCCAGTAACCCTGAGGCTCACTGTAAAGCGTGGAGTTTGGACCTAACACGGCACTCGAGCAGTAGGGTGACGAAGCTGCTTGGTGCCAGGCTGTGGTACCGCTTCCCTTTTAATTTCCCTTCTGTGTGTGATAGCATCTACAGCAGGGTATCAGCTCAGCCTTTATGGTGATCTGGGCACTTCAGATCTAGTGGGTGTTAGTTGCCAGCTACTGACCCCGAAGGCACAAGCAAATAGGCAGAGAAAAGAACAGGCATTGGTCAGGACTAATTAGATTGTTGCTGAAAATTAAAAACTCATTTCAGGGAGTGAAACTGCTCAGCAGTGGTGACCCCATCACACTATTGTGGGATGGGAAAACCAGCTATCTGTGAGCTTGTCTTTCAGACCTACGTCCAGGGAAAGGCTCCAGTTTACCAACAATATTTTTCGGTTCTCAGTTGAGAATAAATCCCTGCTCTCTGCTCCAATGACTGTCATCTCCTTTGCAAAGCCAGCCCCATTAGGGAAGGTCTGGCTGTGTGAGGGTCTCATTTATCCAGGCTGTGTTCTGCCTCACAGCCCACAGACTGGCTAGGGGTGGGGGTGAGGGGGCACATCCCTAGGGCCCAGAGATTTGTGACAGGGATGAGGGTGATGCCTCCCAAGGAGGGGGAAGGATGCAAAGATAATTGCAGAAGGGAGGCAAAGAATAGCCAAATTCTACTCAAATGGTGGGATGGACAGTGTTGTTGCTGGTGGTGGAGCTCTAGCATTCAGGGCTAGTCGTCCCCATCTAGCATGCTGTCAGGTGTGGAAGACTTAGTTCGTATGGTGTGCTAAGGGCCATTTTCAACCCTGGTTTCACAAAAGAATCAACAGGGGAAGTCTGAAAAAATACTGATGCCTGGGTCTCAGCCCAGACTATTGATTTTGGGGGTTGGGGGATGGGGTGGGCCCAGGCACTATATACATTAAAAGCTCCCAGCCAGGGTTGAGAACCCCTGCCCTTGGTTACCCCAGCCCCAACTGCTCCAGCAACCAGGTTGCACTTGGGTTGCTGCTGACTGAGAAAGCTCAATCTCAGTTTGGCAATGACCCCACCAAAGAAATCTGCACATCCACAGGTGCATGTGTTCGTCTATGTACAACTATGTGTAGCCGAGTGAGCAAATCCATATTCGGCCTCCAGGGCAGGAGAAGGTGATGTGGTGATCTTACCAAACAGACCACCAGCCCAGGCAAGGATTCCCCCGCTGCCTCCCTTGACCTAGACTGTTACGTCTCACTCTGTGGTCTCAGTCCTGGCTCTTTCCATTTGCAGATGACCAACATTTATAGGCACCCACATATGGTGGCTCTGATGGAGGGGCATGAGCACAGGGCTTCCGGGTCCAACAAGAAGAGTGAACATGCCTGGAGTGGTGGAGGAGGGAAGTGAGGTGGAGAAGAGGGGCAAGAACTAGAGTTCCTGGGTTTCCGAGGACTCGACGGACTCCGAGAGTCTGGCCACAACTCGGGTCAGGGCCCTGTTCTCAGCCTGCAGTTGCTCGTTCATCTGCTTCAAGGTTTGAATCTGTTTTAGCTGGTGGAGGTTCTGTAGAGAGTGAAACATGGAGGGGACATACAGACAAGAGAGAGAGAGAGACAAGACAGACCAGGAGAGAGAAAAGTAGGACAAAGAAATCACATGACTTTTTGTTTTTGTTTTTAGTTGGCATGCAAGAAAGGAAAGGAGAAAGGCAGGAGTAATGGTGCAGGATGAGGGGAGGGAGAAGGCAGAAAAGCACCAACGAGGGGGAGAGCCGGGCCTATGGTTCTTGGCTAAGGTCTAACTATGCTGCAGGTCAGCCATACGAATACAACCACCACGCTCTCAAATAGCACATGTGGATGGCTTTTGAGAATGACAGACCACTGTGTGGCTTGGGGCCTTCTGAACTGCTTTAGCATAGTTGAGCCACAGCCTCAGGGGCCCTCCTTCATCGTCAGTGGGACCTGGAGTTGAGGACTCTGTGTGTTCCTAAATCCAGCTGAGGCCCTTTTCTCCTCCTTCCTCTCATCTTGCCCCATACTCGGCCCCCTACTCCTGTTTTTTTTTTTTTTTTCTGGGTCCTTCTCTTACTTTATATTTTAAAAAAGTGAAACAAGGAAAATAAAAGGGGGGCCTGTTGTTTAAGTATCTTCTGTACGAGGCACGTACTGTTTAGAATGTTGAAGGGGCACATACAAGATAAGAGACTGGCAGCTGTCTGCACGGTCCTCTAACCTGTTTTGTAGGATGCTTCATTAACCCTGCTAGTTCTCCACTGCAGTCCAGATGCTTGTTCCAGGATCCAAGAACTGCGAACCCGCCCTTGACCTGCTATAGGACTACCTGCATCATGAAATTCACAGCTAACTATGCTCTCTTTGTCCCAGCTCATAAAGAGGCGGGCAGCTGCCTGGAGGTGTTCACATACAGACTCATACTCTGAAAATTACAGCTGTGCACAACAGTTGGAGAAATCATAAATGTCCAAGATAATGGAATTGGTTGGGCTGATGTACTAGTTCAGACCTCACTATTTGTTAAGTGTTACAAACGGGACAGAATAACCAGTCCACAGATATTCTTCCTAATACCTCATAGCCCATAAAGGACCTAAAGACTTCAATAAATGACATTCCATCACAGGCCTGCTTACCGTTACTACCCTTGCCTAAGCAGTCATCTGTACTGACCTATAACCGAGACCATCAGCTCTCTGGGAGGAGGAAAAGGATTGTATTATGCAAATGGGGCTTCAGAGAGGAAGATGAAAAATCCTGTGGATTACAGTGATGACAAACCAGAAAGTCTCTCATACCCACATGGATGTGAGGGACAGAAATGAAGGATTAGTGGAGTTATAGTTGGAAGTGAAGAAGCAAGAAAATGAAAGGCAGCATGAAGGGGAAAAAACAGTGAAAAGGAAAAACGAGCAGAGACAAACTGCTGAATATCTCTTTCCCCAAAGAGAGAGAATGAGCACCTTGGAAAAAAGGCAGAGCAGCCCAACACTTCCATGTTGCCATTGAAGGGTAAGGACCAGGCAATGCTCCTTACCCTCTGCAAGCATCTCAGCCATGGAGAGGACTGAGATCAGAGGAGATCATGGTGCAGCATATGGAAATATTTAAAGAAATGGGCAGGGACCAAACATAAGAACCAATGGAAAGTCCCTGGCTCTCACCCTTCTTTGGTGTTGACATTGGACCAAAGCTTTCAACATAATCATTGTCATTATATGAAATGGTCCTTGCCTCCTAGGGAGTAATATTAAAGACACGAACTATGAAAATGATTCAATCTAACATGTGAGTACACGCAGATCGAGGTGGAAGAATTTGGAACTTATCAGCATGAGGGAGAGAGGCAGGAAACAATCTGGTGGAATGTTCCATAGGAAACAGTACTGAAAACAAGGCACAGCAAGATGGAGGGGCGGGCAGGGCACAGAGCAGGGTGGGCAAGGGCAGGATCAGCTAGTGGTATTTCCAGAGTAAGTAAAAATAAAAATTCCAAGAGCAATCTAAAAGGGGAGTGGCTGCTGGGCCCCTCATGCAAGGACCTGGGAGAGGCAGGGAGAAGGTCCGGGAAAGAGGCCGAAGCTGAATGGAGGATGCAGTAGAAACGTCATCAGGTCTGATGGGGGCAAGACCCAGTGCAGCCTCGCACAGCTCACGCTGACACGCATGCCTGTCAGAGGCTGGCACACCATCCTACTCCAATCCAGGATCGGAGTGCAGTCTGTCCTGGGGAGAACTCATAAATACTTACCTCTCTTGTAAGGCCAGAAAGACACAACCCATGTCACAAGCACAGGGCTCCACGTACATCTGGGCGAGCCCATCTCAGGGTTCCCCATTTCACCTGACTTTGCACTTTATTTGCCAGAATCAGAAAAACAGGCACCAGAGTCACTTTCTGTCCTTGAGCACCTACTGGATCTTCGGGGTTCACCGGAGGTCAACCTTCAACCTGCCCCCTACTGACTGCTCCAAGAGGTTTGAGCATCTGTATAAACCAAATATGCAACAGGCATGGGGGCTAACTGGACCTTAATTCTACTGGGTCCCAGATTCGATAAGACAGTTACCTGTGCAGTGGACTGGCTGCCTAGAACAGAGATTTTGACCACTGATCATTCCCAAGATGTTGATTACCACAAACTGTAGCCTGGATGAAGAAGGACTTGAAAGCTACCCGAGCAGCTTCTTAGACTCCTTTAAGGCCAGTGACATCAATTTTATGATGTCTGTATCTATCTATCTGAAGTTTTTGCCTATCTCAATGTACAGACACAAACCAAGTTGGCGTTGGCTACAAGCTTGTTATGTTCCTCCCCCTTTGTCCTCTAGGGGGAGCTGGACGATTCGTAAACCTGGTATTGGGCTTTATCTGAGCAAAGGGTGTTTAGGGGCTTTAGAACCTGCAGGTGTTTCTTCTCCATTTGGCTTTGCAATTGGTAATGGAGAATAATGGCAACTGACTGTGTCCGTTTTTTAGCGAAAATAAAAACAACAAAAAACAGTTTCAAATTGGTGTACCTATTTTTTGAGGTCTAAACAGCCAGGATCTGGCTCCATTTGATAATTTAAACAACTGAATTTGAAGTTGACTGGCAAACGACTTAAAGCTGAGGGAGCAAACACCTTCATGTATTATGATCTCTACCGAGGAAAGAAAGGAACTCATGACCTAGTTTAGGAAATCCTAGCCTGGCAAGATAGGGAGAAAGAAATATGTAAGGCTGTCTCAAACCATAGAACTGAGAGCAACTGGAACCAATGAAGGGGCTCTCATGCCTGGCAATTTAGGATTGGAACAGAAATAAAGAAGGACCTCAACTGCTCCACTTGGAGACTTTCTGGGTCTTTGTGCGAGGGCCTGGGCAGACGTGGTGCAGAGTTCCGTGACTAGTGGGTCTGGGCTGGCTTTGAGCTCCTGGGTACTCATTAGAAGGCACCAGCTTTGGCCTCCTTTACATGCCCCTGATCAGCATTTAGGCTATTCCTTAAGGAGCATCACTGACAGCTGCCTAACAGCAGAGTACAGATGGTATCACTCAAGGGGTTTCAGAAATGGAGGGACCCCCAGTGCAACCAAGAGCTGTGGATATTCATTCATCAAGAACTGTTTAGCTCTACTAACATACTTCTCTAAATGATAGAAAATACTTCTGTGCGGTAGGTGAGGTGGATCTGGAAAAACCAGAAGATGGAGAAGCTAAGGGTGTTGAGTCATCCTGTTTTTATCGTAGGAGAATCAACCATTAATTATTTCTACTCTTGCTGTTTTACATCAACTTGAAAGATATAAGTGCCACTTTTTGGAGATATAAGTAGGTATTGCTTGAAATTCTATGTGAATGCGATCAGTTACGGCCTTGGAATGGTGACTATAGAACTCAAGGGCAGGGCACATCTCCCTTATTCTGGAATTATATAAAGAGTAACGGGACTATGAGCATTGGATCTTGTGTAAACTTGGACCTTCTCAGGTCCCGAGAAGTTTTTTTTTAGTAAATAACTATATATTTTTTTGGCCATTGTAATAATAAATGTCTCTCCTAAAGTGCTCTAATTGCATATTAGGGATGCTTGCTCAGAGCAAGAGCCCTGGAGATCCGCCTCTACCCCAGTGCTTCTGGTTTGCAGGTAAAGAAACCGGAGTTTCACCAGATGAATGCTTTGTATCATACATCTGGTAAAATAAGATCCTTGAAGGAAAAAAAAAGACTGAAGCTGAGCAAGCGCTAGGTCATTATGGGCATGTGGCATCATGCACTTGTAGGGCTCAGATGCTCCACATCATCCCCAGGTGGCTACCCCGAGCAGCTCTATGTTCCCTACTGCTCTGCAGGCCTCTTCCACAGCAGGGAATTGACTCTTCTGGGTCGACTGCCAGTTCTCAGCACTCAAAGCTGCCTAGGATGGCAGTTGTTCATTAAAGTGGCTAATGGAGATGCTGATCATTGCAGGGCATGGTGAAGGGAGAGAGGAAAGCAGTGAGCCGTGAGGTGTAACTGGTGGCATGAGCTGATTCTAGTGGGTGAGTACCGAATATTACTGAGTATTTCAGGTGAAATGGGCTGGGGCAGGAAATCGATGTGTGAATTAATCTGCATTCTGCTGCAGAATGACTCAAACTGTGTTCCTTCCAGTGAAGGGCTGAGACAGGGAGACGCACCAGGCAGGAAAGTCTCTGGTCGTGTTCAGGCTTCCCCAGGCACTTCATGTGAGGCCTGCAGAGCTGGGACCCTTGTTTTAGCGTTTCCATCCAGCCCCTGAGGGTGAAACTACTGCTTGGAAAATCTTAGAAGTTCAACTTAGGTTTGTCTCCAGTCTGCAGATACCTCCTCCCTCCCCCCACTTAAACCAGAGGCAGCACTGGTTCCCAGAAGGGCTGCGAGGTGCCCAGAGGGGATGCTGTGTGATCTGAGAGGGCCTATGAAATGGCTGAGGAGAGATGCTCAGCTCCTCTTCACACATCCTCTCTTCTTGAGGGGGTGGAGTGTGTGGTGAAATCTGGAGGGGTGGGCTTAGGCTCAATCACCCAGTCCTGGCAGGCATTTGGGGAACGGGCACACAAAGAGAGAAAGGAGATCTTTCCATACCTTCATCTCCTCCTCCATCTCTGACATTTTCCGCTCCAAGGCTCGCCTCTCCTGTTGGGAAACAAGGAGACTGTTGAACATCTACGGGGTTTAGAAGGGAGTCAAAATGCTGCCTCCTGGTTGACATGTGATCAGCAGAGCCACGTCTCAGGCAAACCTCATGCAGGAGACTAAGCACTATCTGATCCGTGGGATGATACTACTTCACTGAGAGAAATCACAGGACCTAAATCTCCCATCAGAATATTAAAGTTAAACAAATGGCAGCATCAGGGTACTCTGGCTATTCTGTGCAAGCTGAAGATCTCATGGAATATTTCAAATGACTCCAAGTGACCAGGGCCCCCTGCTCTCTATTAATAAAAGGCATCCTTATCTTCAGGAACGCTCCCCTCAAATTCCTAAGGAGCTGCTTCTCCCATGATGGGGAGCAGATGGTGAGTGGGGAAGTAGCCATCATTGTCTAGGAAGAAACAGCATCCTTCCCCCGAACCCATCTCTCTCCCAGCAACCCACTCCTGATTTAGCCTGAACTCTAAAGATTCTTAGATTAGATGAGATACCAACGAGTTTTTGTTATAGGCCAAGGAAATAAATTGTAAAACTTTGCTGCTTTCCAAATTAAACAGGAGAGATGGGAACCTATTATACCCCTAGGGTCAAATCACAGCTAGGGTTCATCAATAAATCTGAGTTTTCCCAATCCAAGAATGTCAAATCCCAGAAAAATATTCTGAATGCAGTCAGGAGGAGGTCAGCAATTGAACTGGAACACCCCCTCCCCACCCCCAGTCAGAGTGAGGGAAAGATTCTGCTGGCTCATAATTCAAGTCAGAAGACCTAAATCAATGGCAGAGGGTCCTGCTGAAAACCTCCTTTCTGTTCAAGGTGACAGGAAGGGTAAAGAGACCTTGGTCGTGGGTGTGTACGTGTGTGCTAACTTACAGTAAACCAAAATATACTGTAGGTGTGTGTGTGTGTGTGTGTGCAGTTCTGCCTATAGGCCAAACCAGTGCACGGGATGACCTTCCAAGGACACTTCCCACCCTAAGACTGGAATAAGTGAAAAGTACTGAGCATCTGAAGAAGCCAAAAGGACTAGCAATCAAACTGCTGTCCAGAGTCACACAAAAAGAATTTATTATCAAGCTGGGAATGGAATGTGGCAGAACTCCCGCCTTCTGAAGACGAACTTTTTCCATTGGCATGAACAACAAAGTCAGAGAAACTCAGATGAAACAGAGAGGGGAGAGAAACACACACATACCCGTTTCTCCATCTCCAGCATTGATGATCGGTCAGAGGTCTTCTCTTGTTTCTGCTAGTGCAAAGTGAAGAGAAACAATGGTCACTTGGGTTGTCTGAGGGTCACTAGGAAGCCCGGTCTGGTTCAGCTTCACTGTCAAACACTCAGAAATAGATGTCAGGGCTTTGGGCTCTCACTGTAGCAGAGGGGCCCCTAGCAAACAGATTCTGACAGATCTCTAAGCCTGATGTGATTGCCTCTCTGAAGTTCGCAGGATTCCCATCGGGGAGTAGAAGGCAGTGGTGGTGTTTCTTGAAATTTTGCACAGTCACAAGTGCAAAGATGCCCCCACAACAACACACAAACACTTGGTAGCTCTTCAACGTCGACTGTCTTCTCACTGCCCCTCCCTTCTCCTGGTCTGTGAGTAATCTCACAACCCAGAGGAAATGAAAAGTGGCTTTTCTTTGAAAGCTAGAGACTCATGAACTTGAGGGGCTAAGTCCCTGGCACTCTTCTAAGCAATCCCTTTGCACTCATTCTTTCTGCTTTGGGCACTGATGATGTTTCTCTTTTAAAGCAGTGGTTTGCATGTGTGGGTGGGTTCCAGGGCTTCTCAGGAGCTCATTCGTGCCATCTGCCCTGCTTTGAACTGAACAGTTCCACTTTTATCTCTTTTGTATACTGAGCTTCCACGTGAGGTAAGATTTAACCTGAACAAAAGATTAGAACTTTCTTTTAGAACATCTTTGACTTTTGCTATAAATGTCACAGAAGGGCCAAAAACATTTAGCCACCAGAGCTAACAAGCAGAATTACTTCAGGTAGTGACTCTTAAACAGGGAATGGAATTGAACCTTAAGTTCCTTTTGGCCTTAGCACTGTAAAATTTCTTACATTTAAGAGACTACATTTAATAAATACAGGGTGATTATTTTTATTTTGCCTAGTACCATGCACAAGCAACATCTAATAAATATAGAAAGTATGCTGGTCTTCTAGCAGAGGTTTCTTTTTTCAGAATATTAAGGAATAGCTAGAACTAACAGTAAAACTCTGATTTCTGGCTCCTATCGTGGGCTTTCACCTTCTGTTCTGAAGGTCAGGGCCATCTGCCTTTCCACTGAATATACTATGAAGCGGAAGGAAAAGAAAAAAGGCAGAAGTAGATCCTGGCGCTTGTTTCTATCCTCGTCAGCTTAAGAAGCACAGAAGCTGTCACTTCTACAGAGTGACCTTAACCAGTTCACTTCTACACAGAACTAGTTTTGTTTTGTTTTTTAAATCTTAACCCCCTTAGGGTTAGGGTGGACCTTTTATGTAAGACGTCGTGTGTGTCCGTGTGGTAAGGGGCTCCCTACAACGTGTGTGGCTGACGGGCCCTCCTTTCTGTCCTGCCGGACAGCTCCACTTGTGGTAAACAGCAGAGAACTGGTGTGTAGCACCGCTGTTTCTCCTGAATTTGTCACCTATATTTGGCAAAACGAAGTATATTCCGACACACCCAGCAAAGCAGCTGGCTAGAAAGTAAACCCTTTTCCCCAGTGAAAGGCTGATTTTATTTTCAGTGTCCTCTGTGCAAGTCAATGTCAGCAGCTTGTTAGGCTGCTCACTGCTCCGAAGCATGAGCTGGTGGAAAAGCCAAGAACCCCTAAAGGTCAAGAAATGTGCTGTCAGAAGAGCGCTTCTGGAGAGAGTGGGGCAGGTGAAATTGGGTCTTCCTGTGGTTCCTCACATGACGGCTCCCCCAATTTTCTGTAAAATAGCCCCAGTAATTCCTGATGAGAAGCATCAGAAGATCTGTATTAATTAATCACTGTCAGTTCGTGACACTCCTCAGAATAAAAGTCGGCCTTAGGGATCTTCTGTGGGTGTGCTGTGAACGAGACATTCCACCTGGCTCAGTCAGGTTGGGGCCGGTAGAGCCCTTGAGGTTTATTTAGTTCTACCCCCATGCCGTGCGTGTGCGCGCGTGCGTGTGCGCGCGTGTGTTCTCCTGAGCCTGAGACCCACTTTTCCTGTCGCACTGAATCACTCTATGCTCAGTTGTCATCTGTGCCACAGCAGGCCTTACAGATCCTCAGCAGAAGAGCCAGCTACGTTCAGCTACTCCAACCAGGCGGAGGGGGGCCTCTTCCAAACTGACAGGCAGTTCACAGGCCAGGCCATCCCCTGTGCACCTGACCGAGCCCTTCTCTGGAGAATGTGGGTGTCCTGGCTGTCCTGCTGAAATCCCACGCAGTGTGTCCTGCTGTCTTCCAAGTGTTGGTTCATCCCATTTCAGAGGGGCTGCCGCAAGATGTTCAGAGGTATTGGACCACCCCTGCCCCCCAAGCCCCCAAGCGTACTGTATTCAGTACGGTACAATCCTAGCGTGTTAGGCTTTGCTTTTGGATTATATCATATGGCCAGAACAACTAGCCATCTCTGGTTTTCATTTATGCCTTCCCAGTATAGAGTCATTTTTACCTCAGTTCAGCTTTCAAAATTCTTAGTCACTGGGCATTCCAGGAGGGCAATAACTCAATAGGTTTCCTGTTAACTCAGCAATAACCCAAGACAGCACTTGCTTCGGCTTTCAGTTGCAGTGTTTGTCTCACTGGTGATGAGGTTATTGCCTCTAGTATCCTCTAAAGCATCGCCTAATTAAATCAGGCCTGGCAGTAAAAGGAAATGGTTTATCTGGTCTGTTTGCCACTAACATTCCTTATTTCTAGGCTGAAAAACGGTGGCGGCCTGAGGAGGTAACATATGCTGCAGGACAGAATCTTTGCTTTGGGACCTGACTGTACATTCTAACAATACCTTTGTCCTTGATTTCTTTCTTTCTTTTTGAGAGAGAGAGAGAGAGAGCACAAAAGAGCATGAGGGGCAGAAGGAGAAGGAGAGAGAGAATCCTAAGCAGGCTCCATGCCCAGTGTGGAGCCCAACTCAGGGCTCTTTCTCACAACCCTGAGATCATGACCTGAGCTGAAATCGAGTCAGATGCTTAACTGACTTAGCCACCCAGGCGCCCCTGTCCTTGATTTCTTATACGACCCATGCAAACCACTTATTTCTCTAGGCCTAATTTGCTACCTCTCTGCACTGGGTTTAATGGTGTCTTGCTTATCCCTCTCTAGGAGGTGACTGTAGATAAACTGAACTGAAACATGATGATCCAGACAGGAGACACTGTCTAGGACTAATCTTATGATGCTGGTTAATACCTTTTTACTAAGAAATAAGTAGATAATCCATAATATTAAGTATTAGCATTCAGCCTGTTAGGACTTGTTCACTGAACTATCAGTTTTCCGTTTTAAGTGAAATGCCAACTGAACCCTGAAATCAGATGAGAATCTCAGGGGCTTCTGTCTTCCGGTCTCTGAGGAGGGCCAATCTTAATTCCATGTCACTTCCCCTCTCTCCGACCCTAAGTTGCTTTGCCTCCTCATACTCACCCTGCCACCCAGGTTTTTTCCTTTTCTCTCTTACCTGGGCCATCTTCTCAAGCTTGGACTTTATATCTGCTAGCTCTAGCTGGGCCTCCTGAAGTTTTGTTTTCAATTTTTGGTTTTCGGACAGGGCACTCTCATAGAGCTGAGGGGAGGGAAAGAGAATCAGGTCACCTACCAGGCAGGGCTTGCAGGATTAGCACTCACACAGTTTCATCCTACGAGAACCACCCCCCCACCCCAAACCAGTATTGTGGGACAGATGGAGAAGATGGAGGAAGTCTAGGAAACAGAATATATTCAGTCAATTGGTTTCTTGCTTCTTAACATTGGTGAAGTCCCAGGTGCTGGACACAAACAGAATGGTGCTCCAACTTCAAAAATGTTAATCTCTGGGGGAAAAAATAGTCACTGTCGTTCCCCATACAAAGAGAATTATTTCTTTAGAGCCAGTCTAGTGTGTATATTGATTTTAGTCAAGTTCTGCTTAACACGACATTAACAAAACAAACATTTCATTAACAAATATGGTTTTCTCCCCTGGCATCTCAAGCACTCGAAAGGGAAGGTTTTCAAGTCAGCCCCTGGAACTAGGTACTCTTCTGCAAGAGCCAAAGGCAATGAACTGTAAAGTGTGTTAAGGCCCCAACAAACCAGATTATCATTTACCATCACCAAGAAGTATTTGGTTGACATTCACAGGACCTCATTAAAAGCACATGTCTGTTAATAACATGAGTCTTACCAAATGACTCTCTGGGCTCAGACACACAGCACTACTTTTATTTCCCCTTTCTACAATTGTCAATCTTTACTTTTTCCCTCACTTCTAAGTATCTGATTCGAGGCATATATTTACTGCACTAAAAACAATATACGAAATGGTCTGTGTTTAGCTGGTAGAGAGGTGGAACAAACCAAGACACCTGAAAGGAATTAGTTGCTACTCTTTATCACGTAAAGCACTTTTCTTCTGCTTCAGGGGAACTACAATCATGTTTCTACATTGGGGAAAAGGCTGAGAGGTTTACGTGTTGTAACCCAACAACAGCAAAGTTGAAAAGGGAGCCTACTTTTTTATAATCCCTGTTGCTGTCCTCCTCCGCGCGGCTAGTCAGGGTGGCAAGGCGGGCCTCCCGGGCCTCGCGGCGGGCTCTTGCTGAGGCCCGGTCACCGTAAGAATCGCTGCTTGTAGGATTACTACCTCCTGATTCCAACCTGTGGGAGATACGTTAAAGGTAAACATTGGTTTTTAGAATGAAGAGAGGGAGGAAGGTAATGCTTCAGGGTAGTTTGCACCTTTTCTAAGAGGCACTTGAGCGCCTTGGCCAGAAACAACACACATTCCTTCCCTGAATCTCCTCGGCCAGCATTCTCGGACCTCGGGGCTAAGCTGCGCCAGCTTGGAGGAGGAGGCCATCCTTTGCCAAGAATGGAGCTTACTTGAAAAACTGGCGGTTTGGATCCATGTGCCGACTTAAATCTTAGAGCTTTTCAAATTAGTTTGGGGTTGAACAGCTTTCCTCAAAGAGTGTGCTTTTAAAAGCAGAAATTTTTTTGGATCTCAATGGCTCTCAGACAATGATTCCAACGAACTGTCAATGAATCAGAAACATACGGACTTGGGAGTTCAGAGCTGGAGGGCGTGGGGGCGGAAATGACAACAAGGGCATGGCGCATATGTTTTTTAGGTGCACTGCAGGTTTGTTGGAATCTCAAACATTTCAGGGTACCACCTCCGTGCCCAAACAGCTATTTTTCTACCCTCTCTTCTCCAGTCCACGTTGCGGCTGTGAGCCTGTGATGAGGATTTCTACGTCTTCCAGCAGTTGAGCTCTGAGAGTCGATGGTGGCCTCATTTCCAGGAGTGGTAAGTTCATTAGGAAAGGTCTCTCAGCTGATTATCTGTTTAAGCGTTACAACGATCACCCTGATTCTTAACAGTGGTTTACATTTTTCTTAGACTTTGTTCTTTCCAAATGAAAATGTGGCCCACAAGACTGCTACGTACAAACCAGCCCTGCAGAGCTCTCCCTCCCCAAACTGGGATGGTGTGCAGAGTCACAGCTGTGGGACTTCCATCTTAAGGCTCTGTCCTGTGGTAGCTATTGCCAAAGTTGGGGGTGGGGGAGCTGGAATACGTATCAGAAGAAGTAGAGGAGCAATCAGGAGGACACAGTGGGGGAGAGGCAAAGCTCCTAATGGCATTAAGGGCCACTTTGTCTTACAGAGATGATAAGTCCTACAACATTCTTCACAGCTTTCTTTTTTTCTTACACTTTTTTTTTTAAATTTGTAAACAGAAACCTCTTCACTGACTTTTCTGATTACAAAAGCAATACATGCTTGCAGAAAAATGTAAGTAGTACCAAAGTGTCTAAAACAGAAAGTGAAAGTCACTCCATAATCCTGCCCAAGAAATAACCCACTATTAACAGGTACTTCATATCCTTGCAAAAGGTTAAACACATAGATACATTAAAATGTATATATTTCTATAAATAAAACCAGATAATACATACTGTTGTCTAACTCCTCCTCCTCCCTCCACTTATCACTACGCTCGGAGGCATCTTACCATGTAAGTAAACAGATCTGTCTCATTAAAAAAAAAAAAAAATGACCGCACAGTCTTTCACTGTGTGATGTATGGTAATTGAATCTTCTAGTGACAGACACCTATATTATTTTGAACGTTTTAGCTATTAGAAATGATGCTACAGTGAGAAGACGTGTCTATAAATTTTAGTGCATTTGCCCGATTATTTTCTTAGGATAAAATCTTAGAAGTGGAACCCTTTGGTCAAGGGGTAAGTCTATTCTAAATTTTGATATATGTATTGTCATACTGTCCTTCAGAGAGTTTAATCCCTTCTAATCCAATAGGAGAAACATTGTCGTTAATTTTAATATTTGTAGATCACTAGGAAGGTTCAGTATCTTTGATTATTTATCTTCATTTTTGAATTGTCGATTCAGAGCCTTTGTTAATCTTCCACCTGTTACACTGTGGGAGCATCCTATATAGCAAAGCTTTTAAAACTATACAACATAAGCTGCAAATATTTTTTCCCACTTTACTTTTTGTCTCTGTTTGTGGTGTCTATTACTAGCAGAGATTTTACATTTTATGTAACTAAACTGGACAATTTTTACCTTTATGGTACCATGCCTGGGAGAGTCTTTCCTATATAAAGATTACAAATATTTTCTTCTATTGCTTTTGTAGTAAAATCATTTTCTCTTAAAAACTGTAATCCATCTGGAATCTGGTTTTGTTTTTGTTTTTTGGTATGGCTTCAGGGAAGGATCTGTTTTCCCAAACAGACGGTCAGTTGTCCCAATGATCACTTATTAAATAACTGTTCCCCCACAGAGTTGACAAATCACCTTATATATATGACTTTTGGGGGACTATACTGTGTTCCACTGATACCTTTGTTTATTCTTGAACTAATACCCCACTGTTTTAACCATTAGTTTTTTGGCATATTTTGAGGTCTATAGGGAAAGTCTCTTTTCATAAATGGCTATAATAATGTAACAGAATCCACAAAAAATTAACTATAGCAAAATAACCGCTCTCCACCAATTTTGCAAAACTAATTTTCTGCTAGGTTAGATGTAAATTATTTATCTTCAGCTGGTGCCTGGTGAGAGGGTGAGCAGAGGAAGAATCCATGCAAGTTTATACATTTTGAAATATATCGTTAAGGTACAATAAGCTCAATTATCAAACAAATTATAAGACTCATTTGCCCTATTTTCCCTCAATTTCTTCTTAATTTCTCTATCAAAGAAAAAGTGGAAAGGGAGAGGTTCATACTTTTGGCTCCACAGTCTTTACTATTTTTTATTTTGTTCTTCAGGAAGATCATTTTTGTATCCTCAGATGCTAGGTGAAAAATTAGAAAGGATCATTCCCCAAACTCTGATCTGCTTCCTTAATTTTTCAGCAATTGCAACACTGGTCTTTAGCTCTTTCAATAAATTATTACAGAGCACCATCTAGGTACAAGGAATTGTGTTAGATCCACTATTAAATGACAGTGTCTAAACTCAATCTCAATTCGGCATGTATCTTGCAACAAAGTCTTCTTGAACCACCAGATTAGGCTAATGGCCTCTTCTCTCTGCTCATAATACTGTCCATACCACTATCCTGGCCCTTACTGAAGGTGAGGATAGGGTTGTATTCATGTTGTTTCTGTAGCACAGTGCCTGGTAGATGCTGTAGGAAAATTAATGTGGTGGAGGTATACAAAATGAATTGGAAGGAGGAGAATCTGAAGGCAGGAGGTGAGTTGAAGAGCTACTGCATTAACTTAGGCAGGAAATAATAAAAGTCTGAACTACTGTGGTGGCTGAGGAAATGAAAAGGAAGGAAAGGAAGGAGAATGAGAAATATGAGCACATGATATAAAGCTAAGTTTAATTAGACATGCACTTCTCACAAGTATTAAGCATGCATATAAAACAGGGAAAGGTCTTACCTAGAAAGTCTTTCATGCTAGAGAAAGGAAAAGACAAAACAAAAACAAAACCAGCATTAGCAAGGGACTGATAATTATTATTTCCATTTATAAATGCACTTTTCAAATCAGATGTCTCAACTTCACAGGTGGAGATATGGGTGCAATTTAAGAAAAGCAATTCAATGACTGCGCAAAAGGCTACTTAAGCTAGTCTTCCGTGACTCAGTAGATTTGAGACTTTGGGTAAAAAGCATCTTTTTTAACTGGAAGTCAGCAAACTGTAAAATGATCAAAAACTGCACCCCCACCCTTATCCACCACCCAACTAACAAACCATGCTTGTGCTCTAGGAGGTACTGATTTTCTGTGCGGTATTTAGCCTCTCTGGATCTCAATATCCATTCTATTAACTCTGTTCACAAACCCCCAACCCTGCCCTGAGTGAATACTGTAATCTACAAATATTAAAACTCAGGACAGTTCCTCGCTTTATCCTAGACCTCTGGTGAAAGGTGAGCAAGAGAGTGCAGGGAACGAATAAGTCCCATTCCTAGTCCCTAGGATGGTGGTTAGAAAATGAAAAGAATAAGAAAGTACTTTGAGGTCTCAGAAGAAAGGAGTTTTGTAGATGCAAACTGTAAGCTTGGTTATCTATTGATGGTCTATCTATGGTTGTAAAAACAAACAACAAAAAATGATTATGTCGATATTTTATATTTTAAAAAATCAGAGATGACCATTACCCTCTTATTTCCACTTTTTTTTTTTTAAAGAAACTCAGGCAAATAAAAACTCAGTTGATTTGAATGTATTTACTTATTTTCTCTTTGGAGATACTGAAGAACAACAAAGTCCTCAAGGACACACAAAAAATGGGAGAAACAAGGGCCCAATAATCTACAGAACAAATAATAAATCCTTTGACTACTGAGGAGTCGCTCAATGACACTGCTTTGTTGAAGAAGCATTAAATGGTCCCTGGAAGCCACTGGTTTGTCAACCAACACAACACGACAGCACAATATATACTACCCCCTAAAGCTGTCCAAAAGTGTTTGCTGAAAGGAATTCTCTCTCTAAACCACAAGTATATTCATCAGAATTCTTTCGTGGACTTTTTCAAAATGTACATATCCCAAAATCAACCCTAGAGACTCTCTTTCCCTAGGTCTAGAGTAGGGCCTTCTTACATGTATTTTTTTTTTAAAGATTTTATTTATTTATTTGACAGAGACACAGCGAGAGAGGGAACATAAGCAGGGGGAGTGGGAGAGGGAGAAGCAGGCTTCCCGCTGAGCAGGGAGCCCGATGTGGGACTCGATCCCAGGACCCTGGGATCATGCCCTGAGCCGAAGGCAGACGCTTAATGACTGAGCCACCCAGGCGCCCCATTACATGTATTTTTAAAAAGTCCCCCAGGTGATTCTGTGGTACAGCCCTGGTCAAGCACCACTGGACTAAACAAAGGCTTTTTAATGTGAGGATGTGTCCCACTGGAGATGGGGAAGCCAGTAAGAAAAGTATATAGTGCCTCTTTAGCATTATCATACACTTGGGAGTTGTAGTGTCCTAAAACTTACGAATCTGGAATTGAGGAATTTCCCTGTCTCACATTTATAACTGATCTTCAGGGAGAGTCATATGCCTAGCCCACACTATCAATGACTACTTTATCAACATTAACTAAGGTTGTTTCTCTTACTTGAATCCTATTTTGGAACAAAGAAACTAAATTTTAATCACCTCTCGAGAATTACTTAATGTATAAACACGTTTCAAGTCTACTCAAGTGAAAACTGAGATGCTAGACTGTTGGCGATGCCCACTCACCAGCTTAGTGATAAGATCCAGCCTTTAAGGCATCTGGGTGAATTCAAATTCATATCCCAGGAAAACTGTAAACTGACATGGCAAAGATTCATGAATTAAGAATGAACTCCATACCAGCAAATGTTAAGGATCTAGTGAATTTAAGAACCTACTGCGTGCAAAGCCCTGCAGAAGAGGCACCAAGGAAGAATACACAGGGTAAGCTGCGTGAGTCAGGAGAGCACCATGAACATAATCAACAAGCTTGTCTGAAGCAAGGGAAGGAACACATGTGAGTAAGTGCTAAGGAGGTAAGGGTGGTAATCAGTGGGCTCCAACTACAAAGGCTTCCTAAAAGTCATGAATTTTGAGAAGAGAAGGTTAGAGAAATACAAAGACATACATCCATACATTTAAAAAAGACATGTTGTTATGGGCGGGGGGGTTCCTTACCGGTGATCCATGCACTTATTCCCAGTTACATCCTCAGTGCCAGAACACGATGGGTGCTCAGTGAAGACTCACTGAACTGAACTGTTAATGTTTCTGGGTAAGAGTGTGACATCCTTGGCTGGACCTGAGCACTAACTGTTGCTTTGACATCTTCTAGCTATGTGACCTTGTGCAAGTTACCAGCTACTCTTATGGTAAAAATTAAATGTGATACTTATGAGGAAGTATATTCTTAAAATGTCAGCTTCCTCTCCTGCCCTGCCCCCCTCCCCCATTCCCTTTATGGTTGTAAAAATACTATATTGGCTGCTGATGTCAGAGTAGTTAAGTTAACTTAGGACCTTTGATTCAGGGAATTGAGCTCACAGACAACCAAATGAAACAATTTAACAGTTTAGGAAACCATTTACTTTCTCTTGCTACTTAGGCAAAGCTGCCTTTTTCAAACTTCACTGTCCATATGGGAGAACCGTTCTCTCCCACACCCCGCCCTTGGGAGAACTATTCTTGTCAGTCTCTCCAAAGACAGAACTGCCACACCATCTCTTAGTTATGGAAAAGGACCCATATATAATCAAACTGCTCTGCCTTGTGCCTTCTTTTGCTTCCTCCTAACTGAAATAGAAGTCTACCCTGCATGGTATTCACTGACTGAGACCTGATTCATTTACTGACAAATCACTTTATCTATTGACTTTGTTATTCCTAAAATGTGGGACCTCACTTGAAAATGCTTTAGTTTCCTCTTTGTAAATATCTAACTTGGTGGGTAAGATTTTAGCTACATTTTCAGCTTTAAGTTCAGCCAGCCCTGTAGACTCTGACAGTTGCCTCTATAGTGAAGAAACAGTGTTTCTCTTCACTAAGACAAGGAAATTGGAATTTTACCAGGTATCAGTTTTAGCCATTATATAGATATCAAAGCACGCTAATCATTTCCACTGATTTATTCCTATAAGAATGACATATAATTAACCTTTTTCATTTAGGACAGTCTGGAAACACTATGAAGCTATTTATATCCTGTTGTCACCCCCAAGAAAGTTCTCAGACAGATATGTGACAGTATAGTATGGCTGGATATGCCGTACGGCGGCCACGGAGGAGGTTGACATAAAATTTAAACACTTAAAAACAAAAAAATAGGTTAGAGCTACCAAGCAGCAATTGGGTTCCTGGATATGAAAAGGTAGATTCCACAGGGTTTTCTAGAGGCCTAAACAAATCTCTCCACAGATGACAGCACGCAGAGGAAGGTAATGCTAAGGGTGCTCAAACCTGGGCAAGCTATACCAGTTCTTGTCCCTACAGGCATACTTGCAGATGTTTCCCACAGACCGCCAAGTAGGAAGCTGATGAATGACACCGATTTCTGCCTGCCAGGAGCAACTAAAAGCAAGTATCACAGTCTGCTGTTTATCATTTTTTTAAGGCATGTTAAGATTTGTGTTATCAATTGGTTTTGGGGTGAACTTTAATAAAAAAGTATCTAGGTGATGAGTGATCCGGTAGACATGAGGGGAGACGATGTGCCTAGATCCAGATATCCGAGAAAGCAGGACTTCCAAGTTAGTCCTTGATCGTTCCTCACTACTTCTGACACTCCCTCCCCCCACCCTGCCCACCGCCTTGCTTTTACCTAACTTTTGGAGCTCTCTGGACTTCTTGGGGCTTTTTTTTTTTTTTAATTATAGCTTTCAAGGGCTACCTTAGCTATGTCCTGGGAAGGTCAACCCAACCAATTAGAGGACAGCATATAAACCTCATGAACCAAGATGTGGGTATAGTAGAGGTAGCATATTACCATAACACAGTATCATTTCAAAGAAGGACGACAACAGGGATTTCTAAAGGCGCTGGTGTTCTCATTGTAATAGAAATTAGCTTAAGAGGAGTGCTCCTTCCTATAGGCCTGAAAGGCAAGCCAGCTCCTATAGGGCTGAAAGTATATAGGACATGGGGTACCTGGGTGGCTCAGTTGGTTAAGCGGCTGACTCTTTATCTCAGGGTTGTGAGGCTGAGCCCCATGTTGGACTCCGCAGTGGGTGTGGAGCCTGCTTAAGATTCTCTCTCTCCCTCTCCCCTGCCTCCCCCCAAACAACAACAGCAGCAACAACAACAACAACAACAATAAAACATATACAGGATTTAGGGCACAATTTCCCAGCTCCTGATAAAAAACCTTTTCAGATTATACTTCCTCATTTTTTCATTAGTGGAATACCTCTAGAAACTACTGTTTTGCTTGGCTTCTTGATATTCTAGATAATCTGGTATTTGATGAAAAAACACTGGTTAGACTTAGGGAGAGAAAAGTTTGGTTTCTTGGGTCAAAGGAGCAGAGCTGCTGAATTGGTAGAGGCTTAACTTCAATTTTCCCTTTTCATCCTGCTATCGATCAAACTAAGCATACTTCACTGTTATCCTGACACTGCTTCTCATTCTAAAAAGCTGCCTGCCATCCCTGCGGGGAGACTACTGAGTGAATGCGGAGAGAGGGAGACAAGATAGAGTGGGAGTTTGCCTAAGTGGTCTCAGGGGAACAGCAAGCCAGGAAGTGACATCATAAAAGGCAAGCAGAACACAGGCTAGGGAAATGAACACTGAAGGTTTTCCAAGAGAAGATTCTAAGAAGTCAGCCTAGTGGGCAGCAAATAAGGAGAAGCCCTACAACAGAGGGCTCAGGGACCCCAGCCAAATCTAGGATCTTCTGGAAGCTAGGAATGTGAGTTCCTCTTACCGTTGTTCTGGCAATAGCCCTATCTTTCTCTGCTGGGTCTCTCTTTTATTTATTTGTATTTTTTAAAAAAGATCTTTATTTATTTATTTATTTTTATTTTTATTGTCTTTTATTTTTTTATGAGAGAGAGAGAGAGAGAGCAAAGGGAGGAGCAGAGGGAGAGGGACAAGCAGACTGCGGACTGAGCACAGAGCCCAACGCGGACCTTGATCTCAGGACCCTGAGATCATGACCTGAGGCGAAAATCAGGAGTCCGATGATTAACCACCTGATCCACCCAGGCGCCCCCTGGGCTCTCACTTTTAAAAACAGAACAGTTACTTTTATTCTACTCCTTCAATAGGGTCTGAAGAGCTTACCTGTACATGATGACATCAAATATTTTAGAGAAGGCATGAGTATTCTACCCTATTTGCAGGTTAACACACACACATATTATGTTACATGCTCTAGTCAGGAAGTTGGAGAAGGAACTTCTCTAAGTGTTTTAGTTAAAGATCGTTCCTCTACCTTTTACTGAAGACAAATGAATGATGGCCATTAAGGCGACTCTTCGGTGTGTCTGAACTAGATAAAAAGCATTCATAGAAGGAATTACTTTCACAGCTTTTACGGCCCAACTGGGGGCACTAGGTACTGTGAATGAGAGCCTGGAGGGGAAGAGACTAAAAGCTGTTCAGAAACCAGTATGAACACAGAAAACAGAGATAAAAAGAATGATTAGCTAGTTAGGCCATAGTTTCAAAAAGTGCTCCAAAACCAAGAAGCAGGCTCTCTCCTTTCATGCCTCTTGAAATTCTCCCATAATAATCTCATTGGTTGGGACCTGTTTCTAATAAAAGAACAGAGTGAAGATCGTCATTAATTTAGATGGCAATCCTGGAAAGGGACAGGAACCAGGCCGGTTTTGATTTGTGAAATGTGTAGGGCTCTCAAAACACCAGAAACTGGCTTAGAAAAATCCCCACAAAAGCTTTTAACTTAAAAGTTATCAGGAGTTCAGGACGGCACGTAATTAAAACCAAACTCCTTTGTCCAAGTTTAAAATAAAATTGTGGCTCTGGAAAGCTGGGCCCAAGGGAAAGGAATGAGACCAAGTCACATGTCTATTGCCAAGACTGAACGGGGTTTAACTTATGTTCCTTTGGAGTTAGGGCCTGACCCCACAGTGATGGGAAAAAATCTCCTATTTACATTTCCCCTGAAAGGGACTAAGCAGAAAGAACATTTTATATCATGTTTTTGTGCACTAGCTGAGCCAGGGGAAACAATTTGAGCTATTCTGGGATGGCCCACAGAGAACCAGCCTTTCCCTTCAGTGTTCTCAGATTAATGACTGGGGATGAACAGGTCAATGATGGGAGTGTGGCTGCAAGCAACACGGACCTTTCCGATCTGGAGGGCCACTGCAAATCTACTCATTATCGGAGCTAACTGACAATAATATAATTCTGTAACTTCTTGAGTTTAAGAATCATTCTCGGTTCCTACTTATGTCTGAGAGAGACGAAGGTTTCCCAGCTTTCTGCCTTAAGGGAAGAATACCTTTACAACTCAAACAGATGGGACTCTTGAGAAAGTGAAAGGAGAGGCTACTGGTCTAGCTTTGAAAGGGATCTTTCTGAGTCTATACTGTTCTAGTAATATACTTGGGGATCCTGCACAATTTGGAAAAATACACAGGGGTGGAATAAAAACTTAAGATTTACGTAAGGTGTGACAGTAGAGGATAGTGATGATGAGGTCTCTATCAGGTTTTTTTCTCCACATCTAAAAAATTAGTATTTCCTCAATATCATAAAAAATTTCAATTGCATTTTCTATTGCTGCCGTGACAAATCATAATAAAATGTAGTGGCTTAAAACATCCATTTATTATTTCACAGTTTTGGCAGGTCAGAAGTCTAGCACAGCTCTACTGGGTTCCCTGCTCATGTTCTCACTGGGCAGAAATCAAGGTGTCTGCTGGCTGGGCTCCTATCCGGAGGCTCTGGGGGAAGAATCTGCTTTTAAGACCATTCAGGGTGTTGGCAGAATCCAGTTTCTTGTGGCTGTAGGTCTTCGATCGCCACTTCCTTGCTGGCTGTCAGCTGGTGGCTGCTCACTGCTCCTCGAGGTGCCCACATTCCTTCCCACATGGCCCCTTCCATCTTCAAGCCAACAACAGCACACCAAGTCCTTTTCATCTTCACTTTTCTCTGGTTTCCCCTCTGTCATCAGCCAAGAAAGCTCTCTGCTTTTAAGGGGTCATCTGATTAGATCAAGCCCACCCAGAAAAATCTCCCTGTCTTAAGGGGAATTGTGCCACATAACATAATCAGAGGGGAACTATCTCATCATATTTCTGGGCTCTGGAGATTAGGCCAGGACATCACGGGGGAGCCATTTTAGAGTCCCAACTACCACAAGGATCCCTCTTTATTTATTTAATGTATTTTTATTTTTAAAAAAGATTTTATTTATTTATTTGACACAGAGAGAGAGACAGCGAGAGAGGGAACACAAGCAGGGGGGGGTGGGAGAGGGAGAGCAGACTTCCTGCAGAGCAGGGAGCCCGATGCAGGGCTCGACCCCAGGACCCTGGGATCATGACCTGAGCCGTAGGCAGACGCCTAACCTACTGAGCCACCCAGGCGCCCCTATAACATAAATATTTCTGAGAAGTATCATTGTCAGATTGTCACTATCCAGTCAATTTAATATTGTATGTAGAATTGAGATGATGTAATGCCACCTCACATTATCCTAGACATCTCACTATCTTTTAAAAGATAAATCATTGTTTATTAAATTATAGAACTAGACCTCTTTTTTGTATCTATACATCATGCTACCTGAATATTGGAATTTTACAGTTCTTATTTTCTATGCAGGCCTGTACCTTTTCTTTGTGGATATTCCTAGCTACTGAAGAATTTCTCAATTTTTTAGAACTCACAAATCACACTTACTATAGAAGGAAATGTATACATATACTAAGACCTCCCTAAAATATCCAAGGCAAGCCATTTTATATTTAAGATAACTCATAAACTGTTATGAACCATGAATATATCTGCAGGCTCAGGCACATTCTCTGTCCAACCTTTCACATGCTGCACACCACAGATGAGGAAAATGACCAATGAGAATAAGTAGCTCTAAAACTTGTGACTCTAACAGGTGGGTCACATTTCTCACATTTAACACATATTTTTACTTTCCAAAGAGCTCAGAGTTTTAGGTCCTCACTGCTGTGCCCAGACACCTGAAACTATGGTAGCACATGAAATACACTCAGAGAATTCAAAAGAGCAAGGCTTAGTGAACACATGAGTAAAGAAGTCTAATCATCTCTTCCCCCCTCCCTCCCCAAATACTGTTAGGTACTGCATATAAGAAGTCATACATTTAGAAGTCTAAGTCAGCTTCCAGATCTCATCCCACTCCTCTGTTAAGGCTTTTCAGTAGAGGGCCGCCTGAGTGGTTCAGTCGGTTAAGCATTAAGCGTCTGCCTTTGGCTCAGGTCATGATCCCAGGACCCCCGGTCAGGCTCCCTGCTCAGTGGGGAGTCTGCTTCTCCCTCTGCCCCCCACCCTGGCTTGCACTCGCTCTCTCTCTCTCTCTCTCAAATAAATTAATCTTTTTTTTAAAAAAACACTCTTCAATAGATGCTATTACTAACCACACTAACACCTCTTTTAGGCATTAAGTTCTCCATTCCCAAAGCCTGGGAAAAGATGGATTTTTTTTTTTTTTTACATGGTAAATGTCATTGTATAACAGCCTGCTTGGGCAGCAGTTATTTTAAATTTGGACTAGGCTATGAATCAAAACCTTTGCAAAGGGGTTAGTGAGGCTCTCCAGACCTCACATTTCAAGAGGAAATACTTGGGAACCTAAATAACATAAGGTAAACCATTTTACTTCTAAGTAGGTCCCACAGAAGGTCAGGGACTCCCTCTGCTCTTAGCCTCTTCTCTTTCTGTCCCCACAGAGGCCAAAATATTAACTTACATATTTTAGAGCTATAGATGCACTAGGAAACTGCAATAAACAGGTATCTGAATTGTCCTGGGAAGACCTATGGTTGGCCTTCAATCCAGAAATAGGGTTTTCTAGTGTGTGGCCTTTGACTCCTTTCCAGGTGGCCAAATGGGATAGGAACAGAGAGATCAGATCTTAATTAGGCAACAGTGTTCATTCCTTGTATTTATATTAAATGCCTTTGTGTGCCCAGCTCTGTCAGTGATACTTAGAGGAATAAAATAGATAAGTGCAGAATCTAAGACATGGTTCTCTGATGTCAAAGAGCTCCTCTTTGGGGAGGAAAGATAAGCATATCCATAAAACAATGAGGCAGTGATGCAAGAAAGGGATCAAACACTAGACTTTCTGCTACATACAGCAAATAAAAAAGCAGAAAAGAGAGCGACCAATACTGACTAGAGATCTTCAGCAAGGCTTCATGGAAAGAACAGGCCTAACGGGTTCATCAGTCTGGAGTTTGAAACTAGGCGGTCATGAAGAATGATACTATCATGAGTGACTTGTAAGAAGTCTGGCACAAGTTGGGACCTTGTTAGGGCCACAGTTATTTAACTTCTCTCTGCCTCAGTGTTCTCATCAGTAAAGTAGGGGAAATGGTACCCAGTGTATAATGTTATCAAAAACACTAAATGAGAAAATAAATGTAAGTGCTTGGGACTGTACCTGGCATATAGCAAATGTTCTATAAACGTTAGGTATTGATATTACTACAGTTTTCTCTGTTTTTCTATTCTCTCTCCCATTCCTCTTTGGTCCTTTGGCTCTGCCAATGCTTGCTGGCTGCAAGAATAATAAGCTCAAACAAATTCCTTGGCACTCAAGTAAAGGGTTTTGATTATTGTAGATTTTGATAATCCAGTCTAATTCCTACTTACCCTTTCTAACCTACAGACATTTAAGGTCATTATTTTACTTTCTGGATAGTTATACTCTCTCCCAGATAACCAACCATATGAAGTTAATAAACACAAAGGTATAAAAACTCCTATATGAAAATGTTTTCATAATGAGCCATAAAGGTTAAAGTCCAGACACACTTTTAGTATCTTTATCTAATCATTGCATTGGTAGAACTCCCTGCATTGTGTAACCAAAGACTGGCTGTGATGAGAACTAATCCCCCAGTTGTGGATAACTGCCACTCACTGCATAATAAACAGGTTAAGAAGAGAAAAAGGGCTAAAAAAGAACAAAAGGCAGATGAAAGCCAACTCCAATTGCTTCCCTTGGGTCTTCTGATGATAATTAGTTGTCTGTTCACACAAATATTATGATTGAGATAGAGAAGTAAAAAACAATGCTGAATAAGTTGGGAGCTTTTTCAAATTTGAAAAACCACCCCAGCTCGCATAGCTGATTATATACAGAAAATAAAACTAGAACCCTAAACTGATGACCTAAATTTCTGGATTCTTTGGGAACTAAAGCTTATCACTGTAACATAGTTGACTACAATACCTCCAAACAAACAAACAATATATAAGACCTTTTGCTTTCTGCGCAGTTAACTGAATAGGAAAAATGATGGGAAGAAGCCACACGTTGTTACTACCTGCCCCACCCCAAGGTTTTATTCTCAGCTCTTTCCTTATGCTACATCTACTCCTCAGACAAGCTCACCACTCCCATGACTTAGTCATAAATATCAATGTTTTCAGCCCATAATTTTCTCCTGAGCTTTAGACCAAATTTTTCCTGGATATCACTACCTGAATGTTCCAAACCTCTAACTCAACATACCCAAAAGTGAAATCATTTCCCCCACTTCATGCCCTTTTTTTTCCCTCCTGCATATGCCAACTAAGTTTTGTCAAGCCATCTTCTACTGAGCCACCTAGACCAGAGACCTGGGAGTCATCCTTGACTCTGCCCTCTCACAGGTTCGTCCTTACCCCCATTCTATCAATTCCCAGTTCTTGTCAATTTTACCTTCTAAATAGCTGAATGCTTCTTTGTTCTGCCTGGAGAATGTCTCTGTTCAGGCCCTTATCCTTTCTCACCTGGAGTATAGCATTCGGGTCAATGGACTTAACCTCCAGACCCTCCCTCTACAATCCAACCTCCAGAGATGCCAGAAATATCTCTCAAATAAGCAATTCTGATCACAGCAACTTTACTTCAACTTTTTAATCCTTTATCCTACAGGATAACTCCCCAAATCCTCAGAATGACATACTAAGCCCCATATGACCTGGCTCTTGCTATGTCTCCAGTTTCACTTCCTATCATACTGCTAAATATATCTTTTGTTCTAGCCACACTGATCTGCAGCTCTCAAAATAATCCTATACTTTCTCATATATTTTTTCCCACTTTTGTAATATAATTTCCTCCTTCTTTGACCACCGATCTTCTATTGGTCTCTTATTAAGCATCTGGCATTTACACTTGACTGATCTCCTAAAACAAAAAACACCCTGGACTTGATTTTCTTTTTTATCTCCCCAGTTAGACTGTCAGTTCCTTGAAGGCAGGGACTATATCCATCATTTCTGAATTCCAGTGTCCAGGATAGGGCCTATTGCATAGCAGATGCTCAAGGAATGTTAATGGTGGGAAGATTCAAAATAGAGTAGGTGGCCTTGATAAACATTTATCATGGAACCAGAAAATTGTGGACAGCCAAGGATAGGACATGGCTTGCATTTCTGTGTTGTCATGGAAACTCCACGAAAGGAACTGATGCCTTCAAAACTCCCAGTCTCTCTGGTTGAAAAACCATGACTTCAGATGCCATCTCATCCAGCTTTATGTAGAACATGGGTTAACTAGTCCACTATCTATCTAAGATTCCAAATGGGGGAACTGCTTTTGTTTCTACAGGTTCTACTACTCTTGCTTAGGAGATTCCTTGGGTTATAGAATTACTGCTATTGACTTTTCTTGAGTGGAATTAAAAAAGAAAACAGATACGCTAGTGGTTTTCATTAGGAAGAAAAAGTGGTTAATAGATTGCACCATTAATTAGCCTTATTCACCCAGACAAATGTTTCTCATTCCGTGACAATGGATTATAAAGCAAAGCGAAAAATGAATTCCAGATTGGTAGTGCCCACATGCAGTATGAGAGGTAGAAAGGATAAGATAATACACTAAAGAACTGTTTGGTGTTTGCCACAGGAGAACAGAAAGGACATGCAAAGAATGACTGTCAATACTGACAGTCTGGGAGGCTAAGAGGAAGAGCGGAGCCTGTTAACCTGAGCGGCCACACAGACAAGGTCTTGTGAAAGCAGCAATCCTTTATCACTCACTTGTTCATCAAATGTTCTCTGATTAGTTTGTAGAGCTGGTTATAAAACAAAACAAGTTGGTTAATTGTTCCCTTTATTGATATTAATGGCTGGGGTGAAAAACCTTACGAAAAATCTCCATATTTTCAGCTGAGATATAAATCCTGAAGGAATAGCAATCCAGATTAAATGGGAAATGCTACTGACCTTGTTTTATAGATGCAGGTCCAATCCTATTGTAAAAACCAACCAATTCAATGAAAATCTGTCTAATTAAGAGATTCCCAGAGTTCAGCTGATGACCTACTTACTTCAAGACTATTCAATATAATAAATATCAACTAAGCCCTACAATGTGGGCATTCTTTAGTATTTTATCATCTTTGGATATACCTGTATTGAAAAATGTTTTGTTAAATTAGCAAATAATAATTTGAGAGCATTGACAAATGATTACCTGGCTCTTGTTTTCAAGGTGATTTAGACCTGCTAAACCATCTAAATTGACTAATTTCTAAGTTAAAAGAATTAATATACTTGAGACCCGATAATATAAACAGTGAGTAAAAAACAAGAACTAGAAGTGTCTAATGTATTTGTAGTTCAGAATTATTTTTTTTCAGCGTTAGAAAATTACATCAAAAGGAACTTTTTCTACTAATTGTGTGAACCCAGCACCTCATGTAGTTGCTTCAGAGTGTGAGAACAGAGGCTAAGCCTTCAAATTCTCATACATAAATACCTGGTATGGTTCCCATTAGAAATTTGAGTGAACTGGGGTACCAGGGTGGCTTAGACGGTTAAGTGTCTGACTTTGGCTCAGGTCATGATCCCAGGGTCCTGGGATTGAGCCCCTTGTGGAGGCCTGCTTGGAGTCCTGTGGCAGGCTCTGAGCTCATCAGGGAGTCTGCTCCTCCCTCTCCCTTTGCCCCCCACCCCTGCTTATGCACGCATGCGTGCGCGCTTGCTCTCTCTAATAAATAAATAATAATCTTAAAAAAAAGAGAAGAAAGTAATCTGATTGAATCTGGAAGCTGTTTTGCTTTCCCTGAGTAAAAAAATCAGAGATGAGTAGATCTGTTACTCAGGGAGCTCCACGAATTTTAGAGACAAAAGAGATGTTGGACTAGTGTGAATCTAGTGTGAAAGCCAAAAGACTTGTTTAAAATTATTTCACTATTCAGGGTCAACAGAGACCAAAACAGCAAATACTAAGAGCATACCACTTAGAATAATCATTTTATTTTTTAAAAAAGATTTTATCTGGGACGCCTGGGTGGCTCAGTTGGTTAAGCGGCTGCCTTTGGCCCAGGTCAGGATCCCAAGGTCCTGGGATTGAGTCCCACATCGGGCTCCTTGCTCAGCAGGGAGCCTGCTTCTCCCTCTCTCTCCCTCTGCTTGTGCTCTGTCAAATACATAAAAATCTTAAAAAAATAAAAATAAAAAAGATTTTATTTATTTATTTGAGAGAGAGAGAGTGAGCGAGAGAGAGAGAGTGCACACAAGCAGGGGGAGCGGCAGAGGGAGAAGGGAGAAGCAGACACCCCGCCAAGCAGGGAGCCTGACATGGAGCTCGATCCCAGGACCCTGGAATCCTGACCTGAGCCAAAGGCAGATGCCTAACAGACTGAGCCACCCAGGCGCCCCAGAATAGCCACTTTAGTGGAGGATCGGGGGGTGCGGATACTAAAAGAATGGATGATGAATATTTTCCTTATGGAAAGAGAGGGGTGTATTTTTAAAGATTTTATTTATTTATTTGACAGAGAGAGAGAAGATGAGAGCGGGAACACAAGCAGGAGGAGTGGGAGAGGGAGAAGCAGGCTTCCCGCTGAGCAGGGAGCCCGATGCGGGGCTCAATCCCAGGACCCCGGGATCATGACCTGAGCCAAAGGCAGACGCTTAACGACTGAGCCACCCAGGTGCCCCAAGAGGGGTATATTTTTAAAAACGTTTAACAGTGTAATTTTGTGTTCCGAGAATGAAAAATACTATTTTTGACATACAAACTAGAGAAAGTAAAATCTGAGCTGGTAAGACATACTATTCCCTATATAAGTGATTTTTCATTAGGGAGGATGCTAGTTGTACAATCTCTAGGCCAGCATTACATTTTTATATTATTAAGAAGGGCCCTAGTTTACTGAGTACAGAAACATTGAATTATGTAACGTTAAAAGTATCAGAAGCTGTTGAGAGTTGAAAAGTAAAGGTCTGATAAGATAGTTTCAGTTTTCCAGGACTGATAAATCATCCTGCTGTTTGTTTTCTCAAGTTAAAAATTATACCTGTTTGAGTTACAGTTTAGTTTGCCCACACTGCTTCTTGAACATCTGGCTAAGAGCAAGGTGTCCAAAATATGCTCCCCATGTGAATAGCCTTTATTTAAAAATTCCCTTTGAGAGCATTTTCCTTATATGGAACCATTTAATATTTAGCCTCTTCACCAACAGTAAGAAGAAAATTAAATATTTATACACTGGCTCAAAATTTCAATCATTTGTTTTGAAGAATGTTGGCTTCAGAGGCTACACCTCTTTGTGCAACTTTTAGCAGAAAACCGAATGTGCACAAGTTTGCATGAGGAGAGAGAAAGAGGTGTTCTGATTGTAACTCTGAGATGCACACAGACATGTCCCAGCATCTTTACTCAAGTATTTCTGCCTCTGAAATATGAAGACCTGTAGCCCATAAGGTCTCAGGCTCTGTGGGATCCACGGTTTCATATGCTCTGACTAGGATTTGAGAATCAGGCATGGGAGATTCAGCAGAGCCTGTCAATTCCCTCTGTTGGTCTGTAGACACTGCCTTCCTCCTGCCTGCAATTTCAGTTTCCTGAAATCAAAGTTGCCTGAACTTTGGATTCCCACAGCTACCCAAGCTTCTAACTGTCATCTTTGACCCTAGAATGTCCTTAACCTTCCAGTGTATTTGGTATGAAATCACTGTTGTGGATAAATATGGGTTTTGGAGCCAGAGATACCAGGCTCTGCTGCTTACTAGCTGAGTGATGTGGGTAAGCCACTTCTCTTCCATGTATCTCGGTTTCCTCATAGGTAAAATGGTGATAGCAACACCCACTTTCCAGGGTAGCTGGGGGTTAAATGAGGTAATGCAGGTGAAGCAGCAGCCAGTTAAATAACCGGGCATCAGAAGGCATATGAGCGCAACACTGCCACCACATACGGAGTGAGAAGAGGGACGGTCATAGCATTCAAAACCATCTGTGGGGTGCCTGGGTGGCTCAGTCGGTTAAGCGGCTGCCTTAGGCTCAGGTCATGATCCCGGGTCCTGGGATCGAGCCCCACGTCGGGCTCCCTGCTCGGCAAGGGAGCCTGCTTCTCCCTCCCCCTCTGCCTGCCTCTCTGCCTACTTGTGCTCTCTGTCAAATAAATAAATAAAAATCTTAAAAAAAAAAAAAACAGTTTGTAAGCAGCACCCTAATTAGTTAGGACATGAGAGGAAACTAGGCTACAGGGGAATCTTAACAGATAGATCTTAGTTTTATAACCCATTCAGAGTGTCAACAGCCTCCAAATTAGTCTTGCATATCTTTCACTCTCTCAGATAGTAAAGGCACAAGCAATATAATAGAACATGAATGATATACAAAAATCAACTCTTTAAAGTAGAGCCTAAGGCTATGCGGACCTGGAAGTTGGTTACAGTAAGTGGATGCTATTATGGGAATCCACAGCCACTGACCACTAAAATTGGGAAGCAGTCTCTTATTAAGGCCATCCATGTGCTGGTTTCCTGTAATCCAAATTTTCAAATTCTCTCCCACAATGACCTCTGTCTAAAAAGTCAGGGATGGGGGGATGATGGAATGAGGGTGGAAAGGGGGGATGACAGCCATTAGGACTGTGACAAGAAGAAAGTAGTACTTAACTGTAAAGAAGAAATGGGTTTCAAACAGAAAGGGAAAAGGCGTGTGTGTCACTAAACAGATTTTGTTGAATGCTCATGAGGTATCACACATTGCTCCGGGAACTGTGGTTACAGTAGTGAACAAATGTTAACAATGGGCTCTTTACACTAAAGATACTGCTGAGTTTGATAAGAGGGACGGGAACAAAGGGAAACACTACTGAACTAAAAGTGCTCCATTTTGTGGACCTCAATTGGGAGCCACCAAAAAGTACCCAACAGCTGCTGAGGGGGAAGCACTCTGTGGCTGCTGCTGCTTTTTTTTTTTTTTTAATAAGTATATGTTTACAGTCCCTTTTATTTTTAATAATTAATTAATTGAGAGAGAGAGGGAGACAGAGAGGGAGGGAGAGTGTGCACGTGTGAACAGGGCAGGGCACAGGGAGAAGGAGAGAGAATCCCAAGCAGGCTTCATGCTCAGTACGGAGCCCAACGCAGGGCTCGATCCCACGACCCTGAGCTGAAACCTGAAGTGGACACTCAACCGACTGAGCCACCCTGGTGCCCCACACTCTACGGCTCCTTAGAAAAGAAAGGCAGCAGCCTATGAAACTCTCCTGGAACTCAACAATGGTGACATATACACTGGAGCCTCTCAGTCCTTTCACCAAAAGAAGTCATGAATGAAATAGCTTTATAACAAAATCCTTTTGGTATTCTGGTGACTAAACATCCCTAGCTGATGTCCTAGACCAACATGTCACATAGCAAATGCCACTCCATGATAATTTATCCCATGAGAAAGACACTGAAAATGAATATAAAATAACTCAGAAATGCACTAGTCAATTCAGGTTTCTTGCAGATTCTTCCCCCACAGTTCCCCAAATAAGGAAGCTATGACCATCATATTTGCTATTCTGTACATACAGTAGAGCACAATCTTGTTCCCTAAGAAGGAACTGCTACCTTGCCTACTACCTAATATGCCCATCGGGGCTTCCATCGCTTGCTATTGGTAGCAGTCCTTGCTTGTGTCAGTTTCTTACAGAGGAAGACACTAAATCAGATGCAAATCGCTTCTACAGAAACATACACTCGAGAAAAAAACTCAAGTGGATCTGCTTAGGATATTACAAACACTTCCATACAGCTGGTTGTCAATAGCTAGGAGTTCTTTCTCTGAGTTTATAAGCATGGAACTTCCTGATGGTGACTGAGGAGTAGGAAAGACTCTGAGTGTCCATAACTACTTGCTCATTTCATTTTTTCTCGCTATCACTCAACGGACACATAAAACAGGCAAGGGCATACTCTTTCTCACATACACTCCTGCACAAACGTTCATGAGGAACTTCCACATAACTGAAGTTTAATGTATATAGTTTCATGGCCATTTGGGAGATTTTTCTCTAGAAACATAGTACTGACCCACCAAAAAACCAAAACAAAACAAAAAAAAAAACAGGAAAGGGAGCAACTAAAAATAGCCACAGAAATTAAGAAACGCCTGTAAGATATAAAGACAAGGACTCTAAAATCTTACAACTGACAGTTAAAAGCTAAGACAGAAATTGTAGTCTGACATATTTAAGTCTGCTTTTACTTAAGACTACAGTAAGTATTATGAACCATAACCTCCTGCAGAAAAGCTAACAGGGTCTTTACTTTCAAATTTTCTTTTTTCCTCTACCAATTCCCATATGCTCTGAAATGCCTTTGCTCCAAACCTGACTCCCCAAGTTACATACACATTCTCCACCTTTGACACAACTATGAACATACGTAAATAAAATGCTGCTTACTCGGAGTGTCTTGGCAGTCGGGGAGGGAGATGCTGGGGGAGAATCAGACTGAGATTTCCTATTCCGAGTGAATTCTTTACTTCGGGTATATAAAGAGGACATGGTTCCTCAGGATGTAGATAGACACTCAACCACTGGATTCTTCAGGCAAAGTTGGGAAACTGCCCTTGCAGGTTACCCTCACAGAATCTCTCCTTTTGACTTGATGCAAGAAGACTTTGGAGAGAACTAAATAAAGGATAAAAGCCACCCTGTAAATTATAGTCTTGCACTCTGAACCAGTCCACAGTTAAACAGAATCTGAGAGGCGTGTTCCATCAATATTTTCAGTCCAGCTTCAACCACAAGTGCTCGGGACTGGTAGCTTACGATGGAGGGTATTGTGCTGAGCCACACCTTTTATGCCTAGATCGAGTCCTTGATTCTCCCAAAAGGACACTTCTTAGTGAGACTTGCTCCCCAATAAAACCTGAGTCTAGTTTCCCGATGACACTGGATTAAATCCCAGAGGAAAGACGACTTTGGATCCCGCCGGAGACGAGCCTGGGACGAACTACCGTCACTTTATCCAGAGGGAAGAAACAGAAATCCTCTGGAAATCATGCTGTCTTTCCTTAGCTTGACTCCACTGGGCTGGAAGGGGTTTAGAACTGCTGTGATAAATTCAGGTTAAACAACTTAAAAAAAAAAAACAAAAAACAAAAACAAAAAAATACAAATAAGGAACCAAGAGTTTATGAGAAGGAAGCCATCTGAGGAAGTGAAGTTTCCCTAAGTCCTCCCAGACGAAGCTGCTTTTACATACAAACACTCACAGTCATACACACATCTTTTCCCCTCCCCTCTTCTATTTTCTGACATTCCAAATCCCTATTCGCTCAGCGAGGAATGCTGGAGAAGAGCCAAGGGCAAAGATTCACTTTCAACTCAGAATTCGGGTTGCCACTTGCAGGAGGAAAAGAAAGCCTGCCAGCTTCTAGGAATAAAGGGAGGCTCTTCGGGGACATGCTCAGGGGCAAAACCCACCAAACCTTCTGGTATCCACTGCTTCAGTTAGAGTAATAAGCAGCAGTTTCAACGGCTGAATTTCTCTGAACCGTTCGCTAAATATGAGAATGGGGACTTTTCAACTTCTGGATCTATTAAGTAACAAAGCCCTGACAGACACATCAGTCAAAGCACCTTCAGGCCCTTTATGTTCCACTTGAATGACAGGTCATTCCTGCCGCACCACAAGGAAGCCCAGCAAATTGAAACTTTGGCCCACTGCAAAGGAATCTCTCTGTACATTAGAGACTTTAACGGCTGAGTCTCTGAGTATACAGCTTACCAGAGTTTTCTAAAATGCCATAATCAGGGAAGAACAAGATGGGAAAGGGGTACAGGTAAGGGGAAAAGGGTCAGAAATGAAGAAAGAAAGCAGAGACAGGAGCGGAAATGCAAGACGACAGGACTGAATAACCCACAGGGACAATTAAGAGTTAAAAAGAAAGGAATTTATTTGCTTAGTGTTGAAGGTTTTTGGATTTGGCCTTGAAACATCTCAAATTTAATCTTTTGCACTCTGTTGTCATCACTACCCTATCCAACATTTCTAGGCCAAATGCTTTCTAAGCCAATGAGTTTAGCCCCAAAGTAACAACTCACTTCTCTCTGAGCTCTTGGAAACTCTATCCTGCCCTTCCTTTTCCTACACGAAATTTATACTTTTTCCTTCAAATCTTCCCAGCATGCCACTCTTTTTTCCCCTAATTATCTTGACATCTTCTTTATTTTTACGACCTATTTTGTGAAATTAAATGAAGGGAAGTGATCAGCTACTTGGGGGTTGGTCTGAGGGATACCGGTTGACAAGGGTTTATTAAGAGGTCTTACTTCATTCCCAATCTAAAAAACTTAAGAAGACCGATCAATTCCACCACAATTAATCCAGTGTCATCGGGAAACTAGACTCAGGTTTTATTGGGGAGCAAGTCTCACAGAACTATACTGTGTCTGAAAGGCCAATTATTTTGGGAATTCGGATTTATGAATCTTATGTTTTAGATCCTACTTATATAGTTAATCTCATCTGGTAAGAGTGAGTTTTTCTTTATTAGATCTTTTCACTCAGAAAAGAAACATTGACGGGGCGCCTGGGTGGCTCAGTCGGTTAAGCGTCTGCCTTCAGCTCAGGTCATGATCCCAGGGTCCTGGGATCGAGCCCCACATCGGGCTCCCTGCTCCGCAGGAAGCCTGCTTCTCCCTCTCCCGCTCCCCCTGCTTGTGTTCCCTCTCTCGCTGTGTCTCTCTCTGTCAAATAAATAAATAAATAAATAAATAAATAAATAAATAAAAATCTTTAAAAAAGAAAAGAAAAGAAATATGGACGTAAACCTAAACAGTAACGTTCCCATAGCAAGCACGATTGTCTAGGGAAGGATTAGGAGGGATACTTTTTCACTCTCCAGAATGAAAGTCACCAGGTTACATTATTCCTCAAAGACATGGCAAGAACAAGTATGATCAGTCGGTTCCCTGACCTGTTTCTGTAAGATTTATACAGCGATTTCATTACTCACTGGCAACTGAAGAGGAAATGTAAAAGTCTACTACTCCCAACTATTATTCTTGTCTATTTTTGCTTCTTTTTTATACCTACTTCTAGGCAGTGGTAAACTTTTTTATATTTTAAAGTGTTTTGGGGCACGAGGGTGGCTCAGTCGGTTGGGCATCTGCCTTCGGCTTGGGTCGTGATCCCAGAGTCCTGGGCTTGAGCCCCGCATCGGGCTCCCGACTCAGTTGAGAGCCTGCTTCTCCCTCTGCCTCAGCCCCCCACCCCCTGCTCGTACTCTCTTGCTCATTCTGTCTCTCAAATAAATAAATAAAATCTTAGGAAAAAAAAGTGTTTTAACATACATTATCTCATCTGATCCTCTCAATACCAAGAGGCAGTAACCTAGTCTAATTAGGGGATTGGCTTTATACAGGGGGGTTGAGCAAATAAACAAACATATTGAGGGTAATGGGAGCTAGGTTTCTCCATGCTGGAGAAGGCAGGTATAAATAAGAAAATAGGGAAACCTAGGATAAACCTTGTGATACTCAGGATCAAAGGTATCAGTGTGAACTAGTGATTTTCAATATATACAGACATAAATAACTAAAGATGTAAGAATGTGCGTGTGCACGTGTGTCTAAGTAAAGCATCTCTATATGTATTTCCTAGCTCTGTGCACTGAGAGACGTGGGAAGAGCAACACTCCAGCAGCATTTTGCACACCTAGTGCCCAGACCATTGCTTCTATGTGCCACTGTCCATTAAAAGGAACAGGGCTCCCTGGAGAAATAACTAATTCCAGAGTTGGGGCAGGGATAGAAAACAAACCTTGGTCTCTTGTGTCAGAAAGTAAGGAAGCACTTTAACAATAATGGGAACATGACAAAAGGACATGGAGACCTGCTTAAAAAGCCAAACCTGAAACAATCTGAGCATCAAAATAAATAATGATCGTGAAAAGTTATAACCCATAGAACAAAATAGGAACCCATGAGCACACATTAATATAAATGAATGAAAAAAAGAAACAAGAGAAAGTTCTTCCTTACAATAAAATGCCTACTAATAAAAGTAGAAGGAGTAATGAAATCAGAAAAATCACTACTTGGCAAACATCAACATAAAATCAATCCAAGAAAGGAACATTAGTGGATACCAAAGCTAGTAGATAAAAATAGGATGAGGAACTGGATTTTACATAATCTCAAAAGTATTGCCTCATAAAATACTTATTAATCACAAACGAGGAAAAGGACGCTTTACTGTGGAGAAACCTAGCAGATATTATCTTAATCAAGTGATCAAAGCTCAACACTACCAGTAGTGGGACAAACTGTTAAGGCACAACGAGAAGAGCAAAGGATCACTTCTGCGACACTAAAAAATGCATAAATTGGGCACCTGGGTGGCTCAGTTGGTTAAGCGACTGCCTTCGGCTCAGGTCATGATCCTGGAGTCCCGGGATCGAGTCCCACATCGGGCTCCCTGCTCAGCAGGGAGTCTGCTTCTCCCTCTGACCCTCTTCCCTCTCGTGCTCTCTATCTCTCATTCTCTCTCCTCAAATAAATAAATAAAATCTTTAAAAAATAAATAAAAAATGCATAAATTGGGTATACTTATGAGTAAACACTGGGCCCAAACTGAGGGACATACATGACAGGCCTGTTATCTTAAAAAATACCAAGGTCAGGGCGCCTGGGTGGCTCAGTCAGTTAAGCCTCTGCCTTCAGCTCACGTCATGATCCCAGGGCCCTGGGATCGAGCCCCTGCATCACGCTCCCCACTAAGCAGGGAGCCTGCTTCTCCCTCTCTCCCTGCTTGTGTACTTTCTCTGTCAAATAAATAAATAAAATATTAAAACAAAACAAAACAAAACAAAAACAAACAACCCAAGGTCACAAAAGGCAAGGAAAGACCAAACTAGAGACACATGAGAATCAGGTTTAATGTGTGATCCTGTACCGGATCCTTCTGCTACAAAGAACATTATTGGGACAACCGGTGAAATTTGAATGTGGCCTCTGGGTGAAAACTATACAAGGGTCTTTGTACTATTCTTTTTTTTTTTTTAGATTTTATTTATTTGAGAGAGAGTGAGCATGAGTGGGGGGAGGGACAGAGGGACAAGTAGACTCCTGGCTGAGCAGGGAGCCCAACACAGGGCTCCATCCCAGGACCCTGAGATCATGACCTGAGCTGAAATCAGATGCTTAATCGACCGAGCCAACCAGGCACCCCTGTACTATTCTTAAAATATTTCTGTAAGTTTGAAATTGTTTCAAAATAAAAAGTTAAAAAAACTCACCCAGTTCTTTCATATTACAAGGGTGGGAAATGGGGGCAAATGAGGTAACTTCTTTTAACCCCAAATATCTTTCAAAAGACAGTCTCTCATTACAGATATAATTAAGATTTTGTGTTCACCAAAGAATTGTTTTTTTAATGGCAGTAAGCAATCACTTGGGCTAAAGGCACAATGAACTAAGATTCATTAGGTGGTCATGAATCAATTTAGTGGTTCACAACCAGGTCAATAAAAAGTGAAACAGAATAGCAAATGTCAGAGTACATTACACAGAGAGTAAGGGTATGCTTTCATGGAACCGTTGTTTCTGTTAGAACACATCTATATACTGGGTCACAGTGTAAAATGCATTTCTTACTGTGAGTCATGGTCAAAAAAGTTTGAAAGCAAAGAACAAAGAGCTAGTACAAGTCCTTCTCTGGGGAGAAGAGAAAGAGTAGTTTCTACTTGGCATGAGAGGAGGATAGTTTTCTCATCCCTGAATTATCAAACTGGCAGAAGATATGTGCTCTCAACTAAATCTGACCCAATATTATATTGCTTGATCAGTAAAATCTGAAAATACTACAAAAAGTCCCTACTTACTATGCAAAATTTTCTTTTTTGGTAGGATTTGGTGGACAAACACCAAAGAATGATTTTCTTATGGTTGATTAAATTCCCAGAATCATCTCTAGTGTCTAACTGTCAGAGTTTCACCATACAAACAAACTACCCGAATGCACCCTGCAAATCCTTTGTTGGTCTGAGGCATGAATGGAGATTCCTTGAATGTCACTAAAGGGCTTTAACTAGAGGAACCAGTACACCACGACTGTCGACTGTCGACTGTCGACTGTTGACTCTCGTCTCCAAAAGGCATGTTTGGAATTCCAACTCTTTTTTTTTTCAGTTGAAGAACATGGTTCTCCCTTTCCCCCAATAAACCAATACTCAAGATCAGCAGTGTCCATTACCATATGAAGAGGAAAACTGTAGTTAGAATTTGTAAGCATATTACATTTTGGGTATCAAACATGGTATTATTAAGTTCACAGAAAAAAAAAATTTAGATACTCTGCTTGCTGTATTTGCTATTCCATACAGACTAGGAGCCTGCAGAAGGGGTCCTGATATTTATCCAGGATAGATGAAAACATTTTCTTAAAAACTTCATCTGGTAAAGATTCTGAATAGGGCAAGGATTAAGAGTATATAAGGACAGGAAGAAGGGGCCGGTCTTCCAGCGACAGCGACGCAAGATGGCAGCCATCACGGGCTCGGACAATTTCTGAAAACCGAATATACAGCCTTAAAATAGAATGTGGACCTAAATACCCAGAAGCACCCCCCTTTGTAAGATTTGTAACAAAAATTAATATGAATGGAGTTAATAGTTCTAATGGAGTGGTGGACCCAAGAGCCATATCAGTGCTAGCAAAATGGCAGAATTCATATAGCATCAAAGTTGTCCTGCAAGAGCTCCGGCGCCTAATGATGTCTAAAGAAAACATGAAACTCCCTCAGCCGCCTGAAGGACAGTGTTACAGCAATTAATCAAAAAGAGAAACCACAGGCCCTCCCCCCTCCCCCCCATTCGATTTAAGCAGTCATTTTCCACAGTAGTACATTTTCTAGATACGTCTTGTAGACCTCAAAGTACTGGAAAGGAAGCCCCCATTCAAAGGCAATTTATCTTAAGATACTGTAAACGATACTAATTTTTTGTCCATTTGAAATATATAAGTTGTGCTATAACAACAACAACAACAAAAGAGTATATAAGGACAGACAGAATGTGAAGACACAGGTGAAACAAAAGCCAGCTAGAAAGAACATAATTTGCTCTTTGGTTCAGAGCCAAACTAATTTTTCAAAATTCCTGAGGGCAGAGTATACAAATATAAGTGGATGTGCGTGCATATGAAGGGGGTGGATATACCTGCAAAATGATATATCAACTATGAACAACTACTAAAAATAAACCTCATAATTCTATTAGATTGTAAAACCCATAGAAGCTTTATTTTATCATCCTATAAATCACAGAAAATCTAATCTCTTGGAATTAATTACTTTTAAAATTAAAATGATCTCAGAGGGGTTTCACAATCTCAAATGGTCCCTTATCTATACCTTTCAAGTTCTTTTGTTACAAAAAAGGAAATACAATAACAGAATTAAGTTCTGAAGTGCTTTTGGCTAAAGGGATCAGAAAAGACCCTCTCTATTAGCACTTGTGAAAGTCAGAACTGAGCCTAAACTATGAGATGTTTAAGTCAATAAATAAATGCTGTATAACTGTAGTCAGAAACATTAGGCCTAGACTTTACTGATGGGGCCCCAAACCTGAAGCTCAATCATCTAAAACTGTGATCTCTTAAAATTCTATTTTTGGCATAGTGCCAAAAGAATCCTTTCTCATCACCCATTTCATCAAATATAGCAAAAGTAGGGGCACCTGGGTGGTTTAGTCAGTCAAGCGTCTGCCTTTGGCTCAAGTCATGATCCCAGGGTCCTGGAATCGAGCCCCATGGAGGGCTCCCCGCTCTGCAGGACCGGGGTCTGCTTCTCTCTCTCCTCTGCCCCTCCCCCTGCTTGTGCTCTCTTAAAAAAAAAAAAAAAAGCATAGGAAAGTTCCTCTTGGAAAGTAAGCATGGCTTCTAAACCACAGGTCTTCAAAGCCTAAAGGACATTGTTAAATTGGCAGACATTACCTAGTCTCTCAAAAAAAAAAATTTTTTTTAAAGATTTTATTTATTTGACAGAGAGCGCAAGAGAGCACAAGCAGGGGGAACAGCAGTGGGAGAGGAATAAGCAGACTCCCCGCTGATGAGGGAGCCCGATGTGGGACTCAATCCCAGGACCTGAGGATCATGACCTGAGCTGAAGGCAGACACTTAACCATCTGAGCAACCCAGGTGCCCTGTCTTTCAAAAATTTTTATGCTGCTTCCTGCAAATCAATTTTTTTGGTAGCTTAGTTTATAAACTTCTGAGTAGCCACAATATACAGTATTTTAGTTTAGATTTAGGGAAGAAGGTAATGAGTCAAATATTAACAATTAAGAACTATAAATAGTTTTAAGATCCCTGTTCCTCCTTTTGGAACTAAGAGTTTGAAATAGAGCAATCATTTTCAGCCCCGTTTATGAATATAAGGACAAAAGAAAATTTATTTATTTACTTATTTACTTAATTATTTTTTAAAGATTTTATTTATTTGTCAGAGAGACAGAGCACAAGCAGGGGGAATGCCACGCAGAGGGAGAAGCAGGCTCCCCACTGAGCAAGGAGCCTGAGGCGGGACTCGATCCCAGGACCCAACCCTGCGATCATGACCTGAGCTGAATGCAGACACTTAACCAAGCTACCCAGGTGTCCTGAAAATATTTTTATTTTTAATCATCAACTGATACTTTTCTTCCACCAATCCATCTAACACTATTAAGTCCTTACTCCATGCAAGGTACTATTAGGGTTACATAAAGTTCTTTAAGATATGATTATTGTCTTCAAAGAGATGATAGAAATCTCAAGATTTACATAACTGCAAAGTGAGGGCTCTATACTGTTAAAATTAACAATTAGCACCACAATGAGATATCACCTCATACCAGTCAGAATGGCTATTATAGAAAAGACAAGAAGAAATAACAAGTGTTGGTGAGAATGTGAAGAAAAGGGAACCCTCATGTCTGTTGGTGGGAATGTAAATTGGTACAGCTACTATGGAAAACAGTATAGAGGTTCCTCAGAAACTTAAAAATAAAAATACCATACGATCCAGTAATTCCACTGCTGCGTATTTACCCAAAGAAAATGAAAACACTAGTTTGAAAAGATATGTGTATCACTATGTTCACTGCAACATTACATACAATAGCCAAGATATGGAGGCAACCTCAGTGTCCATCAACAGATGAATGGATAAAGAAGATGTGGTATATATATATATATATATACACACACAATGGAATATTACTCAGCCATAAAAAAGAATGAACTCTTGTCATTTGTGATTACATGGACGTACCTAGAGGGTATTATACTAAGTGAAATAAGTCAGACAGTGAAAGACAAATACTGTATGATTTCACTTACATGTGGAATCTAAAAAACACAACAAACAAAACAGAAACAGATTCATAAATACAGATAACAAAATGGCGGTTGCCAGAAGAGAGGGGGTTGGAGGGGTGGGCAAAATAGGTGAAGGGGATTAAGAGGTACAAACTTCCAGTTATAAAATAACAAGTCACAGAGATGAAAAGTACAGTACAGGGAGTGTAGTTAATAATACCATAATAACTTGGTATGGTGACAGATGGTGATTATACTTACTGTAGCACGGCATAATGTATAGGATTGTCAAATCACTATGCTGTACAACTGAAACTAATATAACGTTGTATGTCAACTATACTTCAATTAAGAAAAAAAAAAGAATTGTAGGGGCACCTGGGTGGCTCAGTCGGTTGAGTAACCCACTCTTGGTTTCACCTCAGGTCATGATCTCACGGTCTTAAGATTGAGCCCTGCATCGGGTTCTGCACTACGAAGAGTCTGCTTCTCTCTCTCTCCTTCTCCCTCTGCCCCTCCCTCGATCTTGCACTATCAAAATAAATAAATAAATCTTAAAAAAAAAAAGAACTGTAAACACAAAAAAAATCAAAAAACCCCATCAAGCCCTACTCTTCCATATGTTCTTATGTAATTTCTAATTTCATACTAAACAAATAAGCTGTTTTTAAAGGAGACCATCAATAGCACACAGCCAAGTCAGAAGAGCAGACAGAGTGAATAAGAGCGGCATTTACTATTCCACATATTTATACTGTTGTTTTTATTACTGGGCACCTAGACGGGACACAAGCATTACTTGGAGGAAAGGGGATATATGAGAAGTTCTGAAGAGAACAGAAGTTCTTTGTCACTTAACTCCTTTGTCCTTCCATTTTCCCATCTTAATCCTCATTTTTAATTATATGATATGAAAAGCTTCCCCCTTGAGGATGGGGAAGATCAATGATGTTAACACATGTTTAATGATTTTTCCTGCAGAGATGCTCCTGAGTGAGGTGGACATATTAGGGATTTTACCACAAAATGACTCTCTTACCCTCAACTTCTCATTTGAAATGAATCATTGCAGAGTGAAGAGTCGGCCTTCATTCCAATAATAACGAAATAAAGAGCAGAAGGAAGTCATGCAATTCTTTCCATTTAATACAGGGCTTTTGACATGTGTTCTTTATGAAAAGGCAATAAAAGCTAAAAATCAGACCAACAAAACACATCCACTAAAAGGCTTGTGTATATTCTGGTGGGTTACGGGGGGGGGGGGCGGGGGCAGGAGATAGTGCCATTTTGAGGTACAAGGCAGTAATACAGAAACAAAGTAAGATAAGACCTACAAGTTGCCTAGCATGGAGTTTACCGATTTTTTTAGTCTGCAGAATGTTTCCCATCTTGCTCTCATATACTTAAATAATGTCCCGGTGTTATAAAAGTTTAACTCTCAGAAACACACGTAAGGGTAAGAGATTATTATAGGTCCCTTAAGAAACCTGTCCCAGAATTAGTTTACAGGTTTAGTGTTTTGCAATTAAATTTAAACTGAGTAACAGCTAAAAAAGACAAACAGAAGTGAGAAGCTACCTCCTTTTTTTATGTGAATAACTTAACGCAGTTTTTCCTCTACTCACACTTTCTTTGTAGGCTATATCCGATAGCAACAGCAGTAAGTAAAGTTAGAGGGGGCAACTCAGAACCTTAGCAGAGGTTTTTGTCAAGGGTAGAGGTGGCAGTAGGGGCAATAACCCCTCAGGGGCATGTGTAAACATGTGGGGACACGGGTTCTCCCAGTGACTGCAGAGTGCTATCACAATTTAGTAGGACAGGGTCAGGGATGCTAAACGTGTCCTACTCTGCTGCAGACAGAGCCACATGAGGAAGGAATAATTACTTTGTCAAAATGCTCACAATACCTTGATGAGTCAAAATGCTTCAACTGATCAGAAGCACTAACAGAGCAAATTAAATCTTTTTCGATTAGCTTAAAAGTAGCCCAAAGGGCTCTCTCTATAGGTTATATGCCTGGTTAAACACTGAATAAGTGCTTAAAACAGTATGACTTATCTAAAACTTTTGTTACAAGTATAAATATTCAGTAAAGAGTTGTTTTATTTTTATTTTTATTTTTTTAGAGAAAGAGAGAACATGCACACCAGTGGTGGGGGAGGGAACAGGGAGAGGAAGAGAGAGAATCTTAAGCAGGCTCCACGCCCAGTGCAGAGCCCAACTTGGGGCTCGATCCCATGATCCTGAGATCATGACCTGAGCCACAATCAAGAGCCAGCCACTTAATTGACTGAGCCACCCAGGCACCCCAAGAGTTCTTTGAAAAAGTTATCTTAATAAAGTTGCTTAAAAAAGTCAAGGAGAGGGGCGCCTGGGTGGCTTAATCGGTTAAGTATCTGCCTTTGGCTTAGGTCGTGATCTCGGGGTCCTGGGAATGAGCCCTGCATTGTGCTCCCTGCTCAGGGGGAATCTGCTTTTCCCTCTCCCTCCGTCCCTGCCCCCCTCCCCGATCATGTGTGCTCTCCCTCAAATAAATGGATAAAATCTTAAAAAAAAAAAGTCAAGGAAAAAGATGCTGAACGCTACCACATTTTTTTATAATACCCTAAAATACTTAATTATACTTTAGCCTTTAAAATAAATTTGTTTAGTGCATAAAGATATGTTCGATATTTATGTTGTGCTTATAATCTGTATATCAGGCAAAATGTACTACCATCTGGTGGTAACATGCCTTAAACTTAGGCTCAGTATTTGGAAATAATGAGCTTCTTGACAATGTAACCTACTACTTAAAAGTATAAAATCAGAGAACCATCATATGCTACGAATAATAGAAATCTATAAAAATAAATTATAAACACAAAGGTCCAGAAATTCTACTTTAAGTTCAAGTTTTTTAACTGTCATCAACCTGATTTATTATTTTTCGTAGTATTTTGGTAATTTTCTTTAAAGTCTATAAATTTGGCTGAATGCTCCATTAGGTGGTAAGAAAAGGAACAATATTTCCCATTATTAGTAACTGCAGACTTTTAAGGAAAAAGGCCATTACTAAGAAAAGCAATCTATGTATGGTTCATGTAGAAATTTTAAATCTTTCATAATTATGAATTTATAGTTGGTCCAGATATAAAATCTGCTCCATTCATTTAGGTTTACTAAGAATACTACCTCCTTAGCATTAAAAATGCAGTTAGAAGCTGAACACTTAATTTTCTTGTAATAGTACAGATCCTGGAAAAGTCATGAAAGAACCTTCCTAGTCCACAATGAACTGGCATGCACCCTTTCTGCTTTGCAGATAACAGCGTCAGTTTGTCCATATGCTTTATGAGTTGTCTCTGTGCTATCCATATATGCTCTATGTCCATGCTCTCAGTTAAAAATACTTCAAAACAGTTGAAAATGGAAGATGTCACTGCACTGCTAGGTTTAGTTTCTAATGCTCTCAATTTTCTTATGCTCAAATTATTTTCTTCTGTGCCAAGTGAATCTCTCAATATCCAATTTTTCCTTTTTCTGTCTTTCCAATTTCCACTGGACATAAGTTTGCCCTTTCACTAGGGATCTGCCAGAGGAAGTTTAAGCTTTGGTTCTGGCTAGAAAGTACACCTACAACTCTGAAGATAACATAAAAGTTTCTCCCTACACCTAAAAGATACAAGACATTTTTAAAAAGGCCATTCATACAAAGTTGAAAGACAAAACATTTCATAGGGAGAGTACTATTTTCTGTCCAAATTATTTTTGCCCATGGCAGGTAAAGAACAGTCTACGTACTGTTTAATAAGAAATCCATTTCAAACTCCCACACCATAATATAGTTCAGAAACACAGCTCCTTCAGTCAGCCATGGGGGAGGGGGTGAACAATTCCCAGGGTACTCAAGTTAATGGTTCTGTCAACCCTGTCATTCCCACATTGCAATGCCAATGTAATTCCACATAAACACAATTATACAGAGGCAAACACTGTTGCAGAGTATAAGAGCTACATATGCATTTCTCTAAGAAACACAGCTTGTGAGGCTCAGGAGGCATGGCAATGTTTGTGGCAAACAGGACCAACGTGGGGATCAAATTAATTAGATTCCTGGAGTCTGCTGCTTAGCATGCAATTCCAGAAAGAACTAAGCTCCACGATGACTGACTGACTGACTGGCATACATAGAACCACATATTGCTTTGTCTGAGCACAAAGGGCATATAAGAACTAATATCTGAGTGCCCTGGGCACTGTTCTAATCAGTTTGCAAGATGCTGCATGTAATGTTACTATCTGGGCTAGTCAATTTGGGGGGGGTGATAATAATGCTTTATTGGAGTTAAGGTCATAGTCTCTATATGTTTAATTAACACTTATTTATTTATTTGTCAGAGAGAGGAGAGAGCACAAGCAAGGGGAGGGGCAGGCCGAGGGAGAAGCAGACTCGGGGCCAAGCAGGGAGCCCGATGTGGGGCTCGATCCCAGGACTCCAGGATCATGGCCTGAGCTGAAGGCAGATGCTTAACCGACTGTGCCACCGAAGCATCCCTAGTAAACACATATTTAAACAAACAAACCAAAAAATAAAATACCTTCTCCCTACCACAGACTACTGGGGACCGGTAGCTATCTCACAAATATACACTCCTGTCCTAATACAGACTGAGTGACAGTATACAAAACCTATCATTAAAACTGGAATCAAAACTCCAAGAGCAAAGCAAATCCGTTTTTAAAAAATTTTTTTTGTTTAAAGAGAGAGAGAGAAAGAGAGGGCAAGTGGGGGGAGGGCAAAGGAAGAGACTTTTTTTTCTTTTCTTTTTTTTTTAAGATTTTATTTATTTATTTGACAGAGAGAGACACAGCGAGAGAGGGAACACAAGCAGGGGGAGCGGGAGAGGGAGAAGCAGGCTTCCCGCTGAGAAGGGAGCCCGATGCGGGGCTCGATCCCAGGACCCTGGGACCATGACCTGAGCCGGAGGCAGACGCCCAACAACTGAGCCACCCAGGCACCCCAGAGGCAGAGACTTAAGCAGACTCCATGTGGAGCACAGAGCCCAACGCAGCGCTCGACCTCACGACCCTGAGACCACGACCTGAGCCAAAACCAAGAGTCAGACTCCTGACTGTGCCACCCAGGTGCCCTGAAAGCGAATCTCTTTTTAACCACTCAGAAGGATGATCACAAAGTCTCATGTTCCCACCAGAGAAACTTGTACTACCTAGGTATAATTAGTCGAATGTCTTTTTTTGTTGTTAAATTTTAAATATTTTGATACAGTTGATACACAATGTTACAACAGTTTCAGGTGTATAACATAGTGATTTGACAAGTTTATACATTATGCTATGTTCACCAGGAGTGTAGCCCCCATCTATCCTGATACATCACTATTACAATTATCATAGACTATATTCCTTATGGCATAGTCGTTTCATAACTGAGAGCCTGTATCTTCTAACCCTTTCCCCTCTGGCAATCATCAATTTGTTCTTAGTATTTATGGATCTGATTCTGCTTTTTATTTTTTTATTCATTTGGATTTTTTGTTTTGTTTTGTTTTTAGATTCTACTAACCAGTGAAACCATATGGTATTTGTCTTTCATCTCAGTCTGACTTATTTCACTTAGCATAATACCCTCTAGGTCCAGTTCATCCATGTTGTTTCAAATGGCACAATCTCATCCTTTCTTATGGTTGCATAATATTCCATTGTGTACACACACACACCCCCCAACATCTTCCTTACCTGTTCATCTATCGATGGACACTTAGGCTGCTTCCATACCTTGGCTACTGTAAATAACGCTGCAATGAACGTAGAGATGCATACATCTTTTCAAATTAGTATTTTTGTTTTCTTTGGGTAAATACCCCAATAGCAGAATTACTGAATCATATGGTATTTCTATTTTTAACTTTTTGAGGAACTTCCATACTATTTTCCATAGTGGCTATACTAACTAACATTCTCATCAACAGTGTACAAGGGTTCCTTTTTCTCTACATCCTTGCCAACACTTGTTATTTCTTGTATTTTTGACATTAGCCACTCTAACAGGTATAAGGTGGTTATCTCACTATGGTTTTGATTTGCATTTCCCTCATGATTAGTAATGGTGAACATCTTTTCCTGTGTCTTTGGCCATCGTATGTCTTCTTGGAGGAATGTCTATTCAGGTCTCTGACCATTTTTGAATCTGATTTTTGTGTGTTTGTATGTGTGTTGAGTTGTATAAGTTCTTTAGATATTTTGGATATTAAGCCCTTATTGGGGATATCATTTGCAAACATCTCCCACTCAGTGGGTTGTCTTTTTGATTTGTTAATGGTTTCGTCTGAGGTGCAAAAGTTTTTTATTTTGATGTAGTCCCAACTGATTATTTTTACTTTTGTTTACCTTGCCTTAGGAGACAAATCTAGAAAAATGTTATTATGGCCAATGTCAGAGAAATTACTGCCTGTGTTCTACGATTTTTATGGTTTCAGATCTCACGTTTAGGTTTTTAATCCATTTTAATTAGTCAAATATCCTTATTCTGGGCCTTAGTCCTCTTTCTATGTTGTCTTTCCATTATGTCATATAGTCTCATGGCTTTAAATAACATCTAAATGCTCCAAAGATGCAACAGATCTGTCATTTTTCCAGCTGGATATCTAATAGATATCTTAAACTTAATATATCTAAAACTGGATTCCTGATTTTCCTCCCCAACCTTCAACATCTGCAGACTTTACAAAGTCATTTGACAGCAACTCTATCTTTCCAATTGCTCAGGCCAATAGACCCCGAAGTCATCCAAGCCTCCACTTTCCCTCACATCCCACATATCCAGAATCTATTAACCCTCAACACCTCTACTGCTGCCACATGATCCAAGCTCCCGTCATCTCTTGCATGGATTACTGTAACAGTCCCCCAGTTTCTACTCTTGTCTCAAGTCTAATCTCAATGTAGCAGCTACAATGATTCTTTTAAAACTTAAGTCAGATCATGTCACTCCTCTACTCAAAATCCTGCAATGGCTCTTCATTTTACTCAGAGTAAAACACAAAGGTTTACAACACCCTATACCTACATGATCTGATTCTCTTTCCTACTATTCGCCTCTATAATTTCTTATATGTGCCAGAACTTGCCCACCCTATGGCCTTTGCTCTAGCTGTTTCCCCTGCTGGGAACACCCTTCCTCCAGATATCTTTGTGGTTAACTCCCTCAGCTTCTTCAAATCTTGGTTCAAATCTCAGTCTGTCAACAAGGTTTACTCAGGCAACCGACCTGATACTAAAACCTGTCCTCTTTCCACCAACCCTCCTTATTCCAACTCTTTTTATTTCAAACTGCATCTATCATGGTCTAACGTGCTATATACTTCATTATGTTTATTGCTGTCTGCCTCCTCCTCCTCCTGCCTGGGAATGTTAAGTTTCATGAGGCCAGGGTCTGTCTTGCTCACTAATGTACTGCAAGTGCCTAGAGCAATGTACGGCAAGTACCAGGCGCTCGATAAATATTTGATGAATGAATGAGCGAATGTTGATTTTAAATTTAGTGTGACCCTCATGGTATACACATTCCATGTATGCTTTGTTATCTATTGGATCAAGCGGGTTAATTGTGTTGTTCAAATCCTTTATGTCCTTATGTATTTTTGTCTGTTTGACATTAGTTTCTGATAGAGGTGTGTTAAAATCTGCAACTCTGAATGTCGATATACTATTTCCTTGCTACTCTGTCAGCTTTTGTTTTAAAATTTCCGTTATTTTATAGCTTGTTTGTGGATTGTTCCTTTTTTACAAGTAAGAAATATCTTCCTATAATTTGATGCTTTTTGCTTGAAATTATCTTTTTGGGGGGTTCTTTTTTTAATATAAATTCAATTAATTAACATATAGTGTATTATTAGTTTCAGAGGTACAGGTCAATGATTCATCAGTTGCATATAAAACCCAGGGCTCACTCCATCATGTGCCCTCCTTAATGTCCATCACTCAGTTACCCCATCCCCCTACACCCCTCCCCTCCAGCAACCCTTAGTTTGTTTCCTATAGTTAAGAGTCTCTTATGGTTTGTCTCCCCCTCTGTTTTCATTGTATTTCATTCTTCCTGGGTTTGTTTCTTATAGTAGCCAGAATCATGCTGTATATTGTTCTTTGATGTGCTTGCTGGAGATGTTCTCAGCCTAGCACACTCCTTTTATCCATTATATATTCCACAGAATTAGTGTCACTATTTGGGATCCTTCATTCTGTTGTTATAATTATGCCCACTTTTGTGCACAAACTTGAGCACAGGGGCTGGACTCTGAGGGGAAGAGTGTCAGTTTGAGTCCTTGTCAATCTGAGGTGAAGGTGTGTTGAGGTGGCACTGGGCAGGTGGCAGGAAATTATCTTTTGATGGATATTAATGTTGCCATATCAGTTTTTTTCTTCATAAGTATCTGCATATATTTTCCCCCATATTTTTTTACCCCCTTCAGTATCATTTTGAAGACAGTATAAAGTAAGTAGAATAATCTGAGTGCCTCTCTGGCTTTGTAGATGAATTTATATTTATTATGATTGCTTACATATTTTATTTTATATTTCCTATTTACTATGTTTTCCCTTTGCTTCTTTTTATCTCCTTTCTTGCCTTCTATTGAATCGAGTAAATAAATTTTTTAAATTACCTATTTTTCCAGGGGTGGCTGGCTGGCTCAGTAGAAAGAGTATGTGACTCCTGATCTCAGGGTCATGAGTTCAAGCCCCATGCTGGGTATAGAGATTATTTAAATAAATAAATAAATAAACTTAAAAAATTTTTTTTTTTTTTTTTTTTTTTTGGCGCCTGGGTGGCTCAGTCGTTAAGCGTCTGCCTTTGGCTCAGGTCATGATCCCAGGGTCCTGGGATCGAGTCCCGCATCGGGCTCCCTGCTCTGCGGGGAGCCTGCTTCTCCCTCTCCCACTCCCCTGCTTGTGTTCCTGCTCTTGCTATCTCTCTGTCAAATAAATAAATAAAATCTTTAAAAAAAAATTTTTTTTTAAATTACCGATTTTTCCACTACTGATTTAGGAGTTGTACCTTCTATTTCTATATTCCTATCACTTTAGTGGTTATTCCTACATTGAACACACAATTATTTAAATATATTTTTCCTTTACAAGTTTATAAACTTAATCAGTATCCTCTCTACTCAAAATAAGGACCTTACCATACTTTTATATCTTTAACATATTGTTGCTAGAATTTTAGATTGTTTTTTACACATAAAAGAAAAAAATAGCTTTATCACCATATTTTAATACTTCCGCTTCTAGTATTCCACTGTTTTCTGCATGTCCTTTTCTTTTTGCTGAAGAACATCCTTTGGTTCTTTCATCAGCAAGAGTTTGGGGGTTGAGAAGTTAGCCCTTGTGTATCTGCAAATGCCTTTATTTCACTCTAGTATACAGAAATCACTGCCTAGAATTGTAGGTTTATAATTGTTTTTCCACAGCACTTTGAAGATATTGTAACCTACTGCTGCCAGAGTCTAATGCCTATTTGACCACCATTTTGTAGAAACATTATCTGTATCTTTTCTTTGCATTTAAAATTTTTCTCAGAGCACCTGGGTGGTTCAGTCAGTTGGGTGCCTGCCTCTTGGTTTCAGCTCAGGTTGTAATCTCAGGGTCATGGGATCGAGCCCCATGTCAGGCTCCAAACATGGAGCCTGCTTCGGATTCTTTCTCTCCCTTCCCCTCTGCCCCTTCTCCTGCTCATGCTCACTCTCTCTCTTTCTCTCTCTCAAATAAATAAATAAATAAAATCTTTAAAAAATTTTTTTTCTCTCCATCATTAATATCCTACAATGGATTCATTACGGATCGGATTAGTAGCTATAGGTTTATTTATCGTGCTTTAAGGGTGAGGTTTTTCTATTCTGAGGACTCCTGCCTTCATGGATTAATACTCAACTGCAATCTTACTATTATCGCCTCTTTATTCATTCCCTTTCTCCGCTCTTTTGTGCCTCCTGGCAGACCTGTGCTTGAGCTCCTCAGGCCGTGTTCTGTGTCCCAATTCTCCGTGTCTCCTACCTCCATCTTGACACTGCACTGAGACATCTTCTTTGCCCTATTTCTAGTTCACTGGTTTTTCTCTGAAGCTGGAAGCAGTACGCTGTGCAGTCTCTCTCTTCTGTCACTTCAACATTAGATATTGTTTTCATTTCAATGTTACATTTTCGCTTCCAAGACTTTGAAGTGGTTCTTTCTCATACCTTTCTGTTCTTGTTTCATTACCCGTTATTCTTCTTTTGTGGGATCTAACCTGTTTGTTGAGAATTTTAACTTATTTTAAAACCCTCTTTAGATTGTTCTATTATCTTTTTCTCTCAGGTATCAATCCTCTCATTTGTTGGGTCTCCCGACTGCTTTTCATGGTCTTAAATTTTATGAATTCTTTGTAGTATTTTGAGGACTCAATTTCTATGACAGTGTTAAAATAGGAGTACCTGTCTCTACAGGTTGGTTTCAAGTTGCCTCAGCTTAGACCTGGTAAGATGCTGGCCTTGAACCTGATCTTAAGTTGACAGCTCTGGGCTCTGTCTTGAGTGGGTCCTTGTTGCTTGCTGCCTCTGGCTGTCCTTCCTGATTCCTGGTCAGGTGCGAGCAGTGTATTTCTGTGCTGCTACTGCGATGAGCTGAACTAACCCAGCCCACATCTGCAGACAGCAGAGTGTGCTCCCGGTTCATGCTCTGAGGAGGCAGAATCCTTGCAAAAAACCCTGACCCAATTGCCTATATCCATTTATAGCTCCCCTACCACAGTGGCTTTTCTCTCCATTATTGGCCGAAAGGGACTTACTTTCTTGTTTTTAACTAGGATTGTGTATTTTTAAAAATCTTTAAAAAATATATACCCATTACTTCTTAATTTGTAATGAGAGGAAAAGGATTCAGTGCCCTTACTTTGCCACCCTGACCTGGAATCCTAGGAGTAGCTTTTATTTCTGAAACAACAGCAGTTCAATTCTCCTAACCTCACCGGTCTGTAAACATCAGCAGCCACACACAAGGTTCGAAATCAAAATCAACTGCAGTGGAGGAATATTCTGGTTACTTGGAAGTAGTCTGGATTGAAATATGTAACAGACTGAAAAATCAGAAATGGAGGGAAGATGATTTTAAAAAGGTACGAAACTTGGGACAGCAGCAGACTTTATTGTAGACCTTGGTGTATAAACTCTACCATAAATGGAATCGGACTGAGCCAAAGAAGAGGGTGGTTTCCACAACCCTACGCATAGCACTGCAGCCAGCAGTCTTTGTAATAAGCACCACCTGCACTCCTGCACCTGGAAGACAGCCATCAGCACAGTGGAAAGAATGCTGATCTGGGAATTCAGAGCTGTTCTAGTTCATTCTCTGCCACTAAGCTATTGTACAGCATAGGTTAAGCCATGATCCCTTTTGGGGCCCCAGGTGTTTTATCTGTAAAATAAGGGAGCTGGGCTAGAATAGCTTCTAAAGTACCTTCCAGAAATAATTTTCTGTGATCTCAACAGTTTGGTACTTCATAAGTATGCCGAGTCTTCCACTCTTCAGTTTGCTGAGTAAATAACTTGGCAGGTAAAGGAAGAAAACCATGCATTCCTGAAATCAGTCTTCGAACTGAAACTCACAATCACCAGAGGTATGGCTTTTTCTGATCACCACTCTGCAAAGGAACAGCCTACTGGTCCCTGGTGACTGGATGAAGTTTCTGTGTGGGTGTAGACACAATCCAAGTTTTAAATAGAGAAAAGCAAACCAAGCCAGACCAAAACAAAACCCCCACACACAGTCTCAGACACCACAGAGGAAAACAGGTCTTTTCTACAAACATGTCTGTCACTGGTAGTTGAGAAGACAATGAAAATAAATCTCACACTGATCACATCAAAGTGCAGAGAGGGGCAAAAGTGAGCAGCCTGCTGCAGTCACAGGATGTGAGGGGTCTGACTCTGCACACTGGAAAGCCTGCACAACTAGAAATTTCATGTGAATAGAAATGTAGGGAAGAGAATGAAGACGGAAAGAGTAAAGTTGGAGTTCCACTGAAAAGAAGGAAGAGTGGATTAAAAAATTAGGTTAAGGTGGCAAGGAATACTCAAATCTTAGAGCTTCTCAGCGCTTTGACTATGGTCACAGTGGGAATTTATATGAACTATTTAATTTCACCACATTGCACTAAAAGTCAAGTAGATTCCAACTTCATGTAAAGATGGAGAATTAGCATATAACCAGCCCCACTCCCAAGCAGTCTTCAGATAACATTCTAAAGGCATTTTTTAAAAACAAGAACACAAGCCAACATTCATTAAAAGGCACCTTACCATCCACACTGCTACATGTGAGGCACAGTACACTGTACTACACTGCTGTATATGTGGACACAGATGATATTAGGGATGGGGTGGGTGCCCAGCAGATTTCTCAACTCCACTATCCAATACTTCCACTCCATCAGAAACACGCAACCCGTCACCAGAGAGGGAAAAGGTGCTCTGACAAAATTCCCACTTGGTTCAAGCAGTCTTCACTCTCAGGCAAGCCTTCACTTCTGGGAAGTTTGTGGGACCAAAGCATTTAAGAAAAAAAAAAATACAAGTAACAGGGCAGCATTAAAGAAAACGAGGAAAAATAGAAAAAAATAGAAAAAAGCCAGTCATATTTAGTCTCACCTTAGAAACACAATCACTGGTAATACTCTGGAGACTTACCCCTCCCCCGACCCGGTCTTTTTACCTGGGCCTGGGTATCCTCTATCCCTTCACAGTTGTACTCCTATTACATACATAACTGTGCATCTAGTTCATTCAGTAATCTTTTATCATAAGCATTTATCCAGGTTATTACACTATCTTTGTAACTCATTTTTAAATGGCTGCCTCATACTCTAATCTGTTCCAAGGAAACACCCCTAAGTGGCTAGTAGTCAGGGAACAGTAAAACAAACTATGATTCATAGTATTCCATTGCATGGATGAATCATAGTTTACTTAACTGCTGCCAGAATACTGGACATTTAGGTTGTTTCCAATTTTTCCACTATCACAAACAGCTAAATGGACTCAATCTGTTTTGTTCAATAGTACCTAGCAAACAGCTTTTCACATAATAGGTACTCAAGTATTTATTGAATGAATAAATGTTTACAGAGCTACATACAATAATATACCCTGTGATGAAAATCTCTGTATATAAAGCTTCCCCGACCCTCTTATAGTTAGGACTGTTTCTTAGAGAAAGATTTCCATGAGTGGAAATTCTGTATCAATTTGGGGCTTTTCATAGTTTGACAATTTGCTTTCTGAAAATAACTTGCATTCTCAACAGTAAAATACAAGGAGGCCCATTTCACTATACTCTCACCTAAATAGGGCATTATCTTTTCAAAATCTTTGCCTATTTTGGTCGGTGAAAAAAAAAAAAGCCCTACTTACAATACTAATTTATAGTTTTGAATACTAGTGAGGTTATATACTTTCCCTTATAGATTTTAACCAGTTGTCCATCTTGAAGTAGTTTTCTAATAAAATGACTATCTAAATTAAATTTATTCCCTGAAGCTCAGTGGTAGGTTGCAGTAAAAAAACATTTTTAGGAAGTAAATTCTAGAAGAAACTTTAAGGGACTAAGCTAAATGCATAGCTGGGAACAGCTTATTCATAGCTTATTCATTTATTACACTGCAATGTGCTTTTATTAATGGTCAATTTGGAAGCTAGAACTCTCAGTTCTTGACTTTTCCCTAATACTTTTCTGTTATACAGCTCTGTTTTATTTGTGTCATTTTTCTGGGGTGATGATGTAACCTAGGAGGGGAATGCTGGGGAAAAGGTTCCCTTATAATTCTTCCAGAATTTTCTTTCAGGAAGCCATTCTAGATTAATCCAGAACCTCTAAGGGCAGTTTTCCACAACTGCACTCTATTGAACTTCTTTAGCTACAATATCTTGGGGTGGCTTAGCAGAACTTTGTCAATCCTGAATTAGGCTTTCTTCTGAAAGCGCTCTGTAAACAAGTAAGTGAAACACAAAAAAGGAATAAAAAGATGGTCAGAGACAACATAGTAGGTCTGGACAACATTACCAGCAATGAGAACCTGACAATGACTGACAATCACATCTCACTAGCTAATCCAATAACTAGCTCCTTTCATAAATGCTAGCATAACATGGAAAATGCTCCTTTGGGGTAGAGGATATTTGCTTTTCGTTCCTTCAAAATAGCTTGCAGGAGCAGCAAGAATGTTGATCTACCATCTGTTCTCAACAAGGGGAGGAAGCAGAAATGGAATAAGGACTGTTAGGAGGAAGCCCAATTCAGAGTAAAGCATGGAATCAGACAGTCACCACAATCTGCCAAATGATATGATAATTAGATGTGTTTGAACTCTTCCAAGTTTACGAAGACTTTCTTTCTTTCTCTCTCTCTCTTTCCTTCCCTTCCTTCCTCCCTCTTTCTTCTTTCTTTCTTTCCTCCTTTCCTTTCCTTTCCCTTCCCCCCCCCCCCCCTTTTCCTCCCTTCCTTCCTTTCCAGCAAGCCATCTTGGAGCTTTGCCTACAGAGCAAATGGCTACTAACCAGATACTATTAACTCAAGATCATTATGCAGACAGTCACAGAGAGAAGGGACCACTGCTTTGTCACCCAGACCACCAAACTGCTCTCACACGCCAGCAAGATCTCCTTATTGCCAAATCCACTGGGTACTCTGGGGTTCTCAGACTCTATGTGGATTACAGAATCAAATTGGATATGATTACAGAGGACTGTGGTAGCTACAGTTTGTCTTTCCAGCACTTTATCCCTTTCTTCTTTGGTAACAGGATCCTTTCATCCTGTGGAGAGCCGTCCATGTGGCTGACCTTCTCCTAACCCTACCCCTGCAATGAGTGGTAGCTGCTGCCACCTCCTCATTAGCGACCATCACTACCATTGTCATCATTACCATCACCATGGTAGCTAACATTTATGGAGCACTTATCATGTCCACTGTGTGTAAGCTTTATCTGTATTATCTCATTTAAAGAAACGACCTATGTGATAGCTGCTGTTATTTCTTACCTGTTAGAGTTGAGGAAACTCAGGCACAGAAGGAGTATGCACTTTGCTCAAGGTTGCACAGTAAGGAACAGAGCAGGATCTGAACTCCGATACCTTGGTTCCAAAGTGCTGGCTCTTTTATTATTTTTTTTTTTTATAAATTTTTAAAAAAGATTTTTATTTATTTAACAGAGATAGAGAAAGAGCACAAGTAGGCAGAGCGGCTGACAGAGGTAGAGGGAGAAGCAGGCCCTCCGCCGAGCAGGGAGCCCAATGTGGGGCTTGATCCCAGGACCCTGAGATCATGACCTGAGCCGAAGGCAGACACTTAACTGACTGAGCCACCCAGGCGCCCCCAAAGTGCTGGCTCTTAACCACTAGCTTCACTGCCCCTCTAACTGTCTAATCTCTGGCTACAGAAACTGGTTCAGGGAAGTTTACCTGACCTAGGCAGGTCAACTGGATAGATGAACACTAAGACAGAGAAGATATTTTTCCTCTGTGGTCTACACAGAGAAGGAGGCAGGACTCTGATGACCAAGTTTTAGCCTCCTGCATTTCGCTATGCCTGACACCAGCCTGGATCAATGTACAGATTTCCCAGTTACATAAGCCTTTTGCTTGAGCTATACGAAGGTAAGTTTTGTCACCTCAAGTCCTTGAAACTTTTCACTCTGTTGTTTGATGGAACAAATTCTTTCCCGGCTCTTTTCCTTCTTCTCTGACCATTTCCTCCCTGGTCTCTTTCATGACCACCTCTCCTCCCCTCGGCTTATCCCGTAAGCACTGGTGTGGCCGGCCTCTGTTCTAAACTGTCTACTCCTCCTTTCTCACAGCAGTGGTCCCCTTAGCACCCCACAAACCTTCTGAGAGGCCTCCCCTGGGGCATGTACTCCTTTTGCCCACCCTGCTTTAGAATCACTGTGATACCGAACCAGTTACTCCCACAAGTGCATCCCTCACAACAAGGGGGAAGAAAAAAAGTTGAGAACCAACTGCTCTCTTAACTTATTCTTGGAAAATATCATCCTTTTAATAGTTCAAAACTATTACCAGCAGGCTGATACCCTCTAACTCTTTATTTCTAGCCCCTTCTTTCCCCACACTTCAGGCCTATGTATCTAATTGCCTGTAGGATATGTAATTTCATGTGTCTGATAGGTACCTCAAAGTCAGCAAGTCCAAAAGCAAACACACGATCTTCATTGAAAACACATTCTTCCTTCTGAATTCCCAATCTCATTAACGGCATATTATCCATGCAGTCATCAAAATTGGAAACATGAATGTCATTAATTGGACTGTTCTACAAATCTTCATAGAAGACATACCTAAGTACTAGATATTCTGCTAGATCCTGGGGAGCTAAATAATGAACAAGAAACAGACCTTGCTTTAAGGGTTTTAGTTTAAGTGGCGAATACCACACAGTAATAATTATCACTGTGTATTAAAGATTAATTCAAGATACTGAGGAGAACCTAGTCTACTCTGAGAAGGGGTCAAAGGAAGCAATCTTGGAGGCCCTAGGTGGGGCCTAACCTAAATCATGAATGGGTGTTAAAAAAGGGAGTGGGAGAGAAACAGGCAGTAAAGTAGGAGGAAGAACATTCCAGGAAATGGAATAAAGTGTGAAAGCTCAAAGATATGGGGGAAAAAGACTGATGAAGTATTATTATACTAGCAGCTTTTGTTAATTAAAAACTTGCTAAAGCTAGGCACTATTTAAAGTGAAATACATTATTATTGCTGTCCTTACATCAAGCCTACAAGATAGGAATAACAATCTCATTTTTACAGTCAATTAAAGCACTTTCAGATCAGAGAGGTTAAATTACTTTTCCAAGACCATACAGCTAGTAAGAGATGGAACTAGCTTTGGACCTAGGTTTTCTGGCTCCAAAGCCAATACTGTTTCTACCAATCCATGTATCTTCTCAACCACTCTAGACTCTTCTTTATGTTTACTGTCCACATCCAGTAAAATATCAAATCCTGTTGAGTTTTCATATTTCTTAAGTTTCTCCCATTCAAACCATACTTAGCTTAGAAATCTCATTCATTATCTTTCATTTGGACACTAATAGACTCTAATTGCTCTTTAGGTATAAAAAAAAAACTGTGTGTGTGTGTGTGTGTGTGTGTGTGTGTGTGTGGTGTGGTGTGTGTTGTGTGTAGTAGAAAGTCAGATCAGAACTACTTCATTTTCCCCATATGAGATCCACCAACTTATATATATGTTCTCCTGTTCCAAAGGAAGAAATATTCCTGTTTCCGTCTAGAGCCGGCCCTGGAGTAATCTAGGGCGTGGTCATGGACTCCTGTTTTCTTTACAACCTTTTCCTGAGAGATCTCTCCCAGTTCACCATCTCTGAGTATCGTCTCTAAGGCAATGACTCCCAAATACCTTTATCTCCAGGTCTAATAACTCCCACAAACACCAGATTCCTATGTGCAACTGCCTATGTGATATCTCAACTTATATGTCTGTTAGGAATACCACCTGCCCCATTAAAATGTGGTATTATGAGGGGCAGGAACATTGTCTACCTTACACATCTCTGTATCCTTAATGCATAATACTTGACACATACTAGGTAACCAATAACTATTTCTTAATTGAATAAATGCATGCTGCTATGTGAGCCAAAGACTTCCTGAATGGGACCGAACTGTCCTAGGGGGCCTTTAAGATTTTGATTCTCTATGGGTTAAATGGGCATTTTTGGAGTAGAGGAAGGAGTAGAGATTGGCTCTAAGTCCCCTCAGTGTGCTATAGTTAATCCTACTTTTTAATAATGACCGACCTGGGATATTAGCAATCACTAAATATTATACCTGTAGGAACAGTGTTTGTCAAATCTGCCTGTTAAGAATCACCTAGGAGGGGCGCCTCGGTGGCTCAGTTGGTTAAGTGACTGCCTTCGGCTCAGGTCATGATCCTGGAGTCCTGGGATCGAGTCCCACATCGGGCTCCCTGCTCAGCGGGGAGTCTGCTTCTCCCTCTGACCCTCCTCCCTCTTGTGCTCTCTATCTCTCATTCTTCTCTCTCAAATAAATAAATAAAATCTTTAAAAAAAAAAAGAATCACCTAGGAGACTTCTATTATAATACAGATTCCCAGGCTTTCCAGCCTCCACCACGACATCCTTTCCTAATTCAGAATCTCAACTGGGAGATGCCTGAAGTTCTGTTTTATAAACAAATGACCCCAGTGATTCTTATTGACAAGTTTGAGGAAGACTACTACAGAAGCTTCACCTATTACATAATTATTGAAAATGGCTCAGCTTGCCAGATAGCAGTAACCAAACTTGCCCTTAGCTCTAAGTCGAACACCCCAGAAATGATTTATAAGTTGTCCAAACAATATTTCATTTGTTCATTTCATTCGAGAACCAGAGGTCACCAGTGACTGGAGAGACTCCTTAGACAACATGTCATACATTAGGCAAACCTTTGTTCTATAGAAAGAATCTGGTTTTGTTTACCTGGCACAAAATTAATTGTGACAACACATCATTGATTCCGATATGTGATATGAGTCTTTACTGTGACATACCACTGTCAGCTCTCATCACTTTTTTCCTTAAAGCTGTTCAAAAACCAGAATTTTAGTTTCTCTTTCCAAAAATCCACTCCTCTTAATGATCATTTCAAGTAAGCCCAAGGTCAAAGCTTTATTTATTTATTTTTAAAAGATTTTATTATTTATTTGACACAGAGAGAGAGAGAGACCGCTAGAGAGGGAACACAAGCAGGGGGAGTGGGAGAGGGAGAAGCAGGCTTCCTGCAGAGCAGGGAGCCCGATGACCAATGCAGGGCTCGATCCCAGGACCCTGGGATCATGACCTGAGCCGAAGGCAGACGCTTAATGACTGAGTCACCCAGGCGCCCCTAGGTCAAAGCTTTAAAGATTTCTGTCACCCCCCCTCTATAAATCTCCCCCAAATTCTTCCTGTATATATTCTGCAAACTGAAAGTTAACAAGGCAAAAAAACTAATATACTCCATAACCTACTCCTGACTAAGGAATTCAAATGACAACCAGCAATTAAAGTGAATGACAGGTACCCTTCCAAGAATCTGTGAGCCTTAAAGGCGAACTTATTTATGGCCATAGCCTCAAAAAGCAGAATTTCTCAAGTGTCAAGTGATTATATATCCCCAAACCGTAATTTTAGCTAACCTCAAAGTCAGGTCTTTGGGAGGGAAGAAGGGATAGGATCAGATGAAAAAAGCAGATAGGGACATTAATTAGGAGAATCAACCATTTCAGACTTTCTCCTCGAAAGGTAATGAACGACCAGACGGTAGCTACACTATAGTAAGGGTAGCATAACCTACAGACTGTTGAATCACTATGTTGTATACCTGAAAGTAATGTAACATTGTGTCCAACTATACTTCATTAAAAAGATAAAAGCATGTTTAAGAAAGATAAAAGGTAATGAACTAAGACAGAACAGAGAAACTACATTTAAAATGACATGGAAGAAATTCTCCCTCCCTTACTCCTTCACTCAGGAATCTTTATAGCTTGTTTTCTGCAGCATGACCAGAACTGATGCTTTTCCAAGTGAGGGCAAATGACATGTATCACTCCAAATGACTTCCCCTGCCCCACAAAGTGTCAATGATACTAAAGAATCAGAGGAATTGGAAAAATGCTGAATTACCAGAAAACCGCTTAGATGAGAACAAACTGACATTTGGAACCATGTTTACATCAGCAAACATTTCTGAGTCTGTAACCAAGACCAGAGGCTGGCAAACTGTGGCCTGGGCCGTAAGCCAACTCCAACCCACCAACTTGTTTTTATAAGTAAAGTTTTATTGGAACACAGACACTGCATGTATTGACATATTGTCTATGATTACTTTCCCACTATAATAGAGGAGTTGAGTAGTGGCAACAGATTACATGGACCACAAAGTAGAAAATATTTACAACAGGTCCTTTATATAAAAGCTTTGCTAAGCCCTGACCTAGAGAGTGTAATGTACAAAGATGAAAATTAGGCTGGCCCTGCCGCCATTGTCCTCCCCGCCCCACCCCACCCCACCGGCCCACACTACTGGAGAACAGGCAGAGACATCTGCCCTCCCTGTGGACCTCAGGAAAGGCAGTGTTGACCCTCCACAAGATCCAGCAAGCAGCTATACTAGACACTTGGAGAAATGAGATACTAAGCATTCAGCAACCATAGACAGCCCCATGACTCACTAATTTGGTATATCACTTTTGAAAGTCCCCCAAGAGCTAAGTAAGTTTTAGTCTGAGCTATTAACTTGTCAATGTTTTTTATTTTATTTTATATTTATTTATTTATTTATTTATTTGAGAGAGAGAGAATGAGAGAGAGAGAGCACGAGAGGGAAGAGGGTCAGAGGGAGAAGCAGACTCCCTGCTGAGCAAGGAGCCCGACGCGGGACTCGATCCAGGGACTCCAGGATCATGACCTGAGCCGAAGGCAGTTGCTCAACCAACTGAGCCACCCAGGCGCCCTTGTCAATGTTTTTTAAATTGAGGTGTATATGACACATATTAGTTTCACTGGTAAAGCACACCTGTGTGAACATTATCTTGAAAAATCATATTTGGATATAAAACTATGGGTTTTCTATGAAAGAAATTCATGTCAACTAAATGGCTGCTGATTCTTAAACTTGTTTCATCGAAAACTGAGATGGTATACACAAAGTTAAGACTGGTAGATTGTAACCATTTATCTTTACATTTCACCCCAACTATCCTACATTTTAGGTCCTAAATGAATAAGACCTTCAGAGGCGATATTTGTTAGTGCCTTGAGGGCAACATTCCTGCTGGGGCAAATCTATAAACACTCCCTTTGCTGAAAAAGAGACGCAAATCCCACCCTAAGCTTTTTACCTCAATAATGGGGCTAGAACTCTGACATTAGCTAAGCCTAAGCCATGGTTAAAGCTCTCTAGCCATGCTATCAACGGAAGAAATGAATACTTTCATAACTACGGTAACCCTTAGATTCCAACTGAAAGAGAATTATTCCTGGAGGCTCTCTGTAATCAAAGCCATCACAGGACTGAATATTTTGATAAAAGAGTTGGACCCAACTGCTTTGAAGACAATGTTATGAGATTGTCATCATGGTAATGATGGGGTCCCAGGAATGCTCAGGTTGGAAATGATCCTTTTCTTAAAAATGTCATTAGTCAGTCTTGAATATGTTTAAAAAAAAAAAAAAAAACTTAGGGAAAATACCAGCAGAAAATTCATCAGAATGTTAAACAGTAATTTCCTCTGAGTGGTATAACTTTGGACAATATTTTCTTGTTCTTTATAATACAAAGAATCCCCTTTTATAACAAATATTTTCTAACAGCAACTCCCCCAATCTTTACTATCCTGAAATAAAACTCATAGATATAAAACGTAGCTTAAACTATTTAAAAACTATGAAGAAAAACAAAAGAAATTTATAACGAAATATGTATTTCAAAGTATAAACTCTTGGGCCAATAATACTAGAAGGTATAATGAAATAATCAGAGGCCTGGACCCATTATAGATCACCATGAAGATCGAAGTCGGAGGCAGATCTGTAGAATGTGTTTTATAACAATGCCACTTACGCAAGTGGGAGTGCTATCAGGAATGATAAAACTAAAACTACAGTTTTTCCTCAGTTTACATGGTGGTTGAATTTTTATATTCCCTCTGCCATAAAATGTGAGTTTATACATAAAATTAAGTTTGCTTTTAGACTCAGATAACAGAGCATAAGTTTTCACCTATGACTGTCCAGGAAGATAGTCAAAAGTCAAGCAAGCTTTATATGGGACATACTAGGACAGCTAGCATCTCTGGCCCCTGTCCACTAAATGCATGTAGAACATCCCCCATCACTGTGACCCTTAAAAAATACCTCTATGAATGTTTGTAACCTCTAGAAATGCTCCCACTGCTTTTAAGAACCACTGCTTTACACTTTTCTATACTTCATATATTTTCTATAAAGATCTATGTTACCTTTATAATCATAAAAAAAGTTCCAGCAGAGTTTCAAGCTCAACAAAGAGACAGAAGGTCACAGGTTACTAACACAAACTAATACCTTGAAGGCAATCCGAGGCAGAAGAAACTGGAAGAAAGTAAAAGGTCAAGGGGTTAACTGTACTATCCTTACTAGTTGATAAACTTTCCACATCTTTGGATAAGAAGTCTGAGCAAAGCCTAAACAGATACCTTGAAGGGCAATTTATTCTGTCTTGAAAAAGATTTCTGACTACAGCAGAATTCACTGATGTAATGGGACAGTGGGTCCAAAAATTACAGGGTCTCAAAGGAATACATGTGAGCTTTGATTACTGAGATTTCCTTGGCAACAGCACGACCTAAAATTAATAGAGTCCTTAAAAGGAAGATGCCAAAAGAAACTTTGTTGATTTATATAGCTTGAGCTAAAGCAAGGCACAGTATGACCCATATATAGAAAATCATAGCATCTGCAGTATTTTAAGAAACTACAGTTGCAAAGCAAGAACAAATGTATAGTGAAAGGAAAGATCCTTCCCGGCTAATATGGAGTCAACCACTAGAGAAGATTCTTTAGTGTACACTGGATAGAAGGCAGCTTCCCACACACAGAGTTGGTTGGCTGCCATGTCTCAATCTCCATCTCCTTCCTTGGGACTGCCTATTGTCATCAACTGTACAAATCTGGGATAGCTTGCTTTTCTTCATGTGAATGCTTGCCAACTCCCATAGGCTAGCTATGACAAGACTGTTTATAACAGCCATCACTTATTAAATCTATCTTTATTTTTAATATCCTTATAAGCATTTTTATATAACCAAATTTCTCAGACTTCTCAAAACCCTCTCAATTTGGGGACAAACTACCCCATTCTTGTCATCTTTTTTTTTTTTCCCTTATCTGGCTAAAGATAAAGAGGCTGAGGGAGGAAAATCTATATTTTCTTAGCCTTTCACTTGATTGAAAGGAAGAGAGGCTTACTTAAAAAAAAACCCAAAACACAAGGTTGTGGTTGTTATATGGTATACTGTGAAAAATATTACTTTACTACATAAATAATTAAACCTGATAGCTCTGACAGCTCACCTACGGCATCTTTAAACTTAGTCAAACTGTTGTTCTATCTCAACAGTGCGGTCTTGTCTGGGACATACCTTACCATATTAGGGAATCAAGCCCCAGAGAGAGGAGAAAGCAAAACAGTCCTAGGATTTTACCTAAAAGGAGAATGGCACAGGCACTCAGATGGCATGTTGGGATCATCACTGCCCAGAATGGCAAGGAATACTGCCCAGTGGCGGAGAGCAGACAGAAAATCGCTGGATGCCCTCCAGCAGATTAAGGGACTTCACAAGATTAAGTAACAAGATGAAAAAATACTGCTTGAGAGAGAGGAAAAGATCCAGCCAATAGCCAGAAGCAAAGCTGTGAAAAAATCAGAGCAAATAGGCAAAGGCGCTATTATTTACTCAAAGAAAGAGTGTGTGTGTGTGTGTGTGTGTGTTGGGGGTGGAGTGTGGGGGAGATTAAAGATCTATAAAAGTAGGAACTATTGGAAACACTGGCAGAGAAAGATAAATGGGAGGGGTAACTGAGGCATAGAAATGAAAGTCTGCTTGATTGACAGAGAAATCTGCAGGGACTTGATTTGACCAGGTACTCAAAGAGTTCCCAGCAAAATTGGAAACATTGAGTTCTTGTTTCTTCCCTTTCTATTCATTACTCGTTTCTCCTGCTTCAGCAACCCCCTTTAAAACTTATTTTTCAAAATTCATCAGGTACATTTTCAGAACACAGACATATACTGGAGTTAGAGAGGAGCCTGGGCTACTTCTCTGACTCTCCAAAGAATCCATTCTTTACGGATAAATTAATAAATAACTTCAAGATCACATGATTCTAAGGTCAACGAAAGTATTCCAAAAGCCTTACACTCATGCAGATTTAGGAACCTACAGTTTGGAGGACAGCATGAATGAATCTCAATTATCTCTAACTATTTAAATGTATTTCTTTATTTTCACTTTACAACTTTAAGAGGTAGCTACTATGATTATCCCTACTGTACAGATGAGGAAACTGAAGCTCATCAGTTTCAACTTATCCAAAATAGCTAAGTGGCCCAGGAAGTCCATCTAGCTCCCGGGTCTGCACTCTTAACTACTATGCAATACATGATAGATATATTCACCTGAAGGCAGTACAATAGCCATGGACTAGGAACTCAGCTATGTGATCCTGGCAAGTTACTTAATCTCTCTGGGCTGCAGTTGTTATCTTTAAAATAGGAAGTTTAACTAGTTAACTAGAAGTTTAAGTCTCTTTCAGTTCTAAAATTCAGTCTATAATTGCCATTCTAGCCATCCAGAGCTAACTCAGAGTTTAGTGTACGATAGCCCTCAGAAATAAGGTTTTCAAAGAAAGCTTCTTATTCTTAAGTGGGATGGAAGTGCTAGTTATTCAAAGATGTAATAAAGCCAAGGGAGATTAGGCAAAGCAAAGGGGACCAAAAGCTTAGTCAACTTAAAAGATCATGCAAATACAGTTCATCAATAGAATTCTTCTGAAACCAAAAACAGTCATATCCATATTCTCAGAGCTAAGTGCTAGGATTCATCAGTTTCCTTTGTGGTTCTTCCCCTTTTCACTTTGAATTTTGGAGTGCCCCAGGGCTCTATCTTTGGACTTCTTCTCTGTCTACTTTCATTCTCTTGGTGACCTCATTCAATCTCATGGTTTTAAATACAATCTATACATTTGCTGACATTCAAGTTCATATGTCCAGTCTGGACCATTCAGTTGAACTCCAGACTCCTACTGCTAAGTCTTCTCTTGACATTTCCAGGTGGATTATCAATCAGACATATTAAATTTAATACTCCTAAAACCAAAACTACATGCCTGCTTGTCCCCCACTAAATTCATTCCTTCCACAGTCTTCTATATCTCAGTTAATGAAAACTCCATACTTTCAGTTGCCTTAGTTAAAAGCTTCAGTGTCAACCCCCCCCCCCCCCCCCCCCCCCCCCCCCCCCCCGCCCCGGACTATTTTTCACCCTATATTCAATCCAGCAGCAAAATTTATTGGTTCCAATTTCAAACTATATCCTGAATCTAAAAACTTCTCAGTATCTTTACTACCCATGATCACTCTGATCCAAACCACTATCAGTTTTTCCCTGGTTAATTATAAGCAGCTTCCTAACTGACGTCCCTGCTTCCACCCAAATCCTGTTAGAGTATATCCTCAAAATAGCGGCAGAGTAACTCCTTAAAATATAAGTATAATCATGTCACTCTTCTGCTCAAAACTCTACAACGGCTACCCACTCATTCAGATCAAAAGCCAGAGCCCTTCAGATGACTTAGCAGTCCATGCCATGGGGCCCTTTTGCTCATTCGGCTCTATCACATTGGTCTTTTCGCCTGTCCTCAAGCACGTCAGGCACACTTCTGCCTCAGAAGCTTTGCAGGTGCTGTTCCCCTTGCCTAAACTCTCTGCTCCCATGTGTCCACATAGCTCCCCATCTTACTTCCTTTAAGTCAAGGCTCAGATGATGCTTTCTTAGCAAGGTCTATCCTGACCACCCTACTTATAATTCTAATGTCAACTTCCTATCCCACTCAGGCATTTCTGATTCCTTCCTATCCCACTCTACATGGGCTTTCCAAAAACACATCACCTTTTCACAAACTATTTCCTTCACACATTTATTTTATTTATTGTCCATCTCCTCCACTAGAATGTAAATTCCATAAAAGCAGGGCTTTTTATTCATTGTTGCATCTCCAGTATCTAAAAAATTGCCTGATTATAGTAGGTTACTTAAAAGTAGTTGTTCAGTGAATAAATGAGAAGAAGGTTATAAAGGAGAAGGCAGGACAAAATGGGAAATGCGTTTAGTGACTTTAGGTAGTATAGACGTTTCTGGGGCCAAGTGGCTCCCAAGGCAAGTTTTATTTTCTATTAAAGCTTAGTTCAAAACCAAGCTTTGCCAGCAAGTCTCTGTATGATTCTCTTTTATATAATTTGAAAATATTACGTTTAATGGCTTACTTCTTTTGGAGCACTTTACTAACACATCTCTCCACTAGCAGGCCACCATTTATCTAAGACAGATACCTTAATGCCCGTGAATTAGTAATTCCTTAACAATATCTCCTTTACCAATGCATTTTGAGGGGTGATTAGCAATTCAGATCTACTGGTTCCATTCTGGACTGGGAAAATGACATTGCTAAATTTGAGAGTGAAGTTTTGGTGATTTTGTTCAGACTGAGTGCTACCCGATTTGCCTAAAAGCAACAGGGATGGAGGGAGGGTGGGGATGGGAGGGAAGCATTTTGTATGGAAATTCTTACTTCCTGAAAGACATAAGTACCTACCTATGTCAAGGACAACAGAAGAATGCTGATATTCTACCCACTGACTGAATCTTGATACTCAGAGTAGGCTTTTCAGTTGTCCTTCAAGAAGACATTCCTACACTTAAGGAACTGAGATGCTACTAGCAAGTCAATTTGAACATAAAATCTGTTGAGTAAAAAACCAAATGGATAAATAGGGAATGCAGAGGATATAAGCCCTGATTTCAGGTCTGTTTCACTAAAGTCAAATAAAAAGGTCCCCCGATGCGGGCACAGGGTGATCAACTAGCAGAGCTTTCGTATCCCTGAATACTTCTTAACTTCTTTGGGCCTCAGTTTTCTTAACTGTAAATTGAAGTCCCTAACCCAAGTTATCTCTAACTTCCCAAAAGTTGGGAGGCAAGTAACTTCATTACACTTAACTGAGTTCTTTAACAATTCCTTTAAAACTAAAGAATCTGTCTTCTGTTCAAATTCTTTAGGGCACTACCAGCATCTTTTCTGTTGACCACTTGTGCCCTCTAGTGATAAACTTAATTATACAACAGAATTGGCTAGGGAAACAGTCTGTTCCAGAGGCGTAAATGGGGAAAACAGCAAAAACGCAGTAGATAAAATCAATGTAAAAAAAGAGGCAGGCCAAAGATGTAGGCAGGCCAAAGATGTAGGTAAAAAAAAGATGGAAAGAAACCAAATGGCCATCACTTTCTGCAGTGTGCCTATGACTGTGCCTTCCAGAACAAACACTGTAAAGAAATTACCTCTAGTAATTACCACTAGTAAAGAAAACAAACATGCTCCTGAATATAAAAGTTTTTCAGGTATGACTGGAATACCTTTCTTCCTCACATTAAGATCTAGATACAGTTTCTCTTTCACTTAGCAAGATAAAAGATATATTAAGACTTCTGGAAAATATCTATTACATACCTAATGTGGATAATTAACAGATGTGCTTTGAATGCACCTGTCAAGGAGGTGCTAAGACATCAAATTATATATTCATTGCCAGTCTCACCTGTTCATGGATTTACCAATGGAAATGGGTTCTGACTAAAATCATGTAGTATGTTGGGCTTAAGCAAAGTCCCCAGCCTTCTAAGTATCATTCCTTGGTGTCACCACCATAGAAATGCACAACTGGTCTTTCTCCTATCACATAATTGAAAACAAACATCAGGGCCTTTCCTGGCAATAAATCATATCTGTATATAAATGCTGATAACAGGGGCGCCTGGGTGGCTCAGTCATTAAGCGTCTGCCTTCGACTCAGGTCGTGATCCCAGAGTCCTGGGATTGAGCCCCGCATCGGGCTCCCCGCTCCATGGGAGGCCTGCCTCTCCCTCTCCTGCTCCCCCTGCTTGTGTTCCCTCTCTCGCTGTGTCTCTCTCTGTCAAATAAATAGACAAAATCTTTAAAAAAAATGCTGATAACATTTTTCTAGCACAGGTGCACAAAAAGAAGAAATGGATTTCAGTGATACCAATAGAGATTTAAGTTAAACAATAGAGAGATCTTCTTAACCATGCTGTTACTGATACAAGGGCGAGAGGTTAAAGAATCTTCTTTTGAAATCTTTTAAGAGGAGGAAACAAAATCTGTACTTATTTGGAGTCATTTTAATTCTAACCTTAACTGGAACATAAGATAGGAATAATAACCACTGAAGTTTCCTTTCTACTCTTAAAATGAAATATGACTGTATGCTTCATATATATGAAGTTCAAGAATAGGCAATATTAATCCATAGTGACAGAAATCAGAAGAGTGGTTGTCTCTTGGGACAGGGAATGGGGCATGAGGGAACTTTTCAAGGTGACGGAAAAATTTTATATTTTGAGTGGTGTTTACACTGGTGTATACAGTTGTCAAAACTCATCAGAGAGTATACTTAAGATCTGTGCGGTTTATTGGATTGTAAATTTTATCTCAAAAAAATATATATGCCAGAGTCTTGGGAAGAGTTAACTTTAAAAATACCACCACTACTCTTTAAGAACAGGCTAAGAAAGAGAAGGGAACTGTCATGACCTCAATAGCATATATAGTCTTACTGAACCAAAAACCAAGAAAAGAAAGAACTGCCCTGGCTTCTCAGCAGTATCCATGCTCATTAGCTAACAGTGCCAATTCATGCCCCCTCCTCTGGCTGGATCAATTCTGCTGCCTGATGGAAGGACATGGAGGTGGGGGAGAAAGATTGGTCCTAAGAGATCAGTGATTGTCTTGAAGTAGAACTGCAGCTTACATTGCCAGGCATGTTGCTCCGCAGGTCCATATGATGATAACGGCATCATGCCTGCTAGTGTTAGAAGAGAGTACTTGGGAGAAAAACAGGTAAGTGTTTTTGGCTTTTTGTTTTCCCTCTTCAGTTAAACTACTTTCTAGAGATAACAGACTGTTGATTCTTCTATTAAGATTCACGTTGGAGTCTGCTTGACACATGGTAGACACTAACAGATGCCTCAAGCAATTGGATGAGTGAAATGTTTTTCAGTCTGACAAATGACTTTCTCATCAAACCTCAATAGTCTCTGCTTCCTCACCAGAAAAGAATCAGAAAATCTTTTCTGTAATTTTCATTTGATTTCATTCAAGTCCTAAGATGAAATTCTCTGGGACGCACTGCATCAAGGAACATCTTAGCTTTCCTTACCTGGTGCCCTATGTTAGGATTTTCCCATGGCAAGTGGTTTGGAAAGGTGGAGACACAGATTTTCACTGACAAAAGAGATCCTGTCACGACAAAGCCAACCTTGTTGTCATTCCCTTTACGGATTTAATGGCCTCTATAACTCTCTAGGGATTGTAGTCCATTTCAGTGCTCTGTAACTATTATTCAGATTCTCTCTTTAGGTACCTTATAATTCCCCAAAGCAACCTTCCTACATCCACTCTTTATGTCTCCAAAAGCCTTTCCCAGCCCATTGAAGAACTGAAGAGTTGCTGTTATTTATGCATGTGCATGAACCTCTTTGTGGTATTTCCACTTGACATGGCTCATCTTTGTGAAGTCACCTAGCTTCAACCAACGATAGGCAGTTCTCACCTCTGTCACCACTAGTCATCTTGGCATTGCTTTTTGGAAGGCCCTACTGATTGCTTTGGATCTTGACTAAAATACAGGCAGGTCAATGACATAATAGAGTATTTCTATTTCCTCTGCTAAGAACAAGTTAGTTGTTGATTTTCGGTATGGTTTATCAGATACATTCTTTCTTTCTTTTTTTTTTTTTAAGAGGCGCCACACGGGGTGTGAAGCCCACTTAAGATTCTCTCTCCCTTGCGTTGTGCCCCGCCCCTATCTCTTAAAAAAAAAAAAAAAAAAGAGTCGGAGGCTTAACCAACTGAGCCACCCAGGCGCCTCTCAAATATATTCTGAAAACCTACTTTCAACTAACTGCAGGATACAAAAAGTCCATCTTTTTTACATAATTTCCAGTAAAGATGTACATGTAGTCTCAATTCATGTAGTCAAAACCAAATTCCTTCCTTCCTGAAAAATAGTACTGATAAGGAAACCACTAACTTTCTGTCATGTTTGAGTGGCTTTCAGGAACTTGGGAGTGTCGGGAAAGCTGGGCCCAGGTCATCCACTGCAGAGAAAAGTTGATGCCAGGCCTGAGTTGTATAATAGTCAAGGGTTTAACCTTATTTCAAAGTCAAATATGTGACTTTTGGATTGTGTGATGTTTACATTCTTCACATTTATGTTCCTTTCTCTATATAAGTATAGATCCATAAAAGAAATAGTATCACTCTTCACTTTTCTTCCAAAGATTTCAAAGTACTTTCTACAATCCAATAATGTACTCACAAGAGAGAAAAAGCAGATAGACAGATCCTAGAACTGTGTTAGGGATCAGCAGAAGGCATAGAGAAGTGCAGGAAACTTGCTCAAGAGCATCTGAAGACAATGTACCACCAACTAACACCTGCCACATCTCTCAGAGCAATGTCTATCTCCAAACTCTCCCTCAACTCAAATCTGCATAGGGCCTGCTCTCTTCTATTGAAATTGTATGCACACGAGAAAGGCTGAACCAAAAGGGACATACCTCACTGGCTTGCCACTTACCAGTGCTGCTTTTACCTCTTCAGAGACGTCAGTTTCATCTTCCTGAAAAGGAAGAAGAAAAACAAGAGGATCATAGTCACAGACATCCTTGAAAGCAACAAGGTCAGCTCCCATCAATTATGCATCTTGGCATTTCAAACACAGGCAGTGAGAACTGACTGCCAAGTGATGCTCTGTTACTGCCTTTTAACAGCCGCCATAGGCAGACAGCTCAGGAACACTGCCTGTCATCAAAAACGTCAAATGAACCATAGCAGGAAAAGGGGTATCTTTAGAAAGGACAGACTTTATTCCATCTCTGTCAATAGTTATCAGTCTATTTGGTCCTACAAATATGAGATACTTTTATCTTAAAGAATAGTTTCTAATAGATGACTATTATTGTTTCATTCCTTGTCTCATTGAATGGTTCATCTAGTTTTCAGATGAGTCATTGGTAACCAGGGACCTCTTGATTCTTGGTCACTTAATTTTTAAAATGCCAATAACAAAAGTTGAGTGAGATCGGTATAGAACAGGAGGGTGAATTAAAGTACTAAATGTGTGCTTGCAGTTAGTAAGCTCTGGTGCCCCTGTCTTTATTTTAAAGCCATAGTTAATCTGTTTTATATATTTTTTTTCTTTTTTCCTCTAAAAGAGTAAAATTGAGTCAGATGAACTTATATTACTAAGATTTTAGGTTCCTTGAAATTCTTGTAATGCTCTTAAAATATTTCATTAGAATCTCTGCTTATATGTGATAATACTATTGACTAACTACATGACTTTCTGGGAATATTAGGGAGAATTGCTGGTATTTGACAAGCTTATTCACTTGTTATATTTGCTTATATGGTTGTTGTAGATTTCTGGTCTTTTTTATCTTCACCAGTTATTTACTGAGTGCCTACTATGTGCCTGGCACTGTTCTAGGTACTGGGCATCTGGCCAAGGATATACCAAAGGAGTCCCACACTAGGTAGGTCATCTTCTCTTTCCTCAGTAATATTTCTTGATAATCTGCAAGATTCATCAGACCAGGTGGGACCCTTTCTTTTTTTTGAACTCAGCAGAAAGGACGGCGGCCATGGGTGATGTGATATGTCCTAGCACGGACCAATCCACTTACATCCTTTGTCCAGAAATTGATGCCCGTGCCTCGTCGTCGTTCCTTGGGCCGCCTCCTCTCACGGATGGACAGTCTAGTAGAGGACTGATCATCCACATCTGCTTCTTCACTCTCTGGCCAGAGATAAAACGAAGTGTGATCTTAGGAAACGGAGGCATGTACACGACGGGGGGACGCCACCTAAAATGAAGCTCTACATACCATTTTTGTCCATTTCCTTTGCAACTGCAGCGTTTGTGGTGGTCTCCGGACTCTCAGAGTCAGGGACTGAAGATCTGCTTGTCTGCAGCAGATGGGAACTGGTATAGAGAGAGGATCTTGATGCAGAAGGAGACACTGGTGTTGTGGGTTTGTCTGGCTGAACTGGATACCTCAGGCGACGATAGACAGGCTGGAAATAATCCACAAGGTGAGATGTTAGAGGTCAAGTCCAACCAAAGGATAAGAATAGCAGGCTTATTAAAAATGGGCTTTTCCTATACCAAGAGGCTTAGTAATAGTTGATGTTCAATAAATAGCTACTGAGCTAAACTAAAGTTAGTTAGGTAATTAGCCAAAAAGGAAACAGCTTCTGGATTCCTATTCTGATAATACCATCAGGTTGACAGCAGCCCAGGAAAATTTTTCCTAAATTGACCAAAGGGCACTAGGTAGCACTAACCTTGTTAATAAAAAACCAAAGGGCACTAGGTAGCACTAACCTTGTTAATAAAAATTTTTCCTAAATTGACCAAAGGGCACTAGGTAGCACTAACCTTGTTAATAAAAATTTGATTTTGGAATGAAAATAAGAAGGGTGATGACCTTTTTAAGATGGAGCACTGAAAGGCAAGATTTACATAGAAAAATAAAAAGCTTGGGAATATGAAGAAACAATACAGAGTTATCTGAGAACAGAGGCCAAATGTGAGCAATCAATTTCTGAATATTCTACCAAACTGCCATAACCAGGCTTATTGAAACTTAAAAAAACTTCCCATTTTCCACTTTGAAATTTTTCCCCAAGGAGAAAGAGACTGACAATAAGCCTTAACTTGGTTTTTTGAAGATGCACAGATAAATTCTTAATACATGTAGAGATTGTATACTTTTTTGTTTATAAAGACAGTGGCAATAAAATATAGTAAGCTTTGGAATCAGACAGAACTTGGTTCAAATTCTAGCTCCAGGACTTACTAGCTGTGTGGTCTTGAATAAGTTACTTAACTTCTCTGAGCCTCAGCTTTCTCCTATGTAAAGCAGGGATAATAGCTTCCTCACAGAGGGTTGTGAGGATTATACAAGAGAATGTATGGTAGATGCTTGGAACAGTAGCTAGTAGTAAGTAATCAATAAACAGTAGCTGATAGAACAAAATAAACAAAAGAACCTCAGTTAGTTTATGTAACCTAGCCATTCAGAGTTGGAGCAAGGAGATTCTTTTCTCCTCTAACTATGGTGATAGGAAAATTTATCATCCCAATTGAGACACTTCTGAGAGTAAAGATGAATGGTATCAATAATTACACTAAGGTAACAGGTGTAATTTGAACTCCTAATTTAAACTAGGAGTTATGTTCACCCTAAATAGAATCCTATGCCTTTGACTATCAACTCCACCTGAGAAAGGGAACATAAGTTAAAAAATTGTCCACCTCAATAATGACATCTTGTGGCATGTGATTAAAGGGTGCTCTGTAAACTGCTAGGTTTGCAGGGGTTTAGAGAACAATATAATCATGGTTGAGAGAGCGCTCTGTGGAGCTTGGCTGCCTCTGCTCAAGTTCTTGCTTAACCACTTTTCATCTGTGTGAAATGCTGGGCAAGCTACTTAACCTCTTTGTGACCTGATTTCCTTACATTTATAATACAAATAATAATATCTACCTCAGAGGGTTGTTTTGAGGATTAAACGAATTAATACATACGAAATAGTTGAAATAATGCCTGGTATAAAGTAGACACTCAATAAATCCTCACATTTCTATTTGTATTTTTATTATACCATAACCTCTCTCTTTAGAATAGAAAAACATCTTTAGTTAAAGAATAAATTTAGTTAATGGAACTTACTGTTTCACAATATATACATATATCAAATCATCATATTGTACATAGTCTAAAGTTAATAAAATGTTGTACGTCAATTCAATGTTATATCTCAACATCTCCATAAAACTGGATAAAAAATAAGCATTAGTTAACTGCTAGCACAAAATGATGACTGAAGGACGGACATCCTCTGAGTTCTTTTAGTCACACAGGTTTGCCAACAATAGACGGACGTTACCAGTGTTTTCTATGAGTTGTCTACTGCAAAGGAGCACCGTGCTTGAGTTATCAGTGAGGAGGGATTCCCCACATTAATGACCCTGCTTTTAGCACAGTACATGTCAGTGACTTACTTCTTCATCCAGACTCCCACCCCAGGGTTGACGGCCCTCGCCAGCTTCCTTTGCTGGGACCGCTGAGGGCTCATGCTTCTCCGAGCTTCCTTCAAGCCCTTCAGTGCCTGTGGACTTCTGGCTAGGCTGCTCCTGAGCTTGCCGTTCTGCTCTCGACCGGCTGAAAGTCCTTTCTGCTTCCTGAAGGTCTGTTAGTGTCACGCCCTGGGAAAATGACACAAGGTCAGGGAAGTTTCACCCTAACCATGGAATAACTGTTGATAAATAAGCAGGGAGACTGCCTTAAAGATCTAATAGTATCAAATTCCAAATGAAGCTCTCAAAATGTATGAGGCCATTACAAGCAAGATATGCTTAAAATAAACACCTCAGTGTGCAAAGAGCCCCAGCCTGAGCCCAGGTATATTTCAAATGTAATACTTTAGCTTTTCCAGTTTGAGTTCCAGAAAGTAGGGCAACACTGATGGCTGCCTGTTGTAGATGTACTTCTCTCATACTCAATACCTTTATTTGAAAGCTCCATACCTCCCAAGAGCAAATGGTTACCAAGAGAATTCTCTGAATAGTGGATAATAAGAAAAACTTGATTTTACTTATAGAAAGAAAAACCAGGTTCAAAAAGGTGGAAATTCAGAGCCAGATAGAACAACAACAACAAAGACCAACCAACCAACAAAAACGACACCACCTAAACTAGCTTTATTCTAAGATGATTTCCTAAGTGACTCTAGGAATGTCACACAGAGACAATCCAACAATTGATATTTCCCCCAGGCTCTCATGAGCAGCAGTACAGAAGAAAAACAAGTAGGAATCATCTGCAAGAAGCAGCGAGAAAGAGAGTTAGGACTAGAGTGAGCTGATTCTAACTCAAGCAGTTATGTGCTCAAGTCCTCATGAGAAGGACGTTCTAAAGCTAGAGGTAGTTAAGCAAGTACTATAACCTGTATTTTTTTAACTATTCATGAATTTATTCACTCATTCTCTTAATAAATTATTGTGTCTTTAAGCACTGGAACTACAAAGACAAATCAAATGATTCCAGCACTCAAGAAACTTTTAATCTAATGGAAAAGACATAAGAAAACAGATGAGTATAATAGAATGTAAATAATTAAGACAGAAACATATGATCCAGCAAATTCCACTTCTGAGTATTTACCCAAAAGAACTGAGAGCAGGGTCTCAAAGAGATCATTTGTATACCCATGCTCACAGCAGCAGTAATTCACCATAGACAAAACGTGTCTATCAGCAGGTAAATGAATAAACAAAATGCGATCTAACCATATAGTGTAATACCATTCATCCCAAAAAAAGAATGAAGTACTGACACAGGCTATAATGCAGATGAACCTTGAAGACATTATGCTAAGTGAAATAAGCCAGGCACTAAAAGGACAAATAATGTATGATTCCGCTTGTGTGAAGTACTTAGAGTGATCAAATTCATAGAGACAAGAAGCAGAATGGTGGTTGTCAGAAGCTAGAGGAGGGGGGAGGGGGAATTATTGTTGAATATATACAGAGTTTCAGTTGGGGAAGATCAAAAATGTTCTGGAGATGGATGGTGGTAATAGTTACAAAATAATGCGAATGAACTTAATGACACTTAAAAAAATGGTTAAAGTGATAAACTGCATGTTATGTATTTTTTACCACAATAAACCAAACTAGAACAAAAAACTATAGGTCAGTCTTGGTCCTTTTTTTTCTTTTTTTTACAAAGAGAAAGCACAGCCCTTTTCTTCCTCCCTCCCTCCCTTCCTTCCTCCCTCCCTCCCTCCCTCTTTCTTTCAAGATTTATTTATTTATTTATTTGACAGTGAGAGAGAGTACAAACGGGGAGTGGCAGGCAGAGGGAGAGGGAGAAGCAGGCTCCCCACGGAGCAGGGAGCCTGATGTGGGGCTCGATCCCAGGACCCTGAGATCATGACCTGAGCGGAAGGCAGACGTTTAATGACTGAGCCACCCAGGCGCCCCATAAATAACATCTTAAAAAAAAAAAAAAAAAAAAAGTCCCTTTCTTCAGTCCTCAGCTTTCCTGCCTGACCTCTGTAGAATTTACGACTGTTACCTTCAACTGACTTTTCATTTACTTCTATGCCACTCCTATTTTCTGGTTTACCTTTCATCTCTCTGGCTGCTCCTTTTAATTGGGCTTCATCAGCTTATCGTCCTCTGCCTCCTTAATGCCAAGTCACAGCTTTCTCTCCCTTCTCCTTGCCAGTGCATCCTGACTGAGTTCATGGTCTTGTTACTTCCAGCTTGGACTGCTGTGACAGCTTCCTAACACGTCTTCTTGTTTCCCGCTTTTATAAACATACTTTTGCCGACCACTCCCATCAATTCTCTGCACGGTGATTTTTGCAATATTATACAGAATGGGGTGCCTGGGTGGCTCAGTTGGTTAAGCGTCCGACTCTCTTTTTTTTTTTTTTTTTAGAGGGAGAGAGAGCAAGAGTGGACTGAGTCACCCAGGCACTCCATAGACTCCGACTCTTGATCTCAGCTCAGGTCTTGATTTCAGGGTTGTGAGTTGTTCAAGCCCTATGTTGGGCTCTACACTGAGCAGGGAGCCTACTTAAAAAAAAATTAATTAAAAAATATATAAATATTTATAAATGTTATTATTTATATATATTTTTATATAAATGCAGATTATATCAGACTCTTCCTTACTTCAATGGCTCCCTTAGGGGTTTTTTCGTTTTAAAAATATCTTTATTGAAGGGGCGCCTGGGTGGCTCAGTCAGTTCAGTGTCCGACTCTTGATTTTGGCTTAGATCATGATCTCAGGGTCCTGGGTTCAAGCCCCGCCTCAGGCTCCACGCTCAGCGGGGAGTCTGCTTGACATTCTCTCTTCTTCTTCCTCTGCCCCTTCCTCCACCCTGTGCATGCACACTTTCCCTCTCTTAAATAAACATATAAATCTTTAAAAAAATATATCTTTATTGAAACCTAACTCCCATATCATAAAACCCACCCTTTGAAGTATGGGCACACCCCAGAGATACTGAGGGTCCGGCCCCAGACCACTGTGGTAAAGTGTCATAACACAGCGAGTCAAGTGAATGTTTTGGTTTCCTAATACATATAAGAGTTATGTTTAAACTACGCTGTGGTCTTTTAAGTGTGAGATAGCGTTAACTCCAAAAAACAATGTACACACGTAATTAAAAAATACTTTATTGCTAAAAAAAATGCTAACCATTGTCTGAGCTTTCAGCAAGTCACAGTCTTTTTGCTGGTGGAGCCTCCTGCCTTTATGCTAATGGATGCTGACTGATCAGAGTGGCTGTGGCAACTTCTTACAATATGACAACAATGAAGGAAGTGTGTCGCATTGCTTGACTCTTGTTTTCATGAACAATTTCTCTGTAGCATGTGATGCTATTCGGCTGCATTTTACCCACAGTTCAACTGCTTTCAAAATTGGAGTCAATCCTCTCAAACCCTGCCACTGCTTTATCAACGGAGTTTAGATAATATTCTAAATCCTTTGTTGTCATTTTGACAGTCTTCACAAATCACCAGGAGTGGATTCCAACTCAAGAAACAACTTTTTTTTTGCTCATCTGTAAGAAACAAGTTCTCACCTGTTCATGTTTGATCATGAGATTTCAGCCATTCAGTCCCATGTTTAGGCTCCCCTGCTAAGTCTAGTTCCCTTGCTGTTTCTACCACATCTGCAGTGACTTCCCCCACTGAACTTTGAACTTTCAATTTGTTAAAAAAAAGCAGTATCTGCGAAGCGCAATAAAATGAGGTACGCTTGCATACAATTCCGTGGTTTTAGCATACACACAGAGTTCTGCAACCATCATCACCATCTCATTTCAGAACATTTCATCACCCCAAAAAGAAACTCGATATCCATCAGCAGTCACTCCCATTCCTTCCTCTCTCCCACCCCTGGCAACCACTAATCTATTTTCTTTCTTTCTTTCCTTTTTTTAGAGAGACAGAAAGCGAGAGTGAGGTGGGGGAGGACCAGTGGGAGAGGGAGAGAATCTTAAGCAGGCTCCATGCCCAGCACAGAGCCTGACTCACGACCCTGAGATCATGACCTGAGCCAAAAATCAAGAGTTCAACACTACTGACTGAGCCACCCAGGTGCTCCACTAATCTATTTTCTATTTCTCTAGCTTTGCCTATTCTGGATATTTTCATATAAATGGAATCATGTCTGGTTTCTTTCACTTAACATAATGTTTTCTTAAGGTTCCCGCACATTGTAGCATTAGCATGTATCTCTTTATTGCCAAATAATACTCTATTGTATGGCTATATTTTATTTATCCATTCCTTTGTTAATGGAAATTTGTTTTCTTTTTTCCCCAGTTATGCTAACTGCTTAATTTATTTGGTCTGCTTGATGGCTCAGCCTGTGCCCGCCACTCCTACAGCTGCAGAGGATAGCTGAGGCACACCTAGCCACACAATGCTAAACCTTGCTGCTGCCGGGAGCCCAGGACTCGACTCTACAGCAAGCTTGCAAACTGCACACATAAATATGGTCTATATAGCAAGTAAACTCTGGCCAGAGTTCAGAAATGACACTGAATTTGGGATGTGGGCTATTGTGGATAATGCTGTTATAAACATCTATGTACAAGTTTTTGTGTGGACATATGTTTTCATTTCTCTTGACTATATACCTAAGAGTAGAATTGCTAGGTCATATGGTAACTGTATATATAACATTTTGAGGAACTGCCCAACTCTTCTCCTTTAGGGATTCTTAAGATGTGGCCTCTTAAACACAAATGGAATGATTAGTCTTGTGAAGGAAAGGAGATAAACCTGCTCTGAGCCTGGAGAAATAAAAGTGAGAGTGGGCAGATGTAGGAATAAATTCATCTGATACTACGTAGTATAAGATTTAACACAGGTGAAAACTTTTACAACAGTGGCTGGAGTAAGGAACTGATCTTACGATTTTTTAATTGTACCTCCAACAGAAAGGAAGATAGACAAAATGACATAAAAAAGAAGATCACACTCACTTGAGTAGACCTTCGAGTCTGCCGAGCTTGTCTGGAGCGTGCTTTCCGTAAAGACTCTGCTTCCTCATCCCGCACCGGAGTCAGATATGACCTGTAGAGAAAAAAAGTAATACCAGAAGTAAGAGACCTTGCTGCATGTACTTGAGGAATGACAAGGTCCCTCCACACACTGAAGTGATTTCTACACTCTGAGAATGAACTCAGGCAGAATCAAAAATGACAGAAATGCCATCAGTGAAAACTGCATAATCCAAGACATTACTTATAAATTTATTACTGTTCATGCAGAATCCATGTCATCTGTAAAATGAGACTTTCATTTCTTCTTTCCACATCCTTAAAAGTTTTATTTCTTTCTTTTCTTGCTTTAAATGCTCTGGCTAGAACCTCTAGGACATGTTGAAAAGGAGTGATGATAGCAAGTTTTCATGCTTTGTTCCTGCCTTCAGAGACAAAGCAATTCAGCATTTTATCACTGTGATGTCTACTGCAAGATTCTGTAGACACCTGCTTCTCAAGTTCAACCAATTCCTTTCCATTCCAGTAGGAAGTAGACTGAGAGGATTTTTGTTATTATTGGTTCTGTTTTTTTTAATCATTAGTGTGTGTCGAACTTATCACATGCTTTTCTTCCCCATATTATCATTTTCCTTTTTTCTATTAATATGGTGAATCACATTGAATAATTTTTGAATGATAAAATAACACTGGATTCTTAGAATAAGCTCAACTTGGCTATGATGTATCAACTTTTTTTTTTAAAATAAATGTTATTTTATTATTTCTTTTAAGTAAGCTCTATACCCAACATGAGGTTTGAACTCACACCCTGAGACCAAGAGTTGCATGCTCTACTGAGTGAGCCAGCCAGGGCACCCCTGTATAGACTTACTTTTATATAGATTCAGTATTATTTAGTTTAGGATTTCTCCATCCATGTTTATTAGAGAAAAGGGCCTATAATTTTCCCTTCTTATAATAACCTGGTCAGGTCTAGAATTAAGATCAAACAAGTTGGGAAGTGTTTTCTCCTTGTCTATTTTCTATAAGAATTTGTGTAAGATTAAGGTTGTTTCCCTCTTAAATAATTAGTAAAGTGCACCAATGAAGCCATCTGGATTTAAAGCATCTTTATGGAAGGGTTTTAAATAAGCGGTTCAATTTCTTTAATTGATTTAGGCCTAGTCAGATTTTCTGTTTTGGTAATAGTTGTTTTCAAAGACCGTAATATTCTTATATTTAGTGGCACAAAATTGTTCATAATACTCTTGTATATTTTATTTTATTTATTTTTTTTACTCTTGTATATTTTAATTGTCATTTTAGTATCTGCAGCAATGATTCTCAATTTGTTGGTCTCAGGGCCCTTTACATTGATATATATATACATATATATATTTAAGATTTTATTTATTTGACAGCGAGAGAGCACAAGATGGGGGGACGCAGGCAGAGGGGAAGCAGGCTCCCCACTCAGCAAGGAGCACTCTGTGGGCTCGATCCCAGACCCTCAGATCATGACCTGAGCTGACAGACGCTTAACCAACTAAGCCACCCAGGTGCCCCTACATTTTTAAAAAATTTATTTATTTATTTGAGAGAGAGTGAGCAAGAGCAGGGTGAAGGGCAGAAGGAGAAGCAGACTCCCTGCTGAGCAGGGAGCCCAATGTGAGACTTGATCCCAAGACCCTGGGATCATGATCTGAGCAAAGGGCAGACGCTTAACCTACTGAGCCACCCAGGCGCACCCTTTTACATTTTTAAAAATTACTGAGGACCCCCAAAGGGCTTTCGTTTATGTATATCTATTAATATTTACCTTAGCAGAAATTAAAACTGAGAAATTTAAAAAATATGCACTAATGCATTTAAAATAAGAGCACTATATAAAAAGTTACATCAATAACTTATCTTTTATGAAAATAACTATTATCTAAAACAAAAGAATTTGGTAAAGGGTGTTGTATTACATTTTATAAGTTTCTTAACACTGGCTTAGCAGAAGATAACCAATTTTCATACACACTTTATTCAATATGTTGTATAACAGTGTTTCAGGTTAAAATGTATAAAGACGTACATTTTTTAAATTGTTAAAATTTAGGGTCCCCACTAGTATACATATATTCTATTCTATAAGAAGAGAGGGGGAGGGGGAGAAGGAGTATTAAGCCAAACATTTCCAATTCTACTTTACTAGGGTGGTAAGGATAGGGTTTTTAAGCTACACGGGTAAGAAACTCTCCAAGCACCACTTCTAGTAACTTTTATAAGGAAGTGCTTTTATATTGAGCATTTGAAAGGTATGATGTATTTTATCTACCTCCAAAGTATTAAATAGACATGTGATTGCAATGCAAAAAATAAATAAATAAATAAATAAATAAAATATATAAAGAATATACAGTCTTTCACACGTTTATAGTCGGAAAAGCAAGTAGTATTATAATAGCTTTTTAAGATAATTATGGATATTCTTCTTTGATACTATATACTAAAATACAAGTGGTAGTTTCTTAAAGGTTAGTAGCAAGTGGAATCTGAAACCATGTTAACAGACTGTTCATATTCTGTTACACTGAAATCTATTGGTCTATCTTGCACTTTGAATGGACCTTCTTACCCCATGAAAGAATTTGGGTCATCACACATTGGTCATTTGGAAAACACTGGGGCAGATCTTCCAAATGTTGGACAACACTGCATTATAGAGTAATAATTTTATAAATCACATTCTGTAACATAGGGCGTAAGCTCCTTGACATGGCCCTGGTAATGATTTTTTTGGATTTGACACCAAAAGCAAAGGCAACAAAAGTAAAAATAAATAAATGGACTATATCAAACTAAAAAGGCTTCTGCATAGCAAAGTAAACTATCAACAAGATGAAAAGGCAACCTACAGAATGGGAAGAAAATAGTGGGCAAATCATATATCTGGTGAGGGGTTAATACCTAACTAGATAGAAGAACTCATACAAATAACAGGAAAAAAAATCTGATCTCACTTATATAGGAAAATCTTAAAACACAAACTCATAGATACAGAGAACTGATTTATGTTTAATGGAGGCAGGAAGTAGAGGGTGGGGCAAAGTAGGTGAAGGTGCGCAAAGGTAAAAAATTTCATTTTTAGATTAGTAAGTCCTGGGTATATAATGTACGGTACGGTGACTATAATTAACAATGCTGTATTATATACTTGAAAGTTGCTAAGAGAGTAATTTTAAAAGTTCTTATCATGATGGAAAAAAAATTATAACTATGTGTGATGATGGATGTTAACTAACTTATTGTAGTAATCATTTTGTAATACATTTACTAAATCACTAAGTTGTACACCTAAAACTAATACAATGATATGTCTATTATATCTCAATAAAAAATAATAGAAAAATAAAACATAAAAAAATCACATTCTTTAATATCACCTTTGATCTTAGGGCAGTCTTTAAATGTTGGGAAGAAGTCAATAAAACCACTCATAATGGCAGATACAAGTTTTCCAAAATTCTAATTTCTGCTTGAAATTTAAAATTTTATAACTGGCAACAAATACTTTGTGACAAGCTCACTTTGTTCATTTTCAAGAAAATGTCTGCCAAATACCCAAGTCTAAAGGACCATAGTCTGCCCATTCTTTCAAGTAAAAATGGTGTTCCAGGAAAGAAGCAGCTAATTCTTCTTTTTTCTTCCTCTGCATTTCAATTCTACTTATATTAGACCTTATTGGCCATATTCTATTTATTTGTTATGCTTTTTCTGTATTTCCCCTTCCTTTCTCTCTCTGGGTTTCATTCTCGATTATTTTCTTTTTCTTTCCTTTTAAAGTTTTATTTATTTAAGTAATCTCTACACTCAGTGTGAGGCTTGAACTCACAACCCCGAGATCGAGAGTTGCACGCTCTTCTGACTGAGCCAGCTGGGCACTTCATTCTAGATATTTTCTACTATCCATATAATTAGTTCACTAATCCTCTCTTCAGCTGGTCTACTATAAACTCACCAGTTGAGTTTCTAATTACAGTTATTTAAAGTTTTGGTTCTAGAATTTTCATTTGATTCTTTTTAAAATAGGTTGCAGTTCTCTGTTGAAATTCTCCACCTTCTATTTTCTTGAACATATTAATCATAATTAGTTTAAAGTCCATGTTTGATAACATCAGTATCTGGCTCTATTCTTATTGTTTTGTTTTCTTAGTCTTTTGGTAGACCAGTCTTATTTCTTGGTATGTCTGCTAATTCTGGGGAAAAAAAAAAACCCACTTTTTTTTTTACATTGAATAAATGTCTTTATTAGGAAAACTGTAGGTGCATTATACATCTTCTCATTGATATGACTTCAAAGTAGAAATAATTGTTTCTTAAATGGAGTTGTTACTTGTTAAAAAAAAAAAAGCACACTGCATACAGGAAGCTGCCTTCTCCTGGACCACTTTCAATTATAGATCCAATTTAAACAATACAAAATACAGTATTTATCACATTTAACAGAGACCGGGCGTCCAGCAAGGGTCCAACTGCCAAACATTTTTAATAAGAGGATATTCTTTTCCTCTGGCAGTTAGGTTAAGGAAGTGATTCTCAAACTTCCATCTGCATCAGCACTTCTTAGGGGGCTTGTAAAATAAATTGTTAGGCCCCACCCCCAAAAGTCCTGATTCATTAGGTCTGGAGTAGGGGTCTAAGAATTTGCATTTCTAATTAGGTCTCCATGATGCTTCTGATCTGGGAGACCATCCTCTGAGAACTACAGGGCCAAGGCAAATGACCTTCATCTACTTTGACATTAAGCTGAATGGAAGCTAGCCTTCAGTCTTTGCAAGGGCTGGTCTATTTCTGGTAAGCCCTCACTTCTAGAATGTAGCCCTTCAGTGGTCCCAGATGAATGTATGGGGCCCCACATCCTGAACTCGTTTTTGTTCCCTCAGCTCCATGAGACCACTGAAAATCCTGCCCAGTTTCTTAGCCTTGTAGCTACTGCTTTATTAATCAGCAAATGCCTCAAGGGGAAAAGCACAGCCAAATGTTGGGCTCACCTCTTTATGCTTTCCTTCTCTCCAGGATCTTGATCCCTCAAGTCCTCACTTCCTTAATAACTCTCCAATATCTTCAAAGATACTTTTTAATATTTGTCCAGTTTTCCTAGTTATTCTCAGTGGGAGAGTTTGTCTAATACAAGATATGCCAGAACCTGAAGTAAAGTCCCCAACCAAGCTATATTTTAACAGTGATACTTTTCCCCTCTTGGAATTCTGATACATGTATCAATCCACTGTAATTTTGGTAGGTTTGAGTCCTTTCTTAATATGTTCCTCTCCTCTGGGTGAACTGAAAAAAAAAAAAAATAAGTCTCCAAACATGCAAAGCTCCCTGGACCAAACCCTGGAATTGGTGACCCTTGAGGACTAACTTCCCATGAAATTCTGTCTGGGTTACCAACTGGCCTACACACATGTGCCTGCAAAATATATAGAGCACCACTCTTATACTTAATTCTTGACTGGTTAAACCTTTCTTTGCATACTAGATAGGAGCCAGAGTGAAAGAAAAGAGCTTCACACTGGCTTATCCCACTTCATAGTCTAGAGTTTTATTGAATGAGAGAAATAGTAAAAACAGGCCTGGTAGGTAAGAAGTCTTAAATATTTGAAGTCATACATGTTTTTCATAGAAAAATTAGAAGACAAAAATGTAAAAACAAAAATAAACTAAAATTCCACTACATGAAAATAACCCATTTGCATTCTATTACATCTATGTCTAGACTATTATCTATGTATGTATCTACGTATTTAGTATACTATTATTTTAGTGAATATCATGTAGACTATTTTGTTACCTGTGTCAATATATGAGATGTTTATGATTTAAACTGTAAAAAAAAAAAAATCTAAAGACAAAACCCAGGAAACTCCAGTACTTGAATTTGTAAATATTTTGAGGAAGGAAGCAACATTTTCATTCATTTTCCTTTACCTAGATGTAGGTTCCAAGGTTCACAAAAGTGACACACCTAACTTACGGTTGCCTTGAGGACGTACGAAGTTTTAAGTAGAGTCCAGGTCCTTGCAGTTTCTAAAATCTAGACTAGGTGGTGAACTAACTCTGGTCCTGAGCCAAATCTGGCCTGCCATATTTTTGTAAATAAAATAAAGTTTTACCTAACTACGGCAACAGAGTTTAATATTTACAATGGAGACAAAGTAGCCTGCAAAGCCTAAAATATTCACTATCTGGCCCTTTACAGAAAAAATTTGGTGACTCCTACACCAAACCTATGCTCAACACACCTTGCTCTTTCTGAGAAGCATCTGAGCCATCCACGAAATCTGAGTACTACACAATTCCTTATTGCTATGAAAAGAAGATGGGTCTATGTTCACTAAATAGTACAATAGAAAATATAACAGAAGCCATGGCTTTACATCTATCTCTGGCTTTCTGACATCCCCCTAAAACTAGGCTAACACCCCCAATTCAGTGGTATAGAAAGGAATTGCAATGCCAAAGTCCTTTGATTACCATATTTGTCTACTATGTTTCCTAGAGGGCAGGAAGCATTTTTCTTTGCGTTTGCTATGACTTTGAGGTCATATAATCAGTGGAATTCAACTAATTACAAATAATTAGCATGACCTCACAAAAATAATTTGTTCTCTGCATCTAAAATCCATAGTGCCCCTTTATATACTAGAGATGGACTAATTTTATCTTAAGAAGCTGTGAAAAATGCCTAGCAAATCACCAGTGAACCTGAAGAAAGTCACAATAAATAGTAATAGAAGACCTAAAATACCTTCTGACAAGGACAGTGTAGTGATAAAGTACCCTGGTGTGGGAATCAAACTGCTTGGGTTTGAACCCTGGCTCTTCAACGTCCTTGCTAGATGATGATCTTGGATAAAATATTTAAGTACTCCAAACCCAACTTTCTTATACGATGAAGATATTAACAGCTGGGATAGATATTAGCAGGTGTAGATCGGGTTCTCGTGAAGATTAAGTACAAAAACACATAAAGTGCCTAGACCACGAACTGGCACGCAGGAAGTACTCAGCACAGCGCAGCTGCTGCCGCTGCCAGAGCGCCACCACGCTGCCAACTACATTATTTTCACCGCCACAGTAAAAGCTCAGCTGTGGTCACTGGAAAAGAAAGGCTGCGTGTACCGTAACAGGCAACCCATCTAATCTAATAAAAGAGTTCCCCTTAATTATTTTTACCACAAATGGATAATTCACTTGGAAGAGGTCTTGATTCCCTTGAAAATATGCCCTAGGAAGGTTCAAAGGGCTATCTAAGTAAAATAAAACTACTGTAAGTCGAAGAATGAAAGAGAAATTTCCATGATCTCCAAGGCAAGAACAAAGCTGTTTTCTCTAGAATGATGAGAGAGTAAAATTTTTGTCTGGAATCTACCAATAGGAAATTGGTTTTTGAAATAGCTTTAAAGAGTCCCATATCTAAAATCTGTACTAAAAAGAGAGGGTACTTACATGGTTAGCTTCAAATAGGGAATGACCACATTTAGTATGTTTTTTTATAGCACTCATGAGGCCATGGTCATTAATTTCAGAATATCTAAATGGTCTTATAAGACAGCTTGCCATTCCTTGGACTATATCCTGTGTATAAGGATATGGAGACAAAGGTATTCCAGAAAAGGCCAAAAAGAACCGCTTCGACATCAATCTGGAAGCACATACAGATAGCTCTAGGGGAGGGGGACAACTTAGAGGATTAACAGGCTCATAAACCCATGGCTAAAGACTTCATGACTTCAAGGAGTCATCTGATCTAATTCCAAGACTTCAGCTAGAGAAGACAAATTCCTGTTTTAGAGATGAGTCGATATAAGCCTAAGGAAACATTAACATACTTGCCAAAGCTCACAATGTTGTTCAGCCACAGGCCTAAAGGGACTATAACCGTGGTCTCCTGCTTTGAGTATAGCTTTTCTTAGATTACACCACTGAAATGAAAACTGTTTCTTCCACCCAGCACTGTGGATGGTACCCTGATTATGTGGGTTTATGGAGCAGGACGTTTCTTTTTCCCAATCTAGCAATGTCAGGAATTAGTGGATAAAGATGGCTTGCATTAGACTTTTCCTACCTTCCCCTGATGTTTCCCAAAAGTATGCCAATATCAACACTCTATCTTGGGAAAGAATGATGTTTACATTTTCAGAGGTTGCCACCAACATGCTATAAAACTGTCATGAACAAAGTACAAGTGACAGGTGATATGAAGGATTAAAGTCTCCTTCAGAGGATGTAGCTGACTCTACAGTTGCCAGGGCCCTAGCAGGTAGGCTTGAGTTCAAGTTTCCCTTGTTATTTCTAACTGGGTATGGGATGCTAACACTGTGGTACAGCAGAAAGAACACGTACCTGGGTTCTAGTTTCAGTTCTTCCATTAACTACTTGTTTAACCTTAAGAGAATCATGTAATTTCTTGGTACCTTAGTCTCCTCACTTACAAAATAAAGGGTAAGTCTATAGTTTTAAGGTCCCATGTAGCTTTAAATTCTAGTGAATCCATATTTATGCTGATTCTGGACAAACAGTCTCTAAGTCTTCTCACTAAAATGCCTATTCATAGTCCAACGGAACTTTGTACGATAATGGAAAAGTTGTATACCTGCACGGTCCAATACAGTAGTTGCTGGTCACGTGTGACATCTGAGCACCTAAAATGTGCTAGTGTGACAGAAGAAATGAATTTTTAATCTTATTTAATTTTTAGTTAACTTAAATTTAAATATCCGCTCACGGCTACTGGCTACCATATTGGAAAGCACAGCTCCAGAAGTCCTGAGAATCGAATTAAGAGACATTATCACCAAGCTCTCTCCTTAAACCTGAAAACCAGATTCAGCTCGTGAAACATCAGCCTAAGAGAATGCAGTTTGTCAGCCAGCTAAGTTTAAAAACCAATTGATTTGATTTGATTTCCAAAGATTAAGTTCCCATTTTTCTTCTGTGCCTCTCAGAGGCATTATTACATTAATTTTGCATTTTTACATGTGGTGCTTTTAAGTCCTATAACATAGTGCTGGGGCTCCTCTCTTTAAGATATTTAAAGATACAGCAAATAGGAATAAGCTCACAGATACAGCACACCTCAGAGATACTTTTTTCCTAATGTCAGCATTTATTCTGTTAACCCCATATGCCTTATCCCGTACCACCATACTTTCCCTCTGCCCCCTTTACAAAGAGAGCGCCAAGAAAACAGACTGTTACCTCCTCATGCAGGCCTGCATTGCAGAATGAAGGTCAAAAGATGTGTGGCGACGAATGGCATGAGAGGTAAGTGGATGCTGGGCAAGACTGCAGTCTCAGCACCCGGTCTCCCTTGGAAACTAGAAAAGGCTTGCACTTCCACTGCTCTACAGCAAGCCAGAGGCAAAGCTTGCAATTTGCTAAGAACCTACTACTAAGAAGGAGGAGGAGAAGGAAGGGGAGGAGAAAAGGCGAGGAAGGCAAAATCCTGGGGCTCGGCAGAGCCAACGCTGCTAATAGTGCCCAAAATACCACTCCATTAGATGCATATTTTATACACTGTACCAAACCAATCGATACCACTTCTCATTTCATAGAAAGGGGAGAGGGGAGGAACTCTCCTTCATGTGAAAGACGACAGACTAAGAGAGATGCCGTTTTCTTATTCTGGATATTATTTCATCTGCCCTTGGGCTACCCTAGTTGCCGCATCTATCCAAGTGAGCTGTAAATACCGCCTCTCTAGAGGCTCAGGCCCAGCCAACTGGCAAGGTCAACAGTGGTAAAGAGAGAGACAAAAAAAGAACACACGACAGACAAATGCAGGGACAAATTTCAGATCTGGCATAAGTGGGTTAAAGTTAAATACAGGGAGACTGTAAGTACTGCTCAATTCGATAAGCTACCTACAGATCAGAAAGACTTCTAGATAGGATCTGTGTCACACATCAGGATATGATCTGATTTCATAGTTTAGGGACAACTGTACTCAAGTGCTCATTTGACATATCCTCCTCTCCAATTCAACACTGAGATCAGAGCAAAAGTTTAAACAAGGAATCAGAGCTGCACCTCCACTACACAGAATAATTATTTAAAAAGCAGAGAGGATTTCCCTCAGCTAAACAGATGCATTTTCTGAATACTCTAGACCAGTAGTTCTCAACAGGGAACAATTTTGTCCCCCCGGGGGCAACGACAAAGAATTATCTGGCCCCAAACATCAATACTGCCAAGTTTGCAAACTTGTTCTGTAAAGGGCCAGACAGCTTATCTTCCAGGCTTTGCAAGGCTATGGAACACCTCCAGTGTAGTACCAAAGCAGTCACGGACAATAGAGAAACGAATGAGCAAGGCTGTGTGCCTACTGCTCACTGTACTGCAGGGGCAGAGCTGAGCAGGTGCAACAGAGATCACGTGGCCCATAAAGCCCAAAACATTTACTGTCTGACCCTTTACAGAAAAAGTCTGCTGATCCCTGCTCTAACCTCTTAAGTTATATGGCACCATATGACAGCTTAGAGAACTCCTTTTGCTTTACAAACAATGTGAGTCTGGTGTTTCTGTGACCTATCTTTGATAAGTACTATATTGCCTCAAATTCTTGTACCTCTGAACATCTGTTCCATTAAAAACACTCCAGCTTCAAGTGCCAAAGCCACTTTCACAAATGACAATGTTTTACTTATTTAGGTCACTCTACAGTTAGTTCATTGGTCAGAACAGGTGTTAGGGATGCCAAGAATGGCAGATTCAGGCGCCAAAAGCGCAAGTGCTGCTTTATTTCATACCCACAGGCTGTACCAACTGGACTTGGCCAACTGTCTCCAACATTTATCACTAACTACAAAATAGACCAGGTCAAATTCAGCACCACCACTTAATTTTTTTTAAGAAGAAAATACAAAAAGTCAACACACAAAATATTCATGGAAATAATCTAAATATGAAACAACAGGGGGAACAATTGAATAGATTATGGAACATTCATATGACAAAGTCTATATAGACATTAGAAGACAAACTACAAACTACTATAGATACATAACTTGCAAAATATTAGTATCTTGAATATGTAAAGAACTTATACCAATTTAAAGAAGGACCAAAAACGCAAGAGAAAATAATAACAAAGCATATAATCAGGGAATTTACAAAACAGGAAACCCAAAAAGCCTATAAACATAAGAGAAAATGTTCAGCTTCACTTAATGATCATGAAATGCAAATTAAAACAAGGAGAAACCACTTTATCTTCCTTTGATTCACAAAAGCAAAAACCACTGACGTTATCAAGAATAACATTAGTTGTAAAGACGTAGAAACTCTCATACATTGCCGGTGAGAGTGTAAACAGGAGAGCAATCTGGCATCTCAAGTAAAGAGGTATTCACTCTTTAGATCCAGAAATTCCATTTGAAAATAAATACCCTTAAGAAACTGTTACACATTTAGATAAGGAAACATGAACAAGAATGTACACAGCAACACAGCAGAATAATTAGTATTAGCAAAAGAGAGAGAGAGAGAAAATGACCTAAATGTCCAAAACCAAACTATGGTATATCTACACAGTGGACTAAAATGAGCATTCAAAATGAACAAAAGAATGCTAAGTAAAAACAGAAGGTTTGAGAATGATGTGTGCAGAATGAAACAATTTATATAAAGAATAAAAACATGTAAAAGTAGTAATATGTGTATACAAAACAGAATAATAATAAAAATTTGCAAATGATAAACACCAAATTCAGTAGAGTGACTACCTCTAGCTAGGGAGGGAGTCAAGGGGATGAGACTGAGACATACGTAGGGGCTTCAACTATATTTTTAATATTTTATTTAAAAAATATTGAAGCTAATGTACCCAGGACTTAATTGAGCAAGAACATCGATATGTTGGGTATTTGTAATATTTAATAAAAATATTTAAATAAGAAAAAACTATAGTATAATCTCAAAATCAACACAACATATAAAGATGTTAGCAGGGATATTGCTGAATGGTAAGATTATGGAAACATAATTATTTTCTGCTTAAAATATGCACATTGTGGAAAACTTTATAAACTTTAAAACCTTTAAAGATTTTATTTATTTATTTATTTGATAGAGAGAGAGAGAGGGTGTGAGCGTGTGCGCAAGTGGGGGCAGGGGTGGGGGGGAGGGAGAGGGACAAGCAGACTCTGCGCTGAGTGCAGAGCCCGATGCGGGGGCTCGATCTCATCACCCTAAGGTCTTGACCTGAGCCGAAATCAGGAGTTGGACGCTTAACCGACTGAGCCACCCAGGCGCCCCAAACTTCAAAAACTGATTATTAGGGGCGCCTGAGTGGCTTAGTCATTAAGCGTCTGCCTTCGGCTCGGCTCATGATCCCAGGGTTCTGGGATAGAGCCCCGCATCAGGCTCCCTGCTCCACGGGAAGCCTGCTTCTCCCTCTCCCACTTCCCCTACTTGTGTTCCCTCTCTCGCTGTGTCTCTCTCTGTTAAATAAATAAATAAAATCTAAAAAAACCCCAAAAATCAAAAAAAACCCTGATCATTAATATTCAAAGGACTGTTTCAAAGAGTAGGATGTAGTTATATTCCACACTTAGAAAAATCCTTTATCATATCTGGCAGTGACATAGAAAACACAGGTACTTTCTAGGATGTACTAAAGTAATATAAATATTTTAGGAAAAAAATGCCCTTTGGTCAGCCTTAGGACAGAGAGGAGTGAGAGTTTAGGTTTAAGAAGGTAGAAATAGGGGCTTAACCCCTGTAAGTAGGGAAATTAGGAAAGGCCTATGTTAGCACCAGGTGGGCTCTAAGGCCTAAGGTCAGCGGACTCACAGACTCCTCTCGCCCACTCCAGAAACTGGTCTGCAGCTGCTCTAATCACTAGCATGGTCTTCCTTAGGAAAGAGGGGGCACCTGGAAAGTAGGAAAGCACCCAAACCTGTGCTTTTTAACCTCTACTGACAGTAACGTACTTATGACAACCAGATTTAAGCTGTCATCTCTTCCCAGAAAAAAAAAAAAGCAATTATGTCTAACAAAATTTTGCTAACAATTTCAGGGATTTCTAGACTTTCCTGAAGCTTGGGTTAAGAAGAGAACGATCTAGAATGGAAGAACTCCTTCAAGGACCTAAATCAGATTTCTCTTCAGAGAAGGCCTATAAAACAGATCTATTATCTTCTCTATCTAATCACCCCACTTTTCAGATGACTCAGATTCCTTTAATTAAGCCTCACTGGCACTTTTTAAAAGTCAGGTTTCCTGAGATATAATTTACACACAGTAAAATTTGCCCTAAAAAGTATACAGGCCAATGAGTGATAAGTTTTGACAAGTGTGTATAATAACATAACCATCACCACAAATCAAGATACAGAACAGTTCCATCACCCACCAAAATTCTCATGCCCCTTTGTAGTCAATCTTCCCCAAGTCCCAGCCTAAGCGGAATTTTGTGTAATTACACAAAAAGTTTTAAAACTCAATACTGAAGGAATGCATTGACTTTTTCAATCACACTAAAAAGTGATAGATAGGGGCGCCTGGGTGGCCCAGTCATTAAACGTCTGCCTTCGGCTCAGGTCATGATCCCAGGGTTCTGGGATCGAGCCCCACATCGGGTTCCCTGCTTGGCAGGGAGCCTGCTTCTCCCTCTCCCTCTACTATTCCCCCTGCTTGTGCTCTCTCGCTCTCTCTGTCAAATAAATAAATAAAATCTTAAAAATAAGTAAATAAAATAAAATAAAAAGTAATAGATAAACTGCCCTAGCCCACTAAATTAGGTGTTAGCCACTATCCTATAGATCGTAACAAAAATGAGCCTAAGATCTCGTGAAATGAAATTCCTTCTATTCTATGCACCACTAGCCACCACTCTATAAGTTTTAGGAAGGTGGGAGCTATTTTTTGTCATTACATCATTAACATTTAGCACTGTGCCTAGCTTATGGTAGGTGCTCCAACATGGTTACTGGACTCAATTAAGGTTATGGAGGAAATTTAGAATCCAAGTTATTATAGTTTTGTCTTAGGATTGGTCCCAATTACCTACTCGTTTGTTTATTTACCATTTTAAAAGTTTCATCAACAGGGTGCTGATCCATTCATTCGTTTCCTTCATTCCATTTAACCAACCATTGCCCCATCCTACGCTTTTTTCACCTACTCCAGATACTGTATTCAAAATAAAGAAGGCCTGATTTCCAGCAGGACCTTGTGAGGAAGTTGTACATAAAAGGAGTGATAATTAAATTTAAGATAAGAAATGCCATGCCATAAAGAGATCGTGCTCTGGATAGGAAACCCAGGACTACCTGAGGGGTGAGAAAGAAAAACAGAGGAGGTGATGTGAACAGAATCTAGAAAGACTGGGAAGAGGCTTCCTAAACCAAGACCGGAGACAACATTGTTTACGGCACCGTTCTTGGATTTCAAGCAGGAGAGTGAGCCGACCAGACCTGCACTGCAGAGGATGGACTGGTGGGATGGGGCAGGGGAGAAGAAGGCCAAGGGTCCAGCTGGGAGGGCCCAAGTTAACAGAGGAAGTGCGGATGGAGAGGAGAGAGTGGAATTGAAGGGTTCTTGACAATGAAAGACAGGACTCGGTGAGGAGTACGTCACTTCTCAGTGGGAAGTAAAAGAGAAGGCTTCTAGTTTGATTTCTGTTTCTCAACTGGGTGACACTTATGCGGGACCATTAACAAAGACTTTGTAAAATATGTGAAAACTGGGGCGTGCTTGGGTGGCTTGGTTGGTTCAGTGTCTTACTCTTGATTTTGGCTCAGGTCATGACCTCAGGGTCCTGGGATCCTGCCCTGTGTAGGGGCTCAGCGGGGAGTCTGCTTAGAGACTCTCTCCCTCTCACTCTGCCCCTCCCCACCCACTCACATTCAATCTCTCTCTCTCTCTCTCAAATAAATAAATAAATCTTAAAGAAATACATGAAAACTAACAGACTTTTCTCTCTCTTTCCAGCCTTTCTGGGTCAGAGGGAAGGAAATGGGTTTTGTTTGTTTATACTCTCTTTCTATGGAAGACTAGAGAATCCTTAAAAACGTGCACTTGTAATAACACTTAAAATTATGAATATTGGGGAAAGGAAAACAGCCAGAAATGGCTGTTGTTAGGTGTGGCTACTGGAAGTCAAGCACTATTCTACGTAAGTCCTTTCCATGCGGTACCATGAAGCTCAGCAGAGAAGTCGGGGCTAGAAATAGTCAAGTGATAGCTGAGGTGACTGCAGTAGACAAGATCAACTAGAGAGTCCTGAGAAAAGAAAAGAAGGAAGCCTGAGGAACAATATGTAAGGTGTTTGCAGAAGAAAACAGGCTAAAAAGGACACAAAGAGCAGTCAGAAAGGACAGAAATGAGCCAAGGAAGAATGGTATCTCAGAGATCAAGGTAGAATAAAGATTTAAAAAGGCAGCAGTCAACATCATAATGTGCTGCTGGGAGTTCAAGGTAACAGATGAAGCGACTAAGGAATCTGATCATTAGGAAAGCCACCGGGCCCTGTGCTAGAGCAGTTTCACTGGACAGGCAAGTGGGGCAGAATTTCTACTTTAATAGGCTGAGGAGAGAGTAGAAGCCTAGGAAGTAAATAAAATGACGTAAGGGCTTTTCCAAGAGTAAGAGCGAAGACAGAGTGAGACATGGTGACCCCAGAGGGCAGTGCAGCACCAAAGGTATGTCTATTAAGCCAGAAGAGACAAGCACCTGTCAAGGACAAACAAAATCTCTGTGCAGGAGTATTTTTGTCATAGATATAGTCAAGCTTGCAGCTCTGGTTCCCATTACTTATGAATTTTGTGTGCCAAACGTTCTTCCTTTTAAAGAAAGAACTATAAGCTTCATTAAAAAGGAACGTAGTTCTTGAAGGATCCTTGAGCTATTACTATATTTTATTTACATGGCAAATGAGCAGTGAGCCACTTTCAGCACAAGTACACCAGATTTGTGAATCACACTCAATTTCCCTTTTTCAGGTTAGAAGACTATGATTTATTCAGAGGAAACAATTTACAGAGCTGGGTCATTATACTACCCAGGATTAGCTAAGAGACTCTGGGGAAGAAGGGAAAAAATGGTTTAAAGACAAACAAGAAACAACGAATCATTCAAGTAATTGTTGTCATCCAATGCCAATTTTTTAATATTTCTTAAAATAGAAATAAGCCTGCCCATGGCTCTGGAATTCTCCCAAAACTAAACTTCTCATATCCAGCATCCTCACAAAACACTGAACAAGCCAGTGGACCTACAAAACAACTTCCCATTTGTTTCCCAAAAACCCTTATTTCCTATTTCGATTTCAGATGGGACAGAAAGTGTTCGATTTGCTTTATTTTCAGAAGTGGTATCTCCCAAGACAAATACTCACTTCCTAGAAGTTCTGTCTTCCCTTCAAAAAAATATCAAGAGATTTTAACTACTGTGCTCATTGCTAGCTTATGGTTTGGAACGGTCGAACTAAGACTTGGGCCCTGGCACACATCTGCTCAGTGATATACAGCAAACATGGACTTTAAAGTACAAAAGATGTGGTTTTGAATCCTGGTTTTGCTGTTTACTAGCTCTGTGATTGTGGGCAGGTTCCATAATCTATCTGAGCCTTAATCTTTTAAGAAAACAATATTACTTATCTCACAAAGCCGTGAGGATTAAATGCATCTAGGAGAGTACCGGTGTATAACAAGCTTCCAAAAATTGGAATTTTCTTACCCCATTTAAACCTTCCATATGTTTGAAAGCCAACTCAAATTCTATCTTCACTGGCTTCATGAAGCCCTTTCTAACCTTCCCATCCTACATCATTCATTCATCTTCTCTGAACTCCTAATACACCTAAACACAATTTTGCACTCAAGGATATACAGTTCCTTAATGTATACTCTCAGTTTACTACATAGTAGTGATCTTCAGGGCACCACCTAGGACATATCCCTTTCTTATTATACTCAGCACAATACTGAGCACAGAAACGGTCAGATGGTCATCAAAGGCTTAGAATCCAGTGACTTTACAATCCAATACTACCTACAAATCTCCTATCTCCACTGATTAACCAGTTAAGGCACTGAGACTAAAGAAGTTAAATGGCTTGCTTGAGAGGGAATACATTGTGTGTTCAGCTGAAGAGTAAGCTGGGGCTCCTGCCTTGCCACCAGGGAGCCTGCTGCGCTGTTGTGAAGCAGCACCCCAGCAATGTCCACAAAGGGTCTTCCCATGCCAGAAAACACCTGCACTCCATATATTAAAACACTTCACATGGAATGGGGTAAATATGCTTATCTGCAAACTGACCCAAACACAAAATAGGGTCTTTGGGCACCTTACATGAAGTAGATCAACTGACGTTCTTCTGCTGCCACCTTCTGGAAAGAGTATATTACTACATGGGGGCTCATTTTCACTGAGAATTTTCTTCAATACATATGTACCCAACCCCTACTATGTATTGGGCTCTGTGGTATGAAGAAAACCTAATAAAAAAGGCACTCTCAAGAAGCTCACAATGTAGTAATGAGGAGGGACAACACCTGCGCTAATTAATTAAACCAGTCCTAAGAAAAGTGCTACCAAAGAACACTGAGGAGAATATACTGGTGGCAGCCTGGAGCTGGGGAAGCAGGGTAGCCAAGTGGTGGGGTTTCACCTGCAGGAGTCCTTACAGTATGAATAGAATTTTGTTCAGCAGGGAAGGTGACAGAAGGCCATTCAAGAAAGAAGGTCGAGCACAAAGAGGGTCATAAAAGTAAAACATGTTCAGGAGCCAGAATTTCCTACCTGAGTACATAAAGGGATATGATGCCAAAGACATAAAGCACAAGAAGAAAAGTACAGAGGGACAGATGAGAAGAGTAGAAGTTTAGTTCTGGACAAGCTGAGCTCAGAGTCTAGTGAGTGATCTCTCTACAGGACTGAAATGACTATCCATCCACAAAATCCTCTGCACTGCCTGACGCAGTACGATTTTGAATTTTGTCTAGAAACTGGTCCTCTGAACATAAAAGATCACTTAGGAAACTTCTCTTGTAGGTATGAGAAAACATTTACTTCCATGAAGATTCAATGTGACTGTATAGTTTGTAGCATGTAAGTAGTCTCTGCATGTTACAATTTCCTGTTCAAAGGCCAATTCAAGGAGCAGTCTAACCTTTCATTTACCTAAACCAGCTTCTCTCTGCAATTGCCCTACATACCCAACAATTTTTTCTTTGTTTCATTTACTTAAAATACATAATATTTAAGATTTAAAAAGATATACAGAATACCACCACCAGGGGCGCCTGGATGGTGTAGTTGGTTAAGCGTCCAGTTCTTGGTTTCAGCTCAGGCCATGCCTTAGGGTCATGGGATCGAGCCCCATGTCAGGCTCTGCGCTCAGCAAGGAGTCTGCTTAAGACTCTCTCTCTACCCTCCCTCCTCTCTAAAATAAATAAATCTTAAAAAAGAAAAAAAAAAAGGAATACAACCACTACCTATCATCCAACTTAAGAATACGTTACTGATAACAGTTTCCTCTTTGAAAGAGAAGCATGTTTCTATTTCTTGAAATTCTTGACTGTCCTCTGCCACTCTAACCTCTTGGGTGGGATCCTTAAGTCAGTGCACATGTTTAAATTCTTTAGGAATCTGAAGAAACACCAGAGAAGATCTAAACCGGCTGTTTTGAACACTGCACATCTTATTCTTAAACATCCACCTTCCCCCTTCTCTCAACCACACCACCACGAAAACAAAGTATGCAATCAAGTCAGCTTCCCAAAGGACCATCAGGAAGAGAAGAGAACTGAGAGTGGAAACACACATCTAGGATATCAAAGCCATCAAGCAAAGAAATTTTACCTGCTGCTTCCGCTATTCCATGCCCGTTCCTGATGTTGCAACTCAGCACACCGAGTTAGCTCCCACAGAAGGTGCTAGTAAATTATGGCAGGGGCTTGATTCAATTCCCCAGAACACAAAGATCAACTTCCTGTGCCTTGGATTTCCATAAAACCAGGAACAGTAAGGAACTCCACTGCCAGATCAAATCATTCTAGGTGAGAACAGGTCAAGCTACTTCAGACACACCTTGCCACACACCTGTGCAGCAGCTTCCCAGAAGCCCAATTTTCAACAAACAGGTGGCCACTCCTCAGACTGTCCTTCCCTAGTAACCTAGTAAACACCAGAGCTCATTTTATGAGATTGTCACAAGTGACCGTCTTTTTCTGACATGGGAAAATCAACTGGTAGGAGAGAAAGGGGAGGGGGGTTTGAGAGAGGGCACAACATTTTGGTCCCTCCCATATGTCACCAATACTCACAGCTCTGAAAAAAGAACCACTTTATCAGAAGGAGATTAACTGTAAAAACATAGCTGATAAGGGCTTTGAGTAGCAGGTGTTGGGTGACTTCTCACTTTACTCTGAAGTGGTTGGGGAATTGGCATAGAACCACCAGAGGCTCTGCTGCATCAGGGAATGGATTCTTGTTCTTTCTTTGGAATGCATGTATCCCAAAGGGGTGGGGGAAACATTTTAAACCTCCACTCCTGAACTGTTAAGTGGTGTACTGAGGAATTACGTGACAAACGCCATCGTCTCTGGAAAATGAAGTGAGTTTGTGTCTCAATAGCTGTGTTTAGCAATAGGAATACAGGAAAAAGATAACAGACTTGTAAATTCAAGACCCTTAAATCTTAATTGTAGTAATTCTTAGCAGGCACCATCCAGCTCTTCTTTCTCAGAACAGTTCAGTGGACCTAAATGGTTATTTTTAAACAGCTTTACTGAGATACAATTCACATCCCCAGTTAAGTGTACCATTCAGAGCTTTTAGTACATTTACAGTTACGTAATTATCACCATCATCAATTTTGAAACATTTTCATCACCTCAAAAAGAAACCACATATGCATTAGCACTTTCCAGTTCATAGTTTTAAATATAGATCAACAGCATCATTCCCACTGGCTAAATGGGACCACATTGTATCAAATCTAAACCATCATCCATTTCAAGATACAGCGCCACTTTACCACCAAGAAAGAAAAAGCAGTGCCAATCACACATGCTTTTCAGCACTTGATTTAATAGTTATTGAAAGGGATCTTTTAGATTTAGACATATTTTGTACCAGCAATGTACATATCTCAGTGGCAGTAACAGAACACTTATGACCAAATTCTCATGTGCAAGAACAACAACCAGCAGTAAGACATCCTGGCGCTAGAGACATTGAAATGTGAAAAATGTTCGCTCTAGAATCAACAGTATCAAATATTGCATGCACGGTATGGAGCGTCCTTGGTTACAAAACAACAGAAACTGACCTCACTAACTAGGCAGGAAAGGAATCACACAAGCATAATCTATATAAGCTAATAAGCTAACATAATAAATCATCATCTAAGCAACCCAGAAACACCCAGAATGGGGCAGAAAATGTATCTACTGCTATATACATTTCACTCTCTTCCTGTTCCACAGTCACAGGAAGAGAGAGAACTATCTCTCTCAGTAGAGAAAAATGTAGTAATAAGTTCAGCTTTTTTGCAGTCTTTTAGATAGCGAAAATACTTATTTTTTTTTAAGAATTTATTTATTTGTTTGGCAGAGAGAGATATAGCGAGAGAGGGAACACAAGCAGGGGGAGTGGGAGAGGGAGAAGGAAGCTCCCCGCTGAGGAGGGAGCACGATGCCATGCGGGGCTCGATCCCAGGACCCTGGGATCATGACCTGAGCCAAAGGCAGACGCTTAAAGACTGAGCCACCCAGGCGCCCCAGAAAATACTTATTTTAGAACCAAAATGGAGAGAGAGTGGAGGAGCTGTGGAGTCTCCTTTCTAGAGTGCCTTTTCCAATTGACAACTGCCTGTCTTTAGCTTGGAGACAGTGAAATGAGTCAAACGACTTCAAAAAACCATGACTCAGAGTTTAATTACTTGGTTTAAATTTCTAACATTCCAAAGACGATGCCAAGTTAATTTGCTGACAGCTTCACATTAGCACGAATAATTATCTAGCTTATAAGGACCGAAGGTCCATAAGTGTGGTATATATTACTCAGCCAATACTGACCATGTCCTGACCAAGCACAGTCGCACGTGGGCTATCTGGGAAAGAGAAATAATTTTAGCTTCTTTTGGAGAAAAACTATTTTAGCCGTTTCTATAAAGAAAAGAAAGGGCACCAATAAAAAAGATGTAAAATTCAGAATTAAGTGGTAATATTTTGCAATCTAGATTTCATTTCCTACTGAAGTTGAATACATTAAAAAAAGAAAGATGTAAAATTCAGGGTTGGGTTGAGAGGGAAAAAGCTAGAGGAGAAACGGAGCAAAAGGATCAAAGGCAGACGCTATCCGACTCTAATATTAGCCAAGGGGACTGTTTACATTTTGTTGCTAAGGAAAACTGGGCGCTTTGGAAAACGAACCCAACCACTACACTATTGCGACAGCTGCCGCTTGGCTCTGATACCCTTGCAGAGTTATGTGCCAACTGTTTGCCACTTGCCATTTCTGTCCTGCTGTCTGCCAGCAAGATCAACCCCTGTACAATCAGATGACCCTGCTGGTTTCTGTAATCCTCAGGGACACTCCAAAGACTGGATGGCGGTGATTACGGTGCCACGAAGGTAGACTGCTGCATGCTGGGCTACCGACTAAGATGTACGGGTCCCCGAATCAAAACCTTTATTCTTAAATCCAAAAGAAGAAACGGTTATTGAGTTCAATGACAAGGGGAAAAGAGGCTTGGGTGACGATCTCCACTGTGCCTCCGACTCAAGGTGTGCTATTAGGCAAATCACTCCATGCTCTTAGGGCCTCAGCATTTCCATTTGTAAGACAGGGAGTTTAACTCCTGTTCTTTCCGTCATGTAAAGAGAATATTTTGAGCACACTTGAGCTTTTCAGGAAAGAGAACAAAAGGAACTTTGTAAATTCAAGATCATGCCTTTCTTAAAAGTACTAAACTATTTCAGAAGTCCTGCCCTGAGCTTATGTAACAAAATCATAAATTATCTAAAATCCTGCAAACCTTGAATCTCTTGACTCTTTTTTTTTTTTTTTAAGATTTTATTTATTTATTAGAGAGAGAGCACGAGAGGAGGGAGGGTCAGAGGGGAGAAGCAGACTCCCTGCTGAGCAGGGAGCCCGATGCGGGACTTGATCCAGGAACTCCAGGATCATGACCTGAGCCGAAGGCAGTCGTTTTAACAACTGAGCCACCCAGGCGCCCGAATCTCTTGACTCTTGTGGTTTACTCTTCAGTGACTATGGCCATTTTCACAGACTTACATCGTAAGAAAGACTATTGCTCCTAGAGTTAAATTTTTTTTCGAGCTCTCCTTCCCCTGCCTTGCTTATAACGGTAATACTTTATCACTCTGGAATTTTGGAATATACAGAAAAAAACCCAAAAGAAAATAAAAAATTATCCGTAATCCGCCCCCCTCCGAAAAATCTAGTGTTAAGATTTCCATGTTTATCATTGTTTGGTATCATAATCTAGTTTTTGTATCTAGCTCTGTCCGTTTAATAATGTATCTGTAGTTAACGAACTGAATAAAGCACACAGGGAGTAAAGCTGAGACTCATCATGAGCCAATCGGTATGCACACACCCTTCTGAGGACCAAACATTCTCAGAAAAGAAAAGCCAGCTGTGCAGCTTTAATGGTAAGACCCACTCCCCAGTCCCCGTGCTCTGATTACACTGCAAATGGAGATTCTTTCTGAGAGAAGGCTTTTCCACTGGGTAGGTCTCTCTGTGGCCCGTTTTAAAGCCCCATTTATCCCAGTGCTCACTAATTGTTTCAAATTGGACCTGTGAACGTGAGCTTCAGGCCTCCATCATGGTTCCCAGCAGGAGTCCAAATGCTTCCACAATGAGCTGATTACAGAGAAAGCTGCCCCTTCAAGAGAAGAACTAGCACCCAGCATGCTCTTTCAGAAGGAAAATTTAGCTGTTTTCAAACATGCGATATTTTTTTTCTTTCAGCTTATGTTTGTCTAGAGGGAGAAATTCTAAATGGCTTTAATTCTGTAAAGGCTTAAATGATATGTTTTATTTGATCAAGTCATTCCCCAGCTGAAAATACTTCAGTGGTATTCCATAGCTTTGAAAACAGAAGTTCAAGTTTCTTAGCATAGCACAACAAAAATCTCCATGACTTCGTTCCTGCCTACCTCTCTAGCTCCACAATTTCCAAAGTATACCCAGTGGAATACCAGTCTTGGGTTTCTGTGAAAAAAAACAAAACAAAACTATTCGATGGACACAAATTTGGAAAATGCTGCAAATTCTAACCACACCCACACTCCCCTCTCTACACCCAACTCCCCCCCACCGCCCCCATCACCCCCCTGAGAGGAATGATCCTGAGAAGGTTTTGGAATAATCCTGTTTAACTTCCTTTAACCCATTCTTTCACAAACTCATTTGCCCACAGACTGTTATTTATTTTTTAATTCATCTAAATCTATTTCACACTTTCAGAAATACAACACTAGCCTTGCCTTCTCCCAGCTTCAGGCATATTAAACTTGTTTCTTGAATTTCTTGTGTTCCCTCTAAAATACCAGCCTCCTATTACTACTTATAGTTCACTTCTAGTTGCCTTCAAAATTCAACTCCAGTCACCTCCTCTGGTACACCTTCTCTGTCACCCTACTCAGGCTAATTTAGATTCCCCTTCTCTGTGCCCCCATAGCAATCTATACATATCTTTATCAGAGCACTTAACAACTGACTATATTATTTGATTTGCTTGTTTGCCTTCCCACAATAGATAAATTTAAGCTCTCAAGGGCAGGAAAGATGTTTTTCTTTGACCTTGTATCTTTAATAACTGTGCCTGGCACATGGCAGTCTCTCAATAAATGGTTAGATGCTTTATATATGTAGGTTCCCATGTATAGGACTCTATATAGAAATAACACATTTCCAAAATATTTTATTCTAGGAACCACTTCTGGTTAATTTGCCATTTTTATAGATGTGTCTATCCTCAGTACAACTGGTCACTTCTAATTATTGTTACCAAATTAAATAATAGTTTGAGGTTTCTGTTTTGCATCCAAAAATTCTACTACATAATGATCTGCATGTAACACTTCTAAAAGTAAGTATCTAAGAAGCTGCATCTGTTAACTTTTTCTCAGAGTGGTTCATTTCCTGTGTGAGTCTGTCTGTGGTAGGCAACTGTTTTATAGAAATCCTTTGTACCCTGGGTTGTCGATGTGTTTCTTCATGGTGGTTTTACATTGTCTGTGCCAATGGCGCCAGAGTTTCAAGAGTGCAGACTTAGTTTCTATGTTAAATTCTTGGCTTCTGGGGCAGGGGGCGGGGAGCCTGGGTGGCACAATGGGTTAAGCATCCGACCGTTGGTTTCAGCTCAGGTCATGATCTCAGGGTCATGAGGTCAAGGCCAGCATCAGGCTCCGCACTCAGCGTGGAGTCTGCCTGAGATTCTTTCTCCCTCCTTCTGTCCCTCCCCACCGTGCTCTCTCTCTCAAATAAATAAATAAACCTTTTTTTTTAAAGATTTTTATTTAATTTGACAGCGAGCGAGAGAGGGAACACAAGCAGGGGGAGTGGGAGAGGGAGAAGCAGGCCTCCTGCTGAGCAGGGAGCCCGATGCGGGGCTCGATCCCAGGACCCTGGGATCATGACCTGAGCCAAAGGCAGACACTTAATGACTGAGCCACCCAGGCGCCCCTAAATAAATAAATCTTAAAAAAAAATTCTTGGCTTAGGATTTCCACACTATATGTGTAGTAAAAATTTCCCACAAAAGATTTTTCTGTCCCTGCTCAGACCCTTGAATAGGCGCCATCCTTGACATTTTTGGGGGCCATAGACAAAGTACCCTTTTCATGAACTGGCAGCCTTTTGAGAACTCCAGCTTTATATAGGTTATTACTTACAGTTCCTAGCCTAGTCAGGTCCAAAGCCATGCTTCCTACACCCAGGCATGGCACTAAAACCTGAGCCTCCAGACGCTAACATCTACTCTAGACGTCTTATACCAACCCTGGGCCACTCAAACCATTCTGGCCTTTGGATTCTCTTCATTTTTGTCACCTAGCAGTTCCCTTTCACTTTTCTGAACTCAGCTACATTTTCCTACGTTTATAATGGGAAAGGAGTCCTTATAAATCCATCTACCATGTTGCTAGAACCTTTTCCTAAATAAATTTTGAGTCCATTTACTTTTCTCCATCCCTTTTACTACTACCTCTGTGCAAGCCAATGTTCTCTCTCATGCACCCTTCTTTTGCAATAGTGTCCTTACTGCTCATCTCACATCTATTCCTGTCCATTCTTACCCTGTCCAATTCATATGGAATACTGTACCCAGAGTTTAAAAGCCAGAATTCTAAAAAATGTAAACCAGATCATGTTATCTTTTTGCTTTTTGCATATTTTCTGTATGATCCAGCAATTCTACTCCTACATATATATCCAAAAGAAAGAAAAACATATGTCCACACAAAAACTCATACGTGAATGTTTATAGTAACATTATTCAAAATAGCCAAAAGGTGGAAAGAACCCAAATGTCCACCAACTTACAAGTGGCAAACAAAATGCAGTATATCCACACAATGGAATAGTGTTTGGCCATTAAAAAAATAAAGTGCTGATACATGCTACAACATGGATGAACCTTGAACACATTATTCTAAGTGAAAGAAGTCAGTCACAAAAGAACACATATTGATTCCATTTACATGAAATGCCCAAAATAGGCAACTCTACAGAAACAGAAGATAGATCAGTAGTTGCTGAGGTCTAGGGGATGGGAAGATGGGGTGGGAGTAGGGGGCACCATAACTAAAGGTATGGGATTTCTTTTTAAGATGATGAAAATGTCCTAAAATTGACTGTGGTAATCATTGCACATATCTGTGAATATACCAAAAAATGACTGAACTGTACACCTTAAATTATATGGTATATATAAATTATATCTTTATAAAGCTGTTCAAAAAAAATGCTTCAAGTAGCTCATCATGGTTCTTAACATATATATCCAAAATCTTTGTCCTCAGCTGTAAGACTGCATGATATAGCTCCTATTTATTCCTCAAGCCTCACCTTAGACTGCTCTCTCCCTAACTCTCTACCCCAAAGCCACAACATCTTCTCTCAAATTCTCCAAAGGATCAAGCACCTTCCCACCTTAGTGGCTTTTCAACAGCCATATTTTCTGCCAGGAATGCTTATCCCCTTCTCCGAGCTATTATTTGTCCACAAGAGCATCATACTCTTAAGATAACCTTCTGTAGGAGAAGGGAAGTCTTCTGTAGGCAGATCTTCTGTCATAACAACTCACACTACTTCTTCATAGTATATATCACAATTATTTAGTGTTTGTTTTTCTTCACTACCACATACATTCCCCAAGGGCTGAGATTGTTTTCCTTGTTCACTGCTGTATTACCTGGGTTCATCATAGTACTTTGCAATGGCACATGTTCAAATATTTTGAAAAGAATGAATGCTAGTGACTGAGTCCAACAGCTCTTTATGTAATATCTTCTTATTTATTTATCTTGTGCCATTACCCTATTTAATTTGTCTAAGATTATTTATCTAATAAATATCTAATATCCCCGTTTATTATCTTGTGCCATCCTAAAAATTCACTTATCTTGATACACCACATTCACATAATTCAGTGATATTTTGATTTAATTCTTCTTATATTTGCTGCTTCTTGAGGAATTATGTCCTAGTGATAATACATGGCACACAGTATATAATCAATAAATATTTGTGGCTTAAGTAAAACTTCTAAAACAAAATTAAAATCTGTAGCAGGTGCTATCTTATTGTTCATAGGTTGTAAAAATTCCAGAAGACAGTAACTGTCTCTCTAGGTTTCTCTAAATAATGCTGCATGCAACTAAATATTTAATAATGCAGTTTGATAAAAAGCCTGATTTACCCATCCTTACAGGGATCATGATCTTAATGATGAATTTAACTCATTTTACTTGTCTCAGCCCAGAAGGAATTTTTAAAGGGAGTTTTTTTCAGCTAATATTCAGAAAATGTTACTTTTGCATTTAGTTCCTAGATGAAACTAATAATACCTAAATTCCATCTGAGCTATTAAATATATAAACATTAAATAGTCAAGATTGATTTATTAAAATTTCCTTGGCTGGAAACCAGGAAAAGATGATGCTCTGCAACCTGTTAGCCCAGAAAACTGACTTTCTTCTATTTTTATATAAAGAAATGAAAAAAGAAAGGAAGAAAAAAACACTATTTTTCAACTCACTTAACATCTCCCTTCCACTTCTCAAAATTTTAATTTTAGAACTGTCTTTATAATAAACAAACATCTGAAAAGTTTAACTCGTTGTATCTTGTAGATGATAAGACTTCTTGACTTATTACACATATATACACACTCACAAACATAAAATCTTCTTCCTTTGGATAGTCAAAAGAAAATGAAGCCAAACTGAAATCTAAATTTTGATAAGATTTCACTTCCTTTTATAGTCTTAAAAAAGGGTAAGTATGGCTTCAGTTTTTAAGTAGATCTGAAACAGCCAAATGGAGTGCATTCTATTTTTTACACTTTTTCAAATGGGAGAAAATGTCCCATTCTTCTTGGTCACATCTTCGAACATCTCCTAATAATGACAATCAAAAAGTTCTTCTTAGCTTCTACCTTAAATCTCTCCTGTGCCAATTCATGACTGCTCTCTCATAATTTTTCTCTAAAGAAACTGTATGGTTACTAGTCACTATCCTTCTACCATATCATCATATACTATTCAGTTCTTTTTCTGGTATTCCTAAATTAATTAAAATTATATCCTAGCTTTATTTCTCTGAGCCTTTCTCATGATACTGCTTTTCTTTCCTGCCAGAGAAATCTTCATGGACTCCTCAGAACAAAAGAAAAGATCCTTCTCTGTGCTTCAGGTTCTCCATCACAAAATGGGGAAATAATGCCTGACCCTGATTTCTTTTATAAGACAAATAGAAAAAAGATAAGTATCTATGTTAAATATTATCAGAAATAATTAAGATCTCTGTCAAAAATCTCCCAGAGGCAAAATAGAAAACCCAAACTGTAATATAAAGATCTACTTTCATAAATGTATCTGGGATTGGGGGAAAGACTTCACACCCACTCCTTTATCTCCTACCTCAAAGCAGAACCCCGCAAATGAAATCAGTACAGAACATACCTCCTCCTGTCCCTGGCTTCCACAGAGGAGTCTGTTCCAGGAGTGGAGAGCAGAGTGGCAGTTGTAACCCCATTGGCAGTGTTAGGTGGAGGGCGATTAGTGATCACACAGAGCGGGGTGCTAGAAGAGACATTGTCTGCTGTTTTCTCTGCTGTTGAGTCAGCCTGGGATTTGTAAGGAGTCCTGAAATAAAAAACACAGACACACAAAAACACAAGCAGAAAGAGAATGGTTAGGCATGCTACATAACAAAGCACTAGCACACAGACAGAGGGTTTGAGATAAGTTTAACTAGAGAATCTTCTTGCTCCAATTTTGTTGGCTGGTTGACTGGTTTTTTAAATTCTGAGCTCTTAATTCATACAACAGTATGATTATATACATTTAGTTTGATATCCTCTGCCCAAAGAGTTATATTTCATGAAAAAAAATTTTTTTTGCTTGAGATTAAAAATTTTTTTAAAAATGAGCTATGGCACAAGGAAGATAGTGACATATGCAAGAGTGCTTTAAATGACTCCTGAGCACCATCTGGTCTCCACACACACACACACACACAGAGGCAGGGCCTTTCCACACACATGAAAACAACACTAAAGTCACTTACGATATTATTCTCCACCTGCCCCTTAATTCTTGGCAGTGAGAGTCTTTGGTAGTCCTCAGCCTGGATTAGATGACCATCTTCTTGGATTCCAGAGATATTTGATAAATACAACCTCATATGTTTAGTTCTTTCCCACCTAGCTCAGCAACTGCTCTCTTTATATTTAACCAAATGCCTGATTGCCTGTATTCTTAAGTGCATACATGAGCAACAGAAACAAAAACTAATAAGATTCTATATGTAACCTTAACTGCAGACTTTCCAACAGCAAGCTGTATAATTAAACTCATTTACATGAAAACAAGATCTTTGTTTCTTAACAAAGAGTTGAGAGCAACCATTGGCTCTCCACCCAAAAAGCTATCATTTGTGATGTCACAGCTTGTTGCTGGGGTAACAGAGATCCAAAATTGATATTCAGAGAGATGGGAAAAGCAATGAAAATAATGAATGCTAAAAATCTGTTTGTTTTTTTTTCACCTACTCACAATTACCAGAAATGCTTATAAGTAGCTATAAGCTCATTTTCAAATAATCACATCATTAGACTAAACTTGAAAGCAATAATCAGATTGTAAAAAATCTAAATATGGTACCTAGATGCAATTATAAAAATAGAACAGTTTTGAAGTGGTATCTAAAAAACACAAGCCACTTCTCCAGAAGCAATTAATGACTCAGAAAAAAGGTGAAATTAAATTCCTCAGACTTATAAAATGTATGAGTCTATAGGACACACGAATAAAATTAGCCAGAACCAAACTATAAAAAATTGGTGGCTGGGTGATAGACACTGGGGAGGGTATGTGCTATGGTGAGCACTGTGAATTGTGTAAGACTGTTGAACCACAGACCTGTACCTCTGAAACAAATAATACATTATATGTTAAAAAAAAAAAGAAGATAGCAGGAAGGGAAGAATGAAGGGGGGTAAATTGGAGGGGGAGACAAACCATAAGAGATTATGGACTCTGAGAAACAAACTGAGGGTTCTAGAGGGGAGGGGGGTGGGGGGATGGGCATGTACTGCATGGAGCACTGGGTGTTATATGCAAACAATGAATTATGGAACACTACATCAAAAACTAATGATGTAATGTATGGTGATTAACATAACATAAAAAAACAACAACAAAAAAAACACCTTACCTGACATTCTTTTTAGGTTAATAACATGTTTTGTTCTCCCTGAGATTTTTTTCTGCTGTGGAAACGCCAAGGATTTTATTTTATTGAATTACAGAATAGAACTTGTACTATTATTTTGATATATGGTATAATTTTCTAAGTAGAATGTTAAGAACAGAATAGGAAGGGACGCCTGCGTGGCTCAGCTGGTTAAGCGTCTGCCTTCAGCCCAGGTTATGATCCCAGGGTCCTGGGATGGAGTCCTGCATGGGACTCCCTGCTCAGCAGGAAGTTTGCTTCTCCCTCTGCTCCCCCTGCTTATGCTCTCTCACTCTCTCTCTCTCTAATAAATAAATAAAATCTTAAAAAAAAAAACGATTGCCAGAATAGGAAAAGCTGCAGAGCAGGGGTCAGAGGCTCTGGAACCATGTGGGGTTACATTTCAGCCAAGTTAACCTCTCTAGTCTCTTCATTTGTAAAACGGGAATAATGATACCTTAAAATGCAGGGGTCTTGTGATAACTAAATAAAATAATGTATGAAGAACATTAGTATTGAGCTCAGAATAAAACATAAGCTCAGTGGAAACAAAATAGTGAAACAGGATCTCTGACATGGACAAATCTAGGTTAAAACCCTGCCTCAGTTCCTTACTAGATATGTGACCTCGGGCAGATGATTAAGTTTTGGGTCTCAGTTACTACACCCATAAAATAAAAATGGTACTTCATACGCTGGAGGCCTCTCTATAAACAATATGTGTGCCTGAGATAGCAAGTTGCCCAACCTATATTCATTTTCCTTTTCTTACTAACAGAACCCGTCAATTATTGAGGGCAGCATTGCACCTAGTTAAAAATTCACATCTTCCAAAGTCTCCCTGGCTGCTACAGGTAGCCAGTGAGGCATAAGTAGAAAATTAGTGCTTTGGGGGAAAACAGTTCAGAGGCCTTCTCTCTTTTTGTATTGCCCCCTTTCTTTCTTCTTCCTGCCTAGAATGCAGTCATGTCAGCTAGAGCTTCAGCAGCTATTTTACGTCATGAGGCAACCTGTGGAAACGGAAGCATGATCTAAGGATTGTGAGGCAGAAAGACAGAAGGATCCAGGATTCTTTAAGGACTTTGAAGCTGTGGTGCCAGCCCTGCCTATTTCTGGACTTTCTTAAGTGAGAGAAAAAAATAAATAAACCTTTACCATATTTTAGCCTCAATTATTTAGATTTACTGTTACATGTGAGTAAACCAATGCTCATGTAATTTCTGTAAGTACCTAAGGCAATGCTTGGCACGTGATAGGGTTCAACAAATGGCAGCTGTTACTATTTTTCCCTAGTTTCAGCTCTTAATACTTAAGCAAGTAACCTGTGTTTCAGTTTCTTCACCTATGGTATAATATTTACTATGCCTGTGCAGATGAATTATTATGAGGACCTAATAAATTTCTACATAATTATCAGTATTATTATTAATAATCCATCTTGAGCCTATCCCTCCTGGCCAAACAAATGATCGCCACTTACTTTAAGGAAAGAAATCTAATAAATGGACAAAAATCAATCAAGTACTACCACCAACAGTGTTCTTGCAGCAACAAGCAACACTATCATCATTAATGTTTTTCATTTTCTTTGTGTCAGTTCTAGAAACAAGCCCTCAAAAAGTCCCTTTGCCATACCCCAAAGTAAAAAGGTCTCTGAGCATACATACAGGGTTGAAAGCCATAGCCAAAACCACAGCTGAAGTCTACTGTGCTTTCACGATGAAGCCCTGTCCATGCTACCCCCATGCTACCCCTTAGACAGACTAGACACCATGGCCCCGGGAATACCACAAATCTAGACAAATTTATACAAACATAAATCTCTTCCCTCCCGCGTGTTTCCAGCAAAATGCTCCGATTGGCTGGGAATTTTCAGAAAGCTATAGGAAGCTTTTGGAACAAGAGCTAGCTTTTCTTCTGATTTGGGTTTGTATGCCATCCTCTGAAAAAAAGAGTAAGTAGAAGAGATTCCTACTCACTGGAAAATTAATGTAAGTTAAGTATGGGGATATTTTTAATATGTGCTTTCCCATAATAGGATGAGACCCTTACATAGTAATCACACAAAAGCAGTCATTTTCAGTTGATGCCTAAACACCAAGTACCAAGATATATACCCTATGATTTTTCAATGAGCAACTGCTGAGTGGCTAATACAAGTCCAAACAAAACCTCCTTGTTAAATCATGGACATTTTCACAAGAATTCAAACTTGCTTCCCCAGTGCCAAAGTCTCTTTGGTTCGAATCTCATATGTGCATCCAGAGGCATGAGTTTTGGTGACTGTAACTCAAATGGCCCCAAGAAGCCTTACCTGCCATGGTGTACAGATGCAGTAGTGTTTGCACTGATTGGTGCAGGGCAAGAAGAGGCAGGTTGCCACTTGTTGCCCCGAGAGGTAGATGAACCAATGGTAATGGGTGAGGTAGCAGATGAATTGCGATTGGCTGAAATGTAGGGACTTGTGGGGTCACTACTTCTACCAAAGGAAGCACTGCAAAACAGCACACAGTCACTTTCTTCAGGACATGCTGCTCACCCACCATTTCCCAGCACCACCTTCCCCCCAGATTGTGCATTTAAAAGGAATGTAGACCAAAGAGAGGGTATGGCAACTGGGAAGTGGAGTGAGTGATCAACTCCAGCTAGAGCTGGGTCACCGGCAGCAAGCAGGCATTTGTCAATCATCCAAAAGAGTGAAGGAACATGGAGGAGAAATGATATGCAATAAGAGAAAGCAGAAGAATAGTATATAGGAACAGAATAGGGGCTAAGAAATATTAGCAAATAGAATAATTTTATTAGAAAAAGTAATTCCCAACAAACCCCAAAGGCAAAAAAATCATGCAACCCCAAATGTCTACCTGATACAGAAGTAGCACTGCAGAAGCTAAAGTAAGACCAAGAATTTGGAGAGGTTTGGAGTAGAAATTTAAAATTAAAGAGTGGAGAAGAATAAAAAAGCTCTGTGGAAAAAAAAATGTCTGAGAACTGTGGTTATGTAACCTAGTCTTGGGAGGATTCAAAGTTTTAAGTCTAGAAAATAATATTGCATGGGCAGCAGAAGGCAACTTTCCTTTGTTTCAAATGAAGATAAGTAAGAACCATCTCAATTAGCAAAAAATTATTTGGATTAGAATTTTTTAAAAAAACATTTTGACTATTATACTAATGACACTAGCAGGGGTGACCAAAACAAGCTATGAAGCCTTTTACTTTAAGATGCATTTTACTGGGACACAGGAAAGGAATTTCTGCCTAAGGACAAGAGATGAACTAGAAAATGGAAAGTTTGCTGAGGCCCGGTGGAGCCCAAGATGGCCAAATGTCTTCTCGTACTTTCTTTTTTAAATAGTGATAGCATACAATTCCCTTTTGAAAAGATCATAAAATGAGATTTTGTATAATCAAAAAATGCTTTAAGGGTGACAGAAGTTTGGAAATCCAAAGCATGAAGCAAATTGTGGATCTTCTTTCAAAAAGCACTCACATAATTAAGCAAGCTTTCCATCCTAAATAGAGGCAGTCCCCTTCCCTCTGTTTACCATAATTGTGCCAACTATACCTGTCTATCCAGATGCTACTCACTCAACCCATTTGTTAATGATTTGGATCACGAAAAAGAACAACCCCACCACAATGTAACAACATGCTTGGAAATTAAATGCAGCTTTCTTTCCTAGTACTAGAATGTTATTTTCTTAGAAAAGTTTTCTTGGTCTTGGATGCAACCATAAGGCGTAATGATGTATCTAGATAGACTAAGACCTTAGTCCTGAAGACAAATAAGTGATAGCTTCATTAAGCCAAAAACACTGAGTTTGTATATATAATGAAGCTTCAGTGAGAACGCTGAATGATCTCTGCAGAACGGAAGACCATCAAAAGGCTACAGTGGCTGTTTGTTTTATGGCTTACTAGTTCCCATGTTCTGATATTAACTAGTTGACAAGATTCCTCTAATCAAGTGGAATTAAGTTTTAAACCCAAACACATAGTTTATGGCAAAAGGCTGTTTCTTGGGCAGCCAACCAATCCTATAAAACCTAATGATGAAGTCCATGGCATGAAGAGGCAATTGGAGGGGTTGAGTAAATAAAAGTGAAGAAAGAATTCAAAGTAAGAAATGAGAATCACTCTTGACATCAGCAGCAAAGTTCAAATTAAAATACTCATTAAGTATATCTTATAGTTTAATGGCTCTGGCAAAGGTGCTTTGCTTGCTGGCTGGTACATGGCAAAGAAAATAATTGCAGAAAAGAGAATATAGATGAGAAAAGGGGAAGGAAACCCATGTACCTTCTCTGCACCAAACTTGCGAGTTTCACATCTTGATGGATCTGAGGGCCATTAAAGTCATAAAAAAAAAACTCAAGTCCCTAAATTAACAGGCTTCAATATGAAACTTCTTTAATGCAATTCAAAACTGTCCCCATTACCCACCCCCCTCACCACCCTATAGGGTCCCTCCCTTCCTCCCCATAAAAATGTAACTTGAGATATGAACTACTCTAGTTTTAGAAAAAGGAAAGCTAGCTACTGGACAAAGGTGATTTAAATTCAGTCCTGCTCAGGGATTACTAGAAGTCACTTCCAGTTGAAGATTTTAATAGGACTGAGAGGAGAAAGTATAAATTCAGATCTGTCTGTGGTGAGAATTTGGAATTAGCTTACTTTAATTCAGTTAGGAAAATAAATTAATGTTAATTTAAAATTAGTCAAGCTGTTACTCCCAAGAAATCTAAAAGTAATTCGTTTTTTGATTCATTTTCATGGTGCTAATTGGATATAAAACGGCATGCAATTATTACCCATACACCCATGACCAGAGTGAAGAAAAATCATCTCCCATCCCGTGGAACCTGGTACCTTTTCAAGTAGGTCGATACATAGGTAGAAGGAGCAACTGTCTGTGGAGTTTCACTTCCCTTTGCTTCATCCCTCCACAGCTGCCGTGTATATGAACCACTCCTCACTAGATTAACAGCTGATTCTCTGTAGAGGCATGAAAGAAAAATAAAACAAAGCACTGATTCCTACCACCAGTTTTGTCCACGATACAATGCAAACTGGGAGGGGTGCCTGGGAGGCTCAGTTGGTTAAGCGTCTGCCTTTGGCTCAGGTCATGATCTCAGGGTCCTAGAATCAAGCCCCACATCAGGCTCCCTGCTCAGCAGGGAGTCTGCTTCTCCCTCTGGGGGGGTGGGGGTGGGAGAGAAGAGCCAGGGATAGAAACTGTAATATGATGGCTAAAGAAATAGACACACTTTTCAAGTGATACTTGGTTTCATATAAACCTGTTTTCTGTATACATAGAGAATGGGTCAAGTATTACTACTGCCTGCTTTCTTTTATCAACTTCAAAGCCAACTAACTTCAATAGGTACCAAATCCTTATATCAAATACCATTACCAATTCTTTGGTAATGAGAACCCACTTTTGTTTCTCCTTTAAAGGGCTTTACAAGGCCAAGAGGTTGTTCATAAGTAAGCAGAGACGAGGATGATGGGGAAGGTGAGGAAGTCTGTCACAAGAGAAAGAGGTAACTACCGCAGAGGAGGAAAAGAGAAGAACCTGCTGGAAGTCTCCTTAGTGTTATAAATAAAAGTCGTCCAGGAAAGGGCTGTAGTAGGATTTCTAATTCACAACTGTTCATTCAGGGCCTTTGCGACCAAAGCTGTGGCTCTCCAGAGCAGTCCTTCTCAAACTTCAATGTGCATTTGAAGGACCTAGAGAATTTTTGTTAAAATCCAAGTTCTAATTCAGCAGGTCTGAGGTGGGGCCTGAGATTCTGCACTTTTAACATGCTTCCAGGTGAAACCAATGCTGCTGGTTGGGAAGACCACACCTTAAAAAGCACGGTTCTCAATCAGGTTCTGCTCTGAGATGCAGCAGTACCTCAAAATCCTCACATTCATTTTAAGTGATGAGGAAGACTTGAAATTTTATGTACATACACATTAGAAGTTGATCACTAATTAAATAACAATACCTTTAGTGTTTACCATGGAATAGGTCGTGTGCTAGGCACTACGGGTCCCTGAGAAACCAGACATAGATCCTACCTTTACAGAGCCTGCTGGTGTATTAAAACAAATTCACCCTCAGAAGGGCCGGGGAAGACTTCCTAAAGACAGTAATACCCAAGCTGAAGTGAGAGCCTGAAGGGCGAAGGGCAAAGCAAGAGAGCAAGGGCTGGGAGGAGCTCTAAGCAGAAGGAATAAACAATTCATAATGTGTTAAGGGCACCTGTGGAGAGTTGGCCGCAGAGCGATGGCCAAGGCATCACTATGCCTAGGAAAGTTACAGAGGACCATCTTTTGGCCTGTATTAGGATTACCTGTTCTCCTTTTCTTCAATGTCACTTGTGCTGCTGAGCCTCCGGGGTGCTAGTGAACTAATATAGCTTTTGTTTTCTCTCTCCTGTAAAATCAAAACAAGTAAAGCACAGAGAAGGTACAATACTGACACCGTGTAACATTCTGGGTAAAAAAGCAGAGATCAATACACCTGTATCATCTTATTTCTAGATCCAATACCAATTCTGGTTTGAGTGGTATTACAAAAGGTTACCTTTCAAAGGCTAATTCCTACCTCTCCTCCATTAAAAGACCAGGGAAATAATTCTCATGCGAAAGGCCAAAACGATCAAAAAAGGAAAACAGCAGCACAAATTACACAAAGCAACAGCCCTGCCAAGAGAGATGGAGCCTTTGAAAAGCCACAAACAGAAAACTCCACTCTAAAGTTCTTAATGAAATAAGCCTTATTTCTTCCCCAGCCTGTATCTTCTCTTTGAAATGCAGCTTCAGGCACAACAAATATGCTGCAGAATTCATCCAACCAATATGACTCATCTCCTTGAGGAGTCTCCAGAAACACAATATTGAGCAGGGGACTACGGTTACAGGGCAGACCTGACCCCAGAGAAGAGCATCAGGTAAGCCCTAGAAAATCTGGAACCAAAAGTTAAGAAATAAAATTGCACTGATCTTGGACGATTATGTGGATGAGCTGTTTGTGAAGTTAGCCCGATCATATATCTAGTAACAAAAAAAATAAGGCACTTAAACACTTTTTTCTAAGTGCTAATTTGCCTGAGCTTCATTAGGATCGAAAGTCCGGCTAAGGAACTTTGCTTCCAAACACTGAAACAATAAATTACTGGTATTGGTTCAAGGGAACCTTAGGCCATGTCCAAATTTTCATGTTTCTAACTAAATTTATTTTGCTTTATTTTATTATTTATTTGCCCTACGTAAGGAGGGTAAGGAAGAATGAACATAAGCTATGCCAAAAGATAAAGGGTTTTTCTTTTTTGGCCAAGTAATAATAGCAAGCAAATAGGTAACTGTTTAAACTATCAATGTGCCATCTCCCTTTAAAGACTTTGTACTTCCAGAATCAAATCAGGGACTAGAACACACTTTCATTTGCTCCTGAAACTGAATTTTCACAGAAGGGAACTGCCCAGGAACTCCCCCGTACCCTGCCTAAACTGCACCTTATCTTTGTTGTCCAGCAGAGCAGAAATCCGAGGGCTTGATGATGACCGGTAGATGGAAGAGCCTCGGTCCCTTAGAGCTTCCCTAGAATTGGCCACCTCACTCAGCATGTTGTGGCTGCCAGTTTTTCTGAGTCCCAGTCTCCACGAAGAAGGAGATTCATCTTTGGGTTCTTCTGGCTTATTAAAAAGGCTGGAGGAGAACTACGAGGGAAGAAGCAAAGAAAAGAAAAGGGGGAAAAAAAAAAAGTCCTGATGGTTCTTTTCAGCCTATTTGCCTTTTCCCACACTAAGTTCAGTGAGACAACATAAGGCAGTACAAGGAGAACAAATACATGGCAGGCTTTCTGCCAATGTTCCCTTCCTCACGTGGCAGACGCTAATAACCGCTCAAGACTGCCTTTCTCCCTGAGCCAGAAATAGTCTCAGATTCTTAACAGTGCTCCTACTGACAGAGTTGCTCTCTGAGAAATTAAACACTATTTGCTCTTAGCGTACTGACCTAGAACACCAGGAGATCCACGTTCTAGTAAAAACATCTTCTCTTGCTTGACTCACTGTGTAACTGAAAATGAGACATTTTATTTCTCTAGGTCTCAACATGCTCACCTGTAAAATGGTGATAATGAGCTTAATTCCTCTTTATAATATGTGGAGACTAGAAAACACAGATGAGCCAATGTATAAGTATGTTTTAAGGTACTGTGATAAGACTGTGGTAAGCTGACTTAATACTCATAAAAATACTAAAACTCACTCCCCTCAAATTCTAATTGCTTATTTCAAGAAAATAGTTTAAGCTTTGCGCAGTGGCAGTATCGTAGCCAATGAGGTTCATCCCAGGAGCGATTATTGCTAATTGAAGAAAATAGTTTATTTGATCTTGAGCAGCAGTTCCAAGTGCTTCAGATTTCACCGAGCAGCAAAATTAAAAAAGAAGAAAAATGGCAGAAGTCATAGAGTTGCCACCTTTTAGATTTTGCCGGGAGAACATCTTTCAAAAACTTGCTTACCATTTCCATCACTATCATTTCATTAAAAAAAGAAAAACATTTTAACCTCAGAAAAGAAAGCTTTCTGGAAAGCTTACATTATCTTTATCTCATTTTGCCATAAACCACAGAAAACATCATAGACTAGTGTTAACCCCAAACACCAGTCTGAAGTAACTGGTCTTTAGAACTGCAGTCAACAGTCCATTCCGGGGATCTGGGGGACCTCTACAAGATGGCTTTGGTCTTACTCCAGGTATCAGGCCACCTTTACTGCCTGGTATAGTGAAAATACAATAGAAACACTAAATCACTTGTCTCCAACTCACGCTCAGATTTTCTCTTTTAATTAGTCATCTGAATGTATATATTTATGTACTCCTTCCAGCTTTAGAAGCTCAATCATGTCAGCTCTTTATAAGCCACCCTGACTCTGAGAGTCACACACACTCTCTCTCTCTTTCAAAAGTAAAAAAAAAAAATAAATTAAAAGAAAGCAAGAAGTCCAGTCACACCTAGAAGCAGTGGGAGTATGTGAGGTACAGCTAAATGCCAGGGTGCAGAGTGAGGTCTGTGTCCTATCTGAGACATCTCTACACATTCAAAGTGATGCTCGTAGGAATAAATAAGCAGGCAGGGCTTTGTTTCCTCATCTCCACAATGATACCATAATCCTGTCTTTTCAAGAAGATCAGTAAGTTAGTATCTATAAACCCACAGAGTTTTTTCAACAGCTTTCTTCCCAAGAACTCATATCGATTCTTAATCTCAAAACTAATTGTATCCTTTGTAGAGCAAGGTCATTATTCAACTCTGTCTCACTGACTAGAAGCGTATAGCTTCTCAGAGGCCTGGGCCGAACTGCAGGAGGAGCTGTCTCTGGTATCTCAGCAAGTTCTTTCTACCTCTGCTCTCTACTCATTATGAGTACTACCAAGACTTTACTTATGAAAGTAAAATTTTAAACAAGACATAAAAAAAAGGACATAAGTCATCAAATCAATTAATACTGAATGCTAGGGGCACTTGGGTGGCTCAGTCATTAAGCGTCTGCCTTCGGCTCAGGTCATGATCCCAGAGTCCTGGGATCGAGCCCCCCATTGGGCTCCCTGCTCCATGGGAAGCCTGCTTCTCCCTCTCCCACTCCCCCTGTTTGTGTTCCCTCTCTCGCTGTGTCTCTCTCTGTCAAATAAATAAATAAAATCTTAAAAAAAAATACTGAATGCTAGCTATCTTCCTAACCCAGTCTGAGCTTTATATATACTTACCTACTTAGCCATAGATATGAAGAAAATAAGCAATGGACAAAATTCTTTGGTCCCAGATACTATATCCTATGTTATCTAAACACATTGTACCCAAATTTGTTTGGTGATGGATTTATAGCTTTTGCAGGCAATGTGATAAAAGAAATGTTTGTGCGCACCCCTGCCCCCATCCATAATTTGAAGCTCTAATCCCCAGTGTGACTATAATATTTGGAGGTAAGGTGGCTGTCTGCAAACTAGGAAGAGATTCCTCACTAGGAACTGACTCAGCTAGCCCCGTGTGACACAGCTAGTCCCGTGATCTTGGATAGCCCAGCCTCCATAATTGGGAGAAATAAATTTCTGTTGTTTAAAGCCACCTGGTTGGTAGTATTTTGTTATGGCAACCTAAGGTGACTAGGACAGGCAAGATGTATCTGTATTATCTTGCAAGAATGTATCTTTAAGGCCTTTCAAACTGTATGTAACCATAGTAGGAGAAATATAATATTCAAATTAGTTCCAAAATACTCACTCTCCGAGCTGAAGAGGCAGAGAAGGTATTCTGAGCCGGTGGTGGTATCTGTTCGGTGATAATACTCTTGCTTTCAGAGTTGGAATGGTTGACAATGGCTTCTAGCTTTTTATCTATTATTGAAGACAAGAGAAGCAACAAGTGCAAGTATGAAAACCTTATCTGTGTGTATGTATGTACTTTTCTGCTAACAGAAAAGGTTTACCCATATCAAAACAGATTATTAGGGTCATGTAATGCTTGGACTCAAACTAAAATGAAATCTCTAGCAACGCTGCCAAAAGGAAATAAACTCAATGGTAAAATTCCTTTCTTGGTAGCCTCCAATTCCCAGATATATAACTGAAAACTTTCTCCACATTATGTATCATATATAAAATTCGTCAGTAAGTACGTAATAAGAATCTACTCTGTTTTGGGAGATTGGGCAGGAAAAACCAGATAGATCTTGCTTTCTAGGTAATTATAATCAAGACATGCAATAAGATGCATAATGATTATAGTAACAATAGAAGATCATATATAAGTTAGGTGCTAAATTGGTTGAGTTGGATCAATGGGGCTTTATGAGTTCAGAGTAAATCCTCTGAGGGAGGAAACAAGGAAAGATGCATAGAGAAAACTGGAAGACAAATACCAACTGGCAGGAGGAAGAAAGGGTATGAGTAATGAATCAGAAATCAAAATATACACATCTGTTGGTCAGTAAATTTAAGTCTACGCAGGCCTAATTTAAGCAGGCCTAATTAAAGTAATGAATATTCTTGGGATTACAACAGGAAATAAAGGTAGAAAGGATTACAGAGGATATTGCGAGTTAAGCTACAGAGCTGTAGTAGGTGAACCCTCTTAATAAATAACAGTAGTCCATGTTATAGGGCCATCAAGTGGAAACCCTGTCTGTCTCGTTCACTGCTACATCAGTGCCTGCACCTAGTAGGTGTGGCCTTCTGATCTACGTACTCTGGAAACAGGGCCCCAGAGTAATCCACCTATGAATTACGTGACAAATTTAAGCCACATTTTAGCTGTGTGACACTGGGCAAATTACTTAACATATATGAACCTCTCTTTTCTCACTGATTAATCAGGAATTTTAATTCTTACCTATGAGTTGCTATAAAGTCTAGAGATAATGTTTTTAAATTGCATCGTTCAATGTCTGGCCATAATAAGTCCCTAGTAAACAGTAATTTATTATTAATGTTATTTCTTGTGGTCATTATGAAATATTCAAGGCATTCTTTAAATACTATCTGAATATCTCTAACCCCAAGAAGTATACCTTACTACCTAAATGTGACAGATCATTATAGTAAGAACTCCCAATGAATCTATACCCCTGTGAGTGGTCTCTCAGATTGACTCTGGGCTTGGCAATGTGACTCTCTATGACCACTGGGATATTAGTAAAGTGATACAAACAGAGGCTTGGAAAGTACTTGTGCACTGAACCTTGCCCTCTTATCTTGTGGAATCCAACAGCCGTGTGAAGAAGCAGGGGCTAGTCCGCTTGATGAACATGGCCCACTTGCCTCAAACATCCTAACCAACTACCAGAAAGGTGAGTAAGGCCATCTGGGACCAGCCAGCCCCCAGCTGACTTACCAACTGACCACCAACACATGAGTAAGCCCAGTATTACCACACGGAGGAAAGAAAAGCCACCCCAGTGAAGCCCTTCCCAAACTGCTAACCCATAGAATTGGGTGTATATAAATAGTTGTTTTAAGCACCACTAAATTTGAGGATGGCTTGTTATTTAGCAATAGATAACTAATATATCAAATGTTTAAGTCAAATAAATAAAAGAAAGGGGAAAATAGAAATCCAAATCAAACTGCTTACATTCACCTCAAAAGAGAATTAGTATTCTTTACAATTACATTTATATATAAGACATATGAAAACTGTCATTTTATGAGGTTGTATCTGTGGATCTTTAAAAACAGGATAAATGCATTCAACAAATACTTGTTCAGTACATACATAATGTGTCGGGCATCATTTGGAAAGGTTTAGACATAATCCAGTTCCCCACATTTTCCAGTATACATTTATAAATAATGTATATTTATAGGGACCTACCATATAGAAGGCCCAGTGCTAGGCATTATGGAAGACAGAAAGATAAACAAGACACACAATACATTTCAGTGCTTCTGAAACTTGCTGGTAGGGGAAGAAGAGAGGAGATGAGAAACAAACAGAAATAACACTACTACTAGGTAATGTAAGTAATATAAAAGAGGTTCAAACAAATAGCTACCAGTCAGAGGAGGGGAGAAAAACTTGTATCTGTGATGATAAGTCTTCATAAAAGAAGCTGATTTAAGCTGGGCTTTGAAATATGAGTAAAACTTCAACTGGCAGAAATGAGCAGGGAAGCTTGCTGGAACCATCTGGCTTCTGCCTACATCAGGCTACAGAAACTGCTGAGATTACCAGACTCCCTAAATGCTGTCTCTTTCTTGACCTCTCCCTTCCCACTCCTACCCTGGCTTTTCTTTCTTTCTTTTTAGGATTTTATGTATTTGACAGAGAGAGAGGGAGAGAGCACGCACAAGCAGGGGGAGCGGAAGGCAGAGGGAGAGGGAGAGGGAGGCGGAGGGAGAAGGAGAAGCAGGCTCCCTGCGGAGCAAGGAGCCTGACGTGGGGCTCGATCCCAGGACCCTGGGATCATGACCTGAACTGAAGGCAGATGCTTAACGACTGAGCCACACAGGCAGCCCCTTACCCTGGCTTTTCTGATGCAGAAACACACATCCTGGTTTTCCTCAACCTGCCTGACCATACTGTCTTTGCCTCTTTTTACTTCCTGAACACAGCATGCCCCACGATTCTTTCTGTACATCTTTTCTCTACCATCTTTCCGTTGGGAAATCTCATCCTTTTCCACACCTTTAGCTGCCACCTTTTCGGCAGATAATTTCCACATTTCACTTCGCCCCTGCTACTCTGAGGAGTCCTAGATCAAAGTCAGGATCTCAGGCACACCACTTGCCAGCTATGAGACCCAGTTTGCCTCACCCCTTACAGGGTCAATTTCCCACTCTAAAATGTGGTGATAATACATCCCTCAGGGTGTGGTTGTAAGTACACTGTAGAGTAAAAAGCACTACCCAAATGTAAAGTGTTGTTATAATCCCCCAAACTAAATATAATCTTTCTTACTAGTGAATACCATTGACAACATTTATCTCTCTCATGTGGCATGTATTTTATTCATGTATATGCCTTCCTATTCCCCTGTATGTCCTAGATGTATCCAACAAAAAGCATTTAATGAATGTGAATGCTTGTCCTGTGTCGGGCATCATGCAGAGACCTAGGAGTAAATGAAAAACCTAGAGTTCTCAGCCAAAATGATGAGTGTTACAACAGAGATAAGTATGAAGCGCTAGAGGGATACAGACGGGAGCAATTATCATGGGGTGGGGGAACAGTGAAGTGGTCCACTCCTTTTCACTTTTTTAATATAGGAAAACCTGAAGAAAGGCTTCTTCATCCTGGTAAATCCTATAGCTTGTAACAGAAATCACTCCATAAGGATTTGATGGTCAGAAATGAATTCTAAGGTGCAAATAAAAGTTCAGGGGTAGGAAAGCTCAGGGCATGTTTGGGGAAACCAAGCAATCTAGCTTGGCTAGTAGATGACACTGCCTATGGATAGCACTGGAAAGGTCAGCTGGAGATAGATTATGAAAAAACTTGAAGGTTTCAGAACTTGGGATTTATTCTACAGGCAAAGATGGGAGAGGGGAAGGTGGTCGTAGATGGCTTCTGGACAGGGGTGTAGTATACCCTAAGGGCGCTGTGAGTGTTTTACTCCAACAGCAATGTAGAGATGGGTTGCAGGGACCAGAGACCTGAGGCATGGGTACATATAACGAAGCAATTATAGTAGTTCAGGTAGCTCCCTCCCATTTTTCTAATACCTTGATAGTTAACAAAGTGATCTAGCACAGAGCAAGACCAAGTAGAAATACTTGAAAGCTTAAGACATGTAAGTCCTTAATAAATAATAAAAACATAAAAAAGATGAACATCTATAAATTTTGATAGGTACTACACTAGCATTTCCAGAGCAAGCTGTGCCTACTTAATAACAGAAGTTCAAGGCTCCATGAGTAAAAGATCATCTCCTATGCTATAAACTTAGTTGGTGCCTATCTTCTCTACAAAATCAACGGTCTCTAATTTCCTTTGGTGACATTCAATGAGCTGATACTAGTACTATTAGTACAAGCCAGTGAGGGTAGGACACATGTACTGTAAAAATCTTAGTTATCATTAACTTCCAATTACCCATGAGAGCTATTCTGTTGCAGGTGAACCGCTACTCAGTAAAACCCAGTATCTCTTTTCTCAGTGTTTGCCTGACTGTGTATCAAAACCTATGGCTGCTTCTACACCTTGTGGATCTGACCATGCCCAGCACCTCACTCGCACTGTTGGGTTTCCTGTCTTGCCATATAATAAACTTAAGAAGTGCCATATGAAGTATATATAATATTAATAACAGTCATAAAGGTAAATATGATTTTGTTCCTTCTTCAATCCCCACCTCAGGAATTGAAGGAGCTTCACATAATCAGAAGGAAAATGAAAAGATCTAGGGATTTTGTTCAGGGAATCAGGTGAACCTGAGAACTAAATGCAAATTTTCACCAGCTGGTTAAAGATACTTGAACAAATATGACTCTGCAAGATCTCACCTCCTCAGCCTCTTAGCATACTGAATTTTGGAATCTGGTCTCTACACCCTACCAAACTGAGGTCAGACAGTTGGCTCCTTTACACAAGAATTTCTGGGGGGCTCCTGGGTGGCTTAGTTGGTTGAGTGTCTGACTTTGATTTCCACTCGGGTCATGATCTCAGGGTTGTGGGATCAAGCTCCCATTAGAGCTCCACGCTCTGACTACTGTGGAGTCAGCTTGAGATTCTCTCCCTCTCCCCCACACGCCTGCTTGCAGGCACGCGCATGGGCACTCTCAATCAATCAATCAATCAATCAATCAATCTTTTTTTTAAAAGGAATTTTTTTGTGTGCCTTATCATATGGCTACATAGAAACCAATACACATATTCTAACCTAGCTCATAGCTTTTACAACCAAGTTTTCACTCAAAATTTGGTATCTTATCTTTGAAAACTAAAGTTAAAGAACTTAAAGCTCTTTTTGGAGCCCTCTGACACCTCCTAGCTCTGACAAGCAGTGATCTCCTTGCATTATGGAAACAGAGGACCTTTACTATGAATATCTTTACATTACCTGCTTCCTTCTCAGTTTCTGACTCAGAAGCTTCATCTTCATCTTCACCTTCCTCCTCCTCTGAGCTGGAGCTGCTAGACTCTTTGCTTTCTTCCTCCATTTCTTGGGACTTGGATACCTCTTCTTCATAAAGCATCTTCTCTTTACTAAATTAAAGATGACAATTTGAGTGTAACTCAGAAACGGCAAACTATTTAAGTTCACTGGCAATCAAGCATAAGGAGAACAAGTCTATAAACCCCTGTGTAGAAGCAATAACAGAAATACTTCAAATCCTTCTTTACATTCTTCTGAATCCTTGGGTTCTTGCAGACTAAGGTTCAGTATTTGACTTTGGAGTATGACTTAAGTAGATCTAGCCTGTTCAACACACAGGAAAAAGGAGGACTATGAATCTTGACGGTGATAAAGCAGGTAAATATTTTTAAAAAGTCATTTAACAAATGTTTCCTGAATGTTTATTACCTGCCAGGAATCATGCTAGGCCCTGGTACAGTGGTAAACAAAACACACATGGTCCCTGAGTTCACAGAACTTAGAGTTAGGGATGTAACTAGGACTAGGAACCTGTAAGCTGGGGGGAAAATGTTGTACACTGTCTCAATTAATTTCTGAATTTAAAACACATTCACCCGGGGCACCTGGGTGGCTCAGTTGGTTGAGCATCAGCCTTCGGCTCAGGTCGTGAAACCAGGGTCCTGGGATTGAGCCCACGTCCCCTGCATCAGGCTCCCTGCTCATCAAGGAGTCCGCTTCTCCCTCCCCTTCTGCCCCTCCCCCTGCTCATGCTCACACACTCTCTCAAATAAATAAAATCTTAAAAATAAATTAAAAAAAAAAACACGTTCACCCACCTCAGTGTCTCCCCCATATATCAATGCCACCTCTTTGCCCCTCAAACATCCCACACGTTTAAAGATCATTTGGCTTAAATCAAACACAGTTTCTTTCCTGTATAAATTCTCAAGCTATGTCATACACACATATGCACCCAAACACAGCAGAGCTCATCCCATTTCTCAAGCCCTGAACACCTTACTTCTTAAAAAGTCCACTCTGCAACTTGCTGTTCAGGTCTGACTCAATGAGCTTATTCCGTGTCTCTTTTTCGCTTCGAAGCTGGAAATTGAGAAAACAGAGAGGAAAGGGAAGAAGTTGACTATTAGTACAAATCAGCAGCAATGAGAAGAACTCAAAATGGTACTGTCATTCTGAAGAAAACGGGACCGATACCAAAAGGGAAGAAAGAACTGAGAAAAAGAGAAACGCATCAGTTGGGTCTCCTTACAAGATAATGACAAAGAAAAATCCTCATCCAAGGTAAGAAAAAAACCATGGTGTTAGAGCTTCAATAAAACTGCTCGTATGAAATATCCAAACCCAATCTTCAAAAAACCCTGGCTTCTAGTGGAGGCTGGCTGGCTCATTCAGAAGATCATGTGACTCTTGATGTGGGGGTTGTGACTTCAAGCCCCACGTTGGGTGTTGAGAGATTACTAAAAAAAATAAGTAAACCTAAAAAAAAAAAAAAGCCTAGCTTCCGATGGATTAAAAAAAAAGGGGAAGGAACTTTGAAAAAATTCTTTAAGACCACATACCGAATTAGGTTGGCATAGTTCTCAAGAAAAGAATGGTACCAAAGGGGAAATAAGTCCCTAGAATAAACTGTCTGGTATTTAGATAGATGCTCTAGACAAAATGAGTTTATATCCCTGGACCCAAAAGTTATGCAGGGAGCAAAGATAAGCACCATTCCCAGTGCAGAAATGTTATTTAGTGAAAATATTATTTATGTTCAAAAACCAAACCATGCTGGGTAAAGGATACATAGAAACTCTCTATTATTTTCACAACTTCTTCGTGGGTCTAAAAATTATTTCAGAATGAAAAGTTTAAAACACAACAAAAACCTAACTAAACAAAGCATACATCTTAGGAAGGCCAATGCTGTTAGATAATAGCCCCAGTACTGTGTGTAGTGAGTCCCAAGTTTTAGCCTAGATTCCACAGCTCACCAAAGAAAACAAGATGAACTGTAAGTTGTGTTTGTCTGAGCTTTATATATGCAATTGTCCCACTAAGCCTTGAAGTAACGGGGATCTTCACTCTACCAGTCCAGACGTGGTGCTAAACATGTGTGCGGTGAGATACGGTTGATCTGTCCCACCAGTGAACTCCATAGTTATTTTTTTCAGAACTGCTCTAAGTTTCTCTCCTTTGTCCTAAACTTGAGTTCACATGCCCTGAGCCACAATTCATGCAAAGAAAAACACAAAGGAAAGCTAGTGATTTTTTTCTGTCCCACTCTGTTCAGACAGCAGCCCTGATCATCAGTAGCTGATCTTTATTCTCCTTGTCCAAATTAATCATCCCACTTACAGACAGAAAAAGTGAATTATTCATTGTTTATCTGGATATTGGGTGGGTTTTTTCCTTCTGCAGTCTGTACATGGATATGATACTTAGGTCGTTCTCCTACATAGCACCAAGCAACAGAATGGTACGTGCAAGCAAACAATAAAAGATTTAAAATGAGAAGGGAGAGGAGGATTGAATTCTGGATATCTGATGAATCCTGAGTAAGTATGAATCACTGGCCAAGTACTGTCCAATACCAAAAGACAGGTTTAGTTTTGTGGTCTTGTTTGCTTTGTAAGAAAGAAATATATTCCTCCCTTTCATGAATTTACTTTAAATAAACATGTCCTTTCAGTAAATAAGAGGAGAAAAAAGTTATGAGGTGTCCTCTACCCTGGTACTCCCTATTTGGAAAAAACTCTGATTTGAATATACCACATTCATTTCCTAGAACTCCAGGGTAATAATTACTTTGTTGTTCTTGTCATTTTTTACTTTCAGCTACTTGAAGGCTATCTTATAATGAGTAAACTTCAACAACAATGGTTTCTGGGATATTTTCTAACAGACTGTTGCTAGTCCCTGAAGTGAACAATTATCATCTCTGGAATGTAGATATGTCCATTTCAGCTCTCAGGAGACATAACTAAAACAAGGTATGAGATACCTGCACTGTTATAAAAGCTTTTAAAAGCATTAGCCAAAGACTTACCACATTCTGCTTCTTCTGGAGCATCTCCAAGTGCTCCACCAGACCCTCATCAGCCACATCAAATGGTGTCTGGCCCTGGCAGAGAAAAGGGGGTACCATGATCAAAAGAAAATAGAAGTAGTGATTTTGTGACTTTATCAGAGAACTATTCAATACTCATTTTATGCCTTTGTTCCAGTGATGGCTGCTTCCCTAACTTATCTACTCTACATTATAATAATGCCTTCATCTATCACAGAGAAAACGTAACAAGAAACAGCATGTCTGTTGGGGAGCCTGGGTAGCTCAGTTGGTTAAGCGTCTGACTTAAGTCATAATCTCAGGGTCGTGAGATTGAGCCCCGCATGAGGCTCTGTGCGTGGAACCTACTTAAGATTCTGTACTACCTACCCCCCTTACCCACTCACACACTCTTCCTCTAAAACAAAGCAAAACATATCAAGTCCTTTAAATACATGTTTTTATATTTAATAAAACAGTATTGAGGAAATCACCACATTATCTCTAATGCTTACTGCCTCTTGGCATATAATCAATTGAAATCTCTACTTCTACCTGTTCTAAAATGGTCTTAATTGTTATAATAAATTCAATAAGGGGTTTTTCTTAAAAGCCTCAGAAGGGGGTCCAGGCACATGTGCACTAAAGATTAAGTCACAGCAGTTATCTCCCTTCAAGAGGGTATCTCTTTTAGGAAATATCAGCACAATTCAGGACCATAACCCATAAACTGGGGATGAAAGCTGGGTTCAGGAGAGATGTGAAGCAGATAAGAACATCTACTAAATAAAAAGCCATGTCTCTGGATTCCTAAAAAAAAAAAAACTAGTTTTAGGGACAGGAGTTCTAGGGCCTCTAAAGTTGCTTGAAGTGAGGCTGAATAACTATTTTCAGCCAGACTCAAGGATCTTTGTCATTATAATGTTTTTTTAATGACTGGATGAGAGTAGAATTCAGCTATCAAAAGTCTTCGAATTAAAAATAAAGTAAAATAAAATCTTTCATACTTCACCATAAACAGCAACCTTAGGATTTCCCAGTGCTCATTTTTCCCAAGGGCAAATATCTTTTTTTCCTATTTATTTTAGGGGTTTCAACATAAATAGAATCAGAATGCTGATCAGTAGAGTTTTATTTTACATAGCAAACATCTCTGTGTTGATAATGGGGCCACGGGGAAGGAGGAGGGTGCAGAGAACAGAGCCATAGTTACCTGTGATGTAATATTTCCCCAGACAGTAAGCCTGGCCATTTAACTGAGACTTTAAGCCTTTTGTTCTAGAGACCCAGACACCAATTTCACTGCCCTTTTAGAGGGTCAGGCATACTAACCAGTTTGTTCCTGATATCCATGTCACAGAGTGCTTCTGCCAGGATGGAGCAAGCCTCCTTCACTCCCCAGTGTGCAGCAGCATGGAGGGGAGTCCAGCCATCGTAATCCTGAACATTGAGTTCATAGCCAGCCTGGATTAAAAGTCTAAGAAGAAAACCCCAAATAAGACACCTATACCCTCTAAATTACAGTTTTCTGCCAAATAAACTATCACCTAATTGATATTCACTTTGGCCCTGAACCACCAGGAAACTGTGATTACTTCTGTCCTCTAAGGCACAGCTCGGGCTTCACGGTTCCTACACTGAGAACCTATCACAGAGAGCAGTTATCAACCCGCTCTGAAAGGTCAGAGTGTATTTCCTAGGTACATCCATGTGACACCACACAAGAGGAGTATTTAGAAAGGTGTATCCCTTTGAGATTCACCAAAGCCTGATTAAATTTGCCAAACCACACAACTCTGTTACAAGGTGTGTTTTCCATTTCCTAGTGCGGGTAGGAAAGAACATATAAAATGAGAACTCCCATCAACAGTGTAAGAGGGTCCCGTTTCTCCACATCCTTGCCAACACTTGTTGTTTCCTGCCTTGTTAATTTTTGCCATTCTAACTGGTGTAAGGTGGTATCTCAATGTGGTTTTGATCTGAATTTCCCTGATGGCTAATGATGTTGAACATTTTCACCCAATGTTCATAGCACCAATGTCCACAATAGCCAAACTGTGGAAGGGCCAAGATGCCCTTCAACAGATGAATGGATAAAGAAGATGTCGTTCATATATACGATGGAATATTACTCAGCCATCAGAAAGGATGAATACCCACCATTTGCATCGACATGGATGGAACTGGAGGGGATTATGCTAAGTGAAATAAGTCAAGCAGAGAAAGACAATTATCATATGGTTTCACTCATATGTGGAATGTAAGCAATAGCAAGGAGGACAATAGGGGAAGGAAGGGAAAATTGAAGTGGGGGAATCAGAGAGGGACTAACCATGAGAGACTCTGGACTCCAGGAAACAAACTGAGGGTTTTGGGGTGGGGGGAGATGGGGTAGCCAGGTGATGGGGATTAAAGAGGGCATGTGTTGTGATTAGCACTGGGTGTTATATGCAACTAATGAATCACTGAACACTACATCTGAAACTCATGATGTACTGTATGGTGGCGAACTGAACATGAAAGAAAGAAAAAGGAAGAAAGGAAGAAAGGAGAAAGAAAAAGAACTCACTCACTCACTCAATACTCTTCAGGGCACTTTACTTACGAACTTTCTAGTTGATCTTTCCAGGATCCCATATGTTTACTGTAGACTCTCAAACTTCCAACTCTGCGAAGTATTTGCAGGGACTTCTTGCTAACTACAAAGCTATAATCTGTGTGCATGGAGGAAGAAAGGTATGACTCCTGAGGCCCCAAACTGCACTGGCCTGATTGAGGTTACCCATATCATGGGCCTCCAGACACCTTCTAAGAAGTGAGCGGAATATGAATGTCACTCTCAGGCAAAACAGTATACTAACATACTGCCACACCTATTAGATACCCCATATTCGGTGGAGTATGAAGCACTGGAAGAATCTGGCAACAACCATGCACATGAAGCTATTAGCTGCCCATGTATTTGGGAGAGCCTGTCAACAGTAAGCACCAGAAGCTACCTAAAGCATGTATGGATGTAAGAAAAAATGGAACAGGTAGAGCAGTAGAATCCAAATCCCTCATATCAGTTTAACTCTCCTACTCTAACTGGACACTGCACACTCAAGATCTGTACCCTTAATCTAAAGAGCCCAAAGAAATTCTCTATGTCCAAAAAGGACCAAAATGATCACAAGTGTGTCCTGTATTACACATCACCAGAGGAGAAGACTGTAGGGATAGTAATGATAAATCACAGCACTAGAGGAGATCATGTAAGGTCATCTCCTAAGCTAGTGTACCTGAACTGTTTCTTATCATACATGTCAGCGAGAAACTCACGTGACAGTAGGAGGGTGGGAGACCATCTATGGATTAATATCAGCAAAAGAGAAGAAAAGACTGAATAATCAGAGAGGAAAACAATAAAGAAAGAAACATATCATAGCTGAAAATCTAATTCATCCCCTGCTTCCAAAACCCAGCTCATCTTCTCCCAGTTTACCAAACTCCTGACTGATGTAAACGGACAATACCTGAGGACCTCAGAGTAGCCCTTGGCAGCAGCCACATGGAGGGCTGTGGCCCCTGAGCGAGGCTGCCTTACATCCTCTAGTTTCCCGCTGTTGAGCCACTGGCGGGCATCCTGTAACATCTGTTGTTCCTCTTCTTTTCGTGACTGCTCTAGATCAACTCCTGCAGAAACCAGAGAGCCAGCATTACTCAAGGCCCATTTAAATCTGACAGGATATTTTCCTTAGATTCCAAACACATCATAAATAAAACTGCAAATAACAGTTTAGTCATCAAGTTGGGTATTCATCAAATGTACTCTTTATTTAGAAGAGCAATGACATTTATACACATACTAGTAGTTTTACCAGGGTTAAATCATCATTTTAAATACTGTGTGATGGCAGATCCATTAAAGGAACACGCTTAAAATTGTTTTCAATTTTAAAGAACAAAAAGACCAAACTGGACATTATTTTTGTATTATAGTATTTGTACAATGCTATACACTTCAAAGACCTTTTACATGTTACACCATTTTAGTTTCCCAACAATCCTTTGAGGTAAATATAATAGATATCACTATCACCATTTAACAGACGAGGAAATAAACATAGAAAGGTTAGGCGCCTCGCTCAAGGCCATAAAACACATTACAGCTGTAACTAGAACTCTGGCATCCTAGGTCCCTGTCTATTGTTTGTTCCCACTTACTACTCCATAAGATTGGTACAAAAAAAATCTTGGTTTCAGGTATGATATACTTTAAAAAAATAATCTACCTCTAATGTTCACTTCCATATGTAGGGAAATATACTGACCTGAAGCTATATAATCTAGAGCAGCTGAGTAGGTCATGTGCAGTTAAAACTTCCAAGGGAATGTAGCTTTTGTTTTGCTTTAAAACATTATAGAGGAATTCCAAAAAGTTCCTCCCTTTAGCCAGCAACTGTCCAACATCTGTGCCACTGGGCTGGGGTGGGGCATTCCCTCTTATATAAAATAATGACATGATCAATTCACAGAAATTAGTTGCATTTCTATACGCCAACGAGACAGAAGAAAGAGAAATTAAGGAGTCGATCCCATTTATAATTGCACCCAAAACCGTAAGATATCTAGGAATAAACCTAACCAAAGAGGCAAAGGATCTATACTCAGAAAACTATAGAATACCCATGAAAGAAATAGAGGAGGACACAAAAAAATGGAAAAACGTTCCATGCTCATGGATTGGAAGAACAAATATTGTTAAAATGTCAATGCTACCTAGAGCAATCTACACATTCAATGCAATCCCTATCAAAATACCTTCAACTTTTTCACAGCACTGGAACAAATAATCCTAAAATTTGTATGGAACCAGAAAAGACCCCGAATAACCAAAGGAATGTTGAAAAAGAAAACCAAAGCTGGTGGCATCACAATTCTGGACTTCAAGCTCTATTACAAAGCTGTAATCATCAAGACAGTACGGTACTGACACAAAAACAGACATACAGATCAATGGAACAGAATAGCGAACCCAGAAATAGATCCTCAACTCTACCATCAACTAATCTTCAACAAAGGACAAAAGAATATACATTGAAAAAAAGACACTCTCTTCAACAAATGGTGTTGGGAAAATTGGACAGCCACATGTAGAAGAATGAAACTGGACCATTTCCTTACACCATACACAAAAATATACTCAAAATGGTTGAAAGACCTAAATGTGAGACAGGAATCCATCAAATTCCTTGAGAACACAGGCAGCAACCTCTTTGACCTCGGTTGTAGCAACTTCTTGCTAGACACGTCTCCAAAGGCAAGGGAAGCAAGGGCAAAAATGAACTATTGGGACTTCATCAAGATACACAGCTTTTGTTGATGTAATGTATGGTGATTAACGTAACAATAAAAAAATTAAAAAAAAAAGATACATAGCTTTTGCACAGCAAAGGAAACAGTCAATAAAACCAAAAGACAACCAACAGAATAGGAGAAGATATTTGCAAATGACATATCAGATAAAGGGTTAGTATCCAAAATCTATAAAGAACTTATCAAACTCAACACCCAAAGAACAAATAATCCAATCAAGAAATGGGCAGAAGGCATGAACAGACATTTCTGCAAAAAAGATAACCAAATGGCCAACAGACATATGAAAAAGTGCTCAACATCACTCGGCATTAGGGAAATACAAAAATCAAAACCACAATGAGATACCACCGCACACCAGTCAGAATGGCTAAAATTAACAAATCAGGAAATGACAGACATTGGCGAGGATGCAAAGAAAAGGGAACCCTCCTACACTGTTGGTGGGAATGCAAGCTGGTGTAGCCACTCTGGAAAAACAGTACGGAGGTTCCTCAAAAAGTTGAAAATAGAGCTACCCTATGACCCAGCAATTGCACTACTGAGTATTTACCCCAAAGATACAAATGTAGTGATCTGGAGGGGCACCTGCACCCCAATGTTTATAGCAGCAATGTCCACAACAGTGAAACTATGGAAAGAGCCCAGATGTCCATCAACAGATGAATGGATAAAGATATGGAATGGAATATTACGCAGCCACCACAAAAATGAAATCTTGCCATTTGCAATGATATGGATGGAACTAGAAGGTATTATGCTAAGTGAAATAAGTCTATCAGAGAAAGACAATTATCATATGATCTCAGTGATATGTGGAATTTGAGAAACAAGGCAGAGAATCATAGGGGAAGAGGGGAAAAAATGAAACAAGATGAAACCAGAGAGGGAGACAAACCATAAGAGACTCTTAATCTTAGGAAATAAACTGAGGGTTGCTGGAGGGGAGGGGGGGGTGAGGGGATGGGGTAACTGGGTGATGGACACTGAGGAGGGTATGTGTTGTAATGAGCACTGGATATTATAGAAGACTAATGAGTCACAGACCTGCACCTCTGAAACAAATAATACATTATATGTTAATTAAAAAAATACCCCAAAAAATGACATGTCCCAAATACAAACATAGCCATCCAAAGAGTTCTATACTCATGAGCAGGCTTTATCTGTGCTTGGTCTACCCCCTTCCAACTCACTTCCTAAATGAAAACCTGTGAGCTACCTAAGGATTATCTGTCTGATTTGGGGAGACTGATGGGGTGAAAGGGTAAGCAATTTATTTCTTTTTTTTTTCCAGAGTCACTGAGATACAATAGACATATAACACTGTCTACGTTAAATTTGTACATGTTGATTTGATACTTATATATGCAAAATGATCACTACAATAAAGTTAGTTAAGAACAGTATCACCTCACATAATTATCATTTCTTTTTTGTGCTGGAAACATTTAAAATCGCTTAGTAACTTTCAAGTTCATAATACAGTATTGTTAATTACAGTTACCATGCTGTACATTAGATCCACAGAACTTATTTTATAACCGGAAGTTTGTACCCTTTGACCAATATCTCCCCATTCATCCCCACCCCTAGCCCCTGGAAACCACCATTCTACTCTCTGATCATATAATATTTGTTTCTTTCTCTGTCTGACTTATTTCACTTAGCATAATGCCCTCAAGGCCCACCCACATTGTTGTACATAGCAATATTTCCTTCTTTCTCATGGCTGAATAATATTCCATTATATATATATATATAAAACATCTTTATCCATTCATCCATAGACTGACACTTAGGTTGCTTCCACATTTTGGCTATTGTGAATAATGCTGCATTGAAAAGAGGAGTACAGATATCTCTTTGAGATCCTTTTTTTTTTTAAGATTCATTTATTTTAGGGGAGGAGGGGCAGAGGGAGAGGGAATCCTCAAGCAGACTCCCCGCTGAGCAAGGAACCTGACGTGGGGCTCAGTCTCAGGACCCTGAGATCATGACCTGAGCCAAAATCAAGAGTCAGCTGCATAACTGACTGAGCCACCTAGATGCCCTTCTCTTGAGATTTTACTTTCATTTTCTTTGGATATATACCCTGAAGTGGGACTACTGGGTCATATGATAGTACTATTTTTAATTTTTTAAGGAAATTCCATGCAGTTTTCCATAGTTGCTATACCAATTTACATTCACACCACCTGTGTACAAGGGTTCCCTTTTCTCCACAGCCTTGCCAACACTTAGTATTTCTTGTCTTTTTGATGATAGCCATTTGAACAGGTGTGAGGTGGTATCTCACAGTGGTTTTGATTTGTTTCCCTGATGATTAGTGATGCTGAACATCTTCACATAAACCTGTTTGTACATCTTCTTTGAAAAAATGTCCATCCAGTTCTTCTGCCCATTTTGTTTGTTTTTGCTGTTGAGTTGTATGAGTTCCTTATGTATTTATCAGATATATGATTTGCAGATATTTTTTCCCCATTCTGTAGGATGTCTTCATTTTGTTCATTGTTTCTTTTGCTGTGCAGAAACTCCTTAGTTTGACGTCGTCCTGCTTATTTATTTTCGCCTTTGTTGCTTGAGCTTTTTGTGTCATATCCCAAAAATTATTGTCAAGACCAATGTAAAGGAGGTTTTCCCCCATGTTTTCTTCTGGGAGTTTTATAGCTTCAAGTCATATGCATTGGTTTTAACTCCATTTTGAGTTAATTTCTGTGAGTGTTATAAGATAGGGGTCCCATTTCATTTTTCTGCATGGGATTATGCAGTTTTCCTGACACCATTTATTGAAGAGACTATCCCTTCCCTAATGAGTCCTCTTGGCTCTCTTGTTCAAGTATTAGTTAACTATGTATGTGAGGGTTTATTTTTGGGCTCTCCATTCTGTTCCATTGGTCTGTGTGTCTATTTTTATGCCAATACCACACTGCTTTGATTACTATAGCTTAGTATATAGTTTTGGAATCAGGAAGTGTGATGCCTCCAGCTTTGTTCTTTTTCAGGATTACTTTGGCAATTTGGGGTCTTTTGTGGTTCCATACAAACTTTAGGATTGTTTTTTTCTATTTCCATGAAAAATGCCTCTGAAATTTTGATAGGGATTACATTGAATCTATAGCTGGCTTTGGACATTTTAACAATATTAATTCTTTCAATCCATGGCTGGATTTCCATTTATATATGTCTTCTTCAATTTCTTTCTTTTCAGATCTTTCACTTCCTTGGTTAAATTTATTCCTAACCAATTTATTGTTTTTGGTGCTAAGAGTTTTTTGGTAGTCTTCAGAATTTTCTATACATGAGATCATAATCATCTGCACACAAAGAAAATTTTAGTTCTTCCTTTCTGATTTACATGCCTTGTATTTCTTTTTCTTGCTTGACTACTCTGGCTAGGACTTCTAGTAATATGTTGAATAGAAGTGGTGAGAGTGGGCACCCTTGCTTGTTCCTGATCATAAAGGAAAAGTTTTCAACCTTTCACCATTGAGTATGATGTTAACCATGGGCTTGTCATATATGGCCTTTATTATGTTGAAATAATTCCTTCTATATCCAATTTGTTCAGAAGTTTTACCATGAAAGGTTGTTGTATTTTATCAGATGCTTTTTCTGAATCTGTTGAGATGATAATTTTTACCCTTCATTCTATTAATGTTGTGTATCATATTTATTGATTTATGTATGTTGAACCACCCTTGCATCTCAGAGATAAACCCCACTTGATCACAGTGTATGATCTTTCTGTTGTGCTGCTGAATTTGGTTTGCTAATATTTTGTTGAGAATTTTTGCATCTATATTCAGCAGGGATATTGGCCTATACTTTCCTTTTCTTGTACTGTCCTTATCTGGCTTTGGTATCAGGGTAATGCTGGCCTCATAAAATGAGTTTGGGAGTGTTCCCTCCTCTTCACTTTTTTTGAAACAATTTGAGAAGGATTGGTATTAATTCTTCTTTAAATGTTTGGTAGAATTAACCTAAGAAATCATCTGGTCCTGGGCTTTTCTTATTGTTTGATGACTGATTCAATCTCCTTATTTGTTATCAGTCTGTTCAGATTTTCTGTTTCTTCCTGATTCAGTCTTGGTAGGTTGCAAATTTCTAGAAATTTATCTATTTCGTCTAGGTTAACCATAGTTGTTCATAGTGGTCTTTTATCATGCTTTGTATTTCTGTGGTATCAGCTGTAATGCCTCTTCTTTCATTTGGTTTTATTTCAGTCTTCTCTTTTCTTCTTAGTCTAACTTAAGGTTTGTCAATTTTTTTTAAAGACTTTATTTATTTATTTGACAGAGAAAGAGACAGTGACAGCAGGAACACAAGCAGGGGAGTAGGAGGGAGAAGCAGGCTTCCTGTCAAATAGGGAGCCCAATGCGAGACTCGATCCCAGGACCCTGGGATCATGACCTGAGCCGAAGGCAGACACTTAACAACGGAGCCACCCACGCACCCGAGGTTTGTCAATTTTATTTATCTTTCAAAAAACAGCTCTTAGTTTCATTTATCTTTTCTATTTTTTTTTCTGGTCTCTGTTTCATTTATTTCTGCTCTGATCTTTATTATTTCCATCCTTCTGCTAACTTGGGCTTAGTTTATTCCTTTTTCTAGTTCTCTGAAATGTAAAGGTGAGTTGTTTATTTGAGATATTTCTTTTTTCCTAATGTAAGCATTTGTCACTATAAACTTCCCTCTAAGATCTGCTTTTGCTGCATTCCATAAGTTTTAGCATGCTGTGTTTCCATTTTCGTGTTTTTCAAGATATTTTTAAATTCTGGGCACCTGGGTGGCTCAGTTGGTTAAGCGACTGCCTTCGGCTCGGGTCATGATCCTGGGGTCCTGGGATCGAGTCCCACATCGGGCTCCCTGCTCAGCAGGGAGTCTGCTTCTCCCTCTGACCCTCTTCGCTCTCGTGCTCTCTATCTCTCATTCTCTCTCTCAAAATAAAAAAATAAAATCTTTAAAAAAAAAAGATATTTTTAAATTCTTCTTTTGATTTCTTCTTTGACCCACTGGGTGTTTAGTAGCACATTGTTTAATCTCTACATATTTGTGAGTTTGAGTTTTCCAGTCCAGTTTTCCTCCTCTTATTGATGGAATGTTCTGTATATGTCTATTAGGTCCACAGGGTCTACAGTATAGTTCAAGTCCAATGTTTCCTTGTTGGTTTTCTGTTCAGATGATCTATCCATTGTTGAAAGTGGGGTACTGACGTCCCCTTCTATTATTGTATCATTGTCTATTTTTCCCTTCAGATCTGTCAGTATTTGTTTAATATATTTAGGTGTTCAAAAGTTGGGTGCATATTAATTTATGACTGTTATATCCTCTTGAAACTGAAAGGGATATCTGATTTAGAATATACCAGAATTCCACACAAAGAGAGAACAGTGCTAAATTGTTAAGCATACATTTGAATACCTCTTGTTCCTTAATTGAACAGAGCATATTCCTTAATTAAAGAGCATATTCCTTAATTGAAGAGTCAGAAATCCAAATAGAAAAGTTGGTTGCTTGGGGCGCCTGAGTGGCTCAGTCAGTTGAGTGTCTGGTTCATGATTTAGGTTCAGGTCATGATCTCATGGGTCACTCCCTGCACTCAGCGGGCAGTCTGCTTGAGATTTTCTCCCTCTGCCCTCCACCTTCTCTCTCTCAAATAAATAAATCTTTTTTTTTTTTTAAAGAAAAGTTGGTTTCAGGATGCCTGGGTGGCTCAGTCGTTAAGTGTCTGCCTTCGGCTCAGGTCATGATCCTGGAGTCCTGGGATCGAGTCCCACATCAGGCTCCTTGCTCAGTGAGGAGCCTGCTTCTCCCTCTCCCTCTACTGCTCCCCCTGCTTGTGCTCTCTCTCTCTCTGACAAATATACAAATAAAAATCTTTAAAGAAAAGTTGGTTTCTTAAATCAAAGCTATTATAAAAACCGTTTGTTTAAAAAAAAAGTTTTTGTAAATAGTGATGCCAATCTTAGCATAAGGCTGAGTGGGACTGAACGGTAAACTAAGTATAAAATTCTTTAATTCAAAGAGCACAAAAATTATACATGGGAAGGCAGTAAAAACAAGTATTAACTGCCCCAGAACATCATTATTTTAAGGTATTGGCATACTTTCCATAAAAAGCCAGATATCAAATATTTTCCACTTTGTGAGCCATTCGGTGTGTTCAACTCTGCTGTGGTAAGTGCAAACGCAGCTTTTGGTAATATGTGAACAAATGGATGCGGCCAGGACTGGCCTGCCTGTTCTAAAGGATCACATCAGGAAAGGCCACTGGAACTTAAATCTTTTGGAATGAAATGCAGATTGTGGGTAAGCTAATTTAACAGAAAGAGTAAACATCACAACAAACCATGTCCACAAAGTTTTTTGATGGTTCTAGCAAACTTCCTAAAACCTGTCCTCCCTGCCATCTGACTATTTGCAATATTTTTTTATTAAAAGAACACAGAAACTTCAGGAAAATCCTGACTTATTCTCTGATATGGATTTTTCTGAAAATTAAAATTAAGTATTTGTAGAGTTTATTCTTCTAAATAACAAACTGCAGAATAATTTTCATGGTCAGTATGGTTAAGGATCATTTCAGAGGTTTTATAATAAATACTTTTACCAGCACCACTTTCAGCTCTCATCAAGAGAAAAGATACAAAGTCACCAGCAGAATTTGCCCAATACTCAAATTTACACTGTATATCATCCTTTCTTTAGACTTTATAATGTGTAGCCAAATCCAGTACCATGTACACACAGTGAGAAACTTCATGCTCCTCATCAGTCTGATTTGTATTATCAAAGAATGCTCAGGTCACTCCCAACTATACAAAGGGTATACCGGATACGACAAAAACAAGGAATGACCAGTCCACCCTTTTGACATTAGGGCTATTCTTGTGTGAGTTATTAAGAGAATACATGATGTTGGTGATTGATGACTAATGCTGTGGAGACAGATCTAATCCTCTCTTATCATATGATAATGAAAAATTCTATACAGCAAAAGGATAGAAAGTGGCAATGTTTGAAAGTCTCTCCTGGTCCCCTGAAATCGCTTAGGTTACCTTGCTTCTTCACTTGCTCCAGAAGAAGATCCTTCATGGCAGGCTCTTCTGCAAGGTCAGAGGGGACTTCACCTTCACTATTCACAATACCCACACTGGCTCCATGGTTAATGAAATACCTGTGTAGACAAGATCCAGGATCTACATTATCTCTGTCAGCCTAATAATAATTTATACTTGTGCATATGGTCTTCAATACAGAGCAAGGCCACTGTTTTGGGGTTTTAAATGTGGTCTCAGATAACATGTTCCATTATTAATTTCTAACTCCATTAGCCTTCAATAATTAGGACTGGAAGCTTCTCTATTTCGTGACAAGCAATACCAACAAACAGGATTTCTTTCACACTCATATTCTTTTTTTTTTTTAAAGATTTTATTTATTTATTTGACAGAGAGAGACACAGCAAGAGAGGGAACACAAGCAGGGGGAGTGGGAGAGGGAGAAGAAGCAGGCTCCCCACCTAGCAGGGAGCCCGATGTGAGGCTTGATCCCAGGACCCTGGGATCATGACCTGAGCCGAAGGCAGACGTTTAACAACTGAGCTACCCAGGCGCCCCTCACACTCATATTCCTAACTTCCACCCTCTCACTCCCATTGGATAGCAAGAGATTTTCTAAATACCATTAGGAAGACATGCAGCCATAAAAACTCACCCACCCTCCCTGAGATCCAAACACAGATTCCCAAAAGGATTTATACACTTGTAATATTGTCAGTAAGAGCCCTCAGAAGATATGTAAGGAAGTAATTCTCACAAAAACTTTCTCAATGCCTCATTAGAGTATATTAAGTAGTGCTGGGTATGAAAACAGAAAAGTAATGAAATAAAATATGCATTAATCTGCCTAAATTATGCCTCCACAAAACTCTCCCTTCAACCAGCCATCTACGTGAAACCTTCTACACTAAATACAAAACTCAATTCTAAAGAAGAAAGGTCTGATCATTTTAATACCTTAAATGTATCCTTTTTGATTTTCAAAGTGCTTTCACATAAAATTACATAATGTGTCAGGCAATTTTAAGAAGTAGACAATATGGGCAGTACTACCTCCACAAGAAATTGAGGCTCATACATGTTATTTTCCTGAAATCATAGAAGTGGCAACTGACAGAAGTGGTGGCCCCAGCCTCCCATCTTCAAGTCTAGCTCATCTGTTCACTAGATCAAGTTGCTTTTGGGCCAATGAGAATCCCAGTAATGCTAGGAACTCTAACAAATACTCAGAGTATTTAAAGGGGGAAAGAACTCTGGAAAACAGTATGGAGGTTCCTCAAAAAGTTGAAAATAGAACTACCCTACGACCCAGCAATTGCACTACTGGGTATTTACCCCTAAGACACAAATGTAGTGATCTGAAGGAGCACCTGCACCCCAATGTTTATAGCAGCAATGTCCACAGTAGTCAAACTATGGAAAGAGCCCAGATGTCCATCAACAGATGAACGGATAAAGAAGACATAGTGTGTGTGTACACACACACACACACACACAATGGAATATTACGCAGCCATCACAAAAATGTAATCTTGCCATTTGCAATGATGTGGATGGAACTACAAGGTATTATGTTAAGTGAAATAAGTCAATCAGAGAAAGACAATTATCATATGATCTCACTGATATGTGAAATTTGAGAAACAAGGCAGAGGATCATAGGGGAAGAAAGGAAAAAATGAAACAAGATGAAACCAGAGAGGGAAACAAACCATAAGAGGTTCAATCTCAGGAAACAGGGTTGCTGGAGTGGAGGGGGGTGGGAGGGATGGGGTAACTGGGTGATGGACACTGGAGAGGGTATGTGCTATGGTTAGCACTGTGAATTGTGTAGGACTGATTAATCACAGACCTGTACCCCTGAAACAAATAGTACATTATATGTTAATAAAAAAATAAATAAAAAATAAAGGGGGAAAGAAAACTATTTAAATCAGCTTCAACAAGTCAGTGACCATTTATTGGTCCCCTACTATGTTTAAGGTACCACATTTTAGATATTGTAGATTTTTTTTAAATATATTTTTTAAAAATTTTACTTATTTATTTGACAGAGAGAGACACAGCAAGAGAGAGGGACCACAAGCAGGGGGAGTGGGAGAGGGAGAAGCAGGCCTCCCACAGAGCAGGGAGCCCAATGTGGGGCTCGATCCCAGGACCCCGGGATCATGACCTGAGCCAAAGGCAGACGCTTAATGACTGAGCCACCCACGTGCCCCAGATATTGTAGATTTTCAAAAGATAATCAAAATATGGTCACTATATTCAAAAAGTTGGCAAAGAGAAAGAATCAACAGAGACTATATTAAAATCATGTTTGTGCTTTCTCAGTGCCTAGTACCTGGTATAACAGAGCCTCAATAAATGTGAATTTCTGGATCAGCTGCACATATATAAAGTGTAAAAGCATTCGCAAGTCATCTAATTTTCAGCTGTCCCTGTCCTTCCCTCACAGTCTCAGAGGAAGAAACTTTCTTCCAATTCAAAGGTTAATTCTCTATATCTACTTTCTTAGTTCTATCAAGTACCAGTCCTCTGTTCATCAATTACTCCTTCATTTCCACATATTCAATATCTTCTCTCTTCTGGTTCCTCAACGTCAGGCCAAAGAAACATTCAGTTACACCTCCCCCACCCTGAAAAGTCAAAATGGAAATAATCTACACAGTAAGCACTCAATGAATGCTTTTTGGGTTGACCTGTACCCTATATTCTAATCACATTGAACTACTAAATGTTCTCAAACATATCCCACTCTCACTCAGCAATCTTCCACAGCTCAGTAGTTTCCTCCAACTGGATGAAACACCCTCCCATCTCCTTTCCCTTCTAGAAACTCCATTTTCAATGTCCATTTAAAATGCTTTTGCCTTCATGCAGCCTTTGCTTGTTCTCACCAAATGAATCCTCTGTCTCCTTCCTTTAATTCCACCCTCCCCCCGCTGCCTTCCACAGCACTAATTCTGGACCTCTGCCAAGACACTATTGATGCAACCACCCAATTAGGCTGAAAGCTACTTGAGGGCAAGAACTGTGTCTTTCTCACTGTTATTGCTGTAACATTCTGACATCATCTCTTTTCTCTCGGCACTACATAAATAGTACCTGAAATAAATGAAACATCTTACCCACTCTGCTCTGACATCTATTCCTTCCCTTCCTGGATCGGGCACAATGTCACTTGGGTATACAGGCCCCTGCTTTTCCCTTTTCTGACATGTTCTTATGCTCAGGATCAAGAAGACTCATTTCTAGAAGGCAATCTGGCTCATCATGAATCAGAGATTACTGTTAAGCAAGGCTACCTTTCTAGACCATTTTTAGGAAAAAAAGAAGTAAAAACCTGTTTAGTTTCCCACTTTTACCTGAACAAGAATAAATATCATTCTATAAAGTAATATTTACTTTACTCCTGAGAATCTTTATAGTTACCTAAAGGCTCAGAAATACCCATTATCTCAATAAATATGCCCCTCAGAAAATAAAGCCCTTCTATTTTTCCTAACTCATGACTGATATAAAGTATTTTCACTACTATCTAAAGGAGGAAGAAAGAAAATTTAATGTGTTTAAAAACTCAGAATAAATTAGCATCCCAATAAACTATAAATTCAAACTAAATGCTGTACCCTTGGGTCAACCCGCTGCTTCTAAGTTAAACACTTATTGGTAATAAAAATATAAAACATCCAGCTTACTAACAATAAGCCTGAACTCAAATTAAAATGAGAAAAATAATAGCCTCTTTTTTAAAAGTATATCATACTGAGTTCAAATATGAGACAAAAAGGTAATGGAACATGAAACAGAGTGCATTTCAATTTTTTTTTTTTAAAGATTTTATTTATTTGAGAGAGCAAGAGAGAGTGAGAGAGAGAGCATGAGCTGGGGGAGGGGTGGGCAGAGGGAGAGGGATAAGCAGACTCCCTGCTGAGCAGTGAGCCTGACACGGGGCTTGATCCCAGGACCCCAGGATCATAACCTGAGCCGAAGGCGGACACTTAACCAATTGAACCACCCAGGCGCCCCTTAGATTCTTCCTAGAAAGCTAGTTTGCCTTTTGTTTGTTTCCATTCCCTTGACATTTAGAATTCCTATGATTCAGAGCATAAGAGTGTAAAAATTTAAGATCTTTAAGATAAAAAAAAAAAAGACAAAATGACCAAGGGCTAATCCTATCTAAAACACTGTTCATAGGACCTAAGGTAAAGCAACCGAAATGATAACATAAAACAGTGGGGTTCTTTTCCATTGTACAGAAAGTATCACAAATAAGTAAATAATGACAAGGTCAAAACCTGTCTAATAATGATATGCATAATGAAAGATAAATTAAAGAAGGCCATCCCTACCACCACCCCACCTATGCAATAGATTCTAGTCTAGATCATCACTCTCCTGGTCAGACTTTCATATGTCTAATGAGTAATAATTTATATAAGGAAACAGTAACTCTTACTGATTCCTTTCACTCAAGGTACTATTTATTTGGGCAGGAGATTGTTAAATTTTGAACTTGTTTCCAAAGGAATTGTGTTCATCCAGAAAGACGAATTAAAGAAATCACTGTAAAAAAGCATTTACAATCATTCTCTGCACTCAGCTTCACAAAAAGAGGAAAAAAAGAGACTCCACGGACAATGCCAACACAAGTGATCCTAATTCCAAGCATGGGCTCTGCTGGTTACCTTCCAAAGGGTAAAAAGTGAAATTCTTGAGTGTAATGAGATCTGGTAACTCAAAAATCACAAACAAGCCATCTGAACAAATAATGACATACAAAAAATGAGGTGCTAACATGTTCTATAACTGTTTCTTAGATAAATTTTTAAAGTAAAAATCAAAATCTATGAGGAAGCCACCGTAAGTCTTAGACTGGAGAATGTTGGCATTAGTGGTGAGGCTGAGAATCAGAGCCTTTCCTAGGAGATTCTAAAAAGAGGGCAGTCTGAGGGTTGAAGACGTGACTGATTTTTACTAAATTAGAACACGGAGAAGGACTGAGACTAAAGAAAACTGCATTGTTCGTTTCTGTTGGCTTTGGGGCCAATCCCGTTGTCCACTTTTTAGAACAAGCAGCCCAGTCAAACACCAGCGTTGCTGCATAGCGCTTCTCTGGTCGGAGTCCCCCTTTGTTTAACTTCTCCCACTGAGCATCTCTGGCTCAAAAGCAAAACAGAGACACAGGCTCTCCCCCAGGAAACCTGGGCAAATCAGATTGTGTAGGAAGCCATTCCCAGGCCTCACACAGCTGCCAACATAATCCTCCCTGCTGCTTGCTAGATAAGAGAAATGTAATAGAGCTCTAATTATATGGAAAGGGGCCTTAAAACAAGCATCTGATTTTCAAAGGATCACAGAATATCATGATTTGATTCAGTGAATTTACCTTATCAACCTAAATCTACTCTCATCTAGAATACACTCGATTGTCTCATTTTAAAGATATTTCAACTGCTAAGCCCTCCTTCCTATTTAAAAAACAAACAAACAAACAAACAAACCGGGGTACCTGGGTGGCTCAGTTGGTTAAGCGACTGCCTTTGGCTCAGGTCATGATCCCAGGGTCCTGGGATCGAGCCCCACATCGGGCTCCCTGCTCCGCGGGAAGCCTGCTTCTCCCTCTCCCACTCCCCCTGCTTGTGTCCCCTCTCTCACTGTCTCTCTCTCTCTCTGTCAATTAAATAAATAAATAAAATATTAAAAAACAAACAAACCAACCAACCTTCAGAGGTGCCTGGCTGGCTCAGTTGGTTAAGTGTCTGACTCTTGATTTCTGCTCAGGTCATGATCTCAGGCTCATGAGATCAAACCTCCCCCTGCCCCAATAGGCTCTGCAAATCAGCAAATCCGCTTGAGATTCTCTCCCTCTGTCCCTCCCCGAACTCACATGCACATGCACGCTCTCTTTCTCTCGAAAATAAATAAACCTTAAAAAAATAAATAAATAACCTTCAAGGGTGCCCAGCTAGCTCAATTGGTGGAGCATGTGACTCTTGATCTCTGGGTTGTGAGATTAAACCCCACGATGGACATAGAGATTACTTAAAAATACTGCATGGTTCAGCTGGTTAAGTGGCCAGAACTTGATTTCAGCTCAGGTCATGATCTCAGTGTCATGAGACTGAGCCCCACATCGGGCTCCATGCTCAGTATGGAGTCTGCTTGAGATTCTCTCTACCTCTGCCTCTGCCCCTCCCCCTACTTGCATGTGCACTCTCTCTCTCAAAATAAGTGAAATCTTAAAAAAAATTAAATTTTCAAAATAAATAAATAAGTAATATAAAAATAAAAATAACCTGGGGTGCCTGGGTGGCTCAGTTGGTTAAGCGGCTGCCTTTGGCTCAGGTCATGATCCCAGGGTCCTGGGATCGAGCCCTGTATCAGACTCCCTGCTTGGCGGAGAGCCTGCTTCTCGCTCTACCTCTGTCTGCCGCTCTGCCTACTTGTGCTCTCTATTTCTGTTAAATAAATAAATAAAAATCTTTTAAAAAAATAAATAAATAAAAATAACCTTCATTCCTTCACTCAACATTTATTTAGTACCTCTTATATACCAGACATGATGTGGCCAGGATTCTCTGCCCAAGGCAGGGGCAACTAGCTGTGATGGAGGTCAGGAGCTACTTATGTGTCTTAATAAACATACCCATTCAACTAATGTGGAGAATACATGCCAATCCCTACCCTTCCTTTGCTCCATGTTTAGGCTCATTCTTCTGCTATTAACTATATGGGTATTGTGATCAGTATGCCAGGCCTTCTCTACCTTCATTTGTACTAAGCACTGATTTTTTTTCTTAAACAATAAAACAAGTTTACAAAGAAGTCCAGAAAAAAATCTTTAGGCCTGCCCACACATTGTTAGAGTTGCTCAAAAAGTGACCCAGAGAGTACAACAGAAGCTACCTCTAAATATCCAAACAAATATGAATTACCTGGGAATAGAAGCAAACAAAAAATTTCAACTAAAAAGCTGTGGATTTGGGGCACCTGGGTGGCTCAGCTGGTTAAGCACCTGACTCTTGGTTTCAGGTCTGGTCATGATCTCATGGGTCATGAGATGGAGCCCCATGTAGGGCTCTGCGCTCAGCGGGGAGTCTGCCTGAAGATTCCCTCCTTCTGTCCCTCCCATGACTTGTGCTGTCTTTCTTTCTCTCTCTAAAATAAATAAATAAATCCTTAAAAAAAAATTGTGGATTTAGCAGGTATATAAAAACAGTATCAATTATTCCTTAAAAATGATTCAAACTCCTGCTTTTATAATTTGTAATAGAAATTATAACTATTTATGAATTCAAATTTTTAAGAGCAGAAGAGAAATGAAGCCTATTCCTACAAATAATCCAAACCCATACAGAGACTCACTCTGCTATGTTGAGATAACCACAGGAAGCTGCTGCATGAAGGGGTGTCCAGCCCTCGTTGTCCTGCTGGTTTACATTGGCTCTGTTCTCCACCAGAAACTTCACCATGTCCAAATTTTCATCAATACAGGCCTGAAAAGAAAAGTCCAATCATTCACTGGACAAGTACTTACTGAGTTCTACTATGTGCCAGACACTCTCTGGGCATTGACAATACAACAGTTGTAATGATACATTAATTTCTATTTCTTGCATACTGATAAAGTGTCCAGAGAATGACTTCTAAGCTTTGTGATTTTATGCAAACCCCTGAATTGTCTGTATGTCTCAATATCTCAGCTGTGGGGGCACCTGGGTGGCTCAGTGGTTGAGTGTCCAACTCTTGGTTTTGGCTTAGGTCATAGTCTCGAGCTTATGGGATCGAACCCTGCATCGGGCTCTGTGCTCAGTGGGGAGTCTGCTGGAGATTCTCTCTCTCCCTTTCCCCTCACTCATGTGTGCACATACACGCACTCGCATGCACTCTCTAATAAATAATTAAGTTTTTTAAAACAAATCTCAGCTGTGAGATAGGTATAATGATACTTAATTTTATTTATAGTACTATTAGGATTAATTGTGAAAGTGATTTCTAAAGTACTATAAATGGGTGAGCTGTTTCATCATCATAATATAAAAGAGGACATGCTAGAAACCACTAATTTGCTTATGAATTTCAAAAGAAAACAATCACACAGAATCAAATGCAATTTTCTCAGTGGGAAGCTACAGTTGAAGATTCTAGGGTTGTCAAACAATCCCTGCTTTGGTGAGAAAGGATGAGGTGATCATTTCAAACTGAAGAAATGTACTTTCTTTTCATGTGTTTTTTGAATGGCTCCACACAATACGGCAAAGTATGTTTGTAGTTTGGATGGTTAGGGATCCTTAACTGCCCATCTCACAGCAACAATTAGGAGAAAGCAGAGGAGCTCTTTAAATAGAAACTTTAGGCTTACCATAAGCCTAAAAGAAACAGTAACAAATAGCAATGAGATCTGCAGACCAAAAGGCTGTCTTAACTTATCTATAGAAAAAAAGGAGGTAAAATGCCCACATTGATAAGGGCAATCATTATCAAGGCTTTGATTGTTCTAAAGCAGTTGGAATAATTCAGGACCTAGAAACAAATGAGACTCCTTTTTGAAAAAAAAAACTTGTCTTTAAATCCCTTCCTTGGGGCCTGGGGGTGTGTGTGGCGGGAGTTAAAACTTCAGCTGAGAAGCTATTTTCAGATCAAAATGATTTTCTCTAACAATATTAAGACATTATTTGCCCTTTTCACTGTGTTGACATTTGCACTAAGGATACATAAGGTATTATGGATAAAACTACCAGTGCCTTAATACGAATCAAGGCAGTAGCCTCAAAGGATAACCAGTACTCACTGTATTCTTCCCTACCACGTACTCGCAGTTTAAAACAAAACAAAACAGGGGCGCCTGGGTGGTCACAGTTTAAAACAAAACAAAACAGGGGCGCCTGCGTGGCTCAGTCGGTTAAGCGTCTGCCTTCGGCTCAGGTCATAATCCCAGGGTCCTGGGATCGAGCCCCGCACTGGGCTCCCTGCTCAGAGGAAAGCCTGCTTCTCTCTCCCACTCCCCCTGCTTGTGTTCCCTCTCTTGCTGTGTCTTGCAAATAAACAAATAAATAAAAATCTTTAAAAAACAAAACAAAACAGTTTTATTTAAGAATGACCTTGATGGGGGTGCCTGGGTGGCTCAGTCAGTTAAGTGTCTGCCTTTGGCTCAGGTCATGATCTCAAGGGTCCTGGGTTGGAGCCCCGCATCGGGCTCCCTACTCAGCGGGAAGTCTGCTTCTCCCTCTCCCTCTGCCCCTCCCCCCTGCTCCTGCTCTCTCTCTTTCTCACTTGCTCTCTCTCTATCTCACTTACTCTCTCTCTCTCTCCCTCTCAAATAAATAAACGAAATCTTTGTGAGAGACACAGAGAGCGCGTGAGTGAGCACAAGCAGGGGGAGCACAGGCAGAGGGAGAAGCAGGCTCCCTGCTGAGCAAGAAGTCTGATGCGGGGCTCGATCTCAGGACCCTGGGATCATGACCTGAGCCGAAGGCACAAGCTTAACCAACTGAGCCACCCAGGTGTCCCATAAAAATCTTAAAAAAATTTTAAAATGACCTTGTTGAAGCAGTAAAATATTATTAATTTTACTAAATCTCAATCCTTGGTTATAAGTCTTTTAAATATTATGTGTGACATAGGAGGTATACATAAAGCACTTCCGCTGTATCCCAAAGTATGATGGTTATCTCCAAGAAAAAAGCACTTGTGCCATCTATTGTGAGATGAACTAGGCACTTTTTCATGGAATGCTATTTTTACTCAAAAGAACTGACATGCAAATTATGGTTTAAGACTTGAAAATGGGGCGCCTGGGTGGCTCAGTTGGTTAAGTGACTGCCTTCAGCTCAGATCATGATCCTGGAGTCCCGGTATCAAGTCCTGCATCAGGCTCCTGCATCAGGCTCCCTGCTCAGCGGGGAGTCTGCTTCTCCCTCTGACCCTCTCCCTTCTCATGCTCTCTCTCTCTCATTCTCTCTCTCAAATAAATAAATAAAATCTTTAAAAAAAAAAGACTTGAAAATGACCAAGGTGAGTCTGTCACTTCAAAGAAAATAACTAGCATTTGTTGCCAGTGACAAAATTTGGCCATCCAAAAGAACTCGGAATTTTGGGAAACATACCACTACAATGAACTTGACAGCTTCTTAATACTTTTCTGATGAGATCAGTGGGACTATCCACAAATGTATAAGTAAATGCATTAACATTTAGAAAAATCTGCATAACTCAATGAACCCTTATTTTCCAAGTCCTAATGAAATACATGGTATAGATAATCATGCATGGGTAAAAGATTCATTCAAAGTATAAGTTAGACCACTCAATTTTGATGTCACAAAGTAAGAAAAATCCACTGACATGTTTCAGATTCTGCACTGCAACTAATATTTAAGAAACTCTTACTTGTTGGACTTTTAGTATAATATTCAAGAAGAGTATCCACAATTGTCTGTATAGGCTATTAAAATATTCTTCCCTTTTCCAAATTTATATATATATATATATATATATATATATATATATATATATATATATATATGGCTTAAGGAGTACATCTATTACTCAGAGAACTTAGAGGAACTTCCTCCAGAGATAAACCTCACATCAATTCTGCCTAGAAGCAAGGGCATGCATGAACAAAGACTGACTCAATTTGGATGAAAATTTAATTAGGTAACTCTGGTTACAAAAAGCATCTTTGTTTATTTTTCTCAAACCATTTGAAACTCTTTTTACAATTACTGAGATTAACATATCAGCCTAGATTTGATTTGATGCAATATAATATATTCCTCTAACTTGACCTTTGGAAGCCAGATGATTCTTATAGCCAAAATTCATAATGGTCTCTTTTTCAACAAGCAGCTCCAAAAATTACATTTCTTCTACTACGATGTTCTCTTAGGTTTACCAATTTCTATAAGCATTCCTCATTTACTCTTTATTTCTTTACCATGTAAAATATTTCATAACCATTATTATCACTAAATTTCAGATATATTGCATGTCTGCCAGTCTGCAATCCCCATAGGTAAGATTTGGCCAACTCATTGCAGAGTACCTTGCTAAAAATTGTTAATAAAGACCTTTTAGTGAAATGATGGAAGGGAATACTTTTTAAGAACGTACTAAAGTCTAAGGAGAAGAAAATGCTTTGCCCATGTAATAATAAACTCCTGTATCATGAAGATGAAATGTGCCATCTTAACCTGCGTTAAGCAGCTGGGCCAACTGCTTCATGCTCGGTTACAAAATTTCTTTGGCTCAACAGTCTAAAAACTTTAGCTCCAATGGCCAGGCCACCACCAGACTTTTGGAAGCCAAGGTTTTCAAAATCATTCTTTGTCCTTTGAAGATGAGAGCAGCCAAATCCCAGAGAGCCTAAAATAAGCCCAGTGAGTCCAGGTATCAAACAGGAGAAAACTCTTTCCATCTCTCTTACTTCTCTCCCTTCCTTTTCTTAATCTCCTTCACCCTATCACCACTTCAGTTCTTTCCCTTTTCAGTTTTATATTTTTGTCTATGAATCTCAAATTCTTGATACAGTATTTTCAGTATTTTTAGACATTGTGAGGATGTTTGAGAACAAAAAACTAGCCTAATCTGCAATGTACTTTGGCAGATCATCAGTCTCCAAAGAATCATCTCAAAGAAAATAAAGTAGGTCAACAGTTAAATTATTCTCCATACCGTCCACAAAGTGAAGGACACTATATTGTTAAAAACATCAGCTTTGGGGGCGCCTGGGTGGCTCAGTTGTTAAGCGTCTGCCTTCCGCTGGGATCGAGCCCCACATCGGGCTCCCTGCTCAGTGGGAAGCCTGCTTCTCCTTCTCCCACTCCCCCTGCTTGTGTTCCCTCTCTCGATGTCTCTCTGTCAAATAAATAAATAAAATCTTAAAAAAACATCAGCTTTGAAGTCAGACAAACCCGGGATTGCATACCAGCTCTGCCAATATGTATAACCTGGAATGAAGTATGTAACCTGAGGATCAGTGAACTTATTCTTTTTTTTTTTTTTTTAAGATTTCATTTATTTATTTGGGAGAGAGAGAGAGTGCGAGCATAAGCCAGGGGAAGAGGCAGAGGGAGAAGGAGAAGCAGACTCCCCTCTGAGCGGGGAGCCCAATGCGGGACTCGATCCCAGGACCCTGGGATCATGACCTGAGTTGAAGGCAGACGCTTAACCCACTGAGCCACCCAGGCGCCCCTAAATTTATTTTTAAGATTTTATTTGAGAAAGAACAAGAGCGATCACAGAGAGAGAGGGAGAAGAAAACTTCCTACTGAGCAGGGACCCCGTTGTAGGGCTTGATCCCAGGACCCTGAGATCATGACCTGAGTGGAAGGCAGACACTTAACCAACGAGCTGTCCAGGCACCCTCAGTGCACTCATCTATAGCATGAGAATACGACCTACCTCATAGGATTTTGTGAGGATTAAAGGAGCTAAACCCTGGCATTGTTGTTGTTTTAAAGCCACCAGTTCAACAAATAGCTTCCCCAGGAAAGAGCACAAATTGTACTAACTCTTCACCCATCACTGCCCTCCCTCACCTCCAGGATCTTATAGGAGGAAGGCAGTTTGGTTAAAAAAAAAAGTCTTTGAACTATAAACATTTTAGAGCTTTTTATTAAGTCTGACTTCAAAAAATTCCCTCTCTAGTGTCCAGGATTCTGCAGGTTCCTAAATTCAGGAGCTATGTGAATAAAATAGTATGTACCATTGTTAAGCTGAAAGAGAATCATCCTCGGAGACAATCCACAGAGTTGTGCTCATGAAATATCTTGGAGTGACCATTCTCCATTCTTTTTGTTTCTATCTCCAGAAGAAGGAATATGACTAAAGCCATGAAGGCGAGACAAATAGTCACTGAAAACCTTCTCCAGTGAATAATGACTAAATTTAGATGCCCTTCTGCCCACTCCATTTGCAGCTGTGCTGCTGACTCATTCACGACTGAAGCATGGTGGATGAGCAGATTCGTCCATCTATAAAACCTTGTCCAGGGGCATGGACTCCCAACATGATGCCTCTACATAGAGCGATCATGAACCTTCCAGATAGATGAGCCTTTCCTTTCCTTGAATAGGCAAAGGATGCTAAAGAAGTTTCTGATGTTACTCATGACATCAATGGGAATATTCTTTGCATTTAATCCTATTCCTTCTGCTGTGGCTTATGTCATTTCCTTCTATGTTTCATTCCTGAGGATACACAGAACATTGCTAAAATAACAACTTCTCCTAAGCTCCTTAACAAAAGGAGATATTATTTAATTATTGGTCCAGAGAGATATTAGGAAAATTGCCACAGAATAATTTAAAACTTCCTAAAATCAGCATGTCACATTTCCTTGGCAATGATAAGCTATCTCCAAGGAAAAAGACTTGATTATACCAATAAAATGATAAAAGGGAACTATGATCTCTCTACTGTACCTAATATTGCTCTCTCTATATCAAAGACAAAAGTGGCTGATGGTTGATCGGTGCCAGAGTTAAATCTGGGAGTGCAGAGAAAGCCTTACAAAACAAAGCCTCCTCCATTCCCAAAATAGCCTGCAACTGTCACCACCACCAAGTGCTGCTGGCTCCAAGAGCTGACCTTGCTCTCGTGTCTCAGAATACTGCTAAAACTACCTGCCTTTGCCCCAGAACAACTCTCTTCCCCACAAAACTCAGCTCGAGATGCCAGGGCAGATGACACCTAGAAGCTGGGCTTTATGCTGCATACCAGCTGTGAGTTTGGACTTTTCAGCTCACACTTTTGATTTCAACAAATCATGCTGACCAACGTGTTGGGAGATGATGATGTTTGTAATATATCCCCATTCCATCCATTTCACTATTTTGTCCTTTAGCCTCCCAAAATTTATATAATTCAATAATAATAATAATTTACATATAAGGTATATAATTCAAAATTTATATAATCTCCCAAATTACATAATTTCAACTTTATGCTGGAAACCCTAAATGCTTGGAGATAAGACAAAGAGCATAATTTCTTTCACACAAACATTAATCAGCCAAACCCCACATTCCTGAATCACCTATATGAACATCTCAAAAGTCATCCCTAGCAAAGCTAGACTATAAATTCCACAAAGGCTAATGACAGACCTAGAAAACACCTACAGCAGCACCTGGCACACAAGAGGCCCTCAACAGATACTTGTTAAGTGGAAGAATAAATGCCCAAATGCATAGAAAGTCACATTTTCTGTACATTCAGTTGATTCTCAGATATCTAGAATCACCCAAAGACTTCTCTCTAAGCTGCCCAAGGTGATTCCATCAAAATCATACAGCACCTCCATGTATGGACTAGGCCCAGGCAAGGATGTTGTATATTGCTGCCTCCCACCCATTTTGTATTGTCCATGTGTCTCCTTTTCAATGGTGCAGTGTGTGAATGGCTGCCCCCCAAAAGATATGTCCATGTCTTAGTCCCTGAAACCTGTGAATAAACCTTATTTTAACAAGAATAACCTGCCCAGGGGTCCCTGCAGATATAATTAAGGATGTTGAGATGACAAGATCAACTTATCAAAGCGGGCCCTAACTCCAATGACAAGTGTCCTTGTAAGAGCTAGAAAGAGGTCGCCTGGGTGGTATCGCCGGTTAAGCGTCTGACTCTTGGTTTTGGCTCAGGTCATGATCTCAGGGTTGTGGGATCGAGCCCCACATGGAGTCTGCTTAAGGATTCTCTCCCTTTCCCTCTGCCCCTCCCCTTGCTCAGTCTCTCTCTAAAAACAAACAAATAAATCTTTAAAAAAGAGAGAGAGAGAGGCAGGGGGAGATTTGAAACAGACCACAGAGGAGGAGGCAATGTGACCACAGAGGCAGAGACTGAGGTGACACAGCCACCAGTCAAGGAATGTTGATGGTCAGCAGAAACTGGAAGAGGCAAAGAACAAATATTCCCCTACAGCCTATAGAAGGAGTGCGGCCTTATCAACACCTGCATTTCAGGCTTCTAGCCTCCAGATAATACATTCTAACTTGTGCAATAATAAATTTCTGTTGTTTTAAGCCACCATGTTTATGGTAATTTATTATTGAAGCCATAGGAAAACACAATTGGCAGAAAACAGGAAATCAGAACCTGAAGAGTCTGCCACATCCTTATCCCTTGGTATTAATGAAAATCACAGCAGTGAGTCATCCTTTCTTTGCCAGATGAAAAATGGTTAAAACATTAATTATACCACTTTTTAAAACACAACTACATTTAACAGAAAGTTTTTGAAGGTTTTTTTTCTAGTAGTTAGCCCTAATAGCAAATGCCTTGAAAGACCTGCCCATGGTTCTCCCACTAGGTATTTTGCTGGAAGAACTCTGGCTGAGGACCGAAACTGAAACTAGGGTGGCAAGACTGACTGAGGAGTTTGCTGTGAAACCCAACATTTCAAAGCTCCAAGTCCCCCTGCTCCAATGAGGTAGCCTCAGCACAGAACAAGAATTTATGCCAGCAAATTAAAGGTGATAAAGGAGTCAGTAAATTTGGAAACGTCAACCATCAGCAGATCATCACTATGAGAAGGCTTTAACATATCAGTAGTTAAGATTGACTGATCCAACGCTTGAGTCAGTCCTTCCAAGTACCTGTCTCTCTGTTCTAATCATGATATAGTATAACTACTACTCAAGTGAAAATCATAATAGCATTCTGCTCCAACATGACAGATGACTCCAGCGACTGTCAGCCCTGTGTAAAAAACTCACAACCCCACTGGCATAGACAGTTTGGCTCCCAGATGGTGAGAACTATATCTGATTATGTACTCAGTGGTCAGACAGGCTCTGGACAACTCCCGACCTACAACAACCTTGTTGTAGCCTTTCGGGAGAGATAGCCAAGAGAAAGAGCAGAAGTAAAGAATTTCCCATGGAGTGTCATACTGACTAAGATTTTGTTCTCAGTAAACTGGCATATTACCTGCAAGACTATAAACGTTTACAATTTGGGAACAGAAAACACCTTCCTTCAGTTAAGAGCAAGTACCATACTAAGGGTTGACAATATTTAATATCAAAAATATGTTCATTTTGCATTCTACTAAGGCCTCCTCTAAATGCCCCGAGCCCTTACCCTTCAAATAATGTTTCCTTCAACCTTCTCCATTCCCCATGCATTTATCCCCTTAAAAGAAGAAAAGCCCATTAAGTTGTCTTAAGGTATGACTTTGGCAAATTTTGTGCCATACAAGGCTATATACATTAGACCTACCTCTTGTTAGATCAAGGCAGGTTTTTAGAAAGTTGAGAAGAAAGAATAAAGGGCCCATCTTTTTAAAGCCCATGGTTATTCTTCAAACAGAACTTTTATAGTTCCAGTGTCCAAATCTCTGTTTCATGATTCAATGATAATCCTGATTTTGAGGAACAATAAATGAGGCCTACTAATAATGATAAAAATCCCAAGCATGAGTTTCTCTCAGATCAAGAGTGTACACAGCTGAGTCACTCGGACACTTGTATATAAATAAGAAACCCCTTCTTGAAGTTTTTTTCTTACAAACTCTGCACATAAGAGCTGAGGCATACTAATGGGATGATTCACCTTTAAAGACTTGATCAAAAGAGGTTCCTTGGAAAAAGCATGTTACAACAAAAATGTAAAAGAAGGAAAGAACATGGTAGCTAACACAATAAACACTAGGACTGGGTGCCCGGGTGGCTCAGTTGGTTGAGCGACTGCCTTCGGCTCAGGTCATGATCCTGGAGTCCCGGGATCGAGTCCCACGTCGGGCTCCCTGCTGAACAGGGAGTCTGCTTCTCCCTCTGACCCTCCCCCCTCTCATGCTCTCTCTCTCTCTCTCATTCTCTCTCTCAAATAAATAAAATCTTTAAAAAAAAAAAAGAAAAACACACTAAAAAAATTTTTTTTAAATAAAAAAATAAAACACTAGGACTTTTCATGTTACAGAGAAACTAGTCCCGGGAAAGTTAAATGACTTATTTAAGGTCACATATTCAGTTGCAGAAGTACCTAAGTGTTTTCTACCTACCAATTTAGAGGTATCCAAAATAGAGTTCATGGGCCAGTCTCCAGACACCACTTGGCCCATGGAACATTTTTAATACCTGATACTATCTTCCTAAAAATAACTTTGCTTTAGCATATATAGGGTAAACTGATATTAGTCTAACTCTCCAATAATTTCATATGAGGAATGTACCCAATTGGGTGATCTGAGTTGGTCACTCCTGGCTAGACTACATGCAAAACACAAAGATCCCATTAAAGTGCTTTGGTTACCACTCTGTTTATTAGCATGAGTCTGGATTAGAAACCTCCCTCATATCTTGGCTACCTATCTTAACCACAGCCCCCCAAGGTCTACGGTGCTGCCAACTTGGCATGTAGAGTAAACTGCTGTCCTGGGAGAGGGATTTTTCTATTTCACTCCAGATCACATCGTGCCCATAAACAAGTGTTTCATAAGCCGCGAGAGTACGGCCTGAAAGCTACGACATGGGCGATGATCCACAGCTGTCAAGTAAGCCTTGGGAAAAGAGGGCAGGCACTTCTGGGTCTGAGTTGGGTAAGGAGTAAAAGCCGCAAAAAAATTACAGGAAGACTGACTTCTCAGAAAGTATAAATCAGTACAGCAAATTTCATCCCTAAAAGGAGATATTAAAATAAGAGGTTACTCTTTTCCAAGCACATTTTCATCAAGAGTTTTATACGGGCAAAGCTAGTCATATGTGAGTCCCAATCACTTACTGGCATGTCTCCCCACATGCAGGGTCCTCTGTGGTAAAGAAAGCACCCCCACCCAGAACAGTGTACTGGTTAAGAATGCAGACTATGGAATAGACTTCCTGGGTTCAAATCCCAAGTCAACTAAATTTGTGTTCTTAAAACAAGTTATCTCTGTATGCTCCAGTTTCCTCATCTATAAAATCATCACACCAATTATGGTACCTACTTCATGGGGTTACAAATGAGCTAATGTACATAAAAATACTTAATGTACAGCATATAGTTAAATGCCACGTGTTGGCTGCTGCTAGTATTATTATTATTATTACTGCTCCCCACCCCCACCGCCCTCATCTCTAAGAGATAGCAAGAACACTCCTTTCCACACCAGAAAGGGCAAAAAATATATACTTAAAATAAATATAAATATAGCATAAACTCTCTGTAAGTTCTAGTAGATGTCAACAGACCACAGTCAGGTTTTGTTAAAAGACAAGGAAGTAAATTAGAAGGATCAGAGGAAAGGGAAAACAGTGAGCCAGGAGTGGAAGAATGCTCTTCTTCAGCTGGCAAAGGAAGTTCAGGGGCTGCATGCTGGGTTTTGCCCTAACAGTCCCTGGCTACAGAGGGGACCATCAAGTCTATTGTTAGCACAGGCAGAAAATCTGAGAACACAGATTTAAGTACCGGATCTGACACTGACTCACATTACCAAAGAACAGGTTAAGAATTTATCTTAGTAATACGTTCCTTGACTGTAAAGTGTCTTTCCATTTATTCATGTAACAAACATTTACTGAGGCCTATACTCTGCCAGACATAATCCTTAGGAGAAGATGCAGGAATCAAAAATGAATAAGACTTTACCATTTTGTGGTAGAAAGAGATATGTAAATGATACATGTAACAGAAATCATACTCTAATATAAAATGAGTGATATGTACAAAGTATTATAATACAGAGTAAGAAGTCACTAACTTTGGGGGTAACAGGGAATATTTTGCAGAATGGATATTATTCACTTGAGTTATAAAAGAGAAGGAGTTAGCCAGTTTAAAAAGCAGGGATGAAAATAACATAACATAACATAAAATAAAATAAAATAAAATAAAATAAAATAAAATAAAAAGCAGAGATAAAGAACATCAGAAGCAAAGGGAAGAGTAACACAAAGGTCTGGAGAAAAGGAAAAAAAAAAAGAAAGTCTTTTGGAATGGTGAGAAGTTTGGCATTTTGTACTCAGATGGGGATGGGAGCACACATGAAAATCTGAACAGGGCTTCATTTGCCATACTGAAGAATCTGAATTTTACCCTACAGGTTAACGGGAAATGGAAGGAAGAGAGGCTGGTAGGATAGGTTGGCAGCAATGAAGGTCCCTGTATCTCATGATAGAGAGTTTAACCTTCATCCTGAAGGCAACAGGGAGGTACTGAGCCTTTTAAACCAGGGAGTGACATTACCAGAATTGTATCTTAAGAACAGTAACTGTAGTGGGAATATGAAGATTGAACTGCTGGCAGGAAAAATTCACAACAGAGACAACCACTGAGAAAACTATAATCAAGGCTAGAGAGGATGAGGTCTTCAAGTAAGGTCCTGGAAGTGGAGGCATGGAGGAGGGGATGGACTTGAGAAGCATCCCTGAGGTAGAAGGGACAGCATAGCTGATTAGAATGCCCACGGTGAAAAAGGATAACACAGAGACTGTTAAGAGCTTAGGACCCTTGGTAGCCTGCGACACCACCATCACGTAGCCAGAACAGGGAATATAAGGAAGTCTTAGAAGTCTTTTCTGTTGCTGATTCCTACCTAGTGCTAATTTCTGTTCAAGCCTAAGTGACTTATATCCAGGAACTACATCTGAGCAGCAAGCTAGCATGTACTACTCACTGCCCTTTCCCTATTAAATAATCCTAAAGTGAGCCCAGGGAAATTGAAGCCAACCAGCCCAATCTCACAGCTGTTCCCAGCCCCACAGCAAAGCCCCGGTTGGGTCAGTGTCATGAATACGGTGGCACGGCCCTGGCAAAGCATTATCGTACAGCAGCCCACAGAGCAGGGGAATTGAGGTTATGGCAGAAGGTCTCCGCTACCGCTGAGGTCTCTTCAAAGTCACATGTTAGTGGTAACAATGGTGACTTTACAATTCAAGCGGACACCTCCAATTTTTCCTCTAAAATTAAAATCTCTGGGATAGAAAAATGGTAAATTAAAAGCCTTTTCTTTGGCCCGTGTGGCATTTTAAAAATAAAGATTTTTCACATTAAAAAATTCCACATTTGAGATTTTTTAAAAATTAGAATATCTGGCAATGCAAAGTAACAATTAGAGTTGAGTGGCAGTTGTCTTCTCTAGGCAGAGCATGAGTACCTGATGCCCCATGCCCCACCATCCTCTACTGTTTTATACTTAGCCTACTTTATTAAGTTATATTACCTGCCTATCCTTTTTAGGCATTTTCTCCAAATATTTTATTATGAAAATGTTCAAACATAGAAAAGTTGAAAGAATTTCACAGTGAATACCCATTTACCTTCACATGGCCTGTAGTCCACCATTAACACTGTGCTATACTTAATCACATGTCCATCCCTTCATTCATCTCATTTCAGATATTCATAATAATTTCCCCAAACATGTCACATGCATATTAGCAAGAGTTCAACACTTGTTTAGAGTATTATTTTTCTTTTGAAGTAAAATTTACATATAGTGAAAAGCACAGATCGTCAGTACACATTTAGTGAGTTTCGACAAATACACACACTTGTGTTATTCATCGCTCTAGGCATTTCAGCATCCCTGAGGCATCTGACCCCTGGGACAGAGAAATGTTTTTCTACATTGCTCTGACCTCAGCACTGTCAGTGGCTAAGAAAATACTGGCTATCAGTGGAAACATAGTTGACCTCTCTTAAGGTACCATCTTGTTTCTGACGCACCTTAACAGACCAAATCTGGGTATAATCAATTTTGCTAATAAAATCAATTCACTACTTGGGCTGAAAGAGAAGACTCTGGTGGTTAAGACTTTGAAAATCTGAATAACTTATTTTTTCCTGAAGGCATCAAGCTCAATAATATAAGAAACATGGCCTATAGTTCAACCCTCAGACTGCTATGTCCTAGAGGTAGGAGAGTGCGATGAATAATAAAAAGCAATAGGGTGCCTGGGTGGCTCAGTTGGTTAAGCAACTGCCTTCGGCTCAGGTCATGATCCTGGAGTTCCAGGATCAAGTCCCGCATCGGGCTCCCTGTTCAGCAGGGAGTCTGTTTCTCCCTCTAACCCTCCCTCCTCTCATGTGCTCTCTCTCTCTCAAATAAATAAATAAAATCTTTAAAAAAAATAAAAAGCAATAGATAACACAAACATCCCTTGAGGTCACACATAAGAGTTAGATTTCACTCTCCCTGACTAGCTTGGTGGTAGTGCCGAGGTAACCAGGAAAGTTCCTTTATTTAAGAGGCAGCATTCCTAAGCTCAGAAAAGATCAGGAACAGCAAAAAAGCAGAAACCTCAAGCTCCAAAGGCAGAATAATGGACAAGTGAAAACCTAAAAAAAAAAAAAGACTCAAAATTTACTGTTAAGTCAAAGACTTTCCACATAGCCCACCAATGCAATGGCATCCTTTATGGAAAGGAGAATGAGAAATGCCCCTGTCTCCTTTGATGGTAAGTGCTTACTTATCTGAAATCAAATACAAGCCTCCTGGAGCACTTCACGGGCAGTGTGCTCAGAATAAGTCGAACCTTGCCAAGAAGAGAATTTCAGACACTGTTGCAGAGGTGCTGAAGGTTAAGGAAAGAGTGTGTGTTACCTTGCTCTTTCAATCTATCTCAACTGTCTCATTTACGGAGTGGCCCTGAGCCCAAGCTCTGAGCAACTGTATATCTAGGACAGAGGTAGAGGGCAAATTTCAGAACAGAGTGCGGGGTATTATAAGACACTGTACAGGCAAAAGAGTCTAACTTCAGTGTCACAGCCCATCCCAATCTTCCCACAACTAGGTTTCCTAGCTGTAAGATAGAAAGCAACAAACTTAACCTTCCTTTTATTCAGGGTTGATGTGAGGACACATGAGATAACAAATATGAAAATAGATTTTTAAAAAGATAAGTAGTACATAAATCCAACTATTGCTATTAACACACACTCTTTGTTATTTTAGCAAACAAAATATACTATGAGACAATCTAGTGAATTGTTTTAGAGCAAAGGTCGACAAACTTTCTCTATAAGTCAGAGAGTAAGTATTTTAGGCTTTGCAGGTCATACAGTCTCTTGCAAATACTCAACTCTGCCAACCGTAGTGTGAAAGCAGCCATCACAAACCAATGAGTGTAGCTGTGTTTCAAGAAAATGTTATGGATACTGAAATTTGAATTTCATATAAGTCTCACATGTCACAGAATATTATTCTTCTTTTGCTTTTTGCAACTAATTAAAAATGCAAAAACCATTTTTAGCTTGTAGACTGTACAAAACCAGGCAGTGGGCTGAATCTGGCTTGTGGGCTATAGTTTGCCAACACCCAGTTTAGAGCACTGGCCAAAAAATGTGAGTTCAAATGCTAGCTGTGAAACTGAACGGCTATAAGACCATAGGTAAGTTACTTAACTTCTCTCTGCCTCGGTTACCTCATCTTTAAAATGGGAATAACAATAATAGTTTCCTTAGAGTGTCTTATGAGGACTACATGACTTACTATGTGTACATGTTAAGTATGTGACTGGCAGTGTGACCACTCACACATATTGCTACTCGCTGTCACCCACCATTCCCAGAACAATTCTCCGACATACCATACTTTCATATGTCTCTACACATTTATACATGCCATCTCCTAAGCCTGGACCATACTTCCCTGCTTAGAGCTTCTCTGTGGTCTCAAAGACTTAGTTTAAACATTACCTCCTCTATAAAGTCTGCCTTGACGGTCCTTCTCATGCTAGCAGAGTCAGTCACCACCACCTGTGTTCCTGAGGGCCTATTACAGTGCATTGCATTCTACTGTACTTACCTTTGTCAACTTACCAACCAGACTATGAACTCCGTCTATGCAGAGTATGACTTACTAATTGTATCCCCAGGGCCCAGAATAGTGCTGAACACACAGAAAGCATTCAGTATATATTTGCTTAATGGTATTATTAACAATATAGAACAGAACCTACTACATTAAGTGTAACTAGGATAGAAATCTCCTAGTTATATGACAAACATGTAACTATAAATATGAAAATAATTTCAAATATCCTATTTTTAGCATAATCAATCATGTAAATATTCATCCCGACGCATACCCAGTAAGCAACCAGTTTGTCCTGGCACGGTTAGCTGGCAGCAGACATCTCAGAATCCACACAGTGAAAATCACAATACTAGCTTTTAGTGATACAAAAGTCCATCTCCCACCTCAATGTATACAAAATAACCTGTGTTTGGTAGTGGGTGAAGGAGGGAACTAAACGGTGAAATTTGAAATTTCCACCAACAAACACTGCATATGTCAAGAGGTAAGGAGTTAACAGAATAGGAGCCCTTTTCTGATCCTGCCCTTAAATTCTTAAGGAAATACTCAATAATCAAAAGGCTTCACCAAGGCCACTGAAAGAGGTATGTTTTCTCAGCCAGTTAGGATCCTCACTCAAACGGAGTTACTTGAGCAACCCAAAGCACCACCCTTCCCACTCTCAGCCTGCCAGTGGTGTTCTGCCACTCTGTTTAGACCTCTGCCAGGCAAGCTATGATACTGTGCCCAGTTGATTCTGTGCCAGACACAACATTCCCTCTGACAGAAGATTCCTTGTGTCTGGTAATCCCGGGCTAACCAGTACACTTGGCATACTACCTCTTAAAAATCAAAGCTGTTTTGGAAGAACAGGTTAGAAGGGCAGGGGACTTCAAAGTAACTAGTGAACATTTCCTGAAAGGTAGTTTAATGTCATCAAAATCAGTCAAATGCTATTAACAACCATGAAGAGGGTCCAGTGAGGACTCCGATCACAGCCTACCAGGTGACACTAACATGACATAACATGAAGTAGAAACTTCATTTTCTACTTTGTCACATTTGTAAAACCCCAGCTGGTTGCTGTGGAAATGACATCATAACTGGTCTTCCCTTGGGTTTCTGTTTTTGCTTTCTGGGGTGTAGGTGTGTGTGTGTGTGTGTGTGTGTGTGTGTGTGTGTGTGTGAGATGCACTGGCTGAGAATTCTCAGTTTCTGGGGTGTAGGTGTGTGTGTGTATGTGTGTGTGATGCACTGGCTGAGAATTCTGTGTGTGTGTGTGTGTGTGTGTGTGTGTGTGTGTGATGCACTGGCTGAGAATTCTGTGTGTGTGTGTGTGTGTGTGTGTGTGTGTGTGTGTGTGTGTGTGTGAGATGCACTGGCTGAGAATTCTCAGTTTCTGGGGTGTAGGTGTGTGTGTGTATGTGTGTGTGATGCACTGGCTGAGAATTCTGTGTGTGTGTGTGTGTGTGTGTGTGTGTGTGTGTGTGTGAGATGCACTGGCTGAGAATTCTCAGTTTCTGGGTGTAGGTGTGTGTGTGTATGTGTGTGTGATGCACTGGCTGAGAATTCTGTGTGTGTGTGTGTGTGTGTGTGTGAGATGCACTGGCTGAGAATTCTCAGTTTCTGGGGTGTAGGTGTGTGTGTGTATGTGTGTGTGATGCACTGGCTGAGAATTCTGTGTGTGTGTGTGTGTGTGTGTGTGTGTGTGATGCACTGGCTGAGAATTCTCAGTTTCTGGGTGTAGGTGTGTGTGTGTGTGTGTGTGATGCATTGGCTGAGAATTCTGTGTGTGTGTGTGTGTGTGTGTGTGTGTGTGTGTGAGATGCACTGGCTGAGAATTCTCAGTTTCTCCAGAAGTCTCTTTCACTGGCTGAGAATTCTGTGTGTGTGTGTGTGTGTGTGTGTGTGTGTGTGTGTGTGTGTGTGTGTGTGAGTGAGATGCACTGGCTGAGAATTCTCAGTTTCTCCAGAAGTCTCTTTCCCTCTTCTAGGCCATGAGATCACACACTATGAGAATATGCCAAATTTAAGGAACAGAAAATTCAACATATAAAAGATACTTGTATTAGGAAGATGCTGAATTTTTGTCTTTGTCATTGTTATTACTTTTACTACTATCATCCTCACCCTCACCATCATCATTTCCTTCAGTGCCTGGAAATGGCTTCATGTATAGCGTTTGAACACTGCTGAATCTGGACACTCTCATGATTGCTAATTCATAGCACAATACTAGATACATCATATCAACAACTTTTTATTCCAATACTGTGATAACGCTGATCAGTAGGATTACGTTTTATTTTATTTTAGGGCCAGATTAATTTCAATGAAATAATAAAATATAAGTAAATTATAATGCTGTTCTTTCTTCCAATATACTCAAATTTTAAATATATTCCCATGGGTCTTCCCAGAAGTCCTCCAAGGAAGGGAAAGATTGGTGAATAATGATAATAATCTTGATAGCAGCCAATGTTTTTTGAGGACTATTTGAAGCTGGACCTGTGAACAAGATATGGAAAGAGAGTGGAGTGAGAAGACCTAGCACCAAGATTTGAAAATTCTAACATTTAAAAACCATGTAGAGAAGAATGTGCAAACAAGGAAGATGCAACAAGAGAAGAATGAGGGGGGGAGCCAAGAAAAATTTATCATGAAAGTCTTAGGATAAAAAGGTGAGAGAGAAGGAGAGAATGGTTTATGTTGCTGAGAGTCAAGTAAGATGAAAAATGGAAATGTCAGAATTAGCAATCTGAAGGTCACTGATGATCTTAGCAAGAAGTGTTTCAATGCAGCAATGAGACGAAGTTGAGATAGGAAGGGAATAAAGAGTGAGGGGAAAGGAAAGCAAAGGTAAGTCTTGAAAAATATGGCTAAGAAAGGGAGGAAAACGGCAGGATGATACCGAGAGGCCAGGGAGGGGTCCTGGGAATTTTGTTATTCCAAGATGGAAAAGATCTGAGCATGTTTAATGACACTTGGAAGAGTCCAAATAAAAGGAAAAGCTTGAGGAGAGAAACTGAACAGTGTCTGGTTGCAGAAGAAGAGTTCCAAAACAAAGATGGGAGTGTTAGCATTAGATGTGAAGAACACCTCTGCTACTGCACCAGGAGGGAAGGAAAAAAGAGTGTTTCTGACTAAGGCAGAGTGGTTTGTAGATGAAAAGTTAAAGAATTCTAATTTCTCTGTTTCCTATCTTATCTGTGAAATAGTATTAATAATCATAATAGTAATGAAGGTGGTGGTAGGAGTAATAATAGTAATAGTGTTTATTATATTGAATATTAATATTTAATAAATACATATTAATTATATAAGTGACAGAATGTTATTTATAGATTAGATTTATTTATTGTTATTTATAGAATTATTAGAATGTGATTAATATGATTAACAAATATAACAATAATAATAATATTAACCAGCTAGTACTGTTGAGTACTATGGGTTAAGCACTGTGTTATACATTATTTAATCCCCCTAGCAACCTTTAAGAAGGATATTTTTATTTTCACTCTTAAAAGGTTGGAGAGCCTGGGTGGCTCAGTCCATTAGGTGTCTGCCTTTGGCCCAGCTCATGATCCCAGGGTCCTGAGCAGGAAGCCTGCTTCTCCCTCTCCTGCCCCCCTGCTTGCATTCTCTCTCTCTCAAATAAGTAAACAAAATCTTTAAATAAATAAATGGTTAAGTAGTTTGTCCAAGGTCACATGGCTAAAAACTAAGCCAGCGTTCAAACCCATCAGTCTGGCTCCAGAGCCTACACTATGAACTACTTTAGTATACCAACTCTCAACTTAGACCTTGAGGGTCACCAGACTTTTAACAAGTCTCATGTTAAAGCTCTTTAAAGAGCTTTTTTTGGTGCAGTGATGGAGACAAAAACCAGATCAGAGATTCTGTGGAGTGGTAGGAGGTAACATCATCTGCTGACAAAAAAGGAGGAAATTGGGTGGTCAGAAGGGTGGGGAGAGTAAAGAAGTGGAGAATGATCTTTTCAAGGAAAGAAGTAGTGAGTTGAGATATAATGGAGTTTCCAGACAATGGGAAGATCTATTTAAATTTGGTGACCATGAATGTAAAGTGGTAAAAAATCCGCACTATTTTGTGATTTTTAGCCACTTGGGTGTAACCACAGAGGAATCAGAATTGGGTTCATCAGGGTTAGAACTCTGTCTGAAAAGTTCAAAAATTTCAGAGAGGTAAAGAAGTTTAAGGGTTTAATTTAGTAACAGGGAAACTGTTATTGAAGTGCACACAGAATCTAAGCAAGATAATAAGGGGGGGTGCCTAGGTGGTGCAGTCAGTTGAGGGTCAGACTCTTGGTTTCGGCTCGGGTCGTGATCTAGGGTAATAGGATCGAGTCTGGGCAGGCTCCATGCTCAGAGTGGAGTCGGCCTGAGATTCTCTCTCCCTCTGCATTCCCCACCTGCTCTCTCACACTCACTTGCTCTCTCTCTCTCTCAAATAAATAAATAAGGGGTGCCTGGGTGGCTCAGTCAGTTAAGCATCTGACTCTTGGTTTCGGCTCAGGTCATGATCTCAGGGTCATGGGATTCAGCCCTTTTCGGGCTCTCCGCTCAGCATGGAGTCTGCTTGTGATTCTCTCTCTCTCCCTCTGCCCCTCCCCCCTGCTCATGCTCTCTCTAAATAAGTAAATAAAAATAATTAAAAATAAATCTTTTTAAAAAAGATAATAAGGGAAGCAGATAAATTAGGAAGAAAGGGGATGGGGAGAAGAACTAGAGGTCCCAATAAGAATTTGGTTACAATGGGAGTAGGGACTGAACTAGTAATTACATGTTACCTTCAAAAAGCCAGATGCTTTGAGAAGTAGCTCTAGGTGAAAACTGTCATAGATGTGACTGTGGAAGTGAGTGACAGAGCAGGATGGAGGGAGAAGTCACCCAAAAGGAGGAAGTTAAACTAAGAGGCCAAAGTGTTGGATGCTCTGATAGTAATGAGACAGAGGAAGTTGTGAGTTGTCGTTGAAGAATGAGAAAGAAGGTGGCCTAGCCAAATGGCATGCAAATCAAAGGAGCAGAAGGTATTTTATTTTTATAAGAGGGTACGGAAAGTAATGCTCAGGAAGTGATAACGGTGAACGTGGATATTAATCCTACTTCCTGATACTGAGTTACATGAGATATATGAGAATAAAACCACTCAAGAGGGCTTAAGTCTATGATCGTAACTTGACTAATGCTCTAGGGTTCCTAGCTGCCAGTCCAAGGTTCTATCCACTGCCAGATTAGACTGTAGCCTTTTTCTTCAAAATGATTTAAGTAATTTTTTTAAGTAACACAAGAGTATATTTTTACTGTAAGAGTAAAAAAAATGAAAAGTAGCTATGTACAGTTTGGTATATATCCTTCTAAAATGTTTTCAAAACACATACTCATACAGGGACACATTTTTATATATTATTTAGAATTTTTAAAAGCATAGAGACATACGTATTAACTGCATTTTTCTTTCTAGTCACAAATTTTTATAGACTTTCCATGTTAGTGGAGGTCATGAAGTCTACCTTTTGTTTATAACTGTAAAAGATTTCCAAACTATGAACATATAATTTATTTAATCATTCATTCTCCGGTTTATCTAAGTTTATATAAACTTAGAGTTTTTTTCCTAATGTTTTTATTACATAAACAAAGAATTAAATAGTATTTCTGGGGGCGCCTGGGTGGCTTAGTCAGTTCAGGGTCTGCCTTCAGCTCAGGTCATGATCCCAGGGTCCTGGGATCAAGGCTCGCATAGGGCTCCCTGCTCATCAGGGAGCTTGCTTCTTCCTCTCCCTCTACTGCTCCCCCTGTTTGTGGTCTCTCACTCTCTTTGTCAAATAAATAAATAAAATCTTTAAAAAAAAATATTTCCTTACAAACATCCTTCTGCACATGTTCCAGGAGAAGGAAAGAAATACAACTTGGGGGTCAAATAATTTGCATTTGTTTTTATAAATTCTTCCAAACTGCCTTCGGAAAAGGATTTACCCACTTACAAGACAGTGTAATAAGAGTGCCCAGTTTCTCAATTCCATACCAATATCCACACTTGACAGAACCAATATAAAAATTTCTATTAAAGTGCTGAACAAAAATAATCAGTATTTCAATTTGCATTTTGCTGATTAATAAAAGTGGGAAGTTTCTCATTTTTTTAAATTTTAAAACAGCATTATTAAGATATAATTCACATACCATACAATTCACCCATTTAAAGTATGTAATTCAATGGTATGCTTACTTTTCTGTGTGTGTGTGTGGTTTTTGTTTGTTTCTGCTTTTTAGTATAGCCAGAGATAAGTGAATCAAACTATCATCACAGTCAATTTTTAGAAAAACTTATCACCTCAAATTTACTATTCAGGATTACCCTATTATCAGGTTAAACTTCTACTGCATCTAGAAAGCAGTCTTCTCACCCAGTAGAATCTGACCTACATGATCACAATAGTCAAATACGAAGGGATAGGTAGAAAGGCATTGATATTTAGAGTTTGTTTTTAAAGTGTAATCACTGACCTGTTCCCCCCTCTCCCAAATCGCTAAAGAATTCTTTTCTACCCATAAGGGAATCAGAAAAAATTCTTGTACCACTGAAGATATAAAATTAAGCCAGGTTTTGGGGCACCTGGGTGGCTCAGTTGTTCAGCATCTGCCTTCGGCTCAGGTCATGATCCCAGGGTCCTGGGATCAAGCCCCGCATCACACTCCATGCTCCGCGGGAAGCCTGCTTCTCCCTCTCCCACTCCCCCTGCTTGTGTTCCTGCTCTCGCTGTGTCTCTGTCAAATAAATAAATAAAATCTTAAAAAAAAAAAAAAGAATTAAACAACAATGATCCCTTTATCCTTTTGAGACCAAGTTTCACCTTTCTTGCTTTGCAGAATATTTAAAAAAATCAATGAAACATCCTACATACCTAGTATTAGCCCATCCTAATTCCCAGAACACCAACTAATCTTGTTAGTATCCCAGACTGGCAGAGTTCCCCAATTTAAGACTGAATGGTAGAAATCAAGGGCTTAAAGTAATTTAATATATCTATTTTCAAAGGCTATGGGAAAGGCCAAGAGCAAAGTTATTTTTCCAGGTTAGCCTAGAGAGCACTGGAAAGACCAGAGTAAGCACCAGAAGGCTTTCGGACACAAAATTAACAACTGCATGCAAACATGATCATTAACTATACCTTCTTAGACAATAGAGTTGAGTTTGGATTGGCACTGAATGTGTTCTAAAACCTTTTTTTGCCCTGACTCTTATTTCGCGTCTTCATTCCTGTTTTGGAGAGGGAGAGAGGAGATAAGGACAGAGGGAGAGGGAGAGAAAAATCTTAAGCGGGCTCCACCCCCAGCACAGGCCCAACGCGGAGCTTGACATGGAGCCAATGCAGGGCTTAATCTCACTCACAACCCTGAGATCGTGACCCCAGCCGAAATCAAGAGTCGGACACTTACGAATGAGCCACCCAGGCAACCCACATCTTCATTCCTTTTTGTAAAAGAATAGGATGCCATGAAAAGTTGTGTAATTCCATTCTTCCAATTGCAATTTGGCAAAGTCCTTAGGCAAAGATATGCCTAAATATGTTCTCATAAAACAGTCCTCACTGGTATATTACAAAAAGCAAGTAGCAGTAAGAAAAATATATCACCCTTAAAAAAAACAACCAACCAACCAAACAAAAAAACTTTGTCAAACAACAGCACTTATGCTGATTCTCAATTATTCAGTGCCTTAAATATGCCAAAAATCAAAGAAAGTCAACAGATCATATAAATACACAGGAACCTATTATAAGTACTCAGACTTAGATGTACATTTCTGAAGTTTGCCATTCTTAACGTTGCAGATCTTATCACCACAGTGTTTTCCCTACTGCAAATATCCCCCTTCCCCTATAACCATATTCCCTTCCCACCTTGCAATAATCCTTTCTAATAAAGACTCTCCTTACTGGGAGGAAAAAAAAAGTTCTTGGAATAATCATAATTATTTAAACCATAACACTAACCAGAGGGAAAGTTGGCAATTATTATATGACTGAAATAGAAAACACATCTAAAGGATCTAAGTGTCTTTTTCCATGTGTTCAGCCAGAATTTTGCCATTAAAAAAACAATCTAGGGGCTCCTAGCTGGGTCATTCAGTAGAGCATGTGATTCTTGATATCGGGATTGTGAGTTCAAGCCCCACATTGGGTGTAGAGATTACTTAAAAATAAAATCTTTAAAAAAAAATATCAAGTACAACATAAAAAGTTTCTACTATAAAGAAACCACAGGGGGGGAAAGCTGCTGCTGCATGAAGCAGAAACTGGCGGGATAGAGGACACAGTGGAAAAAGATGTATAGCGTCTAGATAATACATAAACTAAATAATCCAAATACGATTTGTTGAGATGTAGTTGTCTGATGCTAAGGAAGGTTTTCAGTAACAGAGCTGTCCAATCTCTCCCTGATTTCATAAACTTTGTATGATGTTAATCATGCACAAACACCAAATATCAAGCAATATGCTACTTGGGCCTTAATATTTTACAGCTAATCACTAAGAAATCTGTAGCAATAGTCAATAGGCATTTACCAAGAGCATCACACTGCTGGCACTGTCTGAAAATAGTAAGCAATTGATTTGAGCATATCAGTTTTGACCTGCTAAGTCAATGATATAAAAAATCTGACAAAATGAGAAGGTGGAGCTATAGGAACTTTCATACACAGTTGGAGGCAATGTAAATTGGTATAGCCAAGAACGTGGAACAGCACTATCTGGTAAAGATGCACCAACATTTGATCCTTCATATAACCTTTAGAAAAACTGTTAACACATTTACACATGGAACCATGAACAGGAATGCTCACAGTAGCATTATGAGTTGTTTTTATAATATCTTCACTGAGATGTAATTTACATACCATAAAACTCACTCTTTTAAAGCATACAATTCAGCAGTTTTTAGTGTATTCACAGAATTGTGCAACCATCACCAGCATCTAATTTCAGGACATTTCATTCCCCAGAAAAAAACTCCACATCCACTAGTCAACACTCCCATTCTTCCCTGAGTCTAGTCCTTGGCACCCACTAACCTACTTTCTGTCTCTTTGCCTATTCTAGGCAGTTCATACAAATGGAATCAATACACAGTCTTTTGCATCTGGTTTCTTTCACTTAGTATAATGCTTTCATGGTTCACCCACACTATAGCATATATTGGAACTTCACTCCTTTTTATGGCCAATCATACTCCATTGTATGGATATACCACCTTTTGTTTATCTATTCATCGGTTGATGGACATTTGAGTTTTTTCCACTTTCCGGTTATTAGGAATAATGCTGCTATAAACATTCATGTACCAGTTTTTGTGTGGACATATGGGGTAACTTCGCATTTAACATTTTGGGGAACTACCAAGACTGTTTTCCAAGGTGGCTATGCCACTTTATAATCCCAGAAGCAATGTATGAGGTTCCAATTTCTTCATATTGTCACCAATATTTGTTAATGTCCATTCTTTTTATTAAAACCATCCAAGTGGTAGGAAGTAATATCTCTTTGTGGTTTTGATTTTCATTTCAACATTATGTTTTAATAGCAAAACTAACATTATCATCCTAAAAACACTGTAAATATCCATCAACAGAAGATAATAAACTTTAGTACAATCATATACTGGGCTACCATATGACAATGTGAAAATGAATAACTGTCGCATGTATCAATGTAAAAATGAATAAACTAGTGCTATCTATATCAACACAAATAAATCTTACAAATATAATATTAAATTGTAGAGAGCACATAGCAAAAGGATATGTAGAATATGATGCCATTTACATAATGTTAAAAACATGTAAAACAACATACATTATTTAGGAATACATTCATATGAGGTAAAAATATAAAGATATGTTCGACTGTATTGCTAATAGTCTTTTTTTAAGCTAGTTGGCAGCTACACGGGTATTTGTTATATCATTCTCTGCAAGGTTTGAAAGAGCTTATTAAAAATAATAAGTCATGGGGCACCTGAGTGGCTCAGTCACTAAGCGTCTGCCTTTGGCTCAAGTCATGATCCCAGGGTCCTGGGGATCGAGTCCCACATCAGGCTCCCTGCTCGGCGGGAAGCCTGCTTCTTCCACTCACATTCCCCCTGCTTGTGTTCCCTCTCTCGCTGTCTCTCTCTCTGTCAAATTAATAAATAAAATCTTAAAAAATAATAAAAATAATAAGTCAATGAGAGAAAAGGTCTAGCCATCACATCTGGCCCTTCTGTGTGCTTTACACTGCTAGCAAGTATACAACCAAAGTTAAAGGTTGGGAAACAACTCAACAGTTAGATGGCATCTCTTAAGACTTCTCAGTTTAAATCTGAATTTAAATCTGAATAAGGTCTATGAATTGTACCAATGTCCACTTCCTGGTTTTGATAATATACTACAGTTATCTAAGATGTTACTAGTGGGAGAAAACTGGTTGAAGGATTAACAGGACCTCTCTGTGTAAGTTTCTATGAATCTACAATTATTTCAAAATAAAAGGGTTAAAAAAAAAATTCCTGGGATCTAACATGGGCTACTGAGACAATAATTGGCCTACCTCTCTCTGAGCTCTGCATGAGACTCCTTTATCCAGACATTTTCAGTTCCAGTTGTTGGCTTACAGATCCCCCACTTCCTTTGTTTCTCCTCCTAACTTGCCACTGTCCTAATAATTTTGGCCTTTAAACTACTTACTAGTCCATGAGAGGGTGAAGAGAGGCAAAATTCTAATAATTTTACTATGCTACATTTTAACAGACACCATAAAGGAGGGGTTTAGAATTACTAGATTTCCTTTTCTTACACTATTCCCAGAAACCAGAGAAAATGTAGTACTAACTTTCCTACTTGAAAGGAGTCTTTGAGCTGGTCCAAAAACACAAAGTAGGATATGCTGGCAGTTAGATGCAATCCCCTATTAGCTTAGGAAAAACAGTAACGGAAATTCACAAGTCATAACTGAAAGCCAAGACAAGCAGTAACCTGGCTGGAGAGCACTGCTCCTTGAGTCCTGGCCTAGGCTACAGGAGGCAGTCAAGGGATGAGAAACACACACACACTATACACATAACCACAGTAAAGTTCATCAAAAGCACTCCAGTACTCTTTAACACAAAGGGGCAGTACTCAGATAATCTAGATCAGGTCAGACCAAAAGATGTGTAAGATCTTTTCTGTAAGAGTAAGATGGGTGATCAGTAGGGACTTCTGCCCCCACTAAAGTTCAGAAGAGAAATAGTTACTGTTCTTACACCGAGTAATTGCAGATATTGTCAGAGCCCATTGGGGCTTTAATAACCTGAAAAGCATGTATGTATGTATGTTCATGCATGTAAAACTAGTGAAATCTGAATAAGGGGAATGGTATTAAGAAACAACTTCTGTATACATCAGTAAAAGACAGCAATCTATGAATAAGATAAAGAAACAAGAATAGTCTTAGTAAAGCAAGTAACTGCTTTACAAATCCTAGTGCTATCAGTGCAATCCAATTACCCTAAGTAACCATGTGAAATCCTGATAAAAGGTGAGACAGTGACTTTCAAAAGACCACAGATACTGGAGACCTTAGTCCTTCAAGTGTTAGAACAGAACATGACTCAAATATGAAGAATTCAAAAGGAATATGCGGAATCCTTTATTTGGAGAAGAGGTCTTAAAAGGGATGCACTCAAGTTCAGAGAAATAATCAGGACAAATACGAAACATCTTAGACTAAATCAGTAACCAAAGCAGCTACAGTAAAGTAGAGAGAAGGCCTCTACTGACACTGTGAAGACATGGCCAGGAAGGACAGAACCAAGGGAGAAGACAAGTTTAAGAGCATAAAGCTTCTGGGCTCTGCTGTCAGGGGAGGAGGTAGGTGTATCCCCTCCCTAGAGTGGATAGAGACAAGCACAATAATCCAAAATTCAACTTATGTTCAGAGAAATTGTTTGAAATACAGTTTCCTCTTTATTCACAGGTCATCATATCAAAACCATTTGATAAATCTCTCCACTGGGGCAATAAGCAGCCCGAGGCCGGAAACATTCGGTCAATAATGAAACTACTTTGGCTCCTGAGTCTTCCACCTGTCACAGCATGACTTGCTCAAAAAGACTTGACAGATAGTGCGTGAAGTCTGAAGCTACCATGTGCCTCCAAATGTCGACTGTTTGGTCACTGACCATAATTTGCAATAATAAAATTTATGCATTTGGATGCTGACTTGGAGTCCTGGCCTAAATTTTTTCCCACTGTTTAAAATATAACATCTTTGATTTTAGCAGGAACAAGTAAGATCCAAGAAAGGCACAATCCTGGCAATAAATCATTGCTGGCAGCCATGGGCCAGATGGAAGCTAATAAAATTGCCCGAGGAAAGGGCTAAACAGAAGCAAAACAAGAATCTTCTGGAGGCATTACCAGAAACTCATTAAAAGCAGAAGTCATAGAGGAGACATGGGACTCCTCACCCTTGTCCAACAAGTAATCATGAAAATGTAACAGCCGGTCCGATGTCCAATCATGGCATAGTCAGAGTTCTGCCAGCCCATGACTACTGGATCTAGGAAGGGAGAAGGTATTTCATCAACTTGCTCTTATGATTTAGACCCCACAGGAGGGGAGTGAGACAATTCCCTCTGGCCAGTGTGTTCAGAAAAACTAGTTGAGATGTTCATCTCAGACCAGCCGAACTTTTCTTAAATGATTTGGTTGCTTTCCCAAGAATCTCATCAGAAAAAAATTATGATTTCTCAGATTAAAGGAATAAAAAGACTTTATCCCTCTGCCTTCATGTAAGATTAACAATTTATTCCAAATAGTTAAGAAGGTACTACTCCTCATAATCTTTTAGAAAATTCAGTTTAGGAAACTGGAGTCTAACTTTCTCCAACCTACAACTAACTGGACTCAGGGAATGATAAAAAATAACAGACTTGAGCCCCTACGGGGGCCAGGCATTCAGCGGCTAGTGGGATAGTTAAATATTGGTCTTCTTTCCTCTAACAGATGGAGATAACTGACTGAACAGTGTAGAAAGAAGCCTCAGTTCTAAACCTCATTAAGATAAAATCAAGTTTTTAAAAAATATTTGATGTTTCTGTTTTTCTATTTTAGACACAAATACACATCCAAGTTCTCTGCAGCAAATATTATCCCTCCTTACCCAGAATAATGCCTGACACATAGTAAATGCTCAATAAATACATAATGTATTTAGTAAACAGCTGGATGAACGAGCAATTAAACGGTCTCTCTTGAGGCTTCCTTAGCTTCCTTGACAACTAACTAGTTCTTCAGCTTTCCCTATGATCACTCTTTCTCTTCCCAAACATGTAAATTCATGAAGGGTCAGACCTCAGTCTGCTCTTCCTGAAAAAAACAGAGTCCATCTTCTTTCAGAACTTTAGTGAACACTGATTCATTCATTTAAGGAGTATACTGGGAACTAAGGAGATAAAGATGGTTGAAAAATGCTTCCTGTTATCAGGGACTCTTAGTCTAGCATAAGAAAAGTTAAATACAAATTTGTATAAAATGATACCACATGTAGTTGCTAAACTAGCATGAAGAACAAGATGTTATGAGGACAAAAAGGAAGGACAAATAAATTCTGACAAGGTAGACTTTGCAAAGAAAGTGACATCTAAGCAGAACCTTGAAAGATTTAGAAGGGATCTTTACTAAGTACAGAAGGGCAGGGAGGGCAATGTAAGGAAGGAGAACAACATGATAACATGTTCATGAGAAGTGCTCAGGAAATGGCAACTAATAAATGTGCAGGTATGTGAATATGGTTGAGGAGGAGTGGGGAAAGAAACTGGTAAGATGGCTTGAAAAACTTTCCATGCCATGGAAAGAGTTAGCCTTTTTACTCTCCATGTCAATAGTTCCAAAATGCAAAACTGCATCAGAATAACCTGAGATGCATGGAAAAAATACAGATTCTCGGGCTTTACCCCAGAACTACTGAATTGGAATTTCCAGAGATAGGGCTGAGGCATCTGTATTTGAATGAGTATCCTAATGTGTAATAAAAATTGGTAACCATTGATAGAATTTCTTAAGGAAACATATTATTAGATTGATATTTTAAAGATAACTCTGAAGGTACTATTAAAAATGGACTGTATATGTGCAAAATTAGAAAAAGGGAGACCTATAGCAGACTATGGCAATGATGCATTCAGTTATTCAACAACCATTTAAAAAAATATGTGCCTACTGGTTCTCATGAGAGATGACAGCCTGAACTAGGGTACCAGCCATGTAAATGGAGATAAGAAGTCTCTCGTCAAGAGACATGAGAAAGATAGAACTGATAAGTCCTGATGATTCAGTAGGTCATAGGGGAAGGAAGGAAGGGAGCAAATCCCAGTTTTCATCAATGATTCCCAAATTTGGATGAGCATCAGAGTAAAGAGTTCCTGGCTCCTACCCTAGACCTACCGAATCAGGTTCTTTGGAGGGTAGGACTAAGAGTCTCTGTTTTTAACATGTGCCCCCTGCATCATCTGAGCATCAATGGTGGGACTGACAAATGAGAACTAATGTCTTAGATGACGGAATGGTTTCTGAAGAGAAGATGAGAAGAGAAGGAGGAGGAGCAGAGGTTTTTGACTAGGATGAAACAACAGTTCTGCTCTGGAAATACCGAGACTGAGGTAAATCTGTAAGACATGTAGATGAAGATGTCTAGCAGATGACTGGGAATACAAATCTGGAGTCCAGAGAAAAGATAAAGTCTGGCAAGGTCAGAGCCGGATAGATCTGGACATCATGAGCACATAAGCGCTAGATGAGACCATGGAAGGGGGTAAGGTTACAAATGAAGAAATGGCAAGAGAGAAAAGTGGGTGTATCATGAACTTCACCTAAAAGCATACTCATCCAGTGTGACAATAAGTAAGACTGATCGGCTGAAATGGTAGCTTGGTTCATCTCCCTATAGCCTTTTATGATTAAGTTTTAAATTATATTTGTTTGCTTCACCTACACGTAAAACTTTCCTCATGAAATATCATTTGGGCCGATGTACTCATTTGGTCATTGTTTATCAATATCTTGTCCTTTTTCTGCAATCCTAAATGAATCGTTCCTCCTAATGCAAAAAAAAAAAAAAAAAAAGAGAGAGAGAGAGAAAGAGAGAGAGGAAAGTGAGCTGAAGATGGAAGTCTGGAAAAAGAGTGGGCAGAGGAAGAGGGACAGTGAAGAAAGTGCAGAAGAGTGATCCAAGAGGTAGGAGGAGGATCTAGAAAAAAAGCAATGTTTCCGAAACTTGGTTTCTAAGACCAAGGTGTTTGGTGGGAATTTCTGTTTATTTTTTTACTGAGGTATAATTGATACAACATTATAATAGTTTCAGGTGTAAAACATGATTTGATATTTGTATATATTACAAAATAAGCACCACAGTAAGTCCAGTTAATGTCATTTTTCTTTTCCTTCTTTTTTTTTTTTTGAGAGAGAGAGAGTACAAGCAGGAGGCGGGGAGAGGGGCAGAGGGAGAAGGAGAGAGAGAAAACCCTAAACGGGCTCCTTGCCCAGCTCAGAGCCCAAGGCGGGGCTCGATCCCACGACCCTGAGATCATGACCTGAGCCAAAATCATGAGTTGGACACTTAACCGACTGAGCCACCAGGCGCCCCACATAGTTTTTATTTCTAAGAATAGAGACAACTTGAGGGATTTTTTTTTTTAAAGATTTTATTTATTTGTCAGAGAGAGACAGAAAGAGCACAAGCAGGGGGAGCGGCAGGCTGAGGGAGAAGCAGGCTCCCCGCGGAGCATGGAGCCCGACGTGGGGCTCCATCCCAGGACCCCGGGATCATAACCCGAGCCGAAGGCAGACACTTAACCGACTGAGCCACCCAGGCGTCCCAACTTGAGGGATTTTAAAGAAAAGAGGGAGAAAGGAGGGGAGAAGAGTGTGGAGACACAAATGAAGAGATAACTGATCTAGGAACATAGTGGAAGAGGTGGGGAAAGAGGATATTAGCCCCTGAGAGGAAGGGAGGAGAAATGACAACAGAGACAGTCTGGACGTGGAGAGAATACTGAATGTGGGGGTTTTTTGGTTTTTTGTTTTGTTTTGTTTGTTTGAATAGATGATGATTAGGTCAGGTCTTAATAGGAAAGAAAGGAAAGATGTGGCTAGATATGGAGCCACTAGGGACGATTAAAATATTGGTAGGAGGTAATGAAGGCCCAGATGAGGTATTTCATTTTATTTACTTAACAAATATATATACAAGCACTCTCTGTGCCAGGCAGTGTTCTTCTGAGCACTTTCATACATTCACTCAATTATCCCTCGTACCAACTCTATGAGTTTGAAACTCTGATTGTCCTCATTGCACACAGGATGAAGCTGAGACACAGAGAGATGAAGTGACTTGCCTAAGCTAGTAAATGGCACAACCAAGACTCAAATCCAGATGGTCTGGCTCCAAAGTTGTGCTTTGAACCACTCTACTGTGCTGCCTCTTTAATATAAAAATCAGTGTTTGCCAGGTAGCCAATAAGAAATATCCTAAAATTTTATCTAGCACTGCTGAGCAGCTTAGGAGAGCAGGATTGGGAAGCGGCAGGGTAAGTACTGTGAACTTGACAGACTAAAGGAAGTAGAGGGCACTTATGAAAGGACAGTTGTGATGACTAGTGGACTGGGAGCCCAGCTGGTTCTAACTTCATAATCTATCTTAGATCCTAAACTCTTCTCTAAACTCCAACTGTTCAGTGCACATTAGTGGTTTGGTATCTTCCCTGAAATTAAATTAATAACCTAAAACTAAGCTCTACTCTTGCCCCATATCAGCTTCCTTTCTTGCCTTCCCCATTTCTATTTACAGTTTAGTATAGAATGAAAGAGGACGACTATCTTTCTTACAATTTTTTCCCAGCGCCTAGTTCAGTGGTAGGGAATGGATGCTTAATAAATATTTGTTGAATTTCAGCATTATTCTCAAAATTTAAAATTGTTTCTTACCTCTCCTTCTCCTGCTTTCTATATCCAATAAGTTTCAATATCCTGTATCTTTCCTAAATGCCTATTCAACTCTTATTGTTCTCTTCGACCCCTTTCATGATTGCCATAGAGGCTATGATCACAAGCTATTGTGCATCTTTTGTTCCTCCCTCAAGTCAATCTATCCAATACAATTTTATCAAATTAATCACTTAAAATACTATTCTTTTCACATTACTCCTTTGTTCCAAAACAGTCAATCTGTTTAATAAGCAGTTATGAGATGGCCAACCAGCCAGAAACGGTGCCTTTCCCATTGACAGTAACCTCTATTTCTTCAAAACTTCTATACTAGTTATCCAGTCTAATCATTCCATAATTGTCCTACCTTAAACACCTAGTTTTGTTGTTGTTGTTGTTTTTCATGTAACTATGTCTTATCTCACCAAACAGTGAACAAAGTTCTTGAAGGAAGAGAAAGTTTCTTTTACTTTTTTATCCTGCTGAGACCTTAAGCACAGTGCAGTGGACAGAAGTTATCTATTGTCCTTGACCAACAGTCTCCTGGCAACCATAAAAAGAAAGATACCAGGTTGAAGAAAATGGTCCCTGATGTACTCTGGTTTGGTCTATTATCCTATTATATTATTTAACATTTATATTACATTGAAAAAAAACTTTAAAGATCCTTTCCATACTCCTTTACTACAAATAACAACTTCCAGTGTAATTTTTATATCATATGATAGACTGATTTTATTTAATTCACTATAACTTCTAAAAGGATGCAATTCTAATCTTTATGGACAACACTGCATTTATACATCAATCCCCAAACTATGCTAAAAATATCTGTTTGTTTCATTCTTACTACAACTCTTGCATTTCTACCAATCCATTCAATTTAGTGTTTTGATTTGCTTCCAGCCGATTTCAAAGCTGTAATACTTATGACATAGCAAATGGTCTGAACTTCGCAAAAACTTTCTACATCAGAGACACTTATTCCTAACAGTTGTACTCATCACACTGACACACTGCCTGAAGGTCAAGGCTCTTAATTCTGCAATATTTTTAGCATCCAAAATCCTGGTTTATGTTCTCCTGGTCTTCAAAAGATGTAAGAAGATGATATTCAATTCCTAATTCTAAGTCTTAACCAATTGAAGTTCAAGGGATTAAAAAAAATCCAAAACAGAAAATGAATTACTAAGCAAAAAAAACACATACTTTGAAGCAAACAAAGTTATAAGATTTGAAATATAAACCCTAATTCCAATTCTGATTATTCTCATTAAATTATTGGCTGGAACAATTCACTGCTCCTCCCTTGCTACCACCCTCTACCATTAATTAGTTTATTCACTGAACAGATATTTATTCCCAATGCCTAAAATTTAATAGATATTGTAGTAGATGCAGTTAACACAATGGCAAATAAGGTAGGCATAGTCCCTGCCCTCCCAGAGCTTGAAGTCTGGCTAGGGGAAGACAGCCAAAGAAATGAGAAACTGTAAGACTATATGACAAGTGCTATGACAGCTACACTATCAGATACCAAGGGAAAACGCAGGGGAAGTACCTAACATGGGACAAAACATAGTATGGGTAAGTTATGGGGAGGCTCCTTGGAGATAATGATGTTGAACCTGAGACCTGAAAAATGGGTAAGCAAAGAGAGACAATAAGCATTGGAGAAGTAGAAGGAGACGTACTAAAAAGAGAATACAAAATGAGTAAATGAAATATTGTTGAAGTGCAGAATTCAAAGTTGGGAATGACAAGAAGTGAGACTGGAAAACAGGGCAATGACAAACACTGAAAGATTTTAAGGGAAGTATAAAATGTTCAGCTATTCTTGGCTGAAGTACAGGAAATGGTTGGGAAAGGCAAAGTAGAAGCAGGGAAACTATTCAGCAGACTATTTCTGTAACCCAGGTGAAAGATAATGACTTGCACTACAGTAATGGTGAGGGGAACAAATGAAAGCAGACAGATTTGAGAGACATTCTGGAGGTGCTATCCACAGAATATGGTGATGTAAGCTCATGAGAATACCATGTCTGTTTTGTTCCTTATTACATCCTCCGTGCTAAAAAGTATCTAGCCCACAGTAAGTGCTAGATAAACACTGCCGAACAAATGAATCAGGAAAAGGAGTCATAGATGTTACTTGGGTTTCACATAACACCTGGGTAGAGGGGGGTACCATTTACTAAGACAGGAAACACAGGAAGAGGAGCAGTTCATATAAAGTATGTTGAGTTTGAGGTACCTGTGAGCTATCCAAGGACAGATAAGGAGAAACACAGATGGATATCACTTAGAAAGCACAGGAGAAGAGCAGATCCTCATGGAAATGTAAAATAATGGTACCTTCAGTGCCTCAATTAAAGCTATAGTTGATAACTGACACTTTTAAAGGATACTGTGTGTGGGATCACTCCAATAATCCCTTTAAACTTCCCAAGGTTAGGAGTGCCTGGGTGGCTCAGTCATTAAGCATCTGCCTTCGGCTCAGGTCATGATCCCAGGGTCCTGGGATCGAGCCACGCATCAGGCTCCCTACTCAGTGGGAAGCCTGCTTCTCCCTCTCCCACTCCGCCTGCTTGCGTTCCTTCTCTCGCTTTGTCTCTCTCTGTCAAATAAATAAATAAAATCTTAAAAAATAAATAAATAAATAAACTTTCCAAGGTTATTAACTAATGGCTTTAACATCAAAAGTATAAAAAAATTAATATCCATTCCTGTTCTTTAAATCATTAGCAAATCTTTAATTTCTTGACCAAGGTGGTGGTAATTCAAGCCTTTGCTTTATAAAAAAATCCACTAATTTGTACATTTATGTTTTATGCACACTTTTCTATATGTATATTAAATTTTACAATATATAAAGGTTTTTAAAAACCTTAACAGGGGCACCTGGGTGGCTCAGTTGATTAAGCATCCAACTCCTGATTTTAGCTCAGGTCATGATCTCAGGGTTGTGAGATTGAGCCCTGTGTCAGGCTCTGTGCTCAGTGGGGAGTCCACTTGAGATTCTCTCCCCCTCCCTCTGCCTCTTCCCCCATTTGCACATGCTCTCTCTCTAAAATAAATAAATAAGTCTTAAAGAAAAAAAAAACCTTAACAAACCAGAAACAAGAAAATTCCTTAAGTTAATCAAAAGAAGCTATTTAAAACAAGATAAACATCATTTAATGGGGGACTACTAGAGATATTCTCATTAAAGAAAAAAATAGACAAAGATGCCTTCTATTATTATTATAATTCAATACTGTTTGAGGTTCTGGCAAAGAAAGGTTTAAACCTTGGAGTCTTTGCAACAAATGGTGCCGCAACAACTGGATATTCACAAGCAAAAGAGTGAAGCTGGATCCTTACCTCATACTATATAAAAAGTTAACTCACAACAGATCAAAGACCCAAATTAAGAGCTAAAACAGGGGCGCCTGGGTGGCTCAGTCGTGAAGCGTCTGCCTTCGGCTCAGGTCATGATTCCAGGGTCCTGGGATCGAGCCCCGCATCGGGCTCCCTGCTCCGCGGGAAGGCTGCTTCTCCTTCTCCCACTCCCCCTGCTTGTGTTCCCTCTCTCACTGTGTCTCTCTCTGTCAAATAAATAAAATCTTAAAAAAAAAAAAGAGCTAAAACAACAAAATTCTTTTTAAAAAAGATTTTATTTTATTATTTTAATTCATTAATTAATTTATATTTTAAGCTGGGCATGGAGCCCAATATGGGGCTTGAACTCAAAATCCTGAGATCAAGACCTGAGCTGAGATCAAGAGTCAGTTATTTAACCGACTGAGCTACGCAGGCCCCACTGAAGATTTTATTTTTAAGTAATCTCTACACCCAGTGTGGGACTTGAACTTACAACCCTAAGATCAAGAGTCACATGCTTCACTGACTAAGCCAGTCAGGCACCCCTAAAACTATAAAACTCTTAAAAGAAAAAATAGACGTAAATTGTGTGACCTTGAATTAGGAAGTCGTTTCTTAAATATGACACTAAAAGCAACAACAACAAAAAAATTGGACATCATCAAAGTGTTAGCTTCTGTGCTTCAAAGATTTAAATCTTGAAGGATAAAGGAAAAAAAATCATGATTGGGGCTCCTGGGTGGCTCAGTTGGTTAAGCATCTGCCTTCAGCTCAGGTCATGATCCAAGGGTCCTGGGATCGAGCTCCACATCAGCTCTCCACTCAGCGAGGAGTCTGCTTCTCCCTCTCCCTCTGTGCTCTCTCTCTCTCTCTCTCAAAAACAAATAAAAAAATCTTTAAAAAAATCATCACTGTTAATAGATGCTAATATCTAACTGGAAATTCACAACTTGATAAAACTGGTAAATAATGTAGTTCAGTAAGAAAATAAAGTCTAATCCAAGTAAAACCTAAAATATAATGAGTTAAATGCCATCCAGAACAGCAATAAAAAAAACAATAACTCTTTTGACAAAATGTACCGTGGTTAATTAAGTAAGATGTTAATACCAGGGGATGCTGGGTGAAGGGTATACAGGAACTCCCTGAACTATCTTTGCAACTTATAAATCTAAAAGTTTATTTAAAAAAAAAAAGATGGGGAGCCTGGGTGGCTCATTTGGTTAAGGGTCTGCCTTCGGCTCAGGTCATGATCCCAGGGTCCTGGAATCGAGCCCCGCATCAGGCTCCCTGCTCAGCAGAGGAGTCTGCTTCTCCCTCTCCCTTGGCCTCGGCTTGTGTGCTCTCTTACTCACTCTCTCTCTCAAATAAATAAATAAAATCTTTAAAAAAAAAGTAAGAATGTGAAAACAAAACACAAAAAGATAACATGAAAAAGAAGCCATAGATAGAAAAGATTTATAATACATATCTGACCAAGGACTTATATCCAGAAAACATCAAGAATTCTACAAATCAATAATAAAAGGGACCAAAAAATATTTTTAAGTGCAAAAGATTTAAATCAGACACTACACACACACACACACTCCAAACAACCAGTAAGTACATGAGGTGTTTAACATTATTAGTCATCCCAAATTAAAACCTCAGTGAGGGGGCGCCTGGGTGGCTCAGTCGGCTGGGCATCCAACTCTTGATTTTGGCTCAGGTCATGATCTCGGGGTCCTGGGATTGAGCCCTCTAGGCTCAGCCAGGAGTCTGCTTGGGACTTTCTCTCTCTCTCTCTCTCCCTCTGCCATCCCCCTCACTCATGCTCTCTCTCTCAAATAAATAAAATCTTTTTAAAAAATCAAAAACAAAAAACCTCAATGAGATAGCAATATACAAACACTAGAATGGCTGGTATTAAAAAGACAAACAACAAGAATAAAAAAGACTGACAATACCAAAAATTAAGAAGTGGAGCAAACAACTATCATTCATGACTAGTAGTAGCATAAATGGTACAACCACATTGGAAAGCTGAAGTTATTAATAAAGCCAAAATTTCACATACTCTATAACCCAGCAATTTCATCCCTAGGTATTTACCCAAGAGAAAGGAAAACATACCTACAAAAAGACTTGTACAGTAGAACAATATTCATAGCAGCTTTATTCATAATAGAAGGAGGAAGAGGAAAAGAAAAAGGGAAAGAAAGAATCCAAAAGTCAATCTACAGGAGGATAAACTAATTATGAAAATTCACAGAATGGAATAACTACTCAGCCATAAAAAGAATGAACTACTGATACACCAAAAAATGGATAAACTTCAAAAACAAGTTCAGTTCAAGAAACCAAACATAAAGAAGCACATATCATTCCATTTTAAGAATAGCCAAACTAACCTAGAATGACAGAAATCACAATAGTGATTACCTGGGAAGAGTTCAAATGTAACTTTCAAGGGTGATGAAAATGTCCTGTTTCTTGATTTGGGTGATAGCTATATGGTGTATACACTGTCAAAACCCATCAAACTGTATATTTAAGATCTATGCATTTTACTAAATGTAATATATACCTCAATTTTTAAAAATAAGAATATGAGAAAAGTTCATCTGAAATTTTTAGACAGGTGGCCAGGGAGTGCTTCGCTGCAAAGGTAACATATGAGTAAAGATCTGCAGAAAGTAAAAAAGCAAGGCTTGTGGATATCTGATCAAGTAGCCTTCTAGGCAGAAGGGATAACAGATGCAAGGTCCCTCAGCAGGAACAGGAACTAGAGTTTTCAGAAACAGGGAAGAGGCCAGTGTGGCTGGAGTGGAATGAACAAGAAGAAAAACGAGTTCAGGTAGATAATCAAATAGTGATGGGGATCAGATCATATAGTGTCTGGTGGGTCACGACAAGGCCTCATTATTAAAGATTTTGGTCTTCATCTCAAGACTAATGGAAAAATCACCTATGTGCCTATTAAGAATCAGGCACTGTGCTCAGACAGCTTACACAAAGCTTAGTAAGAAGCAAAGCCAGGATTAGAACCCAAGTATATTTTTTTCCTTTTTTTTACTATTATTATGTTATGTTAATCACCCTACATCATTAGTTTTTGATGTAGTGTTCCATGATTCATTATTTGCGTGTAACACCCAGTGCTCCATGCAGAATGTGCCCTCTTTAATACCCATCACAAGACTAACCCATCCTCCCACCGCCCTCCCCTCTGGAACCCTCAGTTTGTTTTTCAGAGTCCATCGTCTCTCATGGTTCATCTCCCCCTCCAATTTCCACCCCCCTTCGTTCTTCCCCTCCTGCTATCTTCTTCTTTTTTTTTAACATATATTATTTCTTTCAGAGGTACAGATCTGTGATTCAACAGTCTTGCACAATTCACAGCGCTCACCATAGCACATACCCTCCCCAATGTCTATCACCCAGCCACCCCATCCCTCCCACCCCCCACCACTCCAGCAACCCTCAGTTTGTTTCCTGAGATTAAGAATTCCTCATATCACATGTCTTTCTCTGATTGACTTATTTCGCTCAGCATAACACTCTCCAGTTCCATCCACGTCATTGCAAATGGCAAGATCTCATTCCTTTAGATGGCTGCATAATATTCCATTGTGTGTGTGTGTGTGTGTGTGTGTGTGTGTGTGTGTGTGTGTGTGTGTGTGTGTGTGTGTGTGTATACCACATCTTCTTTATCCGTTCATCTGTCGATGGACATCTTGGCTCTTTCCACAGTTTGGCTATTGTGGACATTGCTGCTATAAACATTGGGGTCCACGTACCCCTTCGGATCCCTACATTTGTATCTTTGGGGTAAATACCCAGTAGTGCAATTGCTGGATCGTATGGTAGCTCTATTTTCAATTTTTTGAAGAACCTCCATACTGTTTTCCAGAGTGGCTGCACCAGCTTGCATTCCCACCAACAGTGTAGGAGGGTTCCCCTTTCTCCGCATCCCCGCCAACCTCTGTCATTTCCTGACTTGTTAATTTTAGCCATTCTGACTAGAACCCAGGTCTATTTTAACCATAATCTTAACCATTTTGCTATAGTAACTCAACATAATAATAACAGTCCATATCTACTGAGTTTGATCTAAAGGGCTTTCTATCAGGTCTTCCCAATCATATATTGTACTACAAATGTATTAACAAGGGTGATGCAAAGATTTTTTGAATGAAATTTTGTAATACTATTAAAAAATGTTTTGCAACCAATCAAAACTTAAAATAGGTAAAATTATATTTAATTTGTATGGCTACCTCTATAAACTTCCTAAATTTAGAAATAATAATTTTGGTATATAAAACTCCATTGCCAGAGAGCTTGCTATAGTGACTCCATAAAATAGCCCTTTCCTTGATCTTCCTATTTAATCATTTTCACCTGTATTTTAATTTTAGTCTACATTGTTTAACAGTAGTGAAGTTCTATGTTTTGCATGCACGTGTAAAATATATTGTTTTTCTATTTAATTTGCTCCAATTTTTCCACACTACTTCTGACTAGAAGATGGGAATGTCATAATTATCATCATGACCAACATCAGCATTAATACATCTGCTATAATTTGGTGTTTCTAAATAAGACATAATTGATTTTGTTCATTTCTTGATTGCTACTTCTTGGTCTACTTATATTTTATTTTTTAAATAGTGATTTTCCTTTAAAATTTTTGTTAAAAGATTTTATTTTTAAGTAGTCTCTACACCCAAGGTGGAGCTGGAACTCACAACCCCAAGATCAAGAATCACATGCTCCACCAACTGAGCCAGCCAAGTGCCCCTATTTATTATTAATAGATTTTAATGCTAACAATTAACCAAAGTCTGATTTTTAAAAGATTTTATCCTGACATTTTAGGGAAATACAATGAATTTTTGTACAAAACTCCCAAGTCTCCCAAGTTTACCAAGTGTGCTATACAAATAATGTCATCTTCTGCACATGCCATGACATGAAAGAGGTTGGGAAGCCATGCATCATCTCACAGAGTAGACACAGAACTTCGACAACATAAAAATCAAAGGAGCAACAGAATGCAAAAAAGGAAATCTCCCCCCTTTGCCCCAAAATGGTACGCATCTAAAAGATCTAAGAGGCCTTTTAAAAGTAAACAAAAGGTTTAGGGGTGCCTGGCTGGCTCAGTTGGTGGAACATGTGCCTCTTACTTTTGGGGTGGTGAGTTCAAGCCCCATGTTGAGCATACAGCCTACTTTAAAAAAATAAATAAAGTTAACAGAAGTTCTAAATGGAGAGGTGAACCAGGATGTCAGAAAAGCAGCATGGGACGCCTCAGGGGGATCGGTCAGTTAAGCTTTTGACTTAGGCTGAGGGTGTGATCTCGGTCGGAGTCCTGCGGTGGGCTCCGAGCTCCGCCGGCACTCAGCTTGCTCCTCTGCCCCGCCCCCTGCTCAGGCGGGCTCATGTGCATGCTCGCTCTCTGTCCCTCAAATAAAAACCATCTTCAAAAAAAAAGAAAAGAAAAGCAGCAAAACCTAGGCAGAAAACTTGAAGCTTCTGAGTCACACAGACCTAGATTCAATGAGACCTAGGTAAGGGCAAATTCCCTTCATTATTAAATGAAATAATATCACTTACTTGGTAGAGTTGTTGATGTAAAAATAATTTTAAAAGCAAAATGCATGGTGCAACACTTGGTACACAGTGGGCACTCAGTAAACAGTACTTGCTATAATCATGACACACTGTTATTTCTATCATGTTAAAACATTTGTAAAAATTAATAGCCTGGGAAAGAACAAAGAAAAATGAGAACAGTCCCTGTGTTAGGGTGTTATTTGTACTAATGAATTGGTTTTTTCTTTTATATAATTTTGCTTTAATGCTATGATGTTACTTATCAGCAAATACAGAGATGACTAAATTAAATGTGAAACCAATACTTTAAAAGAACTCTGAGATTAATTCTCTTGAAATGTGAATAATTATAGCATGAGGATTCTATTATATTGAAGTTTGCAAAAGAGAAATACAACTACAGGGTATCATCCTTCTTCAAAAGTTCTTAAAAGAATTTAGAGAATATTTTACTTTTTCCCAAACTTACCTTTCATAGATAGAAAAGAATATCAAGCAGAAACTGGATCATTTTATAAATAAAACGTCATTATATTTTATCTCTGTTACATGCTTATGGCATTCTTTTAGCTTCTTTCTCGAACTCAGATTTCTCATTTGTAAAGTGAAAGAGGTGGATCAGATGTCCTCTAATGTTCTTTTTGCTATAATGTCCTGAATTTGATAATCCTATAACAAAAAAATACATAATGGCTAGTCCTACAACTCTACTTTCAAGTGGCCCTATAATAGTCTTTTATCCTAGAGTTGGTCCCCAGAGCTGAAGCCACTACTGACTCTTATCACTGAGTCCAAAGAGAGCTGGCGAAATTAAAAATCCACAGGAGAGATAGCAAATGATTAATGATTTGGAAATTGATCTTAAATTAAACGGATGGTCATGTTCATTAGATTAGAAAAGGCTAAGGACTGTATTATACAAGGCTGAGGATCAAGACTTGATAATCTAAAAATATACAAAGGCAAATTACAGATAATGATCAATACCCTTTTTTCACTTTTACTATGAACAGGATAATAGGAAATGGATCCAATGCTAAATGGGAGCAATATGAACCAGATTATATCTTTAAAACTATGAGTTTCCCAATAACTGCAAAATCGCTAAGGGCAGGGACTCTGCCATCGTTGTATCCCAGCATCTACTAAAAGATCTGGCATCTAGGAAGTATCCAATAAATATCTGGCCAAAAACAATTAATAAAGGATCATTCAGATTTTTATTTTTTTAAGATTTTTATTTATTTATTTGAGAGAGAGAGAATGAGAGAGAGAGAGCACATGAGATGGGGGGAGGGTCAGAGGGAGAAGCAGACTCCCTGCCAAGCAGGGAGCCCGATGCGGGACTCGATCCCGGGACTCCAGGATCATGACCTGAGCCGAAGGCAGTCGCCTAACCAACTGAGCCACCCAGGCGCCCTCATTCAGATTTTTAAAGATCCAACCACAGAAGTATATTATGAGAAGAACAGGAATTTTCTCTTTTCTTGATATTTAAAAAAATGAAGGTTAAGAGCCTTCTTAATAATAATTTAGATACTGACTAGAAACAGAGAGATAAAAATCATTATATTTTAAAATTATTCCCCTATAAAAACCCATGAGCCTTGGTGATCCTGCTAAAGCACAAAAAGAACTGAAACAAGGCAAACAAGTCTCTACTCTCACCTGAAAACGGATACCAATCAAAAATATGTTGCCTATTTTAAAAATCTGCTAAGCACTTAAGAGTTCCAGCAGTAACATTCTCCTGATACTAGCCCAGTATGGCACTTGGTGAGACATGGAGGGGCCTTCTCACTTCGGTCTGTGTGCTGCAGGAACTCTCCAACAGGTGAAGTGATTCTCAACAGATGGAACACAGCTCAGTCATCCTTCAAATCATTTTCCATTACCTCTGGTGATTTATAATGAGGTGAGTTATTCTTTTGACCTCATTTTTCATGCTCTTTTACTGTCAAAGGGAAACAATCTAAACATGGGGAGGAAAATCAATACAAGGGGCGTGATCATGTAACACTGAAGCTGCATCCAAAAGACCCGAACACAATCTGCGTTGGCACTTTGCAGTCATATCTCATAGCTAGGCCAGTTGACTTAAAAAATAAGTAAATGAATAAAAACAGCTACCTAGGGGCGCCTGGGTGGCTCAGTCGTTAAGCGTCTGCCTCCGGCTCAGGTCATGATCCCAGGGTCCTGGGATAGAGCCCCACATCGGGCTCCCTGCTCAGCAGGAAGCCTGCTTCTCCCTCTCCCACTCCCCCTGCTTGTCTCCCCTCTCTCTCTGTCTCTCTCTCTGTCAAATGAATAAATAAAATCTTTAAAAAAATAAAAAATAGGGTGCCTGGGTGGCTCAGTTGGTTGAGCAACTGCCTTCGGCTCAGGTCATGATCCTGGAGTCCCTGGATTGAGTCCCGCATCGGGCTCCCTGCTCAGCGGGGAGTCGGCTTCGCCCTCTGACCCTCCCCCCTCTCATGTGCTCTCTCTCTCAAATAAATAAAATCTTTAAAAAAATAAATAAATAAAAACAAAAAAAAAACAAAACAAAAAAACAACAGCTAACTAAGAAACCTGGCAAAAATGTTGCAGAGAAGCAAAAAGAAAGTAAACCTGTTTCCCATGAAATGCCCCATATAAATAAAACATAGTTCATAAAACCATATACTCTACTGTAAAATTCTTGTTCAATTAGAAGGGCAGATCTCTCCTCCTCCTCCAAGAGCACAACACAAGGTCAGCCAACCCAACCTCCATATGACTATTCCAAATGTCACTTCCATTTTCTAAGATAAGCACATCATTTGCCTACAGTTGACTGCCCAAAACTGTTGCACTTGTAATGGGCACTCTTCTCTTCCTATCTTCTCCCTTATTAAATAAGGCCAGATGCCTATAAAGAAAGTACCTCTCTCCTTGTACAGCCAATTTACTCTTTATTTTTTAGTTTTCTTTGGAGGATCTCAAGTTGTTTTTTTTTTTAAGAATTATTTATCATAGAGAGAAAGAGCCTGCGTGTGTCGGGGGGGGGTAAGGGGGGAGGGAGAGAGAATCTCAAGCAGACTCCTCGCTGAGTGCAGAGCCCAATACAGGGCTCAATCTTATGACCCTGAGATCATAACCTGAGCCAAAATCAAGAGTCTGATGCTCAACTGACTGCACCACCCAGGCGCCCCTCATGTTTTCTTTAATAACAAAGGTCAAGGGCTGGTGGTGATCTTAGGGGACAAGAAACCATATTACTGAACTGGAACTTTGAACACTATTTCAAAATAAGGGGAACTTCAGTTGAGAGTTAATGGAACTGATATGAAAAGGTAGTAGAGAAAGTTTACTCCATTGTCATCATCACTGACAAATATTTACACATGAAGGGCACTAATCTAAATTTGCTGAGTACCATGTCAAGCCTTCCAACAGTCAATAGACTACACCTATATTAACTATTTTATTCACAGTGTTCACAATTTACATGTTTTGAATTGATCACTGGTATCCCAATTAAAAGGTCAACACAAGAAAATGTGATGATAATTATAAAAATGAATTAATTACCAAAATTCAGGTCTAGTCAAGACTGGCTTGAAACGTCAAAATTCTGTTAGGCCATCAATGCCATTAAACCACGAGAGAGATAACTAGATATGATACGCCTCCCAAGAGAAACATACACCACCACCTACGATGTATTCTTGCTAAAAAATTCAAACCTGAATCAGATCAAATCTCTAGATCTGATTACCAGTGTATAGAAAATACAGGAGACAAAGGAACATGTTAACACTATAAGCATGTAGTCAGCAAAATCCAGACTGTGGGAAACTACAGTACAAACAATCCTGCTTTTCAACAAATAAGATGCAGAGAAAAAAAGTGAGGAGCAAAGTATAAATTAAGAGAGTCTTAAGATACATATGAACCAATGCAGACCTTACATGAATTCTAATTCAAATAAAATAACTGTAAAAAAAAAAAATCCATGAACCATCAGGGAAATTTAAACACTGCTGAATATTTTACAATGTTAAGGAGTAAGTGTTCAGTATTTAGGTGTGATAATGTGATTGTAATTGTTTTTATTAATTTCCATCTTTTAGAAATACATACTGAAATATTTACAAATAAAAGTATGTTATATCTAGGATTGGCTGTAAAATAATCCAGTAGATTGGGGATGAGGAGAAAAGGACCTATAAAGAAACAAAATTGGCCGTGAGTTGATAAGTTTTGAGAATTCATTATACTACTCTCTTTACTTTTATACTTTATATTTTAAAATATTCTACAATAAAAAAGTTTTTAACAAAATAAAAAGAAAGTGGGTCACTAGACCAAAAATTCATAAGTAACAGTCAGGTTTTATACCATATATGTCATGGATATTCAGAGCATAGCAATGTAGAATACTTTCCCAAAATTGCAAGAGAATGATTCCAAAAGATTGTCACGATATGACAATGTTTAGGATACTAAGTACAAAATCTCTAAATTCTTACACAAACCCATCCCATAACTACAACATACTACAATATTGCATTAGAAACCACATGCAGATCAATTTTCAATATTAAGAACTAAGGATTCAGTTTTCCAATTACACTGACTCATGAAATGAATATGAGCTCATTGTTGCCTGATAAAACTTCAAGCCCCCCAAATGTACTCAGTTTGATTACAATCTAAAATCCAAGATTTAAGAAACAATTTTTTATTTTATTTTTTTAAAGATTTTATTTTTAAGTAATTTCTACACCCAATGTGGGGCCTGAACTTAACAACCCTGAGATCAAGAGTCACACACTCTACCGAATGAGCCAGCCAGGTGCCTCCTGAGAAACAATTTTTTAAATTACACTTCAAAAGCAGGGGGGAAATCCCCAATACATTCAAAGCCTCCTGCCTCAAGTCAACAAACTGAGCGAGCTTCAAACGAGGTTTCAATTCCTTGCCCTATATAAAATTCTGGGTCAAGATCTTTAATCTGGATTTATTACTACTATGTTGAAACACTAAAGATTTATTAAAGATCCCAAACTTCCATCTTTATACCATCTTTAGGTATAAAGGTATAAATCCACAAGCACAGATGAAAACAAATACTGATGAATATAATACTTTCCCTCCAATCCCCAAGAGCCATGATGCTAAAATAGAAAATCACTACGTAGCCAATTTCCTATTACAAATGATAATAGGAACCAGCTATTCTGGACAGCATTCCCAAAATTCTAGTTCATTTCTAAAACATATCAATTGCTAAGTAACAACAAGAAGCACAGAGTCAGGCATAGAGTAGACATTCAATAAATGAATGTAAAAGAATAAATGGCAGAAGAAACTCTTTATTGGTACTAACCTCCCTATCACTGCTCCCCTAAGGCTGCCCTCCAGTGACAGTGCTAATGAGTGGGAAATGGGCCAAACGAGAACTGGGAAATACAATAATCTCAACTAGCTAATCAGCCCTTCAGTAATAGGACTATAACCTTTTTGCTTCCAGAGTCAAGTTTAATATTCTATAATATTCTTAACTCATAAATAATGAAACCATTTTCATCATTTTGAATTAGTCAAAAGCCAGCCTTTTAGGAGGCTTCCCATATATTTTGGGTCCTAATTTACATTTAGAATCATACTGATGGTAGATCTATTTTTTTCCTTCCAAAAATCAACAGAAAGATTAACTTACCTTAATAAGAAAAAACTTCAAATAATCTCCACAAAAGCCCTCAAAAACATCTTTCAATTGAAACTGTTCTTTCTAAGGTTATAAATGACCAAGTCCAATAGGTTTTGTGTTTTTTTAGGTCTTCTCCTCAATTCCCTTTTACATTATTGACCATCCATCCCTTGAAACGCCTCAATATCACTGTGCTGTCTTGGTTCTCCTCTGTATTAGTTTCCTGTTGTGCTGCAACAAATTACCACAAAATCAGTAGCTTAAAAACATATTTATTATCTTACAGCTCTGGAGATCAGAAGTCTGAACTCAGTCTCACTGTGCTAAAGTCAAATTTTTGGCAGGGCTCGCTCCTTCCTGAGACTCTGTGGGGAGACTCCATTTTCTTGCCTTTTCCAGCCTCCAGAGGCTGCCTGCATTCCTTGGCTCACAGCCCCTTCCTCTGATCACTCCCGTCTCTTGCTTCTATCATCACATCTACCACTGACTCTGCTCTCCTGCCTGCCTTCTCTTCCATAAAGACCCTTATGATTACATTGGACTCCCCTGGATAATCCAAGATAATCTTCCCACTTCAAGACCCTAAACTTAATCATATCTGCAAAGTCCCTTTTACCATACAAGGTAACATATTTACAGGTTCTGGGGATTAGGACGTGGACATCTTTAAGGGGGCATTTGTCAGCCTACCACACTCCTACGGCTCTAATGGGAACTTCTGCATCCTCTGCCTACCACCTAATTGTGTTTTTTGTTCTTCTCTGTTATATTTTCTCCTCTCCTCCTCCACATTCATTGCTTCAACTCTTACCTTTATGTTAATATCCAACTCTCTCATTTTAAATACGAGGAAACTGAAGCCTAGATAGGGAGGTGAGGATTAGCCTTGAATCATAGATGCCTACAGGATATTTCTACTTGGACGTCTTCAGAGCTCCTCGGTCCAAAATCGGACTGACTCCTATAACCATCTGAATAACAAAATTCTTTCAGACTCACAGGTTAGAACTGTATTATACTTGCCTTTCTCATCTGCATTCTCTCAGCTGGTTCTTTCATCTGTGTCTTTCCATTCACTCTGAAATCCAAATACAGCTTCATATGTTGCTTTGGCTGGGTTAACCTCCCCGCTCAAACCCACAAAATTCTTCTGCTAAGGACTCCATCAAGCATTCTTGGCCTGCTGTTTGATGTTCAAAGTCTTCTAGGATGTTATTCTCACCCATTCCCTAACCCTCCAAACACATCCATTAGGGATCCCCACCTTTGTTTCTTCTCTGCCTGCGTACCCTACTTCTTTCTATCTCTCTGCCCACACTGCTCCATCATCATGGACTGTCTTTCTTCGACCCTCCACTTAGGAGTGCATCTTTCCCTGTTATCATAGAAATTATCACTCTAAAAGTAATTGTTTTTTATTTATCTGTCTCCAAACCAGACTGTGAGTTTCTTGAGGGCAGAAACTATACCTATCAGCAAACATACACTTTAACACAGACTTACAATTATTAGGCATTCAATATTAGCAGTAAATTAACAATCTAATAAAACCTCTAACAAGGAAGATATATAGTAAAGCATATCCAAATGATGACATACTATTCAAACGTCAAAAACTTTACTTTCAAAGCATATTTAACGATACAAGAAAACAATTACAAAGAAAGTTAAATGAAAAAATCAGGAGACAGTATATGATACCAACTTTGTAAATATGCAGCTAAACACATACATATGAACTCAATATAATGTTAAAAAAAAAAAAACCTGAAAGGAATACACTAAATTTTAGTAGCATATATCTCTGAGTAGCCTGATTTTAAGTTACTTTCAACTTTTTTTAATAATGTCATTTTCTAATCTTTTTTAGAATGAAAGGCAATTTAGTCTAGTAAGAGGCAATATAAAGTTAAGAACGTGGACTCTCCAGTCAGACTGCCTGGACTTAAATAAATCCTAGCTCTGCCAGTTATTATCTCTGTGACCTTGAGCAGTGTCTCAGTTTCCCTATCTCTACAAAATCCAGACAATAATAAAAGTACCTCACTCATGAGTTGTTTGGAGTATTACACACAAGTTAATATATTAAAAGAACTTAGAAGAGTCCTTGGCTCAGAGTAAATACCACATAAGTGAGAGCTATTAATTACTACTACTGTAACTACTAAGGCTGCTGTTACTACTGTCCTTACTACTGTCATAAAAAATGACTTATCACGATGTAACCATGAGAACAGCTTAAATAAAATGATAATCCTGAGTACTGGTAAGGATGCAAAGCAGCTAGAACTCATACATTGCTAGGTGGAATGCAAAATGGTAGAGCCACTTTGGGAAACAGTTTGGCAGTTTCTTTTAAAGTTAAACACTCATTGGGGCGCCTGGGTGGCTCAGTCAGTTAAGCATCCAACGCAGGTCATGATCTCAGGATCATGGGACGGAGCCCCACTCCGGCTCTGCGCTCAGCACAGTCTGCATGTCCCTCTCCCTCTGCTCCTGCCCCTGCTCTCTCGCTCTCTCTCAAGTAAAATAAAATCTTAAAAAAATATATATATATGAAACATTCATTGCCACAGGACTCAGTTATCCCACTGCTAGGAATCTGACCAAAGTAAAATGAAACATGTTCACACAACAACGTGTACACAAATGTTTCTAGCAGCTTTATTCATTATTACCCAAAACTGGAAATAATCCAAATGTCCTTCAACTGGTGAATGGATAAACAAACTGTAGTACTTCCATATGCTGGAATACACTCAGCAATAAAGACCAGTGAGCTACTGACACATGCAACAAAATGGATGAATGTCAGTGCATTACAGCAAATGAAAGCAGCCAGATTCAAAAGGCTTCATGCTGTACGATTCATCTATATGGCATTGTGGTTATGGGAACAGAACATTGATGAATGGCTGCCAGGGGCTAGGGGTGGGAGGAGGAGTTGGCTACAAGGAGCACAGAGAAATCTTGGAGATAATGATAATATTCTATATGTTGATTGTGGTAGTGGCTACACAACTGCATGTATTTGTCAAAACTCACAGAACCCTACGTGCAAGACAGGTGAATTTTACTGTGTATAAAGTATACTTTTTTTTTAAGATTTTATTTATTTGACAGAGAGAGAGAAAGCAAGCACAAGCAAGGGGGGAGCATGCAGAGGGAGATGGAGAAGTAGACTCCCCGCTGAGCAGGGAGCCTGATGCGGGTCTCGATCCCAGGACCCTGGGAGCATGACCTGAGCCGAAGGCAGACGCTTAACCAACTAAGCCACCCAAGCATCCCTATAAAGTATACTTTAATTTAAAAATACTTAAAAATAAAAATAAGCAAGCAATGACTTAATTTTAATTTACCAACAAGACCTGTCCAACCTTCTACCTTTAGCAGAATTATGCTTAAACCAAACACACTGACAGCTTGCCTATTTAAAACTCACAGAGAAGATTCTATAAGCCCAAATGATAGTATACTGTTACTCTACAGGACTTTAAGAATGGGCAACAAAAATCTGGCTAGGGAACAAATAAAAGTAACTTGCATCTGTACTCAAAAACAAAACAAAACAAACAAAAAAACACCCCACCATAAAAATAAGCTTATTTTTCAAATCTGGCTTTGAAGTGCACTATGGCATGGAAACTTGGGCCTAATACTCATAAGGCAAGGAGCCAGGTGCCCAACATAGTCTGATGCATCATATCAACCAATCTGAAGAGGCAAACTACTAAAATGACTCAGGATGACTGTTCTAGATTCACAATAATGAAGAAGCCAACAGGATTTTCTTAATCCCATATTGCCTTGGGTCCTGACACTGAGCAGAATTCATCATTATACACAGGGTAAGGCAAAGTCATTTCACAGGTGGAACTATAAGAGAAATAAGTTGGAATAAAACTTGGAATAAAAGAGAAAGGGTTAAAGAATACAAGTTTTAGGGGCACCTGACTGGCTCAGTAGATGGAGCATGTGACTCTTGATCTCATGGTTATGGGTTTGAGGCCCACATTGGGCATAGAGATTACTTAAAATAAAACAAAACAAAACTACAAAGAATACAAGTTTTATTTCACCATACCTGTTGGCACATATACACACTATTTTGTACTGAACTGAACACACTATCATCCTAGTCTTCTTCTGTCTTACTCTGTCTCACTCTGAATATAAATTGCTCTGCCTTTCCTCCTTCCCTCATCCGTTTCTGTCTTCCAGAGAAAGATCATTTTAATCTCCCTGAAGCTACAGGGTCAGATGGAGGCAGCTGTATCATAACAGAAAATACGAGGAACTGAATTTCCAGTCTGGGGTGTCCCTGAGGGTCCAAACTTGGACCCTGAGACCATTACAAAACTGACCTGAGTTTCTGAGTCAAGTACAGAGTCATCCTCATCTCTGTGTGCACTGACATTAGTATCCACTACACCCAACACAGATACAAGTGCCAATAAAACATATTTTGAAGAAATATGCAGGCACTCATTCTAACAAATCCCAGAAGATCTCCCTTCTGAAAGCAAGCACTTGCCTCTTACAGTAGACCAATGATTTGGTAGATATAGTTTTAAGAGCCTGTATCTACATCTAGAGCACCCAAGATTTTAATACTAAGAATACCAAAATAGGTGATAACAATCAACCTTGCAAAATAAATAAATAAAAATAAATTTCAACAAGTACCACCCCACACAGAATTATTAACCCATACATCATGACTTATAGTGTATATACACAAATGAAATGGGAATTCCTCTGTGAGCAAACAAATACTTTCAAGGGTTATATAATCAGAGTAATGCCCAATTTTCATTGATAACTCTGGGATACTAAGGGCATATACAATTTATTCACCCAAGTTGGGTTAGTTGGCATCAGTTTCCAAGGCTTTCATCAGAGAAGGTCTAACCTTTGAGATATTTCTTACCTCAGTCTATTTCAAGTATTATTAATAGGCCCCCTGCAGCTTATCATTGACTCAAGCACCTCGTGGCCTAAGCAAAGTCTGCCAAGAAAGAAAGGTCTCTAAGTCAAGAGCAGCATCAAGGCACCACAACCTGAAGTGTAAATCATTTACTGTGACCTTGTCGGGGGGGGGGGGGGGGGGGGGGAGAAAAATCAACCACCAATATCACCTGGGGGTTTCCTCCAACATGCCAAGATGGCAATTCACAGTTGGTCAAGAGGCCGTGGCCAAACAAAAGGGAGAAAGAAAGCAATTATCCTGATAATTCATACTGTGCTTATATAACAGATGGATATTTTAATGAAACAATTCAGATAACTGTACCACTCTCCATTTCACAGAAGGACAATCAGTCACAAAGTAAATTGTTCGGCTACTGGCCGCTCCCGTCTCACATTCTGAATATAACCTTTTACGTACCTTAAGAGTTCTTCAGAGCATGGAGAGACATACTGTCACTCCACGGAAACTGACTTGTAAAAGAGTTCCTGAGGGAATAAAGGCCCCTTGTCTTGATTTAAACAAAGAGATAGTTTCTCAACAGAAGGTTTGTTTGGCTTCAAATCTTCAAGCAGCTTAATCTTTGGCTGAATTTGTCTAATACTGAGTATACCTATTCAACTCAACTCATTGCCAGGTCCATAAACAGGGACGAATGCCTATATTGCCTACGCAGGTGTCACTGTTGTTAAAACCCTCACAGCCGTCATCTCCTTCCTCTCCTATTTCAAGAGATTACTGAATGGGAAGAGCATATAAAGTGAGAAGTTGTACTGCACGATCTGGGATGGTAGTTAAGATAGAAGGAAAGGCACCAAAAAGGTCAGTCTCAGAAGGGATCAGAAAAATGGTTACCTTGTATGAGAACGAGATCTACCAGAGTGACCTCAAAGCAGGTGCTTTTCTCAGGGCATTATTAAAATATATACAGCAAGGACCAGATTCAGGTAGCAGAGTCACCTTAGAAGAAACAGGGCTACTGAGTTGCACTAAGAAAACTGTGCTTTGATAGAATAGTGATTCAGTAAAGAAGCACATGGACCAGAAACTGGATTCTATTTCTCTATCATCTATGAACCCAAGAAATGGTTCATTCCAGAAACCAGATCTCAATCCCCTTAACATCTCAAGTATACTTGAAAAATAAATATTCACCTTCTCAAAGAGTCCAGAAACTTAAAATAATGAATACGGCCCTCTTAGCATCTGTCTTATTTATATTCAGCTCCTTATTAGGTGAGATATAAAGCTCTGGAATTTAAGTCTGGAAAATCTATGCCGAAGGGCAACTTGTTTCTTTTCTAATCTTGCACAAGTAACAATTTTCTAAGCTTCAGATTCCTCATCTGTAAAATGGGAACTACAACACTACTTGCCACACCTACTTCAAGAATCGCTGCTGAGCTTCACATAGGGGCAGACATACATAAGAATTTTTAAACAGCAAAGGACTATACAAATGTTGGTTGCTACCTTAGGTGGGGCACTATTATAAGCAGGAAAAAAAAACAGATACAAATAGGATGAAAAGAAGAGAAGGTTCTTCCATGTGAAAGAGAAGGGTTACAAACGCGGTGAGGAATAATTTTAGGCTACTGGCTAATACATTCAGTGAAGTGGTATGACACAAAATGGAATTATTATTTAGAAGTGGATCCTCATGCCAACACGTTCACTTTGCACACACAGAAGAAAAAGAAAAATAAGAAAGATTAGGAGTGGGTGTCCAGCTCTCAGCTCACCAAAATAACTGATAAAGTTCCATTCCGGGAGGGGGGGGTGGAGTTAGTTTTGACAGTATATAGTGAACATTACTGCGTAAGTAAGAATACTGTTGCATAAGATGAGAGAAGTGCAAGTGTTATTACTAAGCACACCACTGTTAAGTTATCCACAACCCATATACTATAGCTATATATAGGGCATATGATTTTTATAAAAAGCTTTAAGAAAAAAGAAAAGAGGGGCGCCTGGGTGGCTCAGATGGTTAAGCGTCTGCCTTCGGCTCGGGTCATGATCCCAGGGTCCTGGGATCGAGCCCCACATCGGGCTCCTGGCTCAGCGAGGAGCCTGCGTCTCCCTCTGCCTCTCTCCCTGCTCATGCTTTCTCTCTCTCTCTATCTCTGTGTCTCAAATGAATAAATAAAATCTTAAATAAAAAAAAAAAGACTATTCCACAATTATCAAACAAACGTAAGTGATTCAGTAGATTGGTTCTCCATAGGAAGCTCTTAGGGAGGTAATACTCCTAAGAAGATACCCATAACAGTGAGGTCAGGGGTGTTCTAGGAGCCTGTAGGAGACACAAACTGTTTATGAATCATTACAAACCAGCAAAACAAGAGGTGTGGTTTCAGAAGATCTGCTTGCCTTAACCCAATACAGAGGTTTACTCTCTAAGTGGTCTAAGATATTCTATATTAGGGTCAAACAGAAAACTGAATTTTTTGAAAAGGCATCAGACAAATGACATTGACTATGCTTATACGAGCGACATGGTGTACATGCACACCAACTAGACAGAGTGAAGATGACTAATCCATAGGGATAACACCAGGGACCAAATCATCAGTAACCATGACAACTCAAGTAGGTGGAGGGAAATACAAACACTGACCAGGCAGCGGGGTGACACTACTCCTTCAGGTAGAGACCCTGGGGTCGGAAAAAGACTTGATGAGTGGGGGAAGCCGTGCGAGAATGAAACCGACTAGCCCCAGAGGACCAGTGTCCGTGCAGGAGGGCTCGGTGGTGACACTAACACTCCCCATGGGCGGCCCGCAGGGCTCACAGGCTCATCTATAGGAGACTGGACGCCTATAAGACTGAAAAGGGAGTTACCTGGTGCAGGGCTGTCAAGCCGTCCACGTTGACCGTGTTGATGTCGGCACCTCTGGCCAGAAGCTTTTTCACCTCGTCGGTGTCCCCGCTAGAGCAAGCGGCCAGGAAAACAGCACCGTCCTCGAAGCGGACCCTAGGGCTCCCGCGACGAGTCTGCGGCTGCCGCCCCGCGCCTCGTCGCTCCGCGGGTTCCTGCTCTGTCAGCGAGCCCCGCCAGCGCCGAAGCTGCTCAGCCCGCCGCATTCGCGCAGACTCTGCCCGCTTCCCGCCCAGGTGCTCTAGCTCAGCCATTGCTCTGGCCTCAGCAGCTGCTGCTGAAACTACCACCCTTGGATTGCTATTGCTGCCCCAGTTGCCGCTGCAGCTTCCCTCGGAGCGCTTCAGCCGGGAGCAGAAGGCGGAGACCCCTGCACCGCCATCTTTACTCCTCCCGCCAGTAGCACCGCCCGCTCGCTCCCTCCGCTTCAACACGCAGGCGCTGCCCGCGCCTCGGGTCATCACGGGACTCGTAGTGAGAGACGGGCCCTAAGGGCAGATCATGGCCTTGAGGGAACTACAAATCCCTGGATGCATCAGGGAAGAGGCGAGGACCCGCTGCTCCCTACTTCGCCGCCGGACCCAGAGGGGTCACCTTTGCCCTAAAGCTGGAATTGTGTCCCCGACCGGCGTCAGCCTCTTCGAGCATTTCGGGAATTGTAGTTTATTCCTGTTGTGACTGCTGCCTAATCTTGGCTCCCTAATTATCACATCAGTCCTTTGAAGTGGAAAAGAGGCAGTAATTATCCCTATTTTCTACTGGGGAAAACTAGACATAAAGTACTCGAAAAACCCAAATCTATGCCCTGATTCTAAATCTAAATCTTATTTACATTACAACGTATAATACATTACCGTGTATTAATCACAGTAAATGCAAAGGTGCATGGGGTGGAGGAGCATGGATACATATACTGCGTCCCATATTATACATAAATTCTTTCAACGAGTCACTTATACTTTGGGCCCTAAAAAGATCCAGGAAAGGATGCATCCAACGATAGTGGAAATATAAAAGCTTTCAATTCAAACTGAATTCACATCCCTAAACAAGTTACTTGATTTCCCCGAGGCTGTTTCCTGATTTGTAAAAGTGATAATAGTAATACCTCACAGAATAGTCCTGTGGATTAAATAATACATGCAAGGCTACCTAGTACTATACTTGGCACATACCAGCTCACTAATATACTAATTAAATACTAATTTCCCTTCTTTCTCCCTCCTCCTTCTCTACCCTTTTCATGCATCTTAAATTCTTAGGAGACAGAGTGGATGCCTTCCTTGTCTTTTGTGATTTTTCCCCCCAAAGTTACAAAAAGACAACAATGGGGCATACTAAACTCCTAAGGCAGCAAGCATGACATTTTCATATTTACAGTGAACTTGGTTATAAAACCTGTACGATTGATTTAATACTTATACCCCCAGGGCCATAGCCCTGGACAAAATATAATTAAATGTGCTGTCCATAATGAAAGAGAACATATACAATTATTAGGTTCTGTAAGTTTTCGAATAGTCTTCTGTATGTTTAAAATTTTTCATTAAAAATGATTACAAGAGTGATTAGGACATTGTAAAGGGAAACTTTATTATATTCCATTGTGAACATTTGTGGGTGCTTCAACTTCCCCCTGAGATGAACTGAGAATTAAATGCAAAATGACATGCAAATGCAAAATGTTTACTACCGTGCCTGTCCACAATATGCTTTAATTAGGTATTCTTAAATACTTTATAAATACTAATTTTCTTACTACAGAGTCTTTGTGAAAAGTGAGTAACAATGTGCAATAAAATAATCAAGACGTGGGGGCACCTGGGTGGCTCAGTTGGTTAAGCATCTGCCTTCGGCTCAGGTCATGATCCCAGGGTCCTCCGAATGAGCCCTGCCTGCTCAGCGGGGAGTCTGCTTCTCCTTCTCCTCCCTTTGCCCTTGCCCCCGCTCCTGCACACACACTCTCTCTCTCTCAAATAAGTAAAATCGTTTTTTAAAAATAAAGATTTTATTTGTTTATTTGACACAGAGAGCAAGCGAGAGAGCACAAGCAAGGGTAAGGGCAGAGGGAGAGGGAGAAGCAGGTTCCCTGCTCACTCCCAGGACCCTGGGATCATGACCTGAGCCAAAGGCAGACGGTTAACGGACTGAGCCACCCAGGTGCCCCAACATAATGGTTTTCTAGTAAGAATTTTTAACTGGGGTAAAATTTTCAGGGATCAATGATGTTACATTTCTTTTGGCTATATTATTTTCACATTCAGAATCAGGGAAGAACTATCTGGCTCCAGTTGTATAAATAAGCTAAAATTGGCCAAGTCCAAGTTAAATCCTTCTATTCATAAGAGGTAAACCTAAATTTCAACAGGATGAATTCAATCTCAATACTAGGAAGTTCCAGGAAATACTTCCTTACTATATCTCTTTCATTTGCTTCCCCCCGCCCCCGAGGTTGTTAGAGTATATAATATCCTCTTTGGAGATTGTCCTAAGTTCCTTGGATAATTTAAGTGCATCCCTACCTGGAAGGGAGAGGAATTTATCTTCAGCTACATGATTACAAAAAGCAGTAATAATTATTATAATCCATTTAATTTAACTGGCTCAACAGAAAAAAAGTTATGCCACAGAAAATAAAACAAAATTAATCTGTGTATAATGGCTCAAAAAGTTTTTCAAAATTAAAATCACGGAAGTTTTTTTCTTAAACATCTTCCCCCAACCAGGACTTTCTGAGAGTAAGCTTATATAATCAGCCCATTAAACAAACATGATAGTTTAGATTTACTAAACAAATACTCTATACTAGAGAAAATCTTCTATACTCAAGTTACTCAAGTTGAGTAAATCCTGGCAAATAATCCTGTGTATAAATAAAATATAATTTTTGTGCTTTTAAATGTACTAAATGAGCCGGCTATGATGCATCTATATTCTTGTGTGAAGAAACTTTTGTTAAATAATTTCCCACACATACACTTAAAAAATAAATCACAATATAAAATGGGGCACCTGGGTGGCTCAGTCACTTGAGTGTCTGCCTTTGGCTCAGGTCATGATCCCGGGACCCTGGGATCGAGCCCTGCGTTGGGCTCTCCGCTCAGCAGGGAGCCCTCTTCTCCTTGTGCGCGCACTCTCTAATAAATAAATAAATAAAATGCTCCCTTTTTAAAAGCAATGACACCTATACACAGGTAACAAAAAATTTTCCGCCTGGCCTCTATTCTCACCAGTTAACATACCTCCCTCTGGTGGACAAATGGAAACTGTACATTTAGCCTGTGGAGTTCTTTTTACCTTTTTTCTTTTATTCAATCCTTTCGGTTTAGTTGCCAAAATTATTTTTTTAAAGATTTTATTTATTTATTTATTTGACAGAGAGAGAGAGAGAGAGACAGCGAGAGAGATAACACAAGCAGGGAGAGTGGGAGAGGGAAAAGCAGGCCTCCGGCCGAGCAGGGAGCCCGATGTGGGGCTCCATTCCAGGACCCCGGGATCGTGACCTGAGCCGAAGGCAGTTGCCCAACCAACTGAGCCACCCAGGTGCCCCTAGTTGCCAAAATTATTGGTATTTGCTTGTTTTATGATACCATCTCTCCTTTTCCAGACTCAACACGGTTCGTGCTTTTTCTAAGAGACATTTTATTTTTTTAAGATTTTATTTATTTGACAGAAAGAGACACAGCAAGGGAGGGAACACAAGCGGGGGGAATGGGAGAGGGAGAGGCAGGCTTCCCGCAGAGCGGGCAGCCCGATGCGGGGCTCGATCCCAGGACCCTGGGATCATGACCTGAGCGGAAGGCAGACGCTTAACGACTGAGCCACCCAGGCGCCCCTCTAAGACACATTTTAAAGACTCCTTTGTCAGAGAACCACCCAAAGAAGTGATCAGTTTCAGTTCTGAAGACAGAATTGTAATTGAAATAGTTACATTTGGGGTAGGAAGAAAATAAAGAAGACCGTTGAAGGAATTAAAACAAAATATCCATAGTAAAATAAGCAGCCAACTCCAGATTTATGACAGAAAACACTTCTCTACAATGAGTAAATATTAACAATAAATGCAACACCCCAGCAGCTAACTGGAAATTAGATTGGACAGTCCCAGGATTCCTTATGTTTGTAATTCATAAGCTACTTCAGTTGATTCATTCTTACAACCAACGTGAGGATCCCCAGGTAGAATCATGGACAGAGTGCTAGTGAATGTGCGGATATCTGGAGGAGAGGTAACATACATGCAGCGGGCTCCGGGAACCAAGCGCTACTTAACACCAATGTGGACTAAATACAGAAATCACTGCAGTGGCCAGAAGTATGTCGGTTTGCAAGTTTAGAAAGACTGGCCATTACTCCTATGCCACCACTGTTCCAAAGCCACACAACGAGCTGAAAGCAGTGAGATAAGGGTTTGGTGTGTGTGGTGGTGGTGGTGGTGGTGGTGTTTTTCCACCACAGTATTCCCAAAGGCTAGTCAAGTTGCACCCGTGTCTTTAGATTCAGGTCAGGTCCGAAGTCAAGGCTGGTTTAGCCATAAACGGGTACTTCCTTCATCAAGTAGTACCACACTTTTAGAGTTGGAAGGCCTCAAAGCCATCTCTTCTAAACTTCCACCCACGCAGGGATCCTCTTTGCACTATCCCGAATTCCCCTTGAACACTTGCAGTGATGAAGGAATTCACTACGTCCCAAGTTTACCTGTTCCGTTCTTCAGGGTTCTAATTGCTAGAATGCTTTACTGGGCTAAATTTTGCAATCCTTTAACTTTCATCCATTAGTCTTAGATGTGTCCTCTGACGCAGTAAAATTCTCCAGGTGAAAAACACTTAAAATGAAGAGAGGTATCACGCAGTCCCTACTCCAGTTCAAGTATTTCTGGTTCCCTTCATTGTTCCTCCTCTGAGGCGATTTCCAGCTCCTTCCCCGCTCTGACAAAGAAAGCTGACATCGTAACCCAACTTGGCACCTCAGGGCCAGACCAAATGATGCAGCCCTCCCGAACTGGCGGGAACCTCCGCCCTGATCAACAGCTCCGTGTACGCGGTGGAGTGACTACGTCTGACGCGCGCTCTAATTTGAAAGCGGCGGGAGCGGAAGCCGGGCTCAGAGCACTGTCCAATAGGGGGATGCGCTCCTCCCCCGGGCATTGCCGCGGGCCAATCGCAAGTCCCTCGTGGCGGAAGGCGGAGCGACGCCAACCGCCTGGGCGTGCGCAGGCGTGGGGAGCAGCTGGTCCGCGCGTCGCTACGTTGTGAGGTGAGTACGGCCAGGTAAGACGGTTGTTTTGTGGCCCCCCCCAGCGGAGAGGGCGCATCCCGGCGGTGGTCCCTGTGAATGTCAGGGACCAGGAGTCCTGTTTCGGTCTAATGTGGGAGTTTCCTGTCTTCTGAAGGGAGAAGTGGCTGTTGAGCGGAGGCTTTGCCGGAATCTCCGCAGCCCGTCGGCGGCCAGAGCTCCCCGAAACGCCGGTGCCCCACAGGGAGAAGTGTGTCCCTGGGAAGGAGACTCCGCTGCCCGGCGCTCGCTGCGGGGCCGCGCACAGGCCGGCGTTTTGCCTTCTCCACCATCTGGTCCAAAACCCACGTTTCCAACACTAGTTACAGGGCTGCATACTGGTAGGCATTGTTGACTTAAGAATTTAAAAAAAAAAAAAATTACGAAGACTACACCCGCCCTTCAAGGGGTTTTCGCCCTACGAGAAGAAGCTGTCAGAGATGAGTAACAACTCCCGGTGCAAGTTGGTGTGGAAGCACAGAGAGGGTGACAAGTGAAAGGAGTGAAGGATTGGGGCGCATTACTAGAGAAGGGCAAGAAGTGATCATTTAATGTGTAATATCTGTAGATGTGAAAGAAGATGAGACTCTTAATGGGCAGCAAAAAGAAGTCGGTGTGGCTGAAGCACAAATTTGTGGGGAGTGGTTACTGGATATGAAGTTGGGGTTTGATTGTAAAGAACCTTTGTGCCCAGAAAATACGCACTAATTGATGGCTTTTGAGCTAAGGAGTGCCATATACCAATTTGTGTTAATATAGTGAGACTGGGGTCGGCCTCCATTAGAGAAATTGTCTTGCTTATTCCTCACCCTATTCTACTCCCTTTCCCGTGCCTTTCCCCTGGGTTCTCATTTTACTATAAAGGTACGCTCTATTTCTTGTGGATTCTTGTCTTATTGTGGTCGCTTTCTTAGCATCTGCTTACTGAGAAAAGTAGTAAGGATCTGTATATAAAACGGGAGGTTAATTATCCAGTGAAACGCCTGCCTCCAAAAGATGATGGTCTTATGGGTGCATCTAAGGAAATTTGGAAGTACTTTAAAGAATAATTTATATGAAAGACTGTTGTAGTGTAATTCTATTTAACAATTTAATTCACCTGTAATATTATTAATTTCATTTAAATATTTCTGGAAGAGTTTGTGAATTGTGGAGGAGCAGCAAGCCTGGAGATTAGAAAAGGAAGATCCAAAGAACGATTTTGTCTGCAGCACAGAATGTCTTTACCTAGCCAATACACAAATTTAGTCTCCTTTAAACATCCCTGTGGCGGAGGTACACTCAATTTAAGTGTATGATTATCATAAGAACCACCCAATAACTACAATCTGTGCCCACCAGGTAATCTTCTGATTATAATTAGTTTTCCAAATAGAAATAGTGTAAGGCGGGAATGTATGGGATTAAAAATAAAAATTTTATCATAGTTGTACAAATTAATAAATTGACCTTTCAATGTAAAGCCTTTGTGAGTGAGCCTGGAATAAATTAGTACATGTAAGCCCAACTGAATCTAGGTTTACTGCCAAGTTGAGTATTCGGTTTACAAAACTGAGAACCAGATCCTGAGATGTATATACGTGTGGATTTTCATGAGGTGATTCTAAAACTCATGGAAAAGCAGAGGATCAAGAATAACCAAGATATTCCTGAAAAAGAACAAGGCGTAGGAACGCAACTTACTACATACCGTCTTATTAATAAGCTACAGTAATTAAAACAGTGAGGTATTGGCTCAAAGATAATCCAATTGACCAGTGGGACAAATTGAAGAATCTCAAGACAGATCCACACATATATGCAAATTTAGTTTATGACCATATCAGCGGGGAAAGGAAAGACTTTCCAAAAAACAACTAGGACAATAGGTTATTCATACGGAGGAAAAGATCCAAAATTGGACCTCTACCTCACACTACACACAAACATCAATTCCTACTGGATTAAATGTGAAAGGAAAATTGTAAAACATTTCAAAGATACAGACCAATATCTAAGTTTGGGGATAAGGAAAAATTTAATACATAAAAGTGTAAGTGTACAGGAAAAGGTTTTAAAATTGATTACGTTAAAGTTAATAGTTGTGTATCTGTCAAAAGACATGAGTAAAGTGGAAAGACATGCCACAAACTGGAAGATAGTGTATGTAACTCATAATATAAAAAAATTGGTATCCTTTGAGTGGCAGCTAAAGGGAGTAGAGGTACGAAGGGTGTTGAGTGTGTGTAGGTGTGGGTGTTTGTTTTAGATGAGAGAGATTTTGAGCATATTTGAATGTTGATGGGGAAAAGGTTGGAAATAGTGAAGCATTGGGAGAATGTGGAATCCAGAATACATGGAGAAAACTTCATACATGTAAGCATTCAACTTACAAATACTTCAGAGTGAGACTATCTCCATCATATTCATTCCTTGCTCTCCTCACAAAGCATGTATAGACTTCCACAGCTAATATTTGTCAAGCCTTTTCTATGCCAGGTATACTGAGGATGCAGTGGAGAGCAAAATTAGACCCAGGCTGTACCTCCTGAGTTTATAATTTATCAGTGGAAACAGACATTAATTGAAAACTTGTAGTGTTTTTGTTGTTTGTAGAGCGTTTTGCATTTTTAATCTTTATTTTTAAAATGTGCTTGAATAGATAACAGAAAGGAAATGGAAAAAACTCAGATTTCTTTCTCAGAATAGGGATTAATATGAAGAATTTGTTTTGTTTTTCACTAAACTGAAGCCATGTGCTAAAAACTCAAGTCACCATTGCTGACTATTTCATGGTTGTCCCTTTTCTCCCTAGTGAATCCCAGCCAGCTTCTAGTGTGGTGCAGTGAACTGTGTGTGGTTCCTTCTACTCGGGGACCATGCAGAGAGCTTCACGTCTAAAGAGAGAGCTGAACTTGTTAGCCACAGAGCCACCCCCAGGCATCACTTGCTGGCAAGATAAGGACAAAATGGATGATCTGCGAGCTCGTAGGTATCAATGTCATGCCTATGATGACCGTATTGAAAATTGTGCTGAAATCTGAACATTTGTATATTCTAAACTAGAGAACAATGACAAGGTCAAAGTACCTTATCATCTTTCTAAACCTAATTTGTTTACACGTATAAAAGGTTTGCTTGACATTTCTTCTCTGGCCTTTTTTACACCTTTTGCTGATTTATAGCCAAGATTTGGGCATCAGCTCTGAAGCAGTGTTTAGACCAAAGATCACCATCTCAAATATCTGTGAGGCCAGACAGGAAACATAATCAGAATACTGCAGTACAGACAAAACAAATCTGCAGCTTATATTTGATCTGTGGTCAGTATTGTCCAACTTCTGTTTTGATCTTCTTTCTGTCCTTTGACACCATCAGTTTTTGGGGTACATTGGTGCATTGCATGAGAAGCTTGTTAAAGCCCTAAGAGGAGAGAATTACTGTCCTAGACCCAGCTTTCCTTTAGGACCATAGACTTTATTAGGACTGTATGGTGTGGTCGTTCAGACCTTCTGATTACCTCTTCTTTCTTTTTTTTCTTTTAAGAAATATTAGGTGCGGCTGACACACCTTATGAAAAAGGTGTTTTCACGCTGGAAGTTAGCATTCCCGAGAGGTTAGTGTGAATTAGATTTCTTTTTTTTCTTTGAGAGAGAGAGAGAGCACATGCAGAGTGGGTAAGGGCAGAGGGAGACAGAGAGAATTTTAAGCAGGCTCCACACCCAACACGGGGCTGGATCTCATGACCTGAGTCAAAATCAAGAGTTGGACGCTTAACTGACTGAGCCACGCAGGCGCCCAGTGTGAATTAGATTCTAAACTTACAGGGTAAAGGACGGTTATTGGAAGATAGAGTCATGTAGTAGTGTTAAATGTAGGAGTTAAAGGTCCTAGGTTTTAATCCTAGTCTTATCATGATGTAATGTGACCTTGGGCAAGTTATTTTATCTCTCTGGAGTTCAAATTCCTTCTCTAAAAATGGGCTAGATCACATCTAAGGCCCCTCTTTTCTTCATTGTGTTAAAATATACATAACATAAAATTGATCATTTAAACCATTTTTAAGTGTTTGGTTCAGTGGCATTAAGTATATTCACGTTGTCATGCTCCTGTCACCATAATCCATCTCCAAAGCGTTTTCATTTTCCCAGACTGAAACGCCATACCTGTTCAGCAGTAACTTGCCAGCTCCCTGGTCCCCCAGCACCTGGCAACCACCATTCTCCTTTCTGTCTTTATGTTAAGGCTCCTCCTAATTCAGGTCTCCTTTAAGGTTCTCATCAAGTGAGTCGTAGTTGTAGTTTTGTGCAGAATGGGGAAGGGAAGAAATGAATGAATGACTGTTGATATGTAGATGTCTTTTCACTAGATCAGATCCTGGCCAAACTTGTTAAAGTCCTGAGAGAAGTAGCTTGATGATCATGTGATACATCAGTTCTGAAAATAGGCTGGGCATTTTCCAAGGTTTGTGTCTCATTAAAAAGGCATAATAACCAAATGCAGTGGGGGCACCTGGGTGGCTCAGTTAAGTGTCTGACTCTTGATTTCGGCTCAGGTCATGATCCCAGGGTTGTGGGATTGAGCCCTGTGTTGGGCTCTGTGATCAGTGGGGAGTCTGCTTGAGAGTATCCCTATCCCTCAACCCCTCCCCCACACACATATGCTGTCATGCTCGTTCTCTCAAATGAATAAATCTTTAAAAAAAATGCAGTGTATAAATCTTTTTTTTTTAATGTTTTTATTTATTCATGAGAGTCAGAGAGAGAGAGAGAGAGAGAGGCAGAGGGAGAAGCATGCTTCCTGCGGAGCAGGGAGCCCGATGCGGGACTCGATCCCAGGATCCTGGGATCACAACCTGAGCTGAAGGCAGACGCTTAACCATCTGAGCCACCCAGGCGTCCTGCAGTGTATAAATCTTAATTTGATCCTGTTTTTCAAAACCTATCTGTACAAAAAGTAGGGGGCAATTGAGGAAATCTGAATAGTAGATGATATTGAGAAATACATTTTTAATATTTTCATAGGTATACTGATAGTATTGCAGTTATATGGGAGAATGACCTTATTCTTGGGAGATATGTGCTCAAGTATTTACAGGATGAAGCGGTTTGATCTAGGTGGTGGGTACATGAGTGTTTTTAATGCTATTATTTCAACTTTTCAATTGTTTGTAAGTTTTCATAATAAAAATTTGAGGAGAAAAAAGGTTTGCCTCTCAAAGGCTGTCTTCCTAATTAGTCACCAGGAAGCCTTTATTATTATATGTTTATAATGAAACAATACGTTAATAAAAATTCTCTATTATCCTGTGTTTTCAAAGGTACCCCTTTGAACCTCCTCAGATCCGATTTCTGACTCCAATCTATCATCCAAACATCGATTCTGCTGGAAGGATTTGTTTAGATGTTCTCAAATTGCCACCAAAAGTGAGTGGTGGGTAAAGGGTGGACACAGCATTCTGTGATTCTCATCTATAAAACTGGAATTAGAGTATCACATTCTTAGTAATACAAAAGCAGCTGCCTATCTTCTGTATATAGGGCGCCTGGAGACCATCCCTCAACATTGCAACTGTACTGACTTCTATTCAGCTGCTCATGTCCGAACCCAACCCCGATGATCCCCTCATGGCTGACATAGTAAGTGTTCTCTTGTCCTCTGCGGCGCACGTCCTGCTTTCTGCATACCTCTGATTTTTCATTTATGAGGATAGCTGTGGCAGCTGCAGCTTAACCACTACAAAGCATTTTTCTCTCCATTGACTCTTCTTTGATTTTGTCTCAGTCCTCCGAATTTAAATATAATAAGCCAGTCTTCCTCAAGAATGCCAGGCAGTGGACAGAGAAGCATGCAAAACAGAAACAGAAGGTATGATGATTGTACAGTTCTGATTTTGCTACTGTTGTTAATCCATTCAAAGTGTATTTATCACGGGCGCCTGGGTGGCTCAGGCGGTTAAGCGACTGCCTTGGGCTCAGGTCATGATCCTGGAGTCCCGGGATCGAGTCCCGCGTCGGGCTCCCTGCTCGGCAGGGAGTCTGCTTCTCCCTCTGACCTTCCTCCCTCTCATGCTCTCGCTCTACCATTCTCTCTCTCTCAATAAATAAATAAAAATCTTTTTAAAAAAAAGTGTATTTATCTGTAAATGCGTAAATGGTTATTAACTTTGCCAAATTTGTAACGTACTCTAGAGTAGCTAACTGATTTTTTTCTCCTATTATAACTTTCTAAATAGTTATTCAACAAAATAGCCTGGTAGCTCAACCAACAGTATATTTTTCCTAACAGTTGTCATCTTTGACAACACTAGAGGGCAGGCAGCATCTGCTTAATGTTTTTTTTATATTCTTGGGGTAGCATGGATAGATGAGAGGTGACTCTGATTCTTTTTTTGAGGTTTTCTTTTTTAACACTGAGAAGGGACTATTTGCAGGAATCAGGAAGGAGTGAGAGAGGTATAGGAGAGAGGGGAAAATGAACATTTCTTATGGGACCATTCATAGAAGCGAGAAGGAAAATTTCCCCAATTTAAGTTGACAGAGCTTCCTCATTTAACAATACAAATTATAGGAACACAAAGATTTGCATATTCTGGTTCTTGCTGAGTTATAACATCCTTCAGATTGAGTTAAGTAGCAGTTACTTATGAAAAGAAATAAAAATTTAAAACATAACAAAAGATTGAAGAAGATGCTTCTGAAGGGAATATCATATACAAGAGGCAACAAAGAAGTACTTGGAAATAATATTAACAGCACTTCATTTGTTCTCCATCCTGGTTCATAGTGTGAACCTTACATTTTACCGTATCTGCTCCTTTTTAGGCTGATGAGGAAGAGATGCCTGATGATCTGCCAGAGGCTGGTGACTCAGAAGTAAGCAACACGACACAGAAAAGGAAAGCCAGGCAGCTGGGAGGCATAGAAAAGAAATTTCACTCTGATGCTTAGGCGTTTGTCCTGGTTGTAGTTAATATATTTTTTCTTAGGATGTTCTAATTTGCCTACCTCTCTTGGATGTTTTTCTTTGTATTTGATGACATTATCATCTTTCGTGTCCTATAAGACAGACCTTGTGTATTTACGTATTCTGCTCTACACTGATTCTCTGAGGCTAGTTTGTTTTATTTAGCTTGTACATACGTAGTTTGAAACCTTTTAAACCTGAAAAATAAATAACCACTTAATGTTGAGTATGTGTTTATTCTGAATGTGTGTCTGGGAGCAAACTGTCCAGAAAGCTATATAATAAGAATGTTAAAATATTTGGAATTGTTGTCTCTTATTTTGCCAACTTACCAACATCACTAGGGACGCTGAATGTTTGACGTAGATGTAAAATCACTGTTGGAAACGATTCAGTTACCACCAGGCTTTCAAGGACTCTAGGTTTTCAGGAGTCTTAACAGAATGTGGGAATAAGGTAATGGACCCTTTTGTTAATTTTTTTGCAGTTTTTACTTTTTGCGATTTACATAGCTGGTCAGAATTACCACGGTAATAAATACTTATTGAACACCTGCTGTGTACCGAGTATTGTGCTCGTGTTTTAGAATGGTGAAAAAAGCATCACACGTGAGATTAACCAAATAATCATACAAATTTAAATAAGGATTTTTGTAATCACCTTCTGTCCCTAACTTCATTTCATGGCAAGTACTACTCTGAACAGATAGGTGCCAAACTTGAATCCCTTACTCACGATTTTATAATCATCTACTTAGACTTTATTATTCCATTGAGATGACAGAGAAAATGGATTTGAGCAGAAATCAGTTGAAGTGGAAAGAGACTGCCCATGCTGAGTGAAAGACTTTCTGAAGAATGTAGATATTAAGAGTCCTAGGTAGAAAAATAAAGACTGTAATATCCCTGTCCGTTACCCAGTGTAGCAGTTTTATCCCAGTGCAGTAGTTTTATACCGAGGCTAGGCACTGTGCACGTAAAATAGTGCATCTCTGAATAGGCAATGTCTGCTCATCCACCTATGAGTTACCTTGTATCCTCACTCAGCACAGCCTGCCACAGATCATGTGTGGTACTGGACTCAAGGCAAACAAGAAGAGAAGTGTGAATTTATATAATCCGTAATGACAGATGATGGCACAAACTGAAAATATAAATTTCTTTTGTATCCCCCACTTCATCAACTTCCAACTTCTCTAGAATTCTTGAACCATTTCTCAAAATTAGTTCTCTTTTTAAAGCCCAGAAATGATTTTGGTGTAGGTTTTTCTCCTATATTCATGCATATAAGCCAGATTCGGGGTTCCTAGATAACATTAGTATATCAGGTGGGATGCTTTCAGCTATGAGTGAAATCCAACTCATACTGGTGACAATACAACACGGGAAGTTCTAATGGAATAAATGGAAAGTCCAGGGGTGGGGTGAGCATCTGAATTGGTGTGTTCAGAGGATCAGTAACACCAAGATTTCAGTCTCTTTCCACCTGCCATCCAGAGTAACAACTTGTCTTGGTTGTCTGCTCCTTAAACATACTCCCCTTTCAGAGTGACTCCTAGCAGCAGTCAGGGCTATGTACTTTCTAATTCACACCCGGCAGGCCATGGAGCGAAAGTTCCTATAATTGGACCACCCTGAAGCCAGTCACTGTGGTCAGGGAAATGCCATGTGCTGATCAGGGTGAAGCCAGACGTGAAGTGTGAGGGACTTAGGGAATAGCTGTAGGAAAGGAGCCCCTCCTATGGGACAAAACCCCTACACAACGGATCAATCACCAGGTCTGGTCAGTTCTACCAGCCACTTCTCCCTCCCTCTTCTTTTTTTTTTTTAATGTTTTATGTATTTATTCATGAGAGTCAGAGAGAGAGCGAGGCAGAGGCAGAGGGAGAAGCAGGCTCCCCGCCTAGCAGGGAGCCCGATGTGGGGCTCGATCCCAGGACCCCAGGATCATGACCTGAGCCGAAGGCAGACGCTTAACCATCTGAGCCACCCCCAGGCGCCCCATCCCTCCCTCTTCTAATACTAGTTCAAGCCATTCTCATCTCACTTGTACTATAGTCCCCTTACCATGTCTCCTTGCCTCCAGCCTTGACCCTCTACAGTCCATACTTGTCAAAGCAGCAAGAATAATCTTTTGATGATGTCAAAACCAGATTTTACCTCCCTCCTTAAAACCCTTGAAGTGGCTTCCTTTTGCAATTAGGAAAATAAAAATCCAGTCTCCTTCCCTGGGCCAGAAGACACTGATCTAGCTCCTGCTTGCTTTCTTTCCATCCTTATAGCATACCCTCTACCCCTATACACCACACTGCAGCCACACAAGCCACTTCCAATCTCTTGAACATATCTAGCTTATTCCTTGTTCAGGGATTTCTACATTGTCCATGATGGTGTCAGCTCAAATATAGCTGTCCCAGAAAGTCCTTGTCTATCCCATCTAAGGGAGCACCTTGAGTCCCAGGCACCCTAGCCTATGGCTCATTACCCTGATTAGCTTTATTCATAGCATTTGTACCTATCGGAAAATGTGTCCATTGTATATACATTGTTCGATTCCAAGTGCTGGGGATATAGTGGCAACAAGAAACTTTTCTCTCTAATTGCAAGAAAAACAGAGCCAAAAGTGATTAGAAGTCATCTATCCATCTCTCTGATTTAGCAAGTACAGAGGACCTGGGCTAGAGAACAGAAATGAGAGAAAATGAGAAAAGCCCAGGTCCATATCCCCAGCCCAAGGAACGATGGGAAAGGGTTAAAAGCAGGGACACTGGGGTCAAGGAGGCCCCAGCCTAGCCCTGGCAGTGCTGCTTACCAACTGAGTGCCCTTAGTATGCTCTACAATCTTTCTGTGCTTTGGGTTTCTCCCAAAGAACAGGGATAATGATAGTACCTGACTCATGAGGTAGTTGTGAGGATTGACTTAAGATGATGCACATAAAGCGCCTAGTACAGGGCCTAGCACAGGGCTGACATACTGAGTGCTTAGCTGGGGACTGGGGATGGAGACATAGTGGCCCGACCACAGTTGGGCCCCAAAGAGATGTTCTGCCCCTTGCCTACTCGCCAGTCTGCTCTGCTCCTAGGACAAGCAAGCTGAGTGAAGTTTCCCAGCTACAAACCCCTAATTAAAGAGGAGAGATGACATCCGTGACTGATCATATAAACATTGTAGATTCCAAGCTCCCCTCTCCTGCTGCCCTCACTCCCTCTCCCCACCTCTCCCCAAAAGCTATCTAAATAAGAACAGATTTTACCACCCACCTTGTGGGCAGTCTCTAAGGCTGGGGACTAGCTATTTATCCTTCGGCTGCTGTGGGAATTCAACACACACAAATAAAGCTCCTTTTCCAGCCAAGTGTGTATTTTTCCATCAGCATGTGGCCCCCCTGCCCAGGTTGTCTTGTTTAGGTTGGGGCGGCCTGAGGGAGGGAAGAACAGGGTGGGGGGTAGGGGTGTGTGGTTTCAGAACCTGCTCCCCACGATGGGTAGCTGCAGGGCAGCTTGGAGTCCTGCACAGGGCTGCCAGTGAAGCCCAGGGTGATGGACGCAGATGTGCTCTGCCCAGAAATAACATGTTCCCCTTTCTCCCTGCTTCTTGGCAAGTTGCCCCTGGCCCCTCCCATGGCTCCCAGGGAGCACCCATGCTTTACCCGACTCCCAGTTTCCATCAAGGATGGCAGGTTATCCAGTGTCTCTCCCACCCCACCCCCACCTCCCATCCCCGCTCCAGGATTTCTCCCCTTCGTGTGCTTTCCTCGCTTGCCTTTCCCCTGATCCCACAATCCCACCAGATTATGTCCCCTTCCTTCTGTGGTCTGCATCCTTTAACCAGGACCTTGCAACTCTGCTTCAGAAAAAAGGCCTGCTGAGGGATCTTTCTCCCAAACCTCCCAGCAGAGGCAACTTCCTTTTGGCGGGGAGTGGGGGGGGGAATGGGGGGGTGGGGGGTGTTTTTATTTATTCACTAGGTTCTCTCCAGACCTGGGAGTTATGTCTGGGGAACTGCCCAAACAGGGTCAGGTGGTGATGTGGTCCCTTCTGGGGGATTGCCTAGGTTTCCCTCCTCTGATGGCCCATGATCTCCAAGGTGTCTCCTAGTGCTGATATCTGGCAGTTCTGTGATTCTCAAACTACCTGTGGGATCCAAGGCCAGAGGCTGCTGGTGGTGTCAGGCTCACTCAGTGATGAAATGAGGTTGGCCTCACCTGCCCTTTCCATTCTCCCCCCTCCTCCAGCACTCTCTTGCCCTGTGTTACCCCCTGGGGCCTCCCACCCGCCTCCCACCATCCCCACCTGCCAGCCTATCCTGACAATCCTCCATCCTTCCTTATTCCCATTCTACAACTGCCCTCTCCACCCTAACAGTTGGTAGGAAGTCAATGGGTTTGCTCCTGGGCCATGGAGAGGGGGTGATCAGAGAGGGGGGTGTCCAAGAAACCTATTTGCAAGTGACAGACTCTAACAAACTCACATGAGCAAACAAAAGTCCTTGTGTCACAAACTGAGGAGTCCAAATGTACTGTCCGCAAGTCTTTAGAAGAACTTGAGATAGGAACCCATCTTGGACCAATCACGGTGGCCAGGGAATAGAATAAACTGAGAAGACTGGCTCACATTCCAGCTCCAGAACCTAGAGTGGAGTCAACCCCACCTGAACCACACGCCTTAGGGAGCCGTGGGGATAGTTGCCTTTAGAAAAGCCCAACGGAAGTTCCCGAAGAACGGAAGCGGTGACTGGGCAGGCTGAAGTAGCAGATGCCCCAGGCAAAGGGCCTAACCTGAAGGAATAAGGAACTGTGATGGTGTAATTTCAACCACTGTGCTAGCCACGGGAGGAGCTGTTACAGAGAAGGGGGTCAGGGAACTTGCTGGCCCTTCAAATCTCACCACAGAAATAGCTGCCCACTCTGCTTTCTTATAAAGAGAAAGGATGTGCCCAAAGGGCACGACATAGAGCTACTGAATGGAGGGCCAGTTCTCAGGAATAGAAATGTAGTTCAGACGAGAAGCTATCTGTTGTTCTGTGTTATTTGCATCTTCTGGCCAGATGTCCCCATTAGGCTGGGAAACATAATTTTTATGGATTACTTAAATATGTTAATTTCGAAAATATCCCCCCCCCACTCAGCAGAAATTAATTGAGCACCTTTTTGTGCAAGGCCCCGTGGAAAGGACTGAAGCCACAACAGTGGATAACACCAAGACAGTCCCTGCTCTTGTGGAACCTTTCTGCCATGCCTACTGTCCCTTCTGAGAGAAGAGCCCACAGCCTTGCTCCAGGGGCAGCTCTGAGCAACCGTATTTTGTCCGATGGGATCCCACATAAACATACCCATTCATACACTACAATTTAGTGGACTGGGACAGGTGCCTGGCCTGAGTGGTCAGTCCATTAGTTGACCACTGACCTCTGATTTGACCTAGTGTAGGAAAAGAAGCTTGGCTAGTCAGATTTTCCCTCAATCTCCAGGAAGTACCAAAAGAAAACAAGGCAATTAGCCAGGAATGGAAGCCAAAAGAAAGGATGCGTAGAGAGGGCTTGAGGAAGAACAGGGGTCATCGTAAGAACAACCTGGGCAGAAGTTATGAATAAACATAGCCTATGACTCCAAAGAAGCAATGAGGTAAAGAAAAGATATTATTACCTCAAACTCTTGTTGTTGTTGTTGTTGTTGTTGTTGTTGTTGTTGTTGTTGTTTTAAATGTCAGTGCCTCTGCATCTGCGGCTCACTCACACCAGTGGCACGATGCCGGGCCAACGGAGACCCAGGGCTCAGAGCCCGGGGCCAGATCCGGGCCTCAGCGGGTTTCCTCTCCCAATCTCCGACGCACCAGCGAGTCGGCCTGGCCCCAGCGAGCCTGCCTTCTCCTTCTGCCAGACCCGCTGCCCCCTGGGCGCACCCGGCCTGGTGTTTCGCGGCTGCTGGCGCCCACGTGCCGGCGCGCGCAGGGACTCCCGGGGGAGGCCGGGCCCGCATCCGGCTTCGGGGCCGGGAGGCAGGCAGGCCGACAGAGGCGCCTCGCGGACGGAGCGGCTTCAGGGCGCCCGCGGCTCCCGCGGCCCCGCAGCCCGAGCGGGGACGACACGCGCGTCCCGCCGTCCCCGCGCGCCCGGGAGTCGCGGTGCGCCCGGCCAGCACGGAGCGGCGCCCACACGTGCGCGCGGCTCCACGGCTTCGGGAACAAGATCTAGAACTCTCTTTTGACCCAGCAATTCCACGTCTGGGACTGTGTCTTACAGATATACTTACACGTGTGCTAAATGACATACATCCGATGTTACTTGCTGCAGTGTTTGTAGAAGAAAAGATTAAGCAAACCACATTTCCATGAAAAGGGGCAGGGAATAAAATTTAGGATACATCTGTATAAAGAGAGAGAAGATACGGTAAAAAAATGAGAAAGCATTCTATACTGGTAAGGAAAGATCTTTGAGCTCTGTTAATAGATGAAAAGTTCTGCAGAAGCAGAATTGCGGTATGCTCCCTTGAACAGAAAGGAGAAGTAAGAATATACATGCCTTTTGTTTGTATATGCATGAAGAAACTCTGGAAGGGTAGGTAAGAAACTGATAATAGTGGTGACCAGTGAGGGTTTGGGAAACGGGCAAATGGAGACTGTTAAACAGATATATTTTATTTGAACCATGCGAATGTATTACTTATTCAAAAATTAGATTTATAGAAAGCCTTCTAGGTAAAAAGCGGGGGAGGTGGAGCAGTGGACTGTGGTGAGAAGGGGACAGATATCAGAGCAGGCCTACAGAGGGTAGCTTTGCTTCCTGCTGGGGGGGCTCCAGGCTGAGTGACCACAAACTCCCACTGGCTGGGTCTCAGAGCCTCCCTGCATCCAGAAAGGCCCTCCCATTTCAGCCACACTGGGCCCAGCCCAACTGCTCTTTCTGGTCTTAGATTTACTGAGATCCTGCCTCCCTTCTTGCTCTACACAGACCCTCTTAGGGAACATCCACTTACTTGAGTTAGCCCCTGTGTCTCCGTCTCTCAGTCCAGTCCAGCAGGAACCGCTGAATGGCCTTTTGGCAGTTGGGCCACGAGGATGGATGGGTTTGGAATTCCATCTTCAATAAGTGTGGAAGAAAGAAATAGTCCTGGAGGCATCGTTTGGCCTCTCAGAAGGAGGTAGGGCACTAGGCCAGGAAGGCCCTGACTGGGGCTTGCATCTCCTTCCTATGACTGCAGGGTTTTACTGAACCCAATCTCTTTCCCTTACCTCTAGAAAGGAACTGCCTGCTTGTCTTGGGGACATCATCCCACTCTGGGTCAAGGCTTCAGGAAGATTTCCAAGGCAGAGTGGGTGAGGAAGGTCGCCCAAGTAGAGGAAAGGAAGCTGATTCTCTGGGATTCACAGAATCAGGAAACCCCAGGAATAGGCTTGGGGTCTGAGAAGATGCTCAGGGGCATCTAACAGGAAGCCCACCATGTTGCCTGCTTTCTCTAGGCCATTCTCCACCTAACCCAGTGCCCAGCACACAAAGGGCACTTAAACACGGGCGAGCCAAATTGATTCTGATCCTTCTAAATTTCAAACCTGAGCCTCCTTGGCTGTGCCCCGGCTGCCCCAGAACTCAGGGGACAGGGTGATCACTCCTCTCTTAAGGCAGCCCCACCTCTGGCTGCACCCCACAGAGCTACCCACGGCAGCAGAAAAGAGTTGAGGGACACACGTGATACTTCACTGGTGCTTTATTATACAGAAGAATCCAAATATTTACATCTTGACAATTCTTACACTTCACACAGCTGGAGAGGGCATGGGCCTGCAACCCAGAAGTGATATAGGGGATACCGGGTGGGTGGGAGAACTTGCTACACCAGAGCAGAGGTAGTTAGAGGAGATGGTGCCAGAAAGGATCAAGGATTCTAGCTACTTCCCATCATCCTCACTTATTCAGGCCCTACCAATTGTTGGCAACTCTTCCTCCTAGAGGTTGACGAGCAAGAGGTGGGGAGAGGAAGGTGAAGAGAAAGCCCAACTAGAGGCTCTGTTAATCCATGGTCTTCAAATCTCAGCACTGAATTAAGGACTTTCCCTCTTGATGTGTACAGAGGTGCTTTAAAAACCACGGTTGACTATAGAAAGTTCTCTTCCACAAGTTGCTCTGCAAGGAGACTGTGGTTGCAACTGTTTGCCAAGGCACAACACACAGAGGCCAGAGCCACACATCCCAGGTCGGCAGTTCCCAACATTTCTTCCACCGCAGCCCTTTGGATGGATTCATCCCCGTGGACGCCATTTCGGAAGATTTCACATGCCCTGAGTTATTTGGTTTTTGATTTTGTTTCGTCAAAGACATATAAAACCTTCAAAGTCTTCTACTGATTATAATGGAGATAACCAAAAGAGTAACATACTGACTTGCTAGAAAGTCCGTCAGAAACAAAGAAACTACTTCACCATCTTATTTTGGGTAAATGTACAACATCAACTAGGCTTTTTGAATAATGAAAATAGTCCATGGCGAACACCTCTCCTCCCTTCCCCCACACCTCTCCTCTGTCCAGAAGGGCCAGACTTGGCAAATGCCCAGAGCTTTAGGAGTATATGATGACGGTGGTGTCACCCCAGAGCTTGCAGCCAAAAAACCCTGGCGCCCTTTTCACAGAAGAGGCAACCTGTAGGGAACTGTTCCCATGACTCCTAAACCTCCAACACATGGCCACTTCACTCCACATTCTGCTCAACACTGGCTCCCTGGCTCCAAGGTCGGAAGTGATCACATGGGGTGGGGGTAGCTGTGAGGAGGGGCCTGGATGACTTCCTAGAAGTCAAGGCTCCCACAAATCACACACCTGGGGCACCTCAGAGAACTTTCCACGTAACAGTCACCAACTCCCAGTGCACAAAGTAGAGCAAACTCCTTCCATGAAAGGCTCTTGATCAGGGAAACAGGGAGACTAGTGGTTCTCAACCAACTGATAAATGAATTCCCCACCATCTAGTGAGTACCTACTCTGAGGTTAACCCTGTGCTAGGACCCTAAGTTCCTGCTGTGATTACAAGGTCAGCACATTTAGCTTCAGAGCCTATAAGAGTCCGGGCAACTTAGCTGGTCAAATGAGATTTAGAAATGTGCCAAGTTCCACTCATGGTCTCTGCCTCATCCCTCCACCTCAGCCTAGGCAGCCTTGGGGACTTGCGTCAGAATTTCCACTGGGCACTGGGGGCAGTGGGGAGATAGAAGCTAAACTGCAGGCTAGGAAGGACCTTCTCAGAGTTGTCTTAATAGTAGAGCCCCTCTTCTGAGCCTTGGATTCCCTTTTTATGTCTTCAAGAATGTCCTAGCTCTCACCTCCTCGTCCTGAGATCGAACGTGTGTGTGTTTGGGGTGGGGAGCACTAGCACACTCAGAGACACTTGGTAAACCCTAAGGTAGGAAGGTTGGGACAGGAGAGGTAGAAGCATCATGCTTCTTTGGGGCACCCAGGGATCCCAGATTCCTATAATGCTCCCTACAAAACAATACATACAATGCAAATATCCCTCCAGTTTGCTGGCCAGGGGCTCCCTGTCCCACAGAGAAGGCAGGACCTGGGATGCAAAGGAAGAACTGGGCTTGCGGCAGGAGTTGGCAAAAGGCATATGGTGGAGAACCATGGGAGGGCAACTCAAAGCCAGAAGGAAGCCAGGCAGTCATCGACTTCCCTCTGTGTACCCCGCCAGGATCCGGGGGGGCTCTCTCTTATTGAGGGCAGAAGTCTCACTGGTGGTTGGGCTTAGGGAAGAGGTAGGACCCCATGTGGGATCCCTTTACCCCCGCCCCAACACGGGGGGCTGAGGCTGGAACCACAAAGGCAGCCTCTTCCCCATCTTCCCAGGGCAGAGCAAGAGGGACGGGAAAGTAGAGTGTGGACAGTCTTCTCTGGCTGATGGGACCATCGACTTTACCCCAGGTGGAACTCCTACGGTCAGGGTTGTCTCGGATCGGTGGCACCTTGTGATGTCCCGGGGTAGCACTAGGTGGTGTAGAGGTGAGGGCCCTGGGAGGGAGCAGTGTTACATTCTGTGAGACATTAATAGATAGCCCATGAAAACCAACCAACCAAACAAAAACCTGTTGTCAAATAATTTGGGGACGTGGGTTAAACAAAGGTCAACAGACTTTATCCCTGCGGGATTTCTTGCAGCCGTTACTATACTAATATGCACTGTGAATCTCTTAAGAAAGGGACAGAACGTGTAGTATCTTCTAAAACTGATTTTAACAGAGGGTCTTTTTGCATGGCGTATCTCAAAATTAACAGGACACAGAACACATTTTGTGTCCAATCCGTGAGTCAAAGGGCAAATGCCCAAATGCCTTTGGCAGGCCCCTTATAGGTCTTTCCCTGTGAGGTCCCCCTGCCCATTGTACCCTGATCCTTGACCTGCTCGGCCCCCTACTTCAGTCACTGTTTTGTGCTTCCCTCAGCCCTCATTTCCCTTAGGCAGACAAATGTCCAGACCTCTGGTCCACAGCTTCAGATGTGACAGGGAAGAGGCCCAGAGGAAGGCCAAGGGGAACCCAGGCTAAGAAGCGCACGTTAATGATGGCCATGGGAGGGAGGAGACCAGTGGAGCCCAGGGCCCGGGGACTGGGCCATCCTGCTGTGGATCATACTGTTGAGTTGTGGTTGAATTTATTTTACAAGCAGCCATCATTCATGGAGTGGGAGGGGAGGGAAGGGAAGAGATGGGAAGAAAAGAGTGAGGAGGGACATTTATAAGTGTGAGGCAAAGGCGGAGCCAGAGGGCTGGAAGGCCCTGCTCACTGGCAGGCCCCCGCCTGCTGACATGGCTCCCTCTGCCCTGAGCAGCAGTTCTCCATCCATGGAGGGTGGTGGGTTCCCAAAGTGGGTTCCCTCTGGCTCTACAAAATGGCTGCCCTCTAACCTGGGGCCCCCTGGCTGCGGACAGGAAATGAGGGTCACTGAGGGGAAACCATAGGTCTCCAGCCCAGGGGGCCGCCCAGCCTCAGAAGCTTCCAGAATGAGATCTACATCAGAGAAGGCCACCAGGGCCTGGGTGGAATCGCAGGAGCTCTTGTCCAGCTCACTGGCAGCAGCATAGGCTAGGGGCCCTGCGGTCCCTGTGCAGGGCCAGAGCCGCCGCAGGTCATCCCGGAAGTGGGGGTTGAAGAGCAGGTAGAGCAGAGGGTTGAGGCAGGCAGGCAGGGGTAGTACCACAAGTAGCACAGACTTGACGGCCTCCGGGGTGACAGGGAAGAGGCCCAGCATGGAGGCGAAGCTGAGGAAGGCCACAGGGCAGTAGAGGAGCCCGTCTGCAAAGATGAGCCAGGCCACATGCCTCACCATGGCACAGTCCCACACGGCCTCGAAGTCGCCCCTCGGCAAGTCGCAGTAGAGTTTGATGTAGGCACCGGCCACTACCAGGAAGCAGAAGGAGTTCATCATGACCAGGGCCACGGCGAAGCCCAGGGCAGCTGGCCGGCCCTCGGGGGGGGCATAGGGCAGGCAGAGCGGGGACGCCCCGTATTCTCCCACCGAGGCAAGTGGCAGGGCAGCGGCCAGCCCGGCCAGCAGCAGGCAGCCCAGGGCCCCGGCTCGCACGCTGCTCAGGGAGGGGGCCTTCCCGTAGGCCCGGACGCAGGAGACAGAGATGCTGCACTGCACAGCAGCCAGGGTGAGCAGCAGCACGGAGGCCTCGGACCCCAGGACGGCCAGGAAGCCTGTGGCCTGGCAGCCCAGCCCCATCTCCCAGCGGGCTCCGTACTGGGAGAACTGGCCAAAGGTCAGGGCGTCGACGGAGGCTAGGAGGCCACAGGAAATGCCCGTCAAGGCGTTGGCGCCCGCAAGTGCCCCTACGACAAACTTGACCGGGGGCAGGGGGCCGGGCCCGCCAGCAAAGACGCTCAGCAGCACCAGCCCGTTACAGAGCACGGAGAGCAGCGCGACGGCCCACACAGCCAGGCGGATGCCCCAGCTCTCGAAGAGGTGCTCGCAGGGCTTGAAGGGGCCTGGGGGAGAGAGGATCAGACATTACCCCTGGGTCAGAGGCTGCTGGGTCGAGGGTCCTGGGGATGAGGCCAGCGAGGCTGACGCAGCCTCTGTCCTCAGAGAACTCCCAGGCTGACAGAGGCAGACCTGGTCTCTGAGAACTGTCAGGTGGGGTTGTGGGGGGGGGGGGGGCACAGTGGGGACACACACAGCTCTTCCTCCAAGGAGCTGCAAATGGAGTGAACACTCACCCAATACGTGTAGAAATATAAACACATAATAAACCAACTTGTACACAAAGTACAGATTCATACAGCACAAACCCAGGCATTGAGGAAACGTTCAGCCAAGCAGTCTTTCCAGAGCAGCAGGATTTAGGGGACAGGAAGGCGCGAGGTGGCATAAACGAGTGGAGGGGGCACCCGAACTGGGATGCGGCCGGGCCAGGGACACAGAGGTGTGAGGGGCTGCCCGGAGAGGGACCAGTCTGCGTCCCAGGGCTCTGCTTCTCCGGGTCAGTGCCCAGGGATCCACTAAGGACCTGGCCATGCATTGAGTGCTGGCCAGGTGTTTGTACCTGGCTGGCTCTCCCTTGCTCTGTGACGGGGAGACAGACCACAGTCAGTATTCACAGAATCAATCAGTATTTGGGAAGAAAAGCATAATAAGTAAATGAAAATACGGATGACTCTGGGTTTTTCCAACCTGGTTTTGCACAAATGGCTGAGATCGTGGTGTTTTCCATCTCTCCCCTCAGGTTCTGTCCTTAAATCACCCTGTAACTTTGGATATGTTATGTCTTCATTTCTTTTGGCTTCAGACTCCTGTTCTGCAATGCATTTCTAGTAGCTTGGGAATTTGAGAGGCTTTTGTGGGAACTATTTTTTAAACATATTTTTTTCCGACTACCATATAATAGATGGTCATTGTAGAAAGTTTGGAAAATATAACACGGAAAAATTAAAACTGCTTATCATCCCACCTCTCCAAAAGAACTCATCGTTTTGGTATGTTTCCTTCCATTTTTTAAAAAAATACATACATACATATACTTTTTTAAACTAAATTGGGATTTTCCGTATATAGTTTTTAATTCCCTTTTTTAAGTAAAAATTTTACTATGCACACTTTCCCGAATCTTTATCTTCCTCCAAACATGTTTTCCGTGGCTGCATAGTAAATATTTACCCATATGGATAATTTATTTGACCATCTGCACGCACGATCTACTTTTAAAGCAAGTTCAAGCTGGACTTTGCCTTTTGGAGCCTCCTCTTTAACCTCATCACTGCTGATTATTGGTTTTCAGAGGTGAAATTTCTGTGGCAGCTTGAAGCATGGGGGTTTCCAAGTCAGGAAGAAAACACCACCTGTTTCCTCCAGACTGCGTTGGTGTTCTTGCTCTGGGCTGGCACTAGAGGGCGTGCTCCACCCACTGAGTGCTGCGAGCAGGTGTTGGCAGTTGGCAAGCACTATTTTGGCTCAGCGAGAGCAATGAGAGAAGACCAAGGGGTGCGAATCAAAGAGAGATGTAAAACTGGAAAATGGAGGGGAGACAAAATAGAGAAGCACACTGTTCACTGCTTTCTGTTCATTCCGACCAGATCCTGTCCTGACTTAAGCAATGTACTACAGCCCTCTGGGGGTGACCTGCTAGCACTTTATACACAGGGAAAGGGGCTTCTTCACTCTAAACAGGTTAGGCTGTACTGCATGAAAGGGAAAGGGAATTCTCTTTCTTTCTTTACAGCAAGATTCAGGTGAGACTCTATAGGAGACTTTCTCAGATGTAAGGATTGGATAGTCCTGTAAGGAGTCATCTAGGGGAAAAACTGTGAAGTTTTTCCACCCTGGAGAGTTTAAAGAAAGAGAGCAGAGAGTGATGGAGAAGGTGACCTCTCGGAGGCCCATCTGGCTCTAGGATTCTGCGAGTCTTAGACCGAGAGTGCTCAGAAGCAGTGCCACACTCCACCCTAACAATGGGGTCAAGACATTCTTTCCTGCTTCTCTCTTCAATGAGAGACACTTTCTCCTGGGTGTTTAACTTCTCACTGGGCTGATTTGTGAAGGTTGCTTTGACTCCTCTCTCCCCGCTGTCACCCTTCCCCCACTGCTGTTCCAAACAGCCACACAAGGGAAGAACTCCAGCTCCTTCCCTAGGAATCACCAGAGAGGCTGTCTTCCGCCCAGAATGTTGGCTCTTAGGCAAAGAAGGTGCCTGAAGTGGTTATAAACATGCCAGGCTGAACTGGCATCTCATCTAAATATTTGGGTGCTCCTTCCCCAGTCCTGCCCCCACCCCCATGCCAAGGCACCCATCTCACCTGGAATGGGGCTACACTGGACACTGGGGTGTGGCTTTGTGTCCTCCATCTCCAGCTGGAGCTCGTCCAGATCCAGGTCATCTGAAAGGTGAGAACAGAAAGTGGCTTGGGGCCCAGGTCTTGGTGACAGTCAAGTTCCACCTTTCTCCAAATGCCCACCTCTTTAAGCAGTCATCCCCAACTCAGTCTGCTTGGCACAGGTCATCCCAGCAGCTGTGCACATCTGTTCTACTCTTGGGTGTAAACATTCAGTCAGTTCCTATTATCCACATGTGGATTATTTGCATTGTCTGTTCTTTACAGCAAACTTTCATCTGAAACTCTCTCATCTCGTCCTATAACTCAGCATGCTGTGTCCCCTCCAGGCAGCCTAGTTACCGTGCATGCTGCTTAGAGTTAGGGTGGAGGCTGCCTTAATAATGAGAGCTGGTAAACAAATAGTTCTCCACATTGGCCAGTCCCCCACTGTAATTCCCTGGCCAGTTGTGAACACCACGTGCTAGGAAGAACATCTTCTTTTTATTTATTTATTTTTTTGTATTTTTAGAGAAAGAGAGAGCCCAAACGGGGTTGAGGGGCAGAGGGAGAGGGAGAGAGAGAGAGAGAAAGAGAATCTTAAGTAGGCTCCATGCCCCGCATAGCACCTGAAACGGGGCTCAAATCCATGACCCTGAGATCATACCTGAGCTGAAATCAAGAGTCGGATGCCTAATCAACTAAGCCACCCAGGCACCCCAGGAAGGGCATCTTCTTAAGACAGAGTAGTTGAACCAGGGATAGTGGGTGAGTAAAAGCCATACACTTGAGAAATGGTCAAAGCCACTGGGAAATTAACTTAGGCAAGGCATAAGTAAGTGGGAAAACCATGGCCATCCTCAAGGAGCTGAGGCCCCCTATATCAAGGGCCCTTTTTTGCTTCAGGCATAAAGGAATTGTGCTCCTATATGCTGTGTTGTTGCAGAAGGTAGAGTCAGGATGGATCATAGAAGGAGGCAAATTAACAATTCAAATGGAGAAGTTTTCATTGTTACTAACACAAATCAGCTCCCACACTTAGAGCTGACAGATAGAGAGGTGGGCCTGAGGTCCCCGGGCGCTGCATGCAGTGCCTGCCATTTGCTGGGCTTCGGGCAAGTGCAGAGGACCTCGGGGATGACAAAGACATGGTCCTGCTCTCAGGGAGCTTATGGAGACGGAAGAGAATCAAGCACTCACGTCAGAATTCGCTGTGTCAACTAACAGATTTATTTAACAGTAAGGGCTAAGAGTCTCTGAGCCCCTACTCTGTGCCAGCCTCCGCCCAGCAAGTCATCTTCATGGTCTCATTAACCTTCCTGGCGGCCACATGAGACAGGTGTCCTTTGACACCATTTGACAGATGAGGACACTGAGGCTCATGGAAGCGAAGCGGCTTGCCCCAGGTCTCCCAGCCGGTGCGCTACAGGGCAGAAGTCCAACCCCAGTTTGTCTGACTACAGAGCCCAGGTATTTAACCTTTATGCTCTCCTGATTTGGGGGGGGACTGGAGGGGATGGGGGGCAGCTTTACAGATGCACGAGCTGGGCATAATTTGTCCCCAGAGGTGCTGGAGCAGAAAGTCCCAGATGTGAGAAAGGGCACTTCTATGCTGAGTGAGAGGATGGACTAGATCTTTACTGATCCTTCCCTATTCTAAGTCTAGACCCTGCAGTTCCTTAGCCTGAGAAAATAGGATTAGAAAGATAAATCCATTGTTAAAGAAACTCTGTAACTTGTTTGAATCAAGTAGGATTTTTTTTCTCATCTTAGTCACTATTGCAGCGTTTCCTAAACCCGAGCCTGTGAACTCCAGGGATGTTAGGGATACCTTGGGGGTCCATAAATTCTATAAGAACTTTGAAATGATCATCTTAAAACATCTTATCATTTATAAAGACAAAACTCTTGTTTGCGGCAATAATTCATCATTGAAAGACTTTTTTTTTTTTAAGAATAAGACTTCAGTCTCTCTAGTGAGACTGGGTAAGGTGTCTGAGGCCCTAAGTGATACAAGGGACTTGCTTCTCTTCAGAAGGACGCCTGTACGTTACCCAGGCTTCAGAGACAGTGCCCTGTGGGCTTGTCCTCCACCGCACAGGTAACAGAGAGGTGACTCTGTGTCATGCTTGTCCCCATCTTTGACTCATGTGGTTTGTTTCCTTCCTCACCACTTAAAGGGTAAACACCTTTAGTTGGGCATTTTCCCAGGAGGCAGGAAGGCTCACTGTGGAGCTGCCCTTGGCCCAGACACCATCAGGGCGGGCAGGCGGCTGAGGTGTGCCCACAGAGTCCTGGCATTTCCTCTCCTCTCTACCTTTCATTCCCTGCCCACCGGGCTCTCCAGAATGGAGCTCAGCAATTCTTTGAAATCAGAATGCATGAATGAAACGCAAGGGGTGAAGCCCGCGGACTCTGTCCGAGGCTGGGAAAGTCACAGCCAAGGTGTTAAGTAACCACTCTTCAAACAAGGAGGAAATCAAATCTGGCTGCAGCCGAAGTTCCTGGCTTTCTTCCTCAAGGCTTATTAGCTCCCACAGGAAGTGGGGGGCCCTGCCCTAGCTCCCGTTACCGGCGGCAGGCAGCCCACAATTCTGACGCCCTGTGGCTCTCCAAGACCTAAGCCTGGTGGAAAGTTTCACCTTGAAGAAGGAAAGTTTCCATTCCTCCTTCCAGCCCCCTGAGGGAGTGGACCGCAGACAGACATCCGGGAATGTCCCCTGGGGACAGCTGTCTGCTGGCCTAAAGCCAGCCTGGCCACTGGGCTCCTCATGGGGTCCTCACACCCTCCCCGGGGAGGGGTCTGGGAGAGAGACCCCAGAGACCCCCTAACTGCTTGCACAACACTGGCCTCCGCAAGCTGTGTCCCGGACTAGACAACGCACCTTCCCCCCGCACGCACACGGGGAGGCTCCCCGTAAGAGTGTTACTGGTACCAGTGAGTGCCGTCTCTACAGCCTGTGGGTGTGTAGTATCGTTCTCATGGTACAGAGCAAAAAAACAAGGCTGAGCAAGGTTAAATAGCTTGTCCCAGGCAACTCAACTGGTAAACCGTGTCATTGGGTTTAGAACCCAAGTCTGTCTACACCAACATAAGACGTTTTTCTTACATGTTTCGTTTTGATTTTTCTGTTTAGCTTCTCCAGGGACATAGTGTGGAGAGGGGGGTAGAGACTGAAAAAGAAATCCAACTATCAGGGGCCCTTTTTGGCTTCTTCCTACTTCTACCCGTGTTCTGTCCCATGGGGTGAAGGTGAGGGGGATGGAAGCCCTCCTCTCTGCCCCTTTATCTAAGACACCACTTGACAGAGGATCCTTAAGCCCCCTCAGCTGCCTACCTCCACCCTTCCTTCCCTTTACCCTAACTGTTCCCGAAACAGACCCATGTGGTCAAGACCCCTGTGGCCCTTCTCAACAAGGTCCTCTTGCACCCAGTGGCCTGTGATAGTCCCCACGCTGTTCCATTTGGCTCTAGGATGTCTAGTGAGGGGACTTTTTTTTTTTTAAGCAGGTTTAATTTAATTGATTTAATTCAATCCTGCTTGGCTCAGGTTGATTAGAAAGTGGATGTCTACTCTGAGAATGCCCTGAAGTTGAAGGGCCCATGTAGCCAGGAGGCAGCTGTGGAGAAGGAACGTGTGAGCCACGAGGGCAGGGGTGCTCCGTAAGACGCAGCTCAGGGAGCCCCTTGTGAACCGCCAAGGGCTTGGCAAATACGGAAACATTACTACTGCCCTTGTCATCCTCACCTGCTCCGCAAGTACTTCCGGGCTACATCCTTGGAGAGGCAAGGTGCAGAGGTCACCTCCCACGTCACCCTTGCGGTTTCCCTCCGCAGCCCCTGCCAGAGCCCCTCTCAGGGTCCCCCAGGCCTCCTCCCTAACTTCCTCTCTGAGCCAGCCCCGCCCCTGGCCCAGGGCCCCCATCACTCACAGTGGTTCTCAGCTTGTCCGGCCAGAAGGCCGGGGGGCCTCTTCGGAGCCTCCTCCTCCTCAAGGTGAAAGTCCTCAGCCTCCCACTGCCCAGAAGCCTTGAAGAAGCCGGCACAGACGCCATAGGCACAGCACTGGTAGGCATAGGGCACCTCCAGGATCCTGGGGGCCAAGGGGGCACAGGGGCAAAATGAGCTGCCTTAGGAATGGTTAGGATGCCAACCCACGGACCCGGCACTCAACACTGGCCTTTCAAACCCGATTATGGTGCAGGCAGTCCCCTGGGCTTTCTTTGTACGGATCTTACAGTCTGGCTTCTGCCTCTGAAGGGCTCTGGCATCTTCCAATCTTTTCCTCACTCATCTTGAGAATGAGATGGTAAGATAAACTTTCCGCCGTTTATGGAGTCCCCTCAGTAGGCTCAGAGTGGGGAGCAGCTCACCCAAGATCACACAGCACTCTGGTGCTCTGCTCCCCTCCCAGCCAGCAACTCTTCCTTCAGATTCCAGGAGACGGGGATTCTCCTAGTGACTCTTGCTTTACCCTTGCCCTCAGGAAGACCCACGCCCTGGCCCCTGGCCCCACCCCTGGGCAACAGCAGAGCTGAATTTGGTGCCCTCTGAGGGCGAGGGCGGATGCCTCCAGGCATCTCGTTAGCTGGCAGAGGCGGCGGCTTGGGCCACACAGGCTGTGGTCCCGCTGCAGGCAGAAGGCCTGGATGTCATTAGCACCAGGGACCGGCCGGGCTGCTTGTTTCCCACTCCTGACCACAGGGGCCCAGACACTGCCCAAATGAGGACAGGCAGTCTGCGTGCACTGAAGGGGACAAGGAGCAAGGAGGTCCAGGGGGACTGCACATCACCTTACTCCTGTCCTCACAGGAGGGCTCAATGTCCCCTGGGGCTGATGGTTGGGACAGAAAGAAATGCTATGAATGAGATGAGGAAGGGGAAGCGTGAGCCCTTCCCACACAGTAGTGGCCAAACCCTATGCCTCTGGGCCATCAGGTTTTTCTCGAGGTGAAGCCCTATGGCTTTCTCTCTGTCCCTCCACAGCCTCCCCAGCGACTCCGGGGCAAACCAACCTAGGAGTTGGGGAAAGCCAGGCGCTCACCTCAGTTTTGGGAAACTGTCCTTGGAGAAGGCCTGGGATAGAGCCAGGTTCCCTTTGAGCTTCAGATGCATCAGGCCCCCAAGTCCAGCCAGGGGCAGTGTGGTCAGCTGGTTGTCTGTGAGGTCCCTAGGACAGTGGATGGTCAGGGTTATTGGCAGTCAGTGGGGTTGCTGAGGGGCAGGGCTGTGCTGAGGGTGTGACCAGGGTGCCTGGGATGGAAGCAAGAGGAGAGGAGCAGAGGACAGAAGATCAGCATAGAGAGACGAGAGCACTGAATGCTGGGGGAGGAGGATGGTCAAGGGTTGCTAGAGGCACCACGCATAACTCACTCACGCATTCATTTATTCATTCATCAAATACCATATACCAGGGACTGCTCTAAGGTAATGCCAAGCCATCCCCATTTGTAGGTCACAGAGTCCCTTAACCACAGCTCCTATGCCCAGGTCCCAGTCCCGTGCAAGGGCCCCTATCCACCCACTAGGGCATCTGCCTGTACCTGCTTGTCCCTATTCCCCTGCTTTTCTGACAACACGGGAGGCCAGAGTCGGGGATCAGACAGAGCTGGCCTCTAGCTACATGCAGGGGTTTGGTCATCCATTCTGTTTTGCAGGGATGGCTTTGTAGCCAGAGATGAGGACATGCATGGTCCTCTACTGGAGACACATTACAGGGAACCAGGGCTCCAAACCAAACACCAGGACCACAGACTGTGCGTCGTGGAAACAGCCTGGACTAGAAGGCAGGAAACCTGGCGCTGTCACCGACTCCCTGCATAACCAAGGGGAGTCACAAATCTGCCTGAGTTTCAATGTCCTCATCTTTCAAAGGGATAAAAATATCCACCCTACCTATCTGGCAAGAGTAGAGCAAACAGGAGAGGGAAGACCGAAGTGCGAGGCTTTTTTGCAAGGCTCCGGCCCAGAGTCCAGAGAGTGGCAGACGGGAGGGGCACTGTGAACCGCCTGGGAGGCTTGCATTCTGGCCTTGCTTTGAGCAAGCTTCTCCCCCCTGGGCCTGGAGGCCTCCCATGTGAAGTGAGGGATTGGGCTGGATGATCTCTGAGGCCAGGGCTGGAGCTAGCCCATAAGGGAGTCTAGGCATTAATCAGAAAAGGGTCCTGTCGGGGTGGACACACCTTTGGGACATGCAAGCAGGCAGTCAGCTCACCCTTGGGTGAGAGCCCTTGTGCATGCAGTACACAACCTGCACCACAGTACGTGGCAGCCCCATCAGAGGTCCCTTCCAGCTGTGACCTAGTGACCATGCAGCCAGTACTATATGCTCCCTGTTGGCATCCTATGTAATTTAGGGGACCTGTGATCCTCTGCCACCCTGCAGAATGGCAGCCCTCTAGAGTTACTACTCATGCAGCGGACTGCTGAGCTGAGACCCTGGGTTCCCACATCTGTGGCCACTGTCCCAGGTCGTGAAGGAGTTTCGGGCTCGAACATCCTCTTTGTTGGTACATGTAGAGGCTGGGGGAAGGGCCCAAGACAGGGGGGCACTGGGAGGGCCAAGGCCGTCAAAATGCTGCCGAACATTAGCAGATGATATTCCAGAGCTTGCAGGAGGCAGGCTCTCTGTTTATCAGGCCCCCCAGTCTGTCAAACGGACTGTCAGAATGATTGATTAGGCTGGAGGCCACCTCCCCGGGATGTGTGGTCAGACATTCATGCATGTCCCTACTCTGGGGTGGGCCCTCCTGCCCCAACTTGGCCAGCCCACGGTCCTGACTGGTCTCCATCAAGTGGGAGGAGAGTGCAGCGAGCACTTACAGCTTGACTAGGGAGCGTAGGGTCACGAAGGCCTCAGGGTGGATGGACCGGATGGCGTTCCAGCTCAGGTCCCTGTGGACAGAGAGGGTATTACAGGTGGGACCAGCAACATGTGGAGGACTCATTGTTCCCATCCTGAGTTCTCCTTCCCTCACTCCCCATCTGAGCCGCCCCCAGTAGCAGAACCCTCAGCCTTTTGGGGAAGGCACCTGCTGCCTGGCTCCCAACCTGGCTGTGGCGACAGAAAAAGGGATTTGGCAGATTGGTTTCCGAGCCTCATCAACTCCTGGGTACCAGCTGGAGAAGTGGCTTCAGAAGCCATCTGGGGGGGGAGGCACCTCTCGTGGGTGTGTTTGTGTGGGTGTGTGTGCGCGCGCACACATGCACGTGCGCTGGGGGCAGGGATATAGAGCAGGGACACTTTGTGCATGCCACTGCCATGTGTGCTATGGGTATAGAGCATGCCTGGGAAAGGGGCACAGTGGGCCCCTATAGGGCCCACCCCTGGATGCTGCAGGATACTTACAGGGCTCGCAGGGAGCTCAGCTGGCTGAAGGTGTCAGCTCCAATTTCCCAGATGCGGTTGTGTTGGAGGCCGCTAGGGCAGCAAGAGAGACTGGATGAGCCAATAGGCTCAGACCCTGGCTCAGTTCCACGCCCCCCCCCCCCGTGCACTAAGAGGAAGAAAGGAGAGCCCCCCACTTCTCCTGGCATGGGAAGAAAGGGCCCAGCCCGCGGAAGTCACCAGAATTAAAGGGAGCACAAGGGGATCCGGTTGCCTTGGGTAAGTGGGTCAGGAGACAAAGCCACAAAACCATCCCTGTGGCCCAAAAGAGAGTCAGTTTCCAGGGTTCCCACCGGGGCTGGCTCCCGGCCCAGCCAACCTCGCCCCTGGGTCCTCCAGACCTTAGTCCGGCAGCAGAACACTGCCCCGCCCTTGGATGACCCAGTGGCTGGCCCAAGCTGGGGAGCAGAGCTCAGTGGACTGCTTCTCTGAATGGGAGATGGAGCCTGTACCTCAGCAATGCTGAAGACCCTCTTTCCTTTGGCATCTAGACAAACAGGACAGACCCTCACACCCCTATCCTGCCTGGGCCCCAAAAGGCGTTGCCCTGCTTAGGGTCAGGGGACAGACATGGGAGGCTCAGGAGACCCAGCAAGTTTGAAAAAACAGAAGCTGGGTGAAAAGAGCTTAGAGCATTTTTTAAGTGATTTTTTTTTTCCTTGTCAAACGTGAATCCTGGGTTTCTGCTCCTGTGTATGAGTGTGCGCGTGCACAAAGACACACTTGTGTCCTGCCTCCCAGCCCTGATGTGCCTGACCCTGGCCCCCTACTGGCCCAAATCACTACTGACTTTCATCGTTGTGACTGACCCTCAGTGAGCCACCTTGGGACTGTTTGTGTGGGCCCATCATCTGTGGTCCCTGGAGGCCTCGTCTAGGCCTCTGCTGAGCCCCCAGCCCTAACCCCCAGATATAACAAGCTCAGAGAAGGGAGAAATGTCCGAGTGTACACGCTGACCCCCTCCCCCAAGATGTGCCCCAAGTCTGGCTTGCATGACTTCACCTTGCCCCTGCCCCCCCGCAACTCACATTTCCTCCAGCTTCTGACACCTGTGCAGGCTAGGCAGCTCCTCGATTTGATTATGGGACAATTCCCTGGGGAAGAGAGACTGGATGAGACAATAGGCTCAGACCCTGGCTCAGTTCTACACCCTCCGCGCACTAGGAGGAAGATAGGAGAGCCCCCCACTTCTCCTGGCATGGGAAGAAAGGGCCAGGTGAGGCAGGTGAAGACCTGAGACCAGGTGAGGATGAAGCTGGGGGCCAGGAGAAGCAGCTCTGGCAGGACGTGCCTTCCTGTCAAGCAGCCAAGGGCTGGGAGGACCCTGCAGGGATGTGGCTGTTGACACACCTCATGGCAATGAGACTTCTCTTCCCTTCCCCCTGCTGAGTCCTGCTCCTCACCACAGGGCCTGGATGGGGCTGATGTGGCATTTTTCCAGCAGGGCTGCCCTCAACCACATGAGGGCCTGGGGGACCCTGGAGGGTCCTTGGGGGAGGGGGACAGGAAGTGAGAGGGGCACGGAGATGAGCAAAGGAGCAGAGGGTGCAGAGACTCTGAGACGGTCAGCAGGGACCGTGTCAGGCCTTACTGGGCAAGCTGGTCAATGCCAATCCAAGTAAACATCACCTGTAGTCCCCACACACAGAGTCCCAGGGAGGGTAAGCTGGAGCCTGTGGGGCTCATCTGACCCAACCCCTTCATTAACAGATGAGGACACTGAGGCACAGAGAGGGGACAGAACCTGCCAAGGACACACTGCCAGTCAGTGGCAAGGCTGGGTCTGGCACCCATGTCTCCAGACACCCAGTCTAGTGCTGCTGCATGTGCAATGTCTCCTGGGTCAGTCTTCCCATCCTCAGCTGTGGGCTTGGGTCCCTGCGGAGGAGCCTCAGATTCCGGTTGGATTCAGGAGGGAGAAGAAAACTCCCCTTGACTTCACAGGCCACTTAAATACCTCCATGGTTCCAGAAGAGATTAATGTTCTTCTTACTAGATAAGTAATGCCACTGACTGAGCGCCTATCATGCGCTAGCACTACGTGCTATGTGCAGGACATACATTTTTTTTCAACCCTCACACATTTATCCACATTTTGCTGATGAGGCATCGAAGCCCTGAGACCTTAGACAGTGAGTCCAAATTCATACAGCTAGTAAGTGGCAAAGCTGGGCCTCAAACCCTCGTCCGACTCCAAAGGCCATTGTCCTTTTGCCCGGAACAAGAGAGGACAGCCCAGTCCCTCCCGGGCAGTTTCTCAGCAGAAGCCCAACTTGTCCCACTCTCCAGAAAGAGTGGTAACCCAGGGGGACAGAAGCAGGAGGGCCCCTGCCAGCCCATGGGAGCAAGGGCACAATGCCAAGACTGGAGAATGCTCGTGAGCCACTCACAGGACTCGGAGCCTGGGTAGCTGTTGGCACAGCCCCGGTGGGAGCAGCTGGATGCCTGCGCGGGTCAGGGTCCTGCGGAGAGAGCAGAGACAGAACTGGCACCGGGCCCAGGGCCCTGCCATCCCCGGCCCCCCGTCTCCAGCTCCGGGCCTGGTACTGACATGGGAGTTCTGAGCTGACAGAAGTGGCAGGAGGCACAGGGCAGGCGTGGGGCCGCAGGGGGAGAAAGCAGCAGGCCTGGCATCTGAGCACAGAGCTCCCCTGGGACTGGAGGCGGCGGGGGGGGGGGGGTGGTGGTGGGCAACAGACAGAGAGAGACACAGCCCGGGGACTCTCTGCTTGGCAGACAGCCCACCACACCCACCCATCGTGTCCCCACCCATTGTCTCATAGTGGTCCCCGGCAACACGGACAGGAACTAGAATCTGTCTGCCCTCCTTAGAGATGGGGGTAGCCGTGGGCAGGGAGTAGGTAGGAAAGACGAAACAAAACCACCCCAGCGGGGCCATGGGAACCACGCGCGGAGTCTGCTCCCTGTGCCCCTGGGGAAGAGGAAAGGGGTGGGAAAGAAGGGAAGGACCCGGGGCTGGGACAGAGAGGGCTGTGGGGGCAGGTTTGGCTAGGGACAGGGTGTCCCAAGAAAGACCCAAGGCCAAGGTCATTCTTGAGGAACTATTAGTTCCCTCATGGAAAATTTTCCAGATGCCAGCAAATCTCAGGGAAGACAACAGAGGCACAGAGGAGAGAGAGTTCCTGTCTCAGCCGCGCCGTGAACGAGCAGGCCGCTGGCTTCCTACCACTCTCTCTGGGTGTTTGCTTGACTGTCCCATTCATCCTCTTAAATGTACCAAGGGCCTACTGGGCTCTGACACCCCTCCCCCACTCTACAGGCTATAGTAATAGAAAATATGAGAAAATCCTTGTTGGAATCATGCTTCAGAAAGGCAAAGGAGATGTGTTTCCACAGCCTTTCTCCCCCTGTCACGGGTCCTCAGCATGCTCACGGCTTGGGGTTAGGAACTCTGAAGTCATGCCTGAAAAATCCAAGCATGGTCAGGAGAAGACCAGCCTCCTCACCCCCGAACCATCTGCCACCTCCGGCCTTTCCTGCAGCAGTGCCATATCAGGAGATGGCCATGGGCCCCTGGGGCTGAGCCAGGTGACCTCTGGGCCAGGCTGGAGCCAGCAGCAGAAGCAGGCCAGATAAGGGGCAAGCAAAGGAGCTGGGCAGCCTTCCGGGGGACAGGCAGACAGAACACCTCCTGGGGGCAAAGCAGGGGCACAGAAGAGGTAGAGGCTGAGTATATCCACTCACAGGATCTCCAGGCTGGTGGTCCCTTTGAGATCTGGGAACTCCTGGATGTCCGTGGCACCATTCAGGGATCTGGAAACAGATGCGACAAACTTGGAAGGGTGGGGTCAGGGCATCTCGATATCTGGGCTCCCCACCATCATTGATCTCCCCTGGAGAGACCCTACCTTTGGGGGAAATGTCATCTTTCCCCCCAGCCTCAAAATACCCCAGCTACTCAGGCCCTGTTGGGGTGGAGCTTGGCTCAGCAGGGTCCAAACTGCCATTTCCTTAAGTTGGCCCAGCCCCCAAGAGTCGCCAACGGGAGAACACAACCTGGCATCTGGGCCCCAGCATGCAAAACACAACAAATGAACAAAGAAAAAAAATACAGGCAAGGGACATGGGAATGGCGTCTGTCTAAAAGGCTCCAACGTGGGAGCTTCTGAAAAAGTTCTTGCCTGCAGGGGTTTGCTTATTAGAGACTGAGATAGGGTCTCCCCCAGATTGTCATCCGCTAAAGCTTTATCACAACCTTCCCACCGGCTCTCTCTTAGATTGCTTTAGACAGATGGCTTTTCCCCTCCCCGCCGTCCCCACCGGTGAGGACAGGGACCCAACCAGGCACAGCAAAAATGGGTCCTGCCAGACCACAGGGAGGCAGTGTAGGCTCCAGGAAGGACCCTCTTGGATCTGGAGTCCAGGGTCCTAGCTCACGGCAGAGCAGAGCCCGGGAGCCTTGGGATCCATCTACAAAATGTGCTACCACCACCCACCTCACACGGTTAGAGTGACAACGAAAAGTGATAATGGACATGAAGGCGAAGTGTGTGCTCGAAGATGTTAGTTATGTTCCTGGGATGCCATATGTGGCGTGTAATCCGTGGAAGATTTTTGAAGAAGTGGGACTTGGGCTGGGAATGGAAAGAATGGGAGAAAGGAAACAAGGGAATGCCGTCGGGCCCAAAGCCGTAAAGGTGGTGCAGCAAAGGGCCGAGGGACCCATGCTCCAAGGTCACTGGAGAACCACACCCTTATCCCATCATTGGTTCCTTCAGCAAGTATTTTTGGAACAGGTCCCTGGAGCAGGACCCTGAAGAGGCCAGATAAAACTCCTGGGCTCTTTCACTCATCTGGGATCTGGAAGGAAGCCATGGGGAGCTGAAGGGAGGCTGTTCAGTGCAGCCAGATCTGGGAATAGGCCTGAGCAGAGGCTGCAGCACCGAAGACCAGGCCTTGTAGTGGCGGCTGTGCCTGCAGGTGTGAGACCTGCAGAAGGGAGCCAAGAGGTGGCGGGAAGCAGGGAGGCCTGGGGGAGGTCCAACTTACAGTGTGTGCAGTTTAGGCAGGTACTGGAATGCTGACCTTCCCACAAACTGGATCGGGTTATCATAAAAGTGTCTGGAAGAAAAAGACCCAAACACTGAATTTAGTTATTCGGTCCTTTGAGCCGGGACCTAGGCCGATCTCTGCTTCGTCCTCTTACCCCCGAGACGGGGAAAGAGCACACAGGGGAAGGCACCCCCTCCCAGAGTCTGGCCTCCCCAGCCCCGGCCCCCCTCCCCCAAACACAGCTCTGCACCAAGAGACGGGAGAAGTGAGTACTCACATCGTCTGCAGCAGAGGGTTCCCCATGAAGGCCTTTTCTGGGATGGCCCTGATGTTGTTGTTATGGAACCCTCTGGAAGACAACACCATGAGTCAGTGAGGACTTGGAGAGAGGTGTGGAGAGGGAGAGATGGAATTCCATGAAGCTTCTGGAAAGCTGACTAGAAAGGCCGTAAGACCAAAGAGACGTCAGCCTGGAGACTTGGGGTTCACCTCCTGCCTGGGACGTGTCCATTCCGTAACACACCCGTCCTTTTCTCTGACACTTGTAAAAGGAGGGAAAAGTGGAGCCTCAGGGAGCCGGGGGGCCGGGGAGCAACTTGGGAGCAGGAGGCTGAGTTCAGATCCCAGGAGACACGTCCTCTCCTCAGTCATTTGTGGAGGGAACCCCACAGGGTCCCCAAGAGGAAGCTGAGGGTGTATAAGAAAAACAGAGCTTCTGGGGGTTGCAGGGATGAGAGATGTTCCCCAAATGGAGGCTGGCTTGGATTCCAGGCCTGAAGACTAAGGAATCTAGAAGGGCAGCGGCAGCAGGAGGGAGGTACCAGCTCAGTGTCCAGGGCTCTGGAAGCCAGGAATTATGAGTTTGGTTAGTTGGGGCAAACATTTTAAGATAAAAGTTGGACTGAGAAACACATGATCCAGGTTGAGCAGGCCCCTCCCAGCCACCCTTTTTTTCACTGGAGATTTCTAGTGTCTCCTCATGCCTTCCCTGCCTCCATGCCCTCTCTCTCTTCCCTCCCCTCTCCTTATTATTCCCACCTTCATGCTCGCCCCACAGGTCTCCCCAGACACCCCCAGCCCATGCCACCCGCCTAGGCTGCTCTCCTCATTCTCTCAAATTCCTTTGTGAATTTGCTCATTATGTTTTTGGACTCTTCCTTTATGTCTAATGCTGAGCTAAGCTCTGAGAGATTTAGAAGTTTCTTTAAACTTGTCCTCAAGCAGCTTTCTCTCAGTAGATGTAGAGATACAGAGACAGACAGACAGACACACCTATACTCATTGGGGACTCATTGGCAGTGGAGGACTTCTGACCCTTCCCCCAAGTTGGTCCGGTTGCTCCTTATCTGCTACACACACCTGGAATTCATACCTTCCAGCTTCTGATGGGGGGGGCGATGGGGGGGGTGGCATGGTGTTGGTCCAGCAGGTCTCAGACGGTAGTTTGAGTAAAGATGCTAGGCTGCCTGAAAGTGTGGGGCTCTGCTCAGAAATGTCAGGCTCCCTTAATCTGGTGCTGCTTTACTAACAATAGATCTCCTACTGCTTGCCAAGAGCCTCTCCTCCAGGAAGGTTGGTCTTTCTTGTGGTCATCTCTCTGCCCATTGAACTTCCAATCTCTACCTACTTGGTTCTTCTGTCTGAAACGCCACCCCCCCACTCCCCTATCATGGCCACCTAAATCCCATCCATCCTGTAAGACTAATCTCAGAAGTATTCGTCCACAATGTTCTTGCCACGTCACTCGGGATTCCCAGTCATTTTAGCTACTACTGTACAATTAGGGCTGGAATTATATACCGACCCGAAGCTGCTCTGTCCTGGCCCCTGACAGACCTAAAGGGTCCTCGGGGATAGCCCGGGTCTATCTGAATCCTTGATTATGTTTAGTAGCAAGCAGAGGGCTTGGCACAGTTGGTGCTAAAACAGAATAAAAAGAAGAGGTGTCTGTGGGGAACCACATCCAGCTTCTCATCTCCTCCTTGGAATCAGGTGCTGAGGAGTGACCCTGTTAACCAGCCCCCAGCTCCTCTCCTCATTCATCTCTGGACGCACCCCAACCAAGGCAGGGGCAGTGCCAGGCCCAGCCTACCAGGAGGTGTCGTGTCCATGTGTCTCTCCAGGCTGGAAGGGCCCACGGCCATTTCTGCTGATGACACACCACTCGGAAACGCTCCATGACAAACTAATGAGGTCTGTGACTACTCAGACCCGCGCTGGGGGCCGGGGAGGGCACCCAGCTCCAGTTTTTACAGACCACGGGAGATGAGGGTGTGAGGGAGGCCCAGGGCTGGCGGCGTCAGCCCCCGCCCTTGGGAGAAGAGAGGACACCCCCGGAAACCAGCAGAGATGCTTACAGTTCCTGCAGTCTGCCCAGTGTCCGGATGGCGATGGGGAACTCCTGCAGCTCATTATAATTCAGGTCTCTGGAATGGAAAGCAGAGCCGTCATTAGAAGGGTGGCTTAACAGGGCATGTCACGGCCCCTGAGAAACACAAACTTGGCTCTGGGATTGGCCGGAGAGATGCGTTTTCCAATTTGTCAGATCCAGCTGTCAGTGCCTAGAAACACATTTTTGGAATGTTCATATTCCATTCCTACTCCACAAATCCTCAGGCTTGAAGGCTTCCTGGCAGCAGAACTATTTTGAGGAGACCCGTGAGGGATATGGATACCTGGAACTGACTCCTTCAGGAACAGTCCCCACTGGCTGAGGAAAATACCTCAAGCCTTTGGAGACATCAGTGGCTGGGGAAGGGATGGAGGGGAGAATGAAGCCATCTTTACCACCTTGTCACCCACACTAGGGATTCTGGAAGGTTCCGTCAGGCTAGTTGCGGCCTCTGCCGTCTATCAGAAAGATCACTGCTTCTTATCTTTGGGTGGCGGCAGGATGGCTTACACGTTTCTTCATTTCCTGATTTTTTTTTTTTTTTTACAATGAACATGTGTCACACGTACAACCAGCAAACAATGGAGGCAATTTTAAAAAGTAGTAGCCAGTAGGGGCGGCTGGGTGGCTCAGTCGGTGAAGCGTCTGACTTTAGCTGAGGTCATGATCCCAGGCCTGGGATCGAGCCCTGTGATGGCAGGCTCCTTGCTCAGCGGAGAGCCTGCTTCTCCTTCTCCCTCTGCCCCTCCTCTCGCTCGTACTCTGTCTCTCTCTTCTCTCAAATAAATAAATAAAATCTTAAAAGAAAAAGTAGTAGCAACCCAAGTTGGAAAGGAAGCAGGGAAACATGCATTCTAATACATGATTAGCAGGAGTTTAAATGTACATAATCTTTTAGATATGATTCAACAGGATCTTTTCAGATTAAAAGATTCATACCTAGTCACCCCAAGTCCAGGAATCTGTCCTACAGAAAAACCCCCCGCCCCCGGTGTAAAGGTATATGGACGGGGATGCTCAGCACAGTGTTGTTTAGGCAGCAGGGGCCAGACTGTTGGCCCACACATGATCACAGCTTTGCACATTCCACCCTCTTAAGGGTCTTCTGTGTTTGTGCCCTTCTGGCAAGGACAGGGTAACGGGAGAGAGGAGAAATGCACAAGACCAAGAGTCAATCGGATTTTCATTAGAGAAGATTTGGAACTGCCTGTGACAAAGGAGCTCCAAAGTCAGGGGGGCCCTGCCAAAAGAGAGGGGTGCTTGCATTGTGGGGAAGACAGTACAAGGTGACTGGGGAGTAGGGAGTAAGAGCCACAGAAGACTTTCCGGGAGTTTTGCTCTATGTTACGTGATGGGATTCTTTCCCTACCACTGCTATGAGAGACTTCAGAAGAGATAATCAACCCTCAAGATTTTTTTAAATTTATTTTTTAAAAGATTTTTATTTTCAAGTAATCTCTACACCCAATGTGGAGCTCGAACTCACAACCCTGAGATCAGGAGTTGCATGCTCCACCGACTGAGCCAGCCAGGTGCCCCTCAACCTTCAAGATTTTATTGTTATTATTTATTTATATATTTTTAACTTTCAAGATTTTAAAGTTGACTTTTGTTTCCCTCAGTGGCCAATGAGTTAGCCCCATATGGAAATGTGCCTGATTGTGCAGGGGTTGCCTCGGTGTCTCCAGATTCCCGTGGCTGAAGTCTGTGGTACAGTCTCAGGTACAGTGTCCCTCTTGACCCCCCAGGATGATCCCAGCCCAACTTCTCTCAGTCTTTTCAAGCCATCCCTGCCCTGACCACGTTCATGAGAGGACTATCCAATGCCAGGATAGGGGACCATGCCGAGGCCTTTTAATCACAGAGCGACTTGGCAGGTTCTGTGGGTAAATACTATGTTAACACAGAGATAATGACAGGTTCCCCTACATGACAAGGTCATTACACTTAATAGTCCACAGGTAGAGCCAGAAACCCAGCCCAAGGGCCAGAAGAGCAGTGACAACCGTCTGGCAGCCAATGAGCTGGATAATTGCGCCCCCTCCCCCCCTCCCCCCCAACACACACTAATTACCCGATTACACTCAGACTCCCATGGCGATCTTGGGTAATTACAGCATAAACCCTCCCGCTTTGCTCTGCTCTGCTCCGTTCCTTCGTGAATCCTACACATTTCCTTCCAATGACTCAAAACTTGATCCGCTCAGATGGACTCTTTCTGGTCTTAGATTTTATAAAGGATCCACCCTCACATCTCAATGTCTCCAAATTAAGGGTCCCCCTTTTAACTCTGCTCAGCCCGTTCAGGAATTCTCTACCATCACACAAGGAGAAATGGATAAGTAACAGAAGAGCACTTTCCATTAAAGCCTTCCTATTGTGGTGTCATCGTAAATGCAAAGAATTGCACTGGCCTGACCTCAGAGCTTCGGCTCACTGTTCCATCTCCCTGGAACACTGTAGATGTTTGCATGGCTTACACCCTCACTTCATTCAGGTCTCTGCCCAAATAACACCTCATCAGAGAGGACCTATCTGACCGCTCTATTTAATATAGCCCAGTCCATCACTCGAGTTCCCTTACCCTGTGTGGTAGATTGAAAGTGGTCACAAGTCTTCTCCTTTTGCAATACGTAAGTGTATCAGATCAACAGCCTGTATGCCTTAAACTTACACAATATGTCAACGATACCTCAATAAAGCTGGAGAAGAAGACGTGGCCACAAGTCCTTTGTGGCTTCTCCAATCAAGAAGTGGCCTCTACTTCCCCACTCCTGAGACTGGGCTGGCTTGTGACTGGCCCTGACCAACAGATTGAGGCAGAGAGGCCATGGTGTGAGCTGGTCTGAAGTCATGAGAAGCCTCAGCCTGTGCCATGCAAGGAAGCCTGGGCTAGCCTCCTGCAGAGGGGGCCATGTGGAGAGGACCAGACAAAAGCCAGCACCAAGGCCCCACTCACAGACTTGTGAATGAGGCTTCTCAGAGCCCCTAGCTGTCGCTGAACCTCTGGCTGACTGCAGCCTCATGAGTGAGCCCAGGGGAAGGCTCCAGCAGCAAAGCTCCGCAGACAAGCCAATCCACAGATGTATGAGAAACCATACATGACTGTTTCACACTGCTATGTTTTGGGCTGATCTGTTATGTAGCCATAGGTAACGAGAGATCCTGCTTTTCTTTTTCTCATAGAACATATTGATATCTGACATATATGTGTCTATTTTCTTCCCCCCTGCTAGAATGAACATTTCTTGAAAATGGAAACTTTGTTTCATCTTCTAAACACCAAAATACTGGCACAGAATAGTAGCTTAACAAATATTTGTAGAATGAATACATGAGGTCTAGATAAATGGATTGATGAAAAGCATTAAAGGACTCTTAAGAGTATCTAGGATATTTGGCAGAACATCCTTAAGATTTTGAGGCGGATGTCAGAAAAGGCACTTAGAGAATCCTGAGAGGCACCATGAGGCTTGCCCAGGGCCCCAGAGACCAGGGGACAAGTCCCATGTGATTTTGCTATCACCGAGCCTTCTACAGTTCACTGGACTCATGTCCAGGCAGCCAAATTGAGTAGTTTCAGCCTTCCTTGGCAGTTTCTGGACAGGAATTCTGCCAGGAATGGCCTACCAGACAGTGGGAAAAGACAAAAAATAAAAGGCATGTGAGCTAAAAGGCCTTTTTTTTTTTTTTGGTAGAGAAAAGCAGAGAATAAAAACTGCAAATGTCAAAAGAAATACTGCAAACTACATACCAGTGGGGTGGCCTGAATTTTCCCATTTGGACATCTATACACATTCAATGACCTGGGTAACTGGTGAAGCCCTGCTTCGTTTGTGCTGTGTAGATGCACTCTCTGGCTCTAACTGTCCAGGAAACATGTCTTTGCAACTCTCTCTGCCCCTGATGGATTCAATTCAGTGCAACGGATGTTTGTTTCCTGCTCAAAATATGCAGAGCATTATGCGGGGGAAAGTGGAAGTTAGAGAGATGGGTGAGAAACAGCCCAGTAGGGACAAATGCACAAGACAATCAGATGAGTGGGGACCTTCAGAGATCACACGGAGTGGGGAAGACCGGGAGGGCTTTGTGGAGATGTGGCGTCTGAACCGGATCTTGACAGCGGGGCAGGACTTCCATAGGCAGAGCGAAGGAAAGGACGGGTGCATCAAGCAGAGAGAGAAATGGTTTATAGGAAGTATGTGCCATGGAGTTTGGAGAACACATAGCATCGTTTGGTTGAGCAAAGGGCAGTATTTAGAGGTGAGGCTGGAGGGGTGTCTCCCTGGACTGCTGTATACTCTCCTAACTGGAGTCCCTGCCTCCAAGTCATCCACAGAACACCCTTGGTTGAGCACTGATTATGTGTGGGGCACTAAGTGCTGTGCCTGAACGGTCTCTTAATCCTTAACACAGCCTAAGAGGTAGATACTGCTATCATACCCATTTTATAGTTGAGGAAAGTTAAGACAACAGAGATGTTAAATAAGTTGCCCAATCACACCCAGTTATTAAACTGCTGTGCCAGAGACCACTATCTGTCCACCAAAATCCACCCTCTCCTTTCTCTACAGCCACGCAGCCCAATACCATAGCCACCAGTCACGTGTAGCTGTTCAAACGTAAATTAATTATGTTAGTAAAATTCAAAGCTCAGCTCTCAGTTTCACTAGGGACACTTCAGTGCTCAAAATATCATGAGGCAAACGGCTACCATATTGGAAGCACAGATTTAGAACACTTCCACCATCACAGAAAGTTCTGTTGGACGGCGCCATCCAAGAGTAATGGGAGGAACAGCCAGGGCAGAAGTGATTTTTACTTCTTAAAATTTTTTGAAGTTTACTTTATTTAAATTTAGTTAATTAACATATAGCATATTATTAGTTTCAGAGGTAGAGTTGAGTGATTCATCAGTGGTATATAACATCCAGTGCTCATCACATCACGTGCCCTCCTTAATGCCCGTCACCCAGTTACCCCATCCCCCGACTCCTAGTGCAGGATTTTTAAATAGCCAGCCTGTCTCCTCCGTGGTCTCTCTACCCTTCCACTAGCTGGATGCCAAAGACAGTGAGATTGTGGGGATGGCAAGATCCTAAGAAGCCAGGTCCCTGAGTCACCACACAGACGAGGGCCACTTGACAAGAAGAAACACCCACTTTGGGCTATCATAGGATCCAGAAATAAACTTCTATTGTGTTTGAGCCATTATACATGTTTTGGCCTATTTGTCAGACAATTTAGCTTACCTTAACTAATTCGGCATCACAGCCAGGATTTGAACCCTGGCAGTGTGAGTCCAGAATCCACACTCTTAGCTGCTACACATCTGCCAGAAAGATCTTTTTAAAATGCCAGACTGCCTGTGTCACTGTCCTGCTGAGAAATCTGAAAAGCCCTCCTCATTAGTTACAGCACAAAGTTCAAATTCCTGATGCCACATGTAATCTTCAGCTCCATCTACCATCTCGGCCCCACGTGTCTTCCCGGCCTTGTGTGTTTCTTCGTGCCCCTCATGCTCACAGCCTGGGATGCCCTTCCCCCCAGCCTTAGCTGTTGAAATCCTAGCCCTCTTTGAAGTCCGGCTCAAATATACCTTCCTTCGCACACCCAACCCCATGCCTGCAGTCAGAATGAATCACTCGCTTTCTTGGTGCTTTTCTGATGTTTTCTCCAGAAACATGCTTAGCGTTAGAGTGGTAATAATGGTGGTGGTGGTAATAATGATGATAATAATAATAGTAATTACTATGGAACAGTCACGAGTCTGGGTGATTTATATATAGATATTAATTCATTTCATTCCTGTGCCAACCCTTTGAGGTAGATACTACTATCATCTTCATTTTGCATGTGAGAAACTGAGGTACAGAGAGAGGCAATCTGAGCACAGAATGGAAGAGCTAGGACTAAAACCCAGACAGTTTGAGTCCAGAATGGGGTTATCTGTGTACATAGTGTCTTCCCCATGAGACAGGGAGCTTGCTGCTATCAGGAAGCATGTGGGTTCCCTGTTGGGTCTCCTGAAGCCCAGGCACAGGGCCACATATGTGAATAGTCATTGTCAAGGATGACCATTTGAGCTTTTGTCAAGGCCTGGAGATGGAGGCTGCTTTGGCCTTTGTGGCTGGCTGCATTGGGGCAGCGTTTCTGCCCCTTGGGATTAGAAGCTATCATGCAGCCTCTTGGCAATCGCAGAAAGACCTCTGCTGGCACAAGCTCATTTGGTCTGACTTCTCCATTGCAGGTGTAGGATGTGGTGTAGGATGCCTTAAACTTCAGCTGGAAAACTCATCCATGGCTTTATAGTCTATTATCTTTAACAGCCCAGAATCAGCCAGAAGCCCAGGAAGAGTTCATTGTTCTGTATGCCGCTCCCAGGAGCTGGGAGCGGCCAGAGAAGGGCTGAGGTTAAAGAAAAACCATTCCCAGTTCCAGCCAGAATTCAGTTCGGGGGCTGCAGCTGTCCATGGCTAACAGTCCCCGTCATCTGCTCAGCCACTTCCAGGCAAATCCAATCAAAACTGACGGTAGAACCACACAATGGGTAAAAGTAGCTAAACAGGTGACCCAAGCCCCAAGCTGTTCAAGGATCCACATCCCCAATTTTCTCCTTTCCATCTGGCTCTGCAAAAATGGCCAACTCCTGAGATCTCTGGGGAGCCTCACCATGGATATAGAGCACAGAGATGGCAGGATTGAACAATCATCTTTTCTAGCCCCTTCTTTTTATTGATAAGGAAATGGAGGCTCAGAGAGAAGAGGTCAATCACTGCCAAGTCCCAGAGCCTGGATCTGAAGTTAGGTCTGTTGGCTCTTGGTTTAACATCTTTTCTATAGTCCACCCAGAGTTGCATCCTAGCTAGGCTCCAAGTAGCAGGGCTGAGAAAAAAGTTTTAGGGAGAGTGAGAAGGAGGATAAACGGAGAGGGAGGACCAGGCTTCTTCCCAGGGGAAGAAACTCCTATGGCAGCCTCTTGGGGTGCTAACAAGCATGTCAAAGCCAATTGGTGACAAGGCTAGATGCCTATTTGTGTGTTATGCGTTTCAGAGTAGAAAGAGCTTTGTCCTCTGTGTACCAACAGGATCACCTTGAACCAGTCACTTAACTTTGCTCAGTCTGTTCCTCACCTGTACATTAGGGATGCCCATTACATAAGGCTGCTCTGTTCACCTGGTCCAGAGCCTGCACAAAATAGATATTTAAATAATGCCAATTCAGGATGCCCAGGTGGCTCAGTCGGTTAAGCGTCTGCCTTTGGCTCAGGTCATGATCCCAGGGTCCTGGGATCGAGTCCTACATCAGACTCCCAGCTCCAGCGGGAAGCCTGCTTCTCCCTCTGCCTGCCCCTCCCCCTGCTTGTGCTCTCTCTCTCTCTCTCTCTCTCTGAGAAATAAAGAAAAGAAAAAAAAAAACAAATAATGCCAATTCTTTTCCCTTCTTCCTTTTACTAGACATGAGATACCAGAACAGATACTTCTATTCATCAGGCACTGCAACAGCAGACACACAAGTTGGTCTATCTACTCCTCACAACAATAAAGAAGGATTAATATAATTAATTGGGCTTCCACTTACACTTTTATTCTCAAGGCTAACATTTGTGTTTATTATCAGATCACAGATAAGGGCACATGGAGGAATGTGGGTGAGCCTAGCTCCCCAGCGTGAAACACAAAACACAGACGTTCCTGATTGTAAACTCTGAGCCGTTTTTATCTCCCAAAGGCCTGTAACAAAGGCGGGCAACAAATACATAACTTAATTGCTCTTCCCGTATTGCAGACTGAGGCTTTATCTCAATCTGACTCCACATGCTCGGGGCAGATGACCTGGCGAGCCAGGAACCAACAAAGACTTTATGACTAACAGCATTGTTTTACCTTCTAAACAACCTACATAAAAGGCCACCCATTAATAAATGCAGCAATTAGTAAAATTGTCCTCAGTTTCTATTGAGAGACACAGACACGCCTTCCTCCTAACCTCCCTCCACCCACGCTTGCTTCCCTGCCAGAAAGAAAATTGAGAAAATACCCAAAGCGACAGCAGCCCCAGCTGTAATGAAAGCTGCCGACCTCTGACACTGCCATTACTTGCTGCTCTGCCCTCATGAAGCACCTGGGATCAGAGAAGCCCAGCCCTGGAAGGGAGGCACGGAACAGTCCAATCTGCTCCCACACGGGACTCTGAGATTCCAGGAGGATGGGGATCCAGTTTCTGCCTGGACAAGGCAAATGGCAGGGCTCACGGACGAGGCTGGGCGTCCAGGGTGCCACAGCAGGGCTACTCTGAAGATTAAGTAACATCCTGAGCTAGAGCACCACCTTTCCTTCCTCCCTTGGCCCGTGTCCTGTCAGCTGGAAGATCATAAGTTATGCGTTAAGTGTCTTCCAAAGACGATCATCATATGCCACCTAAGACTTCTCCCACCTTCTTTGAAGGTGTAGACAAGGCAATGTGGACATTTCACATTCTCACCACCCTCCCCAGAAAAGCCCTAGCCACACTTAGGAATGGTACAACAGGACCCCGTCCTCTAGATGTGGGCATACCCTGAGGCAGCACCTCCCTCACCTGGATGTCACGGGCCCGTTAATGCAGGGGACCTGAAGGCTTTGAGATTGCCCTGGTCCGAGCAGGATGCAGCCTGAGGATTTGTCCTAGTGACTTTAACTCACTGGTCTAATGTCAGGGTCCTGGGCTTCAAGCACAGGGCTTACGGGGAGGGCACCTTGCCCCAAGGCAAGGATAAGGGACCATCCCAGTGGGTTCAGCCCATGTTCGGGGCTTCAGTTTCTCCATCTGTTTCTCTAGGAGGGGTCTGGGCTGGAGACTCTGCACCGCACTAAGTATGGATGACCGGAGCTGGGATGAACCTTAGAGACTGGAGAGTCCACTGTCCTCACAGTACAGGTGAAGAAACTGAAGCTCAGAGAGGAACAGGGACTTGCCAGGGGCCATAAACCCATTCATGTGTTCAATAAATATTTATTGAGTACCTTCCTTGTGCCAGGCACCATGTCAGGTGCTACAAAAACTCATGGAGTGCGGTGCCTGGGTGGCTCAGTCAGTTAAGAGTCTGCCTTTGGCTCAGGTCGTGATCCCAGGGCCCTTGGGATTGAGCCCTGCATTGGGCTCTCTGCTTGGCGGGAAGCCTGCTTCTCCCTCTCCCTCTACCTGCTGCTCCCCCTGTTGTGCTCTGTGTGTGTCAAATAAATAAATAAAAATAAAATAAAATAAACTCATGGAGAGATGGGAGACAGACAACCAACAAACAACCGAAATAAATAAATAAATAGAATCAATATCAGATTGGTGAGTGCCATAGAGAAAATTAAGTAGGAAAAGGAGATGGAGAGTAATAGGAAGTGTTGCAAAATAGTGATCGGGGAGGACCTCACTAAAAAGGTGACATGTGGGCAAAGACCTGAAGGATGTGGATAATGAAATGGAAGAACTTTCCAGACAAAGGGAAGAGTCAATGCAAAGGTCCTGAGGCAGGAGCATATCCGCCTGGTATATCCAAGGAAGCCACTGTGCCTGGAGTAGACTGGAGGAAGAGGTGGCAGGGTGTCACATCACCTGGGACCTTGTGGAACTTGTAGGCTTCTTTCCAGAGTATGATGGGGAGCCACTGGAGGGTTTTGAATAGAAGAGTAACATGATCTGATTTGTATTTTAAAAGAATCTCTCTGGCTGTTGTGTTGAAAATAGACTGTAGAAGGACCAGGATGCTGGCTTGGGCTGGCACAGTAGCCGTCAAGGGGTGAGTCGTCAGATTCTGGGGAGCCAGGGAAGTGAGGTCAGAATGCTGGCAACAGTGCAGGAATAATAAGTTAAAAAGAAGTCAGGACTCCTGATCTAGAACCCTTTAGTCTCTGTGATAGCAGGGGCTGCAATTTTCTTGTTCATACATGTTTCCCTAGTGCTCATAGTGATGGCCTGGCACATACTAGCAGCTCAATAAATATTTATGGAATGAGAAAATCCAAAGAAACGGAAAAGAGAGTGGTAATTATTGTTTCCTTTTTTAAAAAAAGATTTATTTATTTATTTATTTGAGAGAAAGAGAGCAGGGGGAGGGGCAGAGGGAGAGAATCCCAAGCAGACTCCCCACTGAGTGCAGAGCCCAATGTGAGGCTCCATCTCACAACCCTGAGATCATGACCTGAGCTGAAATCAAGAGTCATGGACGCTTAACTGACTGAGCCTCCCAGGCACCCCCGGTAATTATTGATTCTTACCAGCTCCTCCTTCCCACAGATATTAAGGGCCAGACCTGAACTTCGTCTCCTCTCCACGGTGTCTACCAGAGAACCTGTTGCTAAGTGGTTCCCACGGGGTGCCACCAGTGCCCAACTCCCCACCCCACTCCCTTAACCTCCAGTTCTCCCCACCCCCCAGCCACTGCAGACCAGCTGACCAGGGTACCTGTGGGAGCAGCAGAAGTTGAGAGTAGAAGCTTTGGCCCCATTGCCAGTGATGAGAATGGTGACCTTGGCCACCCCAAGCACCAGGGCGGTGGGAAAGGGAATGTTGTACCGGGAAGAACTATTAATAACATGTCATGGTATTAGAACACAAGACAAACTCACTGGGCAGCTCGATTTTCTGCCTGTGAGAAGTCATTAGTGGTTCTGAGGGGAAAGCCAGAAAAAAAAGTTTTATATGGAACAATAAATTCCTCTATAAGCCACAAAACCCCACAAATTTGCAGCTAATAAACCCACAAATGTAAGATGATTAAGAACTGGCAAGGAAAGAGGTCCTCAGTTCTTACAGGGTTAGCCTGGAGAAGCAGTGTGGTCTGATGGGCTGAAGCTGGGCCAAAGGCAGAGCAACTCGGGTTCAAGTCCTGGCTCTTAAAGAACTGGATGACCTTGAGTGAGTCAACTACTCTCCGCCTCAATTTCCTCACCTGTATCACAAGGATGCACAATCCCTGTCTTGTTTTCCTTAACAAGTGGTTGTCAGGCAGGGTGGGCGTGGGGATACGTGAGCTCTGAGGTGCAACAGCCTTTACAAAACTATTTTTTTTTCTCTTAACTGCAGGGAATTATCAGTGGGATGATTAGCACTTGCCTTAAGATTAGAAAGAAAATTGAGAAGATTCATCTGAACCTCTGCCCCACCCATGCACCTGCCCCAGAGGGCATGGCCGCAGAGGTAGCTACCGTGGGTTGAACTATAGCTCCCTCAAAAATACGTCCATGTTCTAACCCCTGGAATCTGTGACTATGACCTTATTTGGAAAAAGGGCCTTTGACGATGTATTTGAGTTAAGGATCTTGAGGTATGATCATCCTGGACTAATAGGATGGCCTAAATCCAGTGACAAGTGTCCTTAGAAGAGGAGACAGGGAGAAGGCCATGTGGGGACAGAGGCAGAGTCTGGACAGGGACAGGTGCATCTAAGCCAAGGAATGCCAGGGGTCGCCAGCAGCCACCAAAGGTGAGAGGGAGGCCTGGAACAGATTCTGCCTCAAACCTCCAGAAGGAACCAACCCTGCCAGCACCTCAATTTTGGGCTTCCGGCCTCTCCCAGAACTGTGGGAGAATACATTTCTGGGTTTTTTTTTAAGCCACAAAATTTGTGGTGATTTGTTATGGTAGCCACAGGAAACTATATAGTAGCCATGCCCTGACTCCCTGGGAACTCTTATCCACCCTAGAGAGGGGATGAGTCACCCCCTGGACTGCTGCAAAAGGACACCTCTGGGCAACACTGTCCCTGCCACCTTAGGACACAATATGAAATGAAGGAGGAGGAGGAAGGAGGAAGAAGAGGGGGAGAAAGGGAGGGAGCGGGGGAGGGAGGAAAGAAGGAAAGGAAAGGAAAGGAAAGGAAAGGAAAGGAAAGGAAAGGAAAGGACAGGAAAGGAAAGGAAAGGAAAGGAAAGGAAAGGAAAGGAACGGAGGGAGGAAAGAAGGAAAAGTTATTTAATTAATTTGGTGGGGGGAGAGGCACATTGCTATCTATCCAGCATTAAATGGGAGGACAAGAAAGAGAAAGCCAACATAAATGAAGCACTCACAGTGTTCCAGGCACTGTAAATAATGCTGTATGAATGGTAAAATATCATGCCCATTTTCTCTGGTGGAAACTGAGGCTCTTGAGAGGTCAGGTGACTTGCACATGTCACATGCTGGTGGCAGAGCTGGGATCTGAAAGCAGGTGTGCTAACTCCGGTCCAGTCCTTGTTCGACTCTAGGATGTTCCTGAGCCCTGGAAGAGCCTCCGATGGAAACCTGCCTGGTTCTTCTGTCCCAGCCAAAGGCTGATCATCAGGCCCAGGACTGAGAGATGGCCAGATCCTCCCAGGACCAAGTTAGAGCAGAATCTGTTGGTGTGGGTGGTTTCAATGACATGGAGACAGAGGAACACTTGCTGAAGCAAAAATAGTCTGCAGAAGCAGATCACTGGGGCATCTGGTGCCAGCAGAGGTTTACAAGGAAGGCGTGATCTTGTATTAAAAGGCAGAATTCTATAAGTTCCTGCTTTGCCCTCCTCTCCTCACAGACCTCAGTTGAATGCTGGTCCTGATTTGTAAAGGGAGCTAGAACCAGGAAGTTTCTGTTCCCACTATGACCCCAAGCTCCCCTCCAAAGGGGAAAGGTCCAGCCAGCACAGGAGCTCCAACAGGCTCTGATGTGTTTAATGAGGTTCTAACAGAGCCCAGATATCATTGCCCAAGAATGAGGGTGGAAAGGCACTGTTGTCCCCAGATCCATCCTAGGCCCTGCCCCTCTGAGTTCTACCTAAGATACAGACATCAAATTCCCAGATCTAGGGAGTGGGGGCAGGCCCTGTGGGTTGTAATTGCATTTGCTAGGCTGTATGTATGTATTTATTTATTAAGCACAGATTTTATTGGTAGGTTTAGCTGGGGATTCAAGAATCATGACCTGACAGCAGCTGACTAGCATTCTGTGGCCTCTAAGCATGGATTTCCAGGCATTGATGTAAGGGCGCAAGGGCCTGGTTTCAGGTCCCTGGGACCTCCTGGGAGAACCTTCCCAGAATCATTCCTGGTCACGCTTTCTCTTATTTCTCAACCTGGGAAGTCTTGTAATTAATCTGATCTCACAGGAGCTAGGGTTACGTGGAACAATGTATTAGGAGGCAAGAGGTTTGGATTCTAGTGGTTTACCATCACTTACAAACTACAGAAATGTGGGCAACTCATCCCCAATTCTGGATTTGGTCTGATCTGGAAAGTGGAGGAAATAGCATTTCAAGAGTTCAGGGCTGGCTCATCTCTGATTCTGAAATTCCCAACAGGAGTGGGACATCCTCACCGTGGGAGCAGAAAGGAGCTATGCGTGCAGGACAGTTTGTCCTGTCTCCCTCCGGCTGGGGTTTCTTGGCAAGGTCTGGAATGATAATGAAGGCAAGGCATCAGGAAAAATGAAAGCAAGGTCCCAGAGCCTCTCCCTGAGACCTCCTCACAGTGCAGCAAGGCTTGTGCCTGGGGCCTGTGGAGTCTGCATGCTTTGCTCTGCTCGCCCAGACCCTGGGCCCTGCCCAAATCACTTGGATTAGCTTGGCTCTTTCAGAGTAAAAGAGAACATGGTGCATGCTCATCTCACTCACTCCTCACGATCTGAGGTAGCCCACTGTGCAGACAGGGAAACGAGGCTCACAGAGGTGAGGCTACTTGCCCTGGCTGACCCAGCTTGCAGAGGTAGAACCAGGGGTGGGACCCAGGCGGCCTGGCCTCCAGAGCAGAGGGCATAAGCGAGCCCGTGTCACCATGGGTGTGCTTGCACCAGGTGTCTGTGTGCTGCACAAGGGCGCGAGGTGGGAGTGCCCACTGTGCGGTCAAGAGCGTGGAGGGCCTGAGACACATGGGCACATGGCGTGCGCACTGTGTGTGCGTATGCATCGCCTGTGGCGTGTGGTAAAGGATGGCTGTGTGACCACGCATGCACTGGCCCGTACGGGCCCCTCCTCCCCAGGTGGAAGGGCTGGGTGCCGCTCTCCCTCAGAGAAGCCTGCAGACAGAGCCAAACCACAGCTTGGGCTGGGGGGGGTTGATCTCCCCCCTGCTGCAGAGATGAGAGAGGTCTAAGTGGCAGAGATTTAGGGGCCCGAGGGAGAAATACCCTTCCAGTGAAGACGCTCACATGAAAAGCTCCAAAGTAATAACCGAGGCTGCAAAGTGTGCCAATTATGCAACAATTAAAAGGTTTGACTATCTTTCTTTCTCCTTTTATTCTCCCAGCCACTCCTCCCCCTTTCCACATCTGGCTGCCCCTCCAGGCTCCCCCAGCAAATGCTGGAGGGGGGGCGGGGGAGGGATAGAGGATAAAGAACACACTTTTCCCCTTTTTAATTGGAGATCAAAAGTTGGAAGGAGAGCTTATCCCTCAAGGGCAGGGAGGGAAGGGTTGTTGTTGAGATTGAGGCCCTCAGAGGAGGGGATGGGGACAAGAAAGGAGTGCAGGGCAGGTTCCTAACACGGATTTCCAGGCTCTGTATGAACCCTACACACATCATCTCATTTACTCCACTTGTCAACCCCATAAGATCCGTGTGATTAGTGGTATTATATTGCAGATTAGAAAACTAAGACTCACGAAGGCAAATGCCTTGACCAAGGTCATACAGCTGGGAGAACTGACATCACCCCAGGCGATCTGATGCTAACGGCCATAGACTTTGCTATAAGGCTTTCTCCTGTCTCTTAGCCTTGCCCTTCCCATCTGGACAGTGGGTGCAGGTCCTGGGCTTTGTGTGATAGCCAAGCACTCTCATAGATGAAAGGTACAGTGGGCACTTAGTGGCAGGATTGCTCTGTAATTAAGCCAGCACCAGCTGAGCCAAATGCCCTGCGCAGCAATCCAGTGGCTAATTGAGAAAGAATTAGGCAGTGTGCCCCAAAAGTGAAGAAATAGCCGCTAGGTGGCTTTTTAGAGGTGCCAACCCACACCCAGTATACATGCCCCCTCCCCACTGGATTTCCCAGCAGAACTAACAGCCCTCACACTCCAGGGCAGATAACACTGGGCTCCTTCCCACTCTGCTGATGCCCAGCAGCTCCAAACACCATCCCCGCCCCAACTCTTACATCTCCTGAGGGAGGGCGGCGTTGGGGACATGGACCTTAAGAGAACAATGGCCATCCCTTACATCTGAGATCCTCCAAACACCTAGCACATAGTAGATTTGCACAATTCACATTCAACTCAGATGACTAAGGAGAGCAGGGCACTAAGCTAGGAGCTTTCATGGACATTTTCTCAGTTAACACATCCCAGACCTGCTCTGTCCCCAACTGAGGGAGTAACTCTGGAAGCGCCATGCCGCTTCCCTGGCCCTCAGTTTGCTAGTATGTTGATGGGGCAGGCTAGAGTGCCCAGCTTTAACTGGCCAGCTGTCTGTGAAGGCTAGAGAAGAGAGACAGAGCCCAGGTCACGCACAGTGGTGCGGAGAGGTTCCAACTTTTCTGACTCCAGGCTGGGGCGCACCCTCCCACAGCCCACTCCTGGGCACTCAGTCAGCGGCAGGGTGAAGACGCGGGAGAACGAGACCCAGCTCTGCCATTTCTCCTGCTTCAGGCCAAGCCCAAGAGAGCCACCGGGCTCCTGGGTCTCCTGCCCACAGAAAAGAAGAATGGAGCATTGGTCTCGGTCCCCCCGCCCGCCCATTCCCTTCCCCTCCACAACTGCAAACGCAGACAGCCCAGGCCTCCTGGGCTAGACGTGTCAAATGGTTTTCCCCAAACCATTGCCTCCTCGGGTCACAGCTTGTCTCCCAGCCTTTTCTCCTGGGCTGCTTTGGATTCTTGAAAATCCCTTACCTTGGGAGCTCGGGTGTGTGTCTGGGTGTTGGGTGGGGAGGGGGGAGGTGGAGGAGGGGAGGCAAAAGGCACTGTGACCTTGCTCCTGACACCGTGAGCCCTGCCCCAACCTTAGTGGCTGACTCTTGGAGCCCGGGGGTGGGGGGTCCCTCTCTCCCCGGTGCTGGCGGCCTGCACCAGGTGGCTGTGGCAGTCAGCTCCCTTGTGGGCTCTGCGGGACCCCAGCTGGCATGGCCAGCATACTGAGGGAGCCCAGCCAGTTGTTTGCTCAAATGGGGCCCACTCAGCCCACTCTGTGGGGCCTGGCAGGACTCCAGAGGAAATGATGGGAGGGTTTGGGTGCATTCTGACCTTAACGGAATTCCAGGATGATGATGTGTGAATAATATGGCTTTTTGAGAGTCAACAACTTGGGTGCTTTTTATAGTCAGGTCGGAGTGCTGAATGGGCCATCTCCCCATTAATCACTGGGCTAGTTAGATCCACTGGCAAACTGTACCAGCCATGACTCCATGGCATTCCCCTCCCTTCTGTCAGCAACTACCTACCCTTAAACAGATGTCAAAGCTGCCATCAAGTCAGCCCCACCCCCACCCCCACCCCCAAGCCTTCTAGTCCCCAGGCTCAATATCCTCATTCTTCTGGCTCGCCTACCTAAAATGTTCATTATTTTGGTGGTCTCTGCCGGCAGGGATCCTAGATTCCCCCAGTCTGGGCCACCCTGAACTCCCAAAGGCACATTCTACCCATCTGAAGGAGGAAGGAATGCATTCATAGTGACATCCTAGAGAGAATGCCAGGGAGGGCCACGTGGGTGAGCAGGCCTGGAGCCAGGGCCCAGCATCCCAGTCCCTCCGGCTTCTCTCTCCACCAGCCTCCCCTCCTGCCTCCAGGCGTCCAGGCTTTCCTCACCAGGATAGGGCCCCACCACAACCCCAGCACTCACAGTGTCTCCAGATTGTGCAGCCCCTCAAAGCTGTGGGTCCCCAGATGCTGGATGCGGTTGTTATGAAGATGCCTGTGTGGGAAGGAAAGGCACGTCAGAATGGGTGCCCACAGCATCGGGCAAAGGGCGGGGGGGGGGGCATAGAAAGCAGATGGTGGCTTAAGTCGGAAGGTGGAGGCAGAAGCATGAACAGACTGACCCCAGTGGTCCAGCCCTTTGTCTCCAGAGACAAAATGACTGGCCAAGACTGACTTCTGAAGTTACAATCTCCAAGGCTAGATCAACCATGGACTCTATGGTTTTAACTTCCTATTGAAGGAAAATGTGAGAGGAGTGCCCAAGGTCAAGGCTAAGGTAGGCCCCCACTAGGCTCTTAGAGAGAGATCTGATGTCAGGGGGGCTCCAGTCTGAGGCTTCTTCTATAGTCCTGCTCCCCAGGACCCAGCCCGCCTGACTCAGTGGCCAGACGCGCTTATGGGAGCCAAAAGCAAACCGCTATAGACAACATATAATTAAAGGCTAAGCTTTCTGTTATAGCTGGAGGGAGCTGTAGACAGGCTCAGAGATGGGAGACGGGTGGGACCAGAGGAGTCAGGGAAGGCTTTACAGAGGTGGCGATCCAGAGCAGGTCCTTGAAGGGTAGGTGATCTGGACAAGCAGAGGGAAGGGCATTCCAGGTAGAAGTAATGGGGATGAAGGGGGGGAGGTGGGAAGGAGTATGTGCATCTGTGCTGGATGGTGAAGGGCCTGGCCAGAGTGCATGTAGGTTGGGGAGAGGTAGGAGATCGGTTTGGAAGAGATTTCCAAAGTAAATAGCTAACTGAAAACAAGTGACAGAATGTTCTTCTCCCAATTCCTAAAGAAATAAGCAAAAATAGCAAAAAATAAGACCCCTGCCTCCAGCCCAAGTATTACAAGTAGCAACAAAGCAAGGACAGAGACATAACCCAATGTAAATAAACTGCACAAACTAGTGATCGAAGAAAAACTCTGGAACTCCTAACCAGTCTCGCTTTCTCCAGGAATTGAACTGGCAAGAAAACAAAATCCTGAGAATTTCTCCTAAAACCCCAAATCTAAAAGAGAAGCAACTCTGTGGATAAGGTTTATTTCCCTTCCCCATGTCTGGCTTCCAGAGGAAACAGGTGGAACTGAGGAGTAAAATAAAGGCTCCAGGCTACTCACTGACTTGAGGAAATGACTTGAAGCCCAAGGGAATTCTTGGGGGGAGGGAGTGAACTCACACATTTAACACACTCTGAATCTGCAGACAGAGCAGAGCCCAGGCTGCCTGCCAAAGACTGGGCTCCCCCTCAGAGCACACTCCACCTACCTTCACCCCACCACCAGGGCACAGAAAAGCAGATGGAACCTCATTTACCCACAATACTAGCCCACAAACTACAGCTTGGAGGGGAGAACCCATGGGGCCCCAAGACGACACAGCTAGAACAAGTAGACAGCTTTCTACGCATGAGCCAGAACAAAGAAATCACATGGCAATTATGGATGCACCAGGGAGACCGAGGACGGGGAGAAGAGAGGGTGCAAAGGCAGGTAAAGTTCCAAGCCAAGAAAAAAAAAATACAACAAATGGATGAGGGACAGAAGGAAATTTACCACAATGGCCTCCTGCTACAAAACGAACTCAAAACACAATATTTCCAAGATGAAATTTTAAAAACGAAAGAGAAAATGACATCATAGGCAGCAAAAACAAACTGAGAACCAAAACTACATCATTAAAAAAATTAGTCAATAAACTCGAGCCAAGGAACAGGGTCAACGCTGCCGAAAATTGAACTGGTGCTGGAGAAAAAGCTTGAGATAATCACGGTGAATGTGGCTAAATGAGACAAAAAGGGTAGAACAGAAATGCACAGACGGAGAAGACACAAAGGTGATTCAACACAAGGATAACTGACATGTCTGAGGGAGAGAATCCAAACATGAGACGGAAGATGTATTCAAACAGACTACAGAAGAAAATTCTCCAAAGTGAAGAAAGCATAGAATCTGCAGCTCACAGGCATACACTGGCCCAGGAAAATCGGATGTAGAATATTCTACACTGTGACATATTCTAGTTAAGCTAGTAAAGTTCAAGAATTAAGAAGCCTCTTCAGAGGGCGCCTGGGTGGCTCAGTTGGTTAAGCCTCTGCCTTCAGCTCAGGTGATGATTCCATGGTCCTGGGATCGAGCCCTGCATGGGGCTCCCTGCTCAGCGGAGAGCCTGCTTCTCTCTCTCCTGCTTCCCTTCTTGTGCTCTCTCCCTCTGTCAAATAAATAAATAAATAAAATCTTTAAAAAAAAATAAGCCTCTTTAGGCAGAAAAAGGGGATTTCTTTCTTCTTCCAAGGGGAAGAAATCATGCAGACCTCCAAGATGCTGTTCACATACCAAGGCGACAGGAAGACCCTATCCAGCACAGATGGATAGGGATGGGGGTCCTGAGAGTCATGGGTCCTGTATATCTTCCCCATCCTTGTCTACCTGCGCCACCAGGTTCCGCTGAGAGACAGGCCCCTCCCATAGGCAGCTTCCGATTCCACAGGGAAAACGCAGCCTTCTGGAAATAAACTATCTCCCCTTAACAAGGGCTTTTGATTTTTCTTACTGCCTCCATGCCTGTCTCCCGACTGTCACTGAACTCTTATCATTTCTTCCTGCCTCCTGTTGGACTCTCGTTTCCATTTTCCAGCCCCTTCCGCCTCCCCAGCATCTCTGGTCTACACCCTCTCAGCTTCCTAAACATCCAGTTCCAGGGTTCCAACGGCCTCCTCCAAACCACTCACTCAGCCCAGGCATCCTGGGCACCTGTAGCAGCCAGGCTTGGGGCAGGGTGTTGGGGTTTAAGAATCCGGATGAAGAGACAAGATTTGCATGAGTGACACTAGCGCTGCCCAATTAAGTGCTGCCTGGGGGGTCCCATCAGGGCCAGAGCAGTGACGCGAAGGACTTCACAGCAGTCTGATAAAAGTACCAGCTTGGGTTTGAATTGCAGAGAAGCCCCTTCTCCTCCATCCCACTTGTCTACTCACACCGCCAGCCAGGCTCCTGTGCACCAGTTGGGTTTAACCAAACTTTCCTACTTTCTATCACACCCAGTCTTCCTTATCTGCCTCCTGGGTCTTTCTATACCTCATCCCATAGTTCCTGGACAGCTTCCCCCAGCCCCCTCTCCCCTCCCAGGTCCTGGTGAGTTGGAGGCAGGACAAAGGGGTCATGTTCCTGGCCCTGCCCCAGGAAAAGGGACCAGTTCCCCTTGAGCTTTGCTCCTGCACCAGTAGGTTTTCTTCCCTTGGCCCTCCTTTTGTCCGGTGGGGTCCCCCCCAATCCCGATCTGTAGCACACCTAGCATTCCGATTCCCTGGTTCCCAGCCAGACTTTGGAGTCATTCTTGATTCCCCTTCCTGCTGCTCTTTCCTAGATCAGACTTACCCTTCCTTCAAAATATCCCTCACAGTCATGTCTTCCCTTCCATTCCTCTGCCACCTCCTTAAACTAGACTTCGGTTGATAGACAAGAGCCTCCTAAATGTCCCCCTGTTCCCATCCATCCTCCCAATTAGCCTTCCTGAGATACCCCCCTGCTCATCTTTACTCCTAAACCTCCAAGTTTCCCTTCCCCACTGACAGACAAAAGCCAAACTCCCTGTTCTAACACCGTGAGCCACCTGCCCCCGCCCCGCCACCTTTCCAGCCTCGTTCTGCAAGAGGATCCTCTGCTCCCGCCAGCCTGGCCTATTCGCTGTCACCACGCAGCCGGGCTTTCCCCTCGGTGTCTTTATGACACTGCTTGGAACACTGCCATTGTCTTCACCTGTCTGGTTCTCCATCAACTTCCCAGGCCCAGGACCCACCCCACCTTCCCCACGAAGACTTCCCCATCACCCCTACACTTGCTCAGCCACCCCAGATTGCCGACGCTGCGTGGGTCTGTATCTATCATCAGCTATCTTGATATAAGTTACATTACATCATTAGCTGTCTTTTCCCATATTTATTCCACTCTTTCAACTAGACTGTCAGCCCCTGGAGGGCAGCAGCTGTTCACATACTTCTCTGACTCTTCAGTGCCCCACATAGGGTTTCTAGAAACAGCTGCTGCTGCTCATTTGTCTGAGACTCCTCATGTGGCCCTCATTTTCCCAGTTTTGTCTCTCGTGGAGATCTGACCCCATTCCCTCCAGGTGTCACAGGGCTGTCACCAAAACAAGAATCGGTCACCTTGCTGTTCACCCTCTATAAATACCCCCACTGACTCCCAAAAGGAGGGATGGAATGGCCATCCTGATAGAAGGACGTGATCCATAAGGATGCTCCTCTTGGTTTTCCAGTCTCCCAGGACAGAGAATTAGACAAATTGGTGCCTGAGTTTTCGGCTTTCAGATGGACCTATACATCATCCATTCTCTGGTTTGGAAAATCAGGCCAGATTTCCAGGAGCAGGAGAGGCAAGGTTGCCATTTAGCAAAGTCACTAACACATATGTTCCCGCAGCAATTAGCGTGTAACCCAAAGCAATTACACATGACCTCCAAGCCCTTAGTAATTACCCTCTGAACTTACCAATCACTCGTAGCAATTAGCTGGGAGCTAATTTGCACTCTGAAGTTCCCACCAGGGAGGCAGAGGTAACCCCGGCCCCCAATTCCTGCCAGGATACTATCTCCCAGGTAATTACCCTCACGGGGCTTTGCTGTCTAATTACAAGTGATGGCTTTTCTCTGTTTGTCCAAGTCTGGGAAATGAGATGAACTTATCCTATCCCTGTGCCAAAGCATAAGACTGCATCATCCGATTGTTGAATGTGGTAGAAATCGCTTAAAAGACTGCTGACTTATATTCCAATCAGCTTGGTATAGTTACTATATTTGCATAGCGAGAAACTAGCGGCTTAATTCCCATTTTCTGATTATGGTGTGCTGGCTTCTCGAAGCACTTTTACAGCCCTACTGTCATTTGGCCTCACCATACTCCCCATGGGGTCAACAGGGGATGATCGTCCTCATTTTAAAAAGGAGAAACTGAGGCCAGATGGTTCAGTTCCGTGTAGAGAAGAGCAAAGCTATCCAGGCTTCCAACCCAACTCTGGAGTAAATATGCAGCCCCAGCAGGACCCAGCCAGGAGTGGGGGGCGGGCAGGGCAGCACTCACAGCACCACAAGGCTGGTGAGGTTCTGGAAGGCGTAGTCAGGGATGTGGCTGATGCGGTTGAGGGCCAGGGTCATGGCCTGCAGGGCAGGGAGGTTGTTGAGGGCCCTGACAGGGATCTCGGTGAGTGCATTGTCGTCCAGCCACAGGTGGCGGAGGGAAGACAGCCCCTCAAAGCTCCTTTCCGGGACCAGGGAGATGAGGTTGGCATCTAGGCGCCTGGTGGAAGAGAGGATGGAAAGGATCAATCCAGGGCAAGATGCAGACCAAGGTTTGGGACTGAGTTGAGCTGGGCCAGCCCGGACCCCAGCGGGGACTTTGAGGTACCCTAGGACTGAAGCTGCGACTTGGCCGCTACTTAGCCTATACCCCACCTCTTCAAGTTCCCATATTTCGCCTCCATTCCAACCCATAATTCTTGATCCTTTATGCCATATGTTCCTATTTATGGCACCAACTCTTCCTCTCAGACCCAGTGTTGAACCCATAGTCCCTCTGTGAATAACCAATCTTTCCCTCACATCCCCAGGCTTCTAAATCTATACCATAGCTCCCCTGTTTTGGGGAGATAGTGGTGATCCTGTCTGCGCGACAACCAGAGATTCCTAGGTGACATGAGAACTTTTGGAGCAAATTCTAGAAGATCTAAAGTTCAGCCCAGGAAAACAAGGAGACTGCCCATCTTAGCTTTTTACAGACATATCCCAGTCATGACGTCCTTTATCAATACACTATCAATACACTATTGTCTTCTGACTCCTGCTCTGGGACTTGGGCTGAAATTGGATCACCCTGGGTAGCTGGTCCCACAGGGACCAGACAAGCTGGCCTGTGACTATGGACCTGGCCTGTGACTATGGACCTATTGCTGAACTTTTCTATCCTGAGGCACGGCTGTCCCACATGTATATGATACCTCAGTCATTGATACCCAGCCTTTGTCCACAAAGGCCCTAAGACTCCATGGCCCTGAACCTAAAGAACAATTGGTGTGACTGGGAGTGCAGGGTGGGCAGAGGAAGGTTCATCTGGGCTTCTATCTCTTCCCGAAGCCATTTCACCAATGCCCTTCTTGCCAAATGTCTTAAGGGCCACTGGATAAACTCCCTGGCTCACCATCAAGGGGAGTGAACAGGTCAATGCTGGAACCTTACATGGGAAAGCAAAATGACCTGGATCATCCTCGAAAGCTGCGATTAGGAAAGACCTCCCACTCACACCAAACCTGACCTGATGGGACCAAACACCCTTCGGTGAGTGCCCTCTACTGGCAAGGCCTGTCACTCCAGATATGGCCCACCAATGTTGGTCACTATACTCTTGATGGTTTGGCTGGCTGGAACTTTGTGAAAATACAGACTCCCAAGCCCCTCCCCAGGATAGTGTAATTCAGAAGGTCGAGAGGGAGCCTGGGAATCTTTTTTTTTTTAAGTAGGCTCCACGCCCAACATGGAGCCCAAGATGAGGCTTGAACTCACAACCCTGAGATCAAGACCGGAACCAAGATCAAGAGTCAGATGCTTCACCAACTGAGCCACCCAGACGCCCCTGGGAACCTGTTTCTAAAGAACACCCTAGATGTTTCTGTGCACAGACAGGTTTGGGAAATACTGGATAAACATCAGCTATGAAGACAATATCCCTGCCCTCCCTGACATAGCTTACAATCTGGTGGGAAGGCCAGGCACATTCACGGGGCAATGGTGGCAGGGGAAGCACAGTTGCATCCGGAAAGACCTCCAGGAGAAAGTAATGTTTACATAGAGACCTGGTGCCTGAGGAGGAACTAGTCGGGGGGGTAGATGGGGAAAAAAAAACCCAAGCAGAGGGAAGGCAGGTGGGAAGGTGAGGGTGCAGCATGGTAGGGGGCTGAAAGTGGTCAGGTAGGGCTGCAGTGGAGCGGGGTGGGGGGGAAGCGTGAGAGGAGAGTGTAAGGTGAGCTAGCCAGGCAGGTGGAGCCAGAGCTCACAGGGCCTTGTAAGTAATGCTATGTTGAGGGAAACAGGGAGCCACTGAAGGGTTTTAAGCAAAGGAAGAACCTAGCCAGATTTCTGTTTGAAAAGATTCCTCTGCAGACCTTGTTGGTATAGGAGAAGGGCCAGACTGGAGGCAGGAAGATCATCAAAGATGGTCTTTTACACAACCTCCTTGTCCAGAAAGGGACAGCCATAGCCAAAGAAGCTTGAGAAGTGAATTTGGCCACTCTGGTGTCCAGTCCCCAAAAGTGTCCGCTCCTAGTGGTAGTTTCTGTTGCTCCTGACCTGGGATAGTACCAGGCTGGCCTGGCAGGCTCCCTGGCACCACAAAGTCATCCAGCAATTCCGGGAGTCTTCTTAGCATCCCATAAGAATGCCACGGCCCCACTTCCTTCCGCTCAGTGAGGGCAGCGTCTTGGCCCCAGCCTTCTCACAGACCACAGACAGACAGCTGAGCCCTGAGAGTCAACTTAGAACCACCCAGGCAAAGTGCCCTTTGAGACGGCCTTAAGCAAAGATAGGATTCAGACAAGGAGAGGTGGAAAGTGGGGTATCATGAGTGAAGGCTGAGAGGCAGGAGAATAGAGGGCCAGTGTGGACGGGAGGAGTGGGCACAGATTTCAGACATCCTTAGGAAGTCAAATCGGTAAGGCCCAACAACCCACTGGATGTATGGGACCAGGACAGCTGGGGCTTGCCTGGAGTCTGGCTCCCTGTAACTGCCTACCTAAAGGGGGGATTAACAGACCCAGGAGGCCTGAATGCCCAAGGTGGGGGGTGCTCCCTTTCTCTCTAAAGCCTTGGGCTGGGAGCAACCCTCCAGTGACAACCACGACACCAATAGCAATGATCTGCTTCCACATATTGAGCCCTTGTCATATGCCAGGTGCAGACAGGGACAAGTGTGTGATCTGCACCCTTGCAGCAACGCCATGAGGAAGCTCTGGTTAGTCCCACTTTACAGAGAGATTAAGCCGCCCAAGTTCCCTTAGCTAGTGAGCCACGGAGCTGGGGTTCCAGCCCAGGTTGTCTGGTGCCAAAATCCATGTGCCTCGGCACTGTGTGATGCTGGTACTGGGGACATGAGGAGGGTGAGAACCTGCTGACCTATTTGACGGAGACTGGGAAACAGGGCAGAGGACATGACCAAGCCCCTGGTAGGTTGGTGGCCCCTGCTCTATGGACAGAGGGAAGGTGTTATGGGGCAGATAGGAAGTGGGACTGGGGCAGGGCAAGAGGGAAGCAATCTTTTCCTCTGTGGCTGGGGGGGCATTTGGAAGCTGTCTCTCATGCATATGCATATGTGTGAGCACACATGTGACCCATGCATGTGCATGTGTACGCTTTCACATGTAACCTGTGGCCCCGATTAGACCACCACCTGCGTTTTGTGCAACCCAGAGATAGGAGGGCCTGAGAAGGGCCACTTCTCCCAGAGGCCAGGCCAAGCACATCCCCCTGGCTCAGGATGATACTTTTCCAGGTAAGGGCTGGACTGGACGAGCTGCCAGGCCCCTTTCTGTTGTGTTAGAGGGAATAGCTCTCCCGTGAGGCCTTGCAGATCTCCTGGAGCAGTGTGGTGGGGTGTGCCTGGGGCTGCAGGAGGAAGGTGCCTACAGCCCTGTTCCTGAGACTTGGGGACAGATACATGCCAGAGGGGGAAACCAGGCAAGCTGGCAAATGAAGAAGGTGGGATAAGCACATGGAAGAAATCAGTCAGATCTGAATTTGTGTTTGGGGTGAGCAGAAGGTCCAGGCATTTCACTCAGGCCAGGCAGACTTGGGCGGGGATGTGGACCCAGCAGAGTATTGCTGCATTTAGCAAATAAAAATACATGTTGCCCATTGAAATTTGAATTCTGGGTAAATAACAAATAATTGTTAGTATAAATATGTCCCATGCAATATTTAAGATGGTGCCCAGTTAAATTTGAATGTCAGATATACAAAGAACAACTTTTTGAAAATAAGTAGGCCCCATACAATATTCCTATTTTATGTGGCAGCTCTAACCCCGGGGGCTCCTGGGAGCATGGAGGAAGTGTGGGTTCAGCCATCAGACAGATCTAGTTACAAACCCCTCTCTTAACATTTTGGGTTGGTTTCCTCGCTATGTAGTGCGACTACCTGCCCATCCCTGAGACTGTTTTGAGGTTAAAGGCAGACAAAAGGCCCCAGCATTACCTTCCCTTCTAACAAGGAGGCTGTCCACGGGGGCTCTGGGGACCCAAGGGAGAAACTGGGCATCTGGCAATTATGGGCTCTCCCGGTAGGGTTGGCTGTGAGGACAAAACACCCCCTTCAAAGTGGGCTCCCGAGGGGGCCCAGAGAGGAGCAGGGGAGGCAGCAGGGGAGGAAATGGAGCAGTACTGGCTTCTATATTCCCTCTTCCCCTTTTGTGGGACATCCCATCCCTCCCTCAGGGACCTCTGAACCTTGGGGAGCCCCAAAAAGTCCCCTGTACTCTCTCCCTGCCCCTCCCCAAGCAGGATAGGGCACTCTCTGAAGAAGCTGCCTGACCCCCCTGAGTCAGGTTCAGGCTGTCCTGGGGCCCCTCTGGGGCAGGTGGGCCTGGGCTCCCATGCCATCTGGGTGGGGGGCCAAAGGAGCTTCCAAGCAGCCTGAATTCACCATTTGAGACTAATGGGCCTATCTGAGCTGCTCCCCGTCTGCAGGTGGGAGGGCCAATCCAGACGGACTTGGGTTTGGCAGGAAGAAAAGAGCAATTATACCAATTAAGCTCTGGAATAAAATCAACCACCCCCAATAGCTCTTCTCTTTCTCCCACATGGGCCTGGGCTCCTTGAATGATTTCTGACTATAATTCTTACCTGCGGTAATAGGGAAGGTTAGCAGGGACCTCACAGGCCAGTTTGGGCTTGCCTGGGCTCTGGAGAAATAGCTTAACCTCTAGAGGGCCAAACTACTCCTCACATTCCCCCAGCCCAGGGCTGAGGCTGAGGTGGGGTGGTGGGGGGAGCATGAGTGATGGCTGGGGCGCCTTCCCTCCAAGTCCAAGTACCAAGGAGCAGGTGGTCTGAAAGTCTCCTGGCCATAGGACATTCCAGAGAGCTAGTGACATGGGGACCTGGTCCCAATGGACTAAAAGGAGATCAAGACATAACCGGGAGCAAGTAGCAGCAGAAGAGATTTAGGTTAGACAGCAAGAAGTTGTTCACTGACAGTGACCCAGAAGAACAACAGTGTAACCTCAGAATCACATTATATCAGCTTGAAGGAGCTTGGCAGCCCCACTCATTTTACATAGGAAACTGAAGCTCAGAGAGATAAAGAGAAATGCCCAAAAGGAGTGGCAGGCCTGGGACTCAAACTCAGGGCTCCTTTCCATTTCTTTCTACCAGCCTGGCTTCCCTAAAAGGACTGGATGACAGAAAGACAGACACCTCTCTGAGCTGTAGGAGGCATATTTATATTTGAAAACCAAAGTCCCTTACAGCCCACAGAGCATTCGACTGACTTAATGGACCCTTTCCGAATTTCTTCCTTTTTTTTTCTTTTTTATTAAGTTTTTATTTATTTGACAGAGAGAGACACAGCGAGAGAGGGAACACAAGCAGGGGGAGTGGGAGAGGGAGAAGCAGGCTTCCCACAGAGCAGGGAGCAAGCGCCCCAAGGAATTTCTTTCTTTAATCCGTCTTATTTCCTACCAGATCTTAGTCAAATACAAGACTAGAGGGACAGAGTCAGGGCTCCTAGTGGACCACCAGATGACCCATGGATGTCATCAGGTATTCATTTAAAAGGGATCATTCAGGGGTGCCTGGGTGGCTCAGTCATCAAGCGTCTGCCTTGGGCTCAGGTCATGATCCCGGGGTCCTGGGACTGAGCCCCACATCAGGCTCCCTGCTCCACGAGAAGCCTGCTTCTCCCTCCCCCACTCCCCTTGCTTGTATTCCCTCTCTTGCTGTGTCTCTCTCTGTCAAATAAATAAATAAAATCTTTTTAAAAAATTAAAAATAAATAAAAATAAATAAAAATAAAAGGGATCATTCATGTGAAGCTCTAAGCCCAGTGCCTGCTACCTAGTACCTGCTCCCTGGACATAGGGTGACTTTGAATCAAAAGGTCAGCATGTCCCAGGGCAGGACCAGGAGGACAACCGGGAGAAAAGGGTCGGGGGGTGTCTTTCTGGTCTATTACATTCAGTTCAGGTGTGACTTGAGTCCTCTCTCCAGTTCTGAGCCACACGGTATGAGAAGACTTGGTGACTGTCGGACAGGATCCTTAGGAGTAGGGAGAGGCTGAAAACCAAGCTCCACGAAGACAGATGGCCTTGACGTAGGCTCCGAGGGCTGGGGACATCTGGGGAAGACTCTTGTTTTTCACCTATCTAGACAGAGAGATGGTGTTTACAGGGCCCCTCCACGATGTGGCCCCCCATCCTAAGAAAGTGTCCCCAGCCAATCTTAGGCTGTGCAATATCTCTTTCCCTCATCAGCCCTCAGGTTTTTGCAGAGTTGGAAAGGAGGGCCAACGTGCCATTTCAGATGCAGAAGTTCAGAGAGGGGGAGCCCCTGGCCAGCTCTCATCCCATGACCTGGTCACTGAATTTGGTGGTGCTTCTCTGCTCCAATTCCCACTCCAGCCTAGCTACGTTCTTCTCTCCTTGAAGCTGCTCTCCATTCAGGCCCTCCTAGGCAGGATGGGCTATGTGATTTGTGGAGCCCGACACCAAATGAGAATGGGAAACCCCTATTTTTAAAAATGATTAAGAATTTCAAGATGGCAAGAGCAGAGCACTAAGCCTTCCGAGCCAAGGTCCTGAATAATTGCACAGGGCACACGCCAGTGAAGCCAGTCCTGCTCCCAGGCTCAGAAATCCTCAAAAGCTGTGGGCCAGACCTTCTGTTCTCAATTCCTAATTGTAAGTGTGAGGGTAAGAACGAGGTTGGGGGTGAGGTACCTTGAGGACAAGGGCTGCGTATTTGGCACCCAGTGGTCAACTGGCTGCTCTGAGCAAAACCTAAGCTGGCTTTTCCCCTCGAAGTGCCCAGTCCCCCTCCCCAGCACACACAGGCACAGAGTTGACTTTCAGCAGGACAAGGAGAAGAAAAGAGAGGATGGGGACGGTATGGGGGTGGGGGCACCTCACGCTCTGGTTGGGGTGGAGTACAGGCAGGGTGGAAAGGGGAGGATATTGAAAATGAAAAAAAGAACAAAAAGCAGCCACTATGGAAATGGTTATTCTGTGGGGAAAATATTCCATGTGGGAGCCGTTCATTGCCCGGAGGGACCAACAGCCCTGACGGAAAGCCTGCCAGGGAAGGTGAGGGTTCCAGCAGGGAGCAGGCTGGCACCTGCAGAGTGGCAAGAAGGTGCCCCCGGGCTTTCCACAGGCAGGAGGCCCCAGCCTCCCGCACCAGCACCAGCCGCCAGTGCCAGCCACCAGCCTCCACAGGGAGGGCTATGGGGCTCTAACAGTGTGGTGGGGGCGGGGCCAGGGTGGGGGGTGCTCCCTGTCTGTAGCATGCCCTGGCCCTGCTTAGGGAGGGCGCATGCGTCTGGGGACCAGGCCGACTCAACCAGCTTCGGCCCAGTACTCAGGTGCCTTGACCTTTGCACACACTGACACCAGCCCGAGCTCCCTTTGTGGAGACCACAGCTTGCCTCCTGTGAAGGCCCTTTGTGGTTCCCTGAGGGATTCCATAAAGTCTCTACAGGCCCCAAATACCTCCCCACTACCCATCAGGTTGCCCGAAATGCCCCTCAGTTACTTCAGTCTCAACTCAATCACCAAGTGTCATTCCTTTTGTCTTGAATTCAATCAGATTGGATTTAGTTCAATCAAAAAGGATTAAAAAACTCAATCTGGTGGATTGGATTAAATCCACTAAACATTCACTGAATACCTACTGCTAGGCCAGCATTGTGCTCAGTGCTGGGATTCAAACATGCATAACACAGAGTCCCTCTTCAGAGAAGCTCTCAGACTATTTACTTTATTATTTAATAAGACAATACAAAAACTTTTGTTAACATTTATTGAGAGTTGGCTGATTGCCAGGTGTGCTCAGCATTTTACATATATTTTCATATTTAACCTCCACCCCAGTCCAATGGAGTAGGAATCTTATTATCCCCATCCTACATGTAGAAAAGGAGGCACATAGAGGTGAAGCCATTTGTTTGACTCCAAAGCCTGTGACTTTAAACTCACAACTATACATACTACAGTCAAGTGTATGGAAAATGCTCTGGAAACTGGGTCCCACTCTTTCCTCCTGTGGGAAATCCAGAAGACCGCACAGAGGAGGTGATAGTTGAGCTGGCTCCCAAGGGGGGAGTAGGAGTTTTCTGAAGAGGCAGTATTAGAGGCAAGGCAAAAAGAAGAGTGAAGCAAAACCACAGAGGCAGGGAAGGTATCTGGTGGTGCCTAGTCAATGATGTCAAAGTGAGTGAGAAGGATCCAGAGATGAGACAGTCAAAACTGGAAAGGGGCAGATTATAGCGGGTCACAGGTTAAATTGGCATCTTCAGAAGATCACTGAGGCTCCTGCGTTGAGATTGGATTGGGAGGGATGGGTGAAGGCAGAGGGCAGGGAAACAGTTGGGGGGCTGTCTCAAGTACAGAATCTAAAGATGTCTCCTTATGAAAAAGGAAGGCTCTTGGAGGACAGGGCCCAGGAGAACAGAAAGGGTACAGAGAGTGGAGGTGTCAGGCACCAGGAACTAAGCAAGCTTAGTTTTCCAAGGCTGTCAGGCCAGGAACTCTGATGTACATGCCTCAGGCCCCTCAGCTGTGTAGAACAGACGGGTTCAGGGTCAGCTGCGTAATTCTAGAAGTCTTGCCAATGCTGCTCAAGTGCTGGGGGATGTCGGGCTGCCCCGTTACCCTGATCCCCTAGCTCGGGGGGCTGTGGGAGGTGAGTGGTAGGGAAGTCCACACTTTGCCTCAGCCCACACCTTTTATTCCTGTCCTAGGATGGTAAAGGGTCAGGGGAGGGGAAAGGGAGAAGCCAGGTAACCTTAAACCACCTTCACGTGGCCATCACTCTGTCTAGGTTTATTGATGAGGCTTCCCCTTAGCAAGACGTGAACATCAGCACTTGTCCTGAAAGGCCCTTTCCAGTCAATGAAAAGAAATTTCCTAGCTAAGGAGAGCAGTCAGTGGAGGATCTGAGAGAGCTGACAGTTTGAAGCTATAGCCAGAAAAGGTATTGACAGTGTATCTTCACTAGAAGTAGCAACCAAGCCTTGAAGCCAAGCGATCGAACTCCAGACCCAGTTCTAGGAGCTTCCCTTCACACATCTTCTCTGTGCAAGGCAGTGATGTGTATGTAGTCTGGGCAGCTAAGGACTTCCCAGACCCATGATTCCTCCATCTTGGGGGCTGTTAAGTCTCTGGTCTCTTCTAAGATAATACTGTTCAATAGGGTTTTCTGTGATGAGAGAAATGTTCAATATCCACAATGTCCAAAATGGTAGCCACTAGGCACATGTGGCTGTTGAACACCTGAAATGTAGCTGATGTGACTGAGGAACTGCATTTTTTAATTTATTTAATTTTAATTGACACACATACTTAGTGGCTGCCATACTGGATGACACGGCTCTAAGAAATTAGTTAGGCTCAATGCAGGACATTGGGGAGACAGACATGGAATGAGATTTGGTTCCTGCCTGTGGGAGCTTACAGTCTAGCAGTGAGGATGAATAAATAAAATACCAATTGTGATGCAGTGTGTGTGTGTGTGTGTGAGAGAGAGAGAGAGAGAGACAGAGACAGAGACAGAGACAGAGACAGAGAGAATGAGAGAGAGAGAGAGAATCTGTGTGTGGCCTACACCAAGAGTTGAGGGAACAAGAAGAAGGGTGTGCAGAAGGGTGTGAATCATTCATCCAAGGAAGGGAAGGTAGGACAGGTTTCCCAGAAGAGGTGTACTTGTACTGGGCCTTGACAGAGTAACTGAATTTTCACGGAGTAGAGAAGGAATAAGCATCTCTGGCAGAGAGAGGAGTGCAGGCAAAGGTGCTGATCCAAGTACAAGTGAACTAGCTGCGTGTGCCAGGAGCCAGGGCTTGAGCATGATGGGATAAGTAGTTGGAAAGAAAACGTGCTAGTCCTGGGGGGAGCTTTATGAATCTGAACTTTAACTAGTAGGCACCTAGAGGGTGTAGGCATTTCTCAGCTGAGGTTAAGAGACAAAACTCTGGTTGGAGAGGGGAGGCTGGCAAAGATCTTGTGCCTCTGGATGCCCAGAGCTCTTGCTTTCAGACAGGTCTCTTTCCCTTCTCCGGGTTCAGTTTCTTCACCTGCAAAGGGAGGGTTAGCTTTAAGTGTCTTTCTCACTCTGTCTTTCTAGGTGTCTATACCTTCTTTGGACAAGTCTTCTGTGTCATATCCCTGTGTACTCAAGACAGGGGCTTACGGGGCAGGCCAATGTATAAGCATTGGTGGTGGTGTCATGCAGAGGCTTAGGGCAGCCAATCCCCACCCCCATGACCCACAAGCATTTTAAGATGACTAAAATTTTACTTATTAGACAATATTCCTTTTTGGATGTAGAAGTTGCCTATTAATATTTTTTTTAATCTGGCAAGTATTATTAGGTAGACTTTTAATGGAGAACAGCTTTTTGAGGGAAACTTCTGGAAACGGGATACAGATTTGGAATGCAAGGAGCTTTGGGCCAGAGAGAGCTGGGAGGAATGATCGGTCTAGGTGGGAGAAAGGCTAAGGCCAAATTTGTACCTTTGAGCAAGTTTACCAAGCTCCCACTCTGATTGCTTTTCTCTCCATTAGACTGGAAGTCCCCTGAGGGCATGGGCTTTGTCCTCTCCCTGAAACTGGCCCACAGTGGGCATTCAATCTGCGGGGGGTTTTTTATTGATGAAATCATGAGTGCTTCCAGCACTGCTCAGGGAACTACCTGCTGAGAAGAGGCCACCAGTCATAGAAGTGAGAGCTGAAAGGGACCCCACTCAACCAAGAGGAAAGGGGTAATCATCCAAGGTCAGAGAGCGAATACATAGTAGAGCCAAAGAAGGTTTTTGGCTTTGAGTCCAGCGTTTACTTCTCTCCTGCCTTTGTTCACCTGGGAGAAGGTGTTCATCAACCTCTGCCCCCAGAGAGAGTGCCATGAGGACAGTTTCCCAGAGACCCCATGAAGGAGGATGGCTGCTCCCCTTCCTATGTTGCTGGCTGAGGTCTTATGAAGAGCTTGGTCTCCAAGTGCCATTTCCAGCAGAGTCCAACATTTGGTCCCATCCCTTGGGTCCTAGCCATGCCTCTACCCACCTAGAACCCACCACCAGGCCCTCACAGAGTGTGCATAAGTTCTGAGAGTCCAGAAATGAAAACTCTCGGGAGTTGGAACCAGAACACTCTGCGGGGGATGGATGGATGGGTCCCATGGTGACAGAGAGCATGGGGAGCAGAGAACCCTGGCTGAGCCACCAGAAGCTTAGAGAACTCAAGCTTCCCTGCAGGGGGCAGGGGGGCGGGGTTGATGGAGCCTTCGATTAATCTGTGTGTTCCTGTTCATGACTGAAGGGGAAAGGGCAGCTCAGAGCTACAGCAACGCTTTTCCTTCCTTTTCCCTAGACAGGGGAAGGTCTGAGTTTGTCGGAGGAAAGTGATTTCATCAGTTCTGATTTATGCCACCTAATAAGATCCTTCCCCTCTCACTGTCAGCCTTTCAACAGATCAAAGGTGGGATATTAAAACAAAGGCAATTTCAACTGGTTCTCCAGGCTATGCTAATGCCCAATCACCCTTTCTCTCCATATGTCAGGAGAGTTGATGGATGTGCAAGAACCCCAGGAGGCAGGGAAGGCGCTTCCTTTGTATATACATCAAAGGATGATACCTGAGCATTCCTCCAAATCATTCCTTGTGTTTTAATCAGCAGCAATATATAAAAATAACTACCCACCCTTCCAGGAGGGAGGCAGGGACAAGACTCTGTATAGCCTTTATGAGCTTCCCCTGAAGACACAGACCTACAGATCTGGGCAGAAGGCCAGCTTTGTGGGTGACGATCCCGGAATTCTCTCGGGTGGGGACTACAAAAAGCCATCTCATCCATCCCCCAGCCTCTAGCCATTGGATTCCAGACATCAGGCTGGCTTCTGGGGACCTTCCTGGGCTGTCTGGGATGTGTTTGAGAGCTGGGTCCTGTGGTTGCCTGGGGCCTGGATGCCTGCCCTTGGCAAAAGGCAGCTGTGGTCGGTGGAGGAAGAGGCAGATGGGGATTTTCCCAACTTGCCTCTCCAGAGAGGGGGCAGTGATGTCACAGGTTTAGGGAATATAAGCAACATCGCAGCACTTTGAAGATACTTAAAGGCCATGCCAACAGACTCTGCAGTAATAGGTACCACAGGAAACCAAGCCACGTATTAACACTTTAAATGTACCATGGGAAGAGGAGGAGAAGGAAAGGAAAAAGTCTGTATCAGATCTGGCTTCCTTAACACAGGGTTCCAGTCCTTCCCACAGTCTGTTTTCTCCTTCCTCATTTCTAGGGGCTCCCAAGCTCCCTGTGGACCAGTATGAGAACTAGAGAGGTTATAGAGATGTGGTTTCAATCCTCTCCTCCCCAACCTCCCTACTTCCCATCAGTCTACCTATCCACCCACCCATCCATCCATCCATCCACCCGTCCATCTGTCCCTCCATCCATCCACTCATTCACACAGACTAGAGAACCCCTCCCTCCCCCGATGGGATGGGTGTGATCTTGTCTTTCTCTTGATCAGAATCATCCATGGCTTCCAGTAAACTCCCAACCCTTTAAGCTTGGGTTTCAAGATTCCTTTCCTGGAATGACTCTCTCACTAGCCTCATTTCTCCAAAGGTCCCCTCCTCTCCAGTTCATCTGGGAAATATGCCTCTCTGCCTCTCTCCTTGTCCCAGAGTTCATGGTTTATTGATCTCTGTACCTTTGAAAGGGTGGTGCCACTGTTTGAAATATGCTTCTCCCTCCTCTCTTCAAAGCTCCACTTAAAAATCCTCTTCTTCAGGAGCCTCCTGACCTAAACCTACATGGTGCTGGTCCTTCCTGTACTCATCATCTTCTCAGTCCTTCCTGATTGATCTGTAAGTACTCACTCCATACTAAAATCACTGATACAGAGAGACTAGCCATAATCCCTCTCCTCTGGCCTAGGAGGGAAATGAAAGAAACAAGTAAGACACACTCAAGTTGTTTTCAGTTCAAATGGAGGAACACTTAGCCACCCTCTCACTAAAACACCTGTGAAGCCACACAAAAAAAGGGTGAAAACTTAGACTTTGACCAAAAGCAACACTTAACCCAGATCTGACATCTCTGCTAGCTCTGAGGTCAATGGAACCAAGTCCTCCTTCCCCATCTATTCTGAATCAGAATCCAGAAAATTGGACAGCCATGTTCCTATACTGTGTGAACGATGCTTGCTGAGGTAGCAAATGTACTATCCACCACCACCACCCTAACCCCTATTTCTATATTCTCCCAGAGATTTCAACTCCCTGAAAATAATATGGCAGGAAGGTGGAGAGAAGGATTGGAAGTGACTGCTTCATCCTGGGAGGTCAGTGTCCCCAAGGCGAGGACCATCCTGTGGCAGATAGAGGGCAGCCTTAGCAGTCATGCATCTTGAGATAGAGCTCCACAGTGGCATCACCTAAGGAGCTTCCTAAAACCACGGTGCCTGGGCCTAGCCCTAGAATTTCTGAGTCCATTTGTTCAGGGTGGGGCCTAAACATATTATCACTTAAAATTTCCTCCAGTGATTCTAATGTTCAGCCAGGGTAGCAAACCACTGGTGTAGGCTTTCCTATAGTCCTTGGTTGAGCGAATCAGAGAACTCTTCCCTGGGTGAGGACTAAGATTCCACTACAGGACACCAGAGCTACACCAGATGAGTATTTGCTGAGATGCTGTAACTTGGCCTGGGAACTGTACACACCAACCTGCTTTCCATCTGTGCATCTGAGAAGCTGACTGAACTAGCACCAGGAGGCTAGAAAGCAAAACAGTGTAACTCACATGACCTCCCTAGTGACAATTAGTGCACCTAGATAAAATTTACTCTCTTCAAAGATGAGGAGAAAAAGCACAAACTCCAAGAGATATTTATTAACCCATGTTCATAGCATTATTCACAAGAGCCAAAGGTGGAAGCAATCCAAGTATCTATTGATGGATGAATGGATAAATAAATATGGTATATGCGTATACACATACAATGAAATATCATTCAGCTGTAAAATGGAAGGAAATTCTGACCCATTCTACACCATAAATGAACCTTGGAGACATTATGCTATGTGAAATACAGGGTCGCACTTATATGAAAGCTACCTAGAGCAATAAATTCATAGGCAGGAAGTAGAGTGGTGGTTGCCAGGGAATGGGGGGGGCGGGATGGAGGAAACGTGTTGTTAGTGTTTAATGGGCACAGAGTTTCAGTTTTGCAAGATGAAAAGAAGTCTGTGAATGGATGCTGGTGATGGTTACACAGTGCTGTGAATGTACTCCATGCCACTAAACTATATACTTAAATACGGTTAAGATGGCAAATTATATATGTATTTTGCCATATTCCTTTAAATGCATTTTTTTCAAAAGACAAAGAAAATTTTTAAAGCACTTTTTAAAAAAATTCTGAAGAAAAAAGTGGTAATAGCATCTAAAAGCCCAGAAAAAGATCAAATCTCTGAAAATAATTTATGACCAGAATGAGAAAAAAAAAAAAGTAGAAGCTTTTTTGGCATCCTCAATAAGGTACAGGAAATTATGACCTCTATGAAATAGGAGCAAAAATCCAAAGAAAAAAAAAGCTGAGACAGAAGAACAGCAGCATAAAATGGGAAAAAATAAAGGTAAATGTGAAAGACAAGTTGAAATGCAAAGGGAGCTTGGTGGGATGTGGGAATGTTGCAAGGGACGTAATGTTGAAAGAGCAAAATTCAGATTTGCTTTGTAGGTAATAAAAGTAGAACTGGCACCACAGAAAACTGATTCAGCAACGGGGAGATAAACATGAGAACCAATCTTTGAAGTCAGAATAAAATATGAAAGTTATGAAAATAAGGAGAGATAAATAGGAGAGAGAATTGAATTTGAGCTTAAGAACTATAGGTATTCCCGAGGATTAAAGCCAGAGTGAATGGAGCAGAAGACAAGATAGCTCTACCTGAGGGGAAGAAACAAAACACCTTGAGGCTGAAAAAATATATTGTTAAAAAGTGTTTATCGTGTTTCAGGTAAACTGAATGAAAAGAAATTCATAGCTAGTCACATTCTGGCAAAATTTTTAATTGTAAAGAAGAAATGAGGAACGTTTCAAAGAATTTACTTCTCAAAAAAAGGTCTGGGACCAGACAATTTATCAGTGAGTTCTTCCAAACTTCTAAGTACAAAATAACTTCATGCTTTATAAACTGTTGCAGGAACAGAAAAAGCTAGAATGATACTCAATTCACTCTTTGAACTCAGTTTAGCCTAACAACAAAAGCTATCAATGAAAGCACAGAAAATAAGCTATAGATCATTCTCATTCATGAATATTTTATTATAACACTGGCAACAGATAATATAATAAGAATAATCTACCATCTACCACCATGAGGATAGGGAAATTCCAAGAATACTATAATAATTAAAATAATGAATTATATTACAGTATAATGGGTTCAGTATATATAACCTCCATATATACTGAAAAGTCACTCAGTAACATCCCCAAATCCTAATTTTAAAGACTTAAAATATTGAAATAGAGGAATGTTTTCTCAAAATGATAAGTACTACTTATGTTAAAGAGTATCAAGCATCATAGTCTATGGAAAAATCTTAGAGATTTTCCTATTAAAATCCAGAACAAAATAAATATGTTCATTGTGTTAATAATCATAATCATTCTTCTGAAAATTCTGATTCACTCATAAGACAGAAAACAGAAATAAGAGCTATACTTATTATTTGTAAATAACATTAGATAGCTCCAAATCCAAGAGAACCAGTGGTAAAACCCTTAAGATTAATAAAAGAATTCAATAAAGTGACCAAATACAAATGGAGGGGTATTACACAATATTTTCCTAAATTCCACCAACAAGCAGAGGAGATAATGCTGAAAACATCTCCTTTACATTACTAATAGCCTCTAAAATAAAGCTCATGAACAGGGGCACTGGGTGGTTCCGTCAGTTAAGCGTCTGACTTTGGCTCAGGTCATGATCCTGGGGTCCTGTGATCGAGCCCTGTGATCAATCCCCACCCCCCCATCAGGCTCCCTGCTCAGTGGAGAGTCTGCTTCTCCCTCTCCCTCTGACCCTCCCCCAACTCATGTGAGAGTTCACTCTCTCTCTCTTTCAAATAAATGAAATGTTTAAAAATAAAAAAAAAAGCTTGTGAACAAAAAAACACAATAAATATTGTGGAATAATTCTAGCAAGAAATACATGGGTCTTTAATAAAAAAACACAAAAAGTTTATTGAGATGTATAAAAGATGTTTTGAATTAAGAGAAAAATAAGTCCTGTATGAGAATAAATTTTATAAATATGTAAATTGTCTACAATTCAACTTACAGATTTAATGTCTTTCCAACTAAGATCCCAATGGGATTTTTTTTGGCAGGGGTTGGGGGGTACCTTCGCAAAATAAAACTAAAGTTCATGTCATAAAATAAATAGATGAGAAAAATACAACCAAAAAATAGACTAGAACTTCCCCTATCAAACATGAAAATACCTAATAAGAAGCTATTAGAACTAATAAATGAGTATAGCAAGATTGCAGGTTATAAGATCAAGATATGAAAATCAATTATATTTCTACACACTTACAATGAACAATCCAAAAATGAAATTAAGATAATTCCACTTACAAAAGTATCAACAAGAATAAAATACTTAGGAATAAATTTAACAAAAAGTACCAGATCTATACTCTGAAAACCATAAAACATTGTTAAAAGAAATTAAAGAATATGTAAATAAATGGAAAGATATCTCATATTCATGGGTTGGAAGACTTCATATTGTTTAGATGGCACTACTCACCAAATTAATCTACAGATTCAACACAACCCCTATTAAACTCCCGATGTCCTTTTTTTTTTTTTTTTTTGTAGGAAGTGACAAACTGAGGGGCACCTGGGTGGCTCAGTCGGTTAAGTGGCTGACTCTTGGTTTCAGCTTAGGTCATGATCTTGGGTTGTGAGATTGAGCCTCCATCAGGCTCCGTGCTAGGCAGAGGAGCCTGCTTGGAATTCTCTCCCTCCCTCTCCCTCTCCCTCTGCCTCTCCCCTCTCCCCCTCTCTAAAAGAAAGAAAAGAAAAGAAATTGATAATGTGATCCTAAAATTCATATGGAAATGCAAGTGAGCCAGAATATCCAAAACGACATGGGAGAACTCACACTTCCCAGTTTCGAAATTTACTACAAAGCTACAGTAATCAAGACTGTAGAGCACTGGCATTAGGACAGACATACAGACCAACTGAATGAAACTGAGAGTCCAAAAATAAATTCATACTTTAATGGACAGTTAATATCAACAAGGGTGCTAAGACAGTTCAAGAGGAGAAAGAATAAGTCTTTTCAAAGGATAGTCTTTGGGGTGATGAAAATGTTGTGTTGGAACAACTGGCTTTCCACATGCAAAAGAATAAAGTTGGACCTTTACCTCACACCATATACAAAAATTAACTCAAAACAGATCAAAGATCTAAAACTCTATAAAACTCTTAGAAGAAAACATAGACATAAATCTTCCTGACTTTGGATTAGGCAATAGTTTCTTAAATATGACACCAAAAGAATAAGAAACAAAAGAAAAAACAGACAACTTTGACTTCGTCAAAATGAAAAGCTTTTGTTCTTCAAAGGACACTATCAAAAAAATGGAGGGGCGCCTGGGTAGCTCAGCCAGTCAAGCATCCGACTCTTGATTTCAGCTCAGGTCATGATCTCAGAGTTGTGAGATGGAGCCCCAAGTTGGGCTCCTCGCTCAGCAGGGAGTCTTCTTGAGATATCCTCTCTCCCTCTCCCTCTGCCCCTCCCAGCTCTCTTGCACTCTCTCTCTAAAATAAATAAGGTTAAAAAAAAAAAAGAAAATGGAAAGACAAGCCACAGAACAGGAGAAAATATTTTCAAATTATAGATCTGATAAGGGACTTGTATCTAGAATATATAAAGAACTGTTACAGCTCAACAATAAAAAAAAGACAACCCAATCAAAAATGGGCCAAGGATCTGAGTAGCCATTTCTCCAAACAAGATAAACAAATTGCCAATAGGCATGTGAAAAAATACTTAATCTCATTAGTCACTACAGAAATGTAAATCAAAACCACAATGAGATACCGCCTCACCCACGAGGATGACTATAATCGAAAAGACAGTAACAGGTGTTGACAAGGATGTAGAAAAATCAGAATCCTCATACCATGCTGGTGGGAATGTAAGATGGGTAGCCATTTCAGAAAATAGCTTGGCAGTTTTTCAAAAAGTTGTGCGTAGAATTACCACATGACCCAGAAAGTGCACTCCTAGTTAAATACTCAAGATAAATGAAAACATATGTCTACACAATGTTCATAGCTGCATTATCCATGATAACCAAACTGTGGAAAAAACCCAGTGTCCATCAGCTTGATGAACAGGTAAACAAAATGTGTTATAGCCATACAATGGAATATTCTTCAGCCGCAAAAAGAAATGAAGTATTGATTACATGCCTGGATATAGAGATGGATGAGTCCTGAAAACATCATGCTGAAAGAAGCCAGACACAAAAAGCAACCTATTGTATGATTCCATTTACATGAAATGTCCAGAACAGACAAATCCAGAGAGATAGAAAGTGGATTAGCACTTGTCAGGGGCTGGGGGGAGGGAAATAGGGAAAAACTGCTAGTGAGTCATGAAAATGCCTTGGAACTAGTGTGATAGATGCGCAAGTTTGCCAATACACTAAAACCCACCAAACTGCCCACTTTATAAGGGTGAATTTTATGCTATGTGAACTATATCTCAATTTTCAAAACTACTTAAACCTAAAATAATTACACTGGTGCTCTAGTAGTACAATCTTGAAGAAAACAACAGAACAGATCCCAAATAACTTGTAAAGATTTAACGTATCATAAAAGAAGCATGTCTGTTTATAAGAACATGTGTGTTCATAAAGAAATACACAGAAATGCTAACAAGCATTGTGTCTGGGTGGTAGCCTTGTGGGTGATTTTTATTTTCTTCTTTTTATTTTTTGTATTTTCTAAATTTTCTACAATGAGTCAGAACAAAAATAAACATGTTTTTTTAAAAAACAAAGTGCGTCAATGTATAATTAAGTCCCAGGCTCCGGAGTGCTGAGATGAGGGAGGCCAGCAAGGGAGCTCTCCGCGGAGCCGGCACGGGGAAGGGCTCTGAGGAAGGAAAGATCGGAGAGCCAGCAATGGAAGGAGACTCACAGCTTCGTGTCACCTCTGTGTCTCACCTTTTCCCTGGATCTTCTACCCACGCCATCACCAGGCCCGGCAATGGAATCTCAAGGCCGCGCCCCCTCCTCTTGAGCCCAGGGTCATTGTTGTGGCCTAGGCCCTATCCTGCAGTGGCCTCCTAACTGGCCTCACTGGCCTCCCTTCTGCTAGGTCCACTGTGCCCTCTCAAAGGCATAGGTTCGTCTCCGTGAGAACCCTGCAGTGGCCTCCACTACCTCTGAGACAGTCCCTGGCTGGCCGTCGAAGGATCCAGCCCTTTCTACGTGTCTTCTCCCAGGCAGGCTGGCTGGTGGTGCTGCAAGCGAGGGGAGCTAGGCCCGTCCCATGCAGAGCTGCCGTTCCCTGAATCCAGCGTTACACCTCCCATGCCTCGGATCCGCTGCCTCCACACTTTTGCTCAGGCTCCTCCCCTCCCAGCAAAAGCTATCCTTGGACCTCCACCTGTCCACCTTTTAGTCCACCTTCAAAACCCAACAGAAGTGTGGTCTCTTGCACGGAGCTCTGCTGATCGTCCCAACCACAGGGCATCCCACACACTGCGAGGCTCTCTTCTCATCTCAGAAGCTGGGTTGTCAGGCTGCTGGGACTACCAGCACTGTGACTCCGTGCGACCTGATGGCCACAATTAGAATCAGATGATGTGGGTTCTCTAAAGCCCTAAAAGCTTTGAGAAAGATAGTTATAGCTCTGTGCATACGTATTTAGAGGCCCTTTACGTTCAGCATCTCCCTCCTGCCCTCACTCTAGGTTCCATGTGGAGCTACACAGCTGTGCTACCAGCATAGGGATGGCTCCCCCTTTGATGTGAGAGGGAATCAAGGACTGTGTTCTTTATGTGTCCAACCTCCATGACAAGACTGACCCAGAAAAGCTCTCGGTAACTTCTCATTTTATGAAAGACCCCAGCTTAGCTGGACCACGTGGAAATGACCATGACCTTGGGTTTGAAATTCCTGAGACGGATGTGGAAAAGTTCAGGTGTCCACAGGAAATGGTAGATTACACTGCAGATAAGAAAACTATCTATGCATAATGCATCAGACCCCCCCCCTTTTTATTTACTGAGAGAAGCCTCAGACAATACTGCTGAGAATCTGGAAGTGAGAATGCATTTTGGCATCATTGCTTTCTTGGACAGCATCATTCTGTTGGATTTGTATTTAAATTATCTAAATATTTTGCCCTTTAAAAATAAATATATAAAACCAAAAAAGAAAAAAAAAAGAAACTAGGTCATCAAACTTCTCACATCTGCAGAGTAGTAGGAGTTAGGTGTTAGATACAGATTTGAAATCTCAGCTCTGATGCTTGGTGCCACAGAGAACTTGGCGCAGCACCTGACACTGCAGGAGCCCAGCATGTGTTAGCTGCCCCCTTTCCACTGCACTCTGACCAGCCATATTCTAACATATACTGTTTATGAATATGCCCTGTACATCCTGACTGTAAACTCACTGAAGGCCGGTAGTCCGGTGAACGTGCTCACCGTGGATCTGCATGATGAAAGGGATATGGGATGGGTGAGACACACTCACTCACTGCAGCGTGACTGACCCCCTGAAAGGACCACTCCTGGGGGCAGGGGTTGGGGGAGAACCTATCCCTCTCTGGGTAATCTAGTTTTGCAGCAGAGCCTGGCAGGGGGTGGAAGACCACAGTACTGGCCTCCAGAGTCTGTCTTGCTCAGCTCCTCCCAGCCAGGGTTTCTCTGAGCCACCCAAATCATCCTCCTCAGGTCCCCTCACTAGTGCAAAATGATGACACTGTGGGAAACAATTCTGGAGTTTAGTCTAATAATAGGACCACCATTTATTGTGCACTAGGATATACCTGGTGTAGATTCTATACACTATCTATGCATTACCCCATGAATCTTCCTAACAATTGCTTTATCATCCCCAGTTTACAGATTATGAAACCAAGGCTCAGAACAATTTGCCCATGATCCTTAATCTAGAAAATGGCAGAGCTGGATTCCAAAGAAAAGCAGCAGCTATTTCCAGAGAAAGACCCTAAAATCATAACCCACCCTTTGAGCTGAAAGGAGACAGATTCTCTGGGCCACCACAATCTAGAGCCCCAGACTGAGCCAAGACTCAAAGAATGCTAGACCTGTACCAAGGTGTTCCCAGGCTGGATATGTGAGGGTTTTGATTGAGGGGTCGGGTGAGAGAGCCCATGCATGTGCCTGGCACAGCACCAAGCACCCTGCAAATGCTCCCAAGACTTAATTTCCTTCTGCCTTCTGACTTCCCAGACTCAGAGCAGCTTGGGCCCAGTCAGATTCAGAACACTTGTCAGGTCATAACTAAGGAGAGAGATGAACCAAGAAGGGTAGCCACCTGCCCTGGGCTAGGCATGGAGCCCTTTCTCACAACTTTCCAGACTCGCAAGGTGACCATTGAGTGTCCCAACACCCTGGCCCCCGCCCCAGTTCTGAAACAAGATCTCTAGATGGTACCTAAAGAGTATTTATTGTCTGTACCCATACCCTGTCCCTCTCCACCAATTTGAATTCTGATCAGCTTCTCCTCCAGGCCCTGCAAAGACAAGAGAGTTCTGCTTGAATCTTTCCTTCTCTGCTCTGCTAGGGCCTCCCCTCCTGCCTTCCTGGTTATGAAGACTGAGGATCCCTGCTTCTGGTACCTAGTGTTCCCCATGTGCCCATCAGACTCAGAGTCAGACGGAATCAGTCTAGGAGGACTTCCTGGAGAAGAATGTTGCATTGATATAGGAAGTAGAGAGACAAGGCTTGACAGAAAGGGAAGAGGAAAAGTGTCCTAGGCTGAGAAAGGGCTTAAGCCAAAACTTGGGAGGTAGAAGAGGACAGGTTTGGGGAGGTAGGGGTTAGTGACTTTGCTGGAGCAGGTGGAAAGCAGGGACACCAACATGAAAGCAGACAGAACTCAAATGAAGATCTGCCCCAGCTAGTCCTTGGGGGGCTGTGGGTTGTTCCTGATCAGAGAAGCAAGGTTACTTATGTGGTGCCCTCTGATGACTGGGAGGAGCCTTGGGCCCCGCCCTTCACCCCGCCCCCTCTGATCCATTCTGCCTCAACAAACAACAGAACTAAGAACCCAGGGACTACTTAGTTCCTTCCACCCTCCCCACCACCTCCCCTACCCCACACACCAGACTATGCTCTCCCATTCAGTCCCTTTCCTTCTCCCTGCCCCCACCTCCTTTCTCCTCCAGGTGGGCCCCTCCCCTGCACTCCAGATGTTCCAAGGGGGTTTTTACTATAAGGCCCTTCAAGCCCCAGGTTAGCAGATGTGCAGCTAAGAGGCGGGTTAATGGGGGCCAGGGGAGCCCGCTGGGGCTGAGGCTGGGGGCCGAGGCAGCTGCATTGGCCCAGAAGGCCTGGTGGCTCCCCGAGGAGGCCTAGCAGCCTCCTTCCTGTAGCTGACAGAGCAGGAAGGAAAGGGGAATGGGCTGGGGGGCTGTCCCAGCTGGGGAACAGAGCCTCCCAACTCCCTGGCTGTGATGAATCTGGGGTTTCCTCTTCATCCCCACCCCTACCCCCACGCCAAGCTGGAACTCTGGAAATTATGAGTGCCCCCCAGGTAGTCAGCCTGAGGAGGTGCTTCCCCAGCCCCTGCTGCTTTTACTAAGAGCTCCATGCCCCACTAGGGCCAAGGGCTGCCAGAACGGAGATCGACCCCAAGTAGCAGGTAGTTCTAAATAATGTTATTCTTGGCTCTGGAAGGTATGACATGGGTTTTAAAAAAATAAGTTTATTTCTCATTTCTGTTTTATTGAGGTTGATACACACACTGAAGTGCAGGCCCTGACAATACACCATCCGATGGGGGGGGGGGCACAGTCCCACTCACACCTTCTCTCTGTGAACTCACAGCACAGACAGCCCCCCCCCACCCCCGCACGGCCCAAGCTGCAGTGTTGTCGGTATCGGGCTGTAACCTGCGTTCCTCTCACTTTAAACCCCTTGGGTCACTTCCATGCCCTCACTCCTTTCTTAGCCCTGTCTGCTATTCTACCTCCCCTAAAAGTGACAGCGGAGGGCTGGAAGAGCCCTTGTCCCCAGATTTCCCGCCTTGCTCAGAGCTGCTCTGATACTCTCAGGAAGCACCCACAGGCAGGGGGAGGCGGTGAGTGGAGGTGGAAAGCGTGGGCATCAGAATCAGACACACCCAAGCTTAAATCCCAGCCCTTGGTCACACAAATTTTGTTACTGAGCAAATTACTTCACCTCTCTGACCCTGTCTCCTCATTCATTCATTTGTACAACTCACCAGCAAAGACCGGGCACCTACTACGCGCCAGGCACTGTCCTAGGTGTGGGGAATCCTGAATAAAAAAAAAGGATGCAGTCTCTACCCTCACGGAACTCAGAGTAGAGAAGGAAATGTCGACAATGAAACAGGAAGGGAATAGAATTGCAGGCTGCTCTGTGAGTGCATCGCAGGGGCACCTGGATGGATGGGGGGTCAGAAAAGGCCTCCCGCAGGAGGAGACATTTAAGCTAAGGCCTAATGGATGAGTGGGACTCGTGTCGGTGAGCAGAAGGAGAAATAGGAGCGCGTGTTCCAGGAACACGGGCTGTAGGCCCAGGAGAGCTGTGAGTCGCTCCCTCCGGCTCCAGCAAAGGCAGCCAGTGAACTAGGGGGAGGAAGGCAAGAGCCAGGTGGCACTTTGTAGCTGAGCCAAGGAGTGTGAGCTTCATCTTGCAGCAATCGGGAGCCCCTGGAGAATTTTAAGTAGAGGAATGCCATGATCAGGTTTGGGTTTTAAGACCCACATAACTGCAACATGGGGGACAGATTAAGGTAACTCTGGAATGGAAGCAGGGGACCATTCAGAGGCTACTGCAGAAAGCCAGGCAAGGGATGGTGGCGGGCAGATGATAGTGTGCAGGGGAGGAAAGGCAGGAGGATTTATTACCAAGCAGTCCGGATGTACAGTCACCGGGACTTGACCGATGAGATGTGGGAGTGGTGAGAGTCAAGGAGGACTGCCAAGTCCCTGGATAAGGGAACGAAATGCACGGTGGTGCCATTTCTTGGGACAAAGAATGCTGGCGAAGGAGTATCCATGGGAGGGAAGATGATGAACATTTGGGGAAATGTTCTGTTTGAGGTACCTTTGGCTCATCCAAGTGGAGATTTCAGTGGGCAACTCACATGCCAGTCTAGGCTGGAGAGGCCGACCCGAGGCTATCAGTGTGGGGGTAACTGCGCCCACAGGCAGATAAGAAACTGCCTGGGGACAAAATGAGAAGCACAAAGAACAGAGGAACAAGGAAAGAGTCACCACCACCCCCCCCGAAATTCTGCCATTTATAGGGTGGGCACGTCACAGAGACGTCTGTGAAGAAATTGAGGAGTGGCCAGAGGGGTAGGGAAGGAGCAGGAGACCAAGTTTTGTGCACACAAGCCACGGGAAGAGAGGACTTAAGAGGAGAATGGTCAACACTAGCACATGCTGCTAGAAGATCACATAAGTTATGGAAAGAGCCTGTGGCACTCAGCAAAGGTCCAGTGACCTCGGCAAGAACCATTCTGATGGTCTGAGAGGCCCATGGAAGGTGGACTGAAGGTGACAAAGTGGAGGCAACTGGTGTGGACTGGAAGGCGGGGAGAAGAGAGAGAGCTGCAGCTGGAAGGGGCCTGGGGCAGAGTCCTGGTGGTACGGGAGGGCCGGCCGCTGACGGCACCTGGTGTGATGTCTGGCACATGGGAGATACTCCGGTCAAGTCCCTTCCCTCTTTCCCTCCCTTCCGTCTCCTGCCTTCTCGCCTTCTCTTCCCTCAGTCTTGTCCCATACTGTTGCCTTGACACTGAGGAGAGGCATGTGGCCAAGGTCACCTCTGCTGGATGGTCCTCTGTTGCCTCCAGCCCCACAAAGGTGCTGCCTTCCCCACTTGCAAGGTGATCAGGGCAGGACACCCTGAAAAAGCCCCCGGAGAAAGAGTCCATTTCTTCTAGGATACATGGGGAGAGGGGAGAGAGCTGGGATGGCCAAGCTTGCCCTCCTTCCTCAGGGAAGAGATTGCTTCCAAGGGACAGAAGTGACCTCCACTCCAGGGCCTGCCAGGGCTCCCAAGGCTCAGCATCCTTTCAACGGCCACCACCCCAGAGCAGCATGCCCCTGCCAAGCACTGTGGGCCTTCTCTCCTCCCTCCCTAGCACCCAGGCCCCTCCAAGGTCCCGAAGGTCCTCCTGACCAGCTCGTTGTTGGAGTTGTTTTATTTTAGGGTGACAAGGGAAGGAATTGGCCCCAAGTCCAAAAGCAGGTGTTAGGACTAGTAAGAGAAGAGAAGCCACCTTGATGAGAGAGTCCCCAGGGGGTCATATTCCAGAAAAACTGCTCTTAGAGCTATCTGGTGGAAGAGGTCACAGAGGCTTATAAATAGATCGTCCCCTTTCAGAGCCAAAAAGCATCTGCTGGCCTGACCTGGGTCCCAGCTAGCTGCAGCCCCGCCACTGACTCCATGGGTAACCCTGGGAGAGTTGCTTCCCCTCTCTGCTGCCTGGCTTCCTCACCTGTGGAAGAGGCACTTGGACTGGGTAACCCCTGCAGCGCCTTCCAGCTGGGTATTCTAAGGTCCTGTGGTCTGGGGTGGGCAGCCTCCACCCACGCAGCCTCTGTCGGTGGCCAGAGCAGGAGCCCAGCGTGTTCAAAGCCTTTTCCGGTTGGTGTGTGGATTTCCACACTTCAGCAAGCGGCTGGCAGCCACCCTGGCTCCAAAGGCTCAAAAACGGGTGGAAAATTACTCATAGACTCTCGGAAAAGACCACACTTTCCCAGCCCCTGACAGTCTTTTCTCACCGGGATGGCGGATGGCGGCAGGCTGGGGAGCGGGGAGCAGGAGAGCAGGTGGCCGGTGGCAGGGGTGCAGCCAGGGAAGGCTGGCTGCAGGCACACAGGCGCTCTCTCCACCTCTTCCTGGCTGTGATCTGAGCCTTCTCTTACCTCCACGCTGGACTACTCTAAGGCTTCCGAGGCACAGACTTTTGACTAGATGTTGTGAGCTCCCAGAAAATGTCGAGAGTGGATTGGAGTGAGATGGGGTCAAACCCCTTCCTGCTCCCAGGCCAGATGTGGGGAGTATGATTCCAGAGGACTTTCAGAAGAAAGTGCTCTAGGCTTTCCCCCACCCTGTGGTTTTAGGGAGCTGGGAAGTTCTTCCCAAAGTCTAACCATTGTGTCTCCACCTGCACCCTCCAAGAGATCATCTGGTACAGCTCACTGCCTCTAGGTGGGTCCACAACCAAACCAATCCAAACCTCTCATTACCACCCTACTTGTGCAAGTGATGGCAGGGGACAAAAGAAGGGGTTTTAAGGCTTGAGGACTTTGCATAGAAAGGCCTTAGGGCCTAGGGGATGAGGGCAGGGGTGAATGGACATGGACTGCTGGGAATGACTGTGGCCCCTCTTCACTGAGGTTGGGAGAGGGGCAGGGTGCGCCCAGAAGTTCCTGGACGAAAGAACAGTGCTTCTCAAATTGTAACGGCATACCAGTAAGCCTGGAAGGTAAAAGGGTGGGTCTTCTTAAAGAGGGGATTCAGAATCCCTGGAGCTTGAGAGTGGGCACAGCTAACATGCTCCCATGGCTCCACGACACCAGGGTTGCTGGCCTGTGAGCCACACCTGGAGTAGCCAGGGTCCAAACAATGGTTCCCAAACCTGGCTCTGCCTCAGGTACTACCTGGGAGGACTCTTTCTCACATCTGGCAGCCTGGGCCTCAGCCTTCAAGATTCCTAGTCAGGTGGTCTGAGAAACGGCCTGGTCACCTGCACTTTGTAAGCTTCCCTAAGTGTTGTGAGGCAGACAACTGTGGGAACCAGACCTCTGGGGTCCCTCCCAGCTACAGACCTCATCTGCATAGTCTAGGATGGTAGTACAGGCACGCACAGGCTTGGAATTCAGGTGAACCATTTATCAATTCTATGATCAACTCCCCAAACCTTAGTTTTCTCTTCTGTAAAATGGAAATCGTGGTACCTCCTACAGAGATTTGTCATAAGGAAAAAAGGTGGTATCTGCTAAGCATTAGCCTCGGGCCGGGTACCATAGTAAGCATTTAACGAACACTAGCCACCAGTAGGATTCTTATCACACCCCTACTGGGCTTCACCTGGTTTTCATCATTTTGGCCAACTCCCATTTTGCTCTTATACACTAATTTTATATCATGTTCACCTGCACCAACTTTCTGTCTTGGAAGCTTAAAAGACCATAGTGTATGGGAGGGGCGGAGTGAAGATGGGTGTCTGGGTATGTGTGATATTCCCACATCAAACCACGAGCTGCTGAAAGGCAGGCCCTTGTTTTATGATTGATCTCAGTAACTTTTCTGCCAGGCATTCCGGGCACTGACCAAAGCTTGAACAAACAAACCAATGGATGGAAGGATGGAAGGATGGAAGGACGGATGGATGGACACCAGTGGCTAGATCTCCTCTTTCCTCCGGACATACGCAGAACCCAGGCCAGGGCTCTGCCCTGATGTCAGCTGCTCAGAGAGGGCATTAATACAGGAGGAAGGAAACTTGCCTCTGTCTTCTCCCCATGGGGGAGGGGGTCACTCAGTTCTTGGCTCTACCTGGGGCCCATGTGCACCTAAACCACATCTGAGTCATCAGCTCCCACACCCCAACCCGGGGTGCTCCTGCCTCTCTCAGATCTCTCAGGCCTAAGCCTGGAAGAGCTCCATAGGACTCAGGGGGCAGGAAGGTAGGGAGACCCACAAGTCTGGACTGAGGTGCTCCTCATGGGGCTGAGGCACCATGCCGCTCCTGGGTGGCCCCACTTGGGCTGACTCTATCCCAGACCAGCATTTACAGCTGAAAAAAACCTCCACAGGATCCCAGGGCCCAGCCCACCACAGACACTCTCCTAGAATTTCCAGGAGCCAAATTACCCATGTTCGGAGCTTCATCATATGCAAGGGGCTGCCTGCGTGCCCGCCCACCCACCTACCTCAGAGCTGCCTCTGCTCCAGATGAATGTAGTAATCAACTCCCGGAACCTTGGGGAGATCCAAATACAGTAGCATATAATCATGGAGCCTGAAATAGCTGTGCCAGGGAGGCCATCTGCCACCTCGTGCATCCCTGGGGACCCCTCAGCTGGGCCCCACAGCCTGGCTGGGCCTCAGGGCCCTTTCTGGCAGGAAGGCAAGTTTGGGTGGCACTAACGAGATTCACTAGATCAACTGAAGGGCTCCGGGGCAGCTTGGGGGCTTCTCCATGGCAGACTGGGCATCTTCGGGATGGGACTTGGGTCAGAACTGCCCGGACCTCAAGGCCTTCTTCTCCCCCAGCCTGCCAGCCTTGGGCCTTACTCTGCCAGATGCCCATACAGCTGGCTCACGGGCTACTGCTCCCTGTAAGCCTCCTGTTCTCACTCTGACTCGACTCTCAGCTCTTTACCCCATGGGTTCTCCCAGAGGCTACAGGCTTGCTCGCCCTTCTCCACTATCCCTCTTACTGGCTGGTTGGAGAGGGGCTCCCTAAAAGATAAGTCCACCTCCTAACTCCCAGAACTTGTGAAGGAGACCTTATTTGACAAAAAGGTCTTTGTGAATGTAATTAAGTTAAGGCTCTCGAGGTGAGATCATCTGGATTGTCTGGGTGGGCCCTGAATCTACTGACAAGTGTCCTGATAGGAAACCACACAAAGTGAGACACAAAGAGAAGAGAAGGCCACGTGAGGATGGAAGGCAGAGATTGGATGATGAGACCACAGGGAATGGCCACCAAGAGAAGCTGCAAGAGGCCCTGCTGACACCTTGATTTCAGACTTCTGAGCTCCAGAACTATGAGAGAATGAATTACTGTTGTTTTAAGCCACCCAATTTGCTATGGCAGCCCAAGGAAACAAATAGATTTCTTTTCTCCAGGACTGATTCTTAGTCTTCAGTGTGCATGGAATCCCCTGGGGGGCTTCTTAAAACACAGACTGCAGGTCTCTTTGGTCCACAGATTTGGTTCAGTAGGTCCAGGGTGGGGCCTGAGGATTTGCATTTCTGACAGGTTCACAGGTAATGCTGATGCTGCTGGTCCAGGGACCACACTTTGAGAACCACTATTCTACAAGTTCTATTCGTGACTGTGTTGGCCCATTCTCTCCCCCAAAGGCACCTTCCTCGTCCCCCGCAGTGATGTCCTCCTCCTGCTCACGGTGCTCAGGAGAGCCAAGAAAATGCCTCCTTAAGGGAATTCCCCAGTCTCATGCATCACTGGCTCTTTCTCTTGAAATCACCCAGGCCTTCCCCTGGGGCCTTTCAAAGATTTGCTTCAGGGAGGCTGTGAGTGGTAAGGTAAGTCATGGTTGGGCTCTTCTGCCCCCACCACAAGAAGACCCTACTTAGTTCCCCTCCTGGTTCCATCTCTAACTCACTGGGGAATCTTGAGCAGAGCACCTCCCCTCTGTATCTTCCCCCTCAGGTGAGTCTGTAAAATGGGCTATAAATGCTGGTGCAACTGCTTGCAAGGGTCAAATAGAAAAGCTATTCCAAGGGTTCCTGGGTGGCTCAGTAGGTGAGGCGTCCAACTCTTGATTTCGGCTCAGGTCATGATCTCAGGGTCATGGGATCAAGCCCCACATTGGGCTCCTTGCTCAGCAGGGAATCTGTTTAAGATTTTCTCTCTCTCTCCCTCTGCCTCTGTCCTTCCCCGCCACTTGTGTCCTCTGCCAAAAATAAATAAATAAATCTTAAAAAAAAAAGAAAGAAAAGCTGTTCCTCATGAAAAGTTTCTAGAAAGATCTTTTTTTTTTAAAGATTTTATTTATTTATTCATGAGAGAGAGAGAGAGAGGCAGAGGGAGAAGCAGGCTCCCGATGAGCAGGAAGCCCGATGCGGGACTCGATCCCAGGACCCTGGGATCATGACCTGAGCCAAAGGCAGACGCTTAACCATCTGAGCCACCCAGGCGCCCTCTAGAAGGATCTTAATGCTCTTCACAAGTAGATGGTTAGGGACAACCAGCCTTAGGCCCTCTCTCAAGGAGTCTTTGGGGCTTATGATCAAAGCCAGTGGTTTTTAGGGATCAATGCTCATGCCAAAGTGTCAGCAGCCCTAGCTCCCCAGGCAACCAATACTCTCTCCTAGTTATGGACTGAAGTGTGATGGATTTGGGAGGTGAGGCCTTGGGGAGGTGATTAGGATTAGCTGAGGTCACAAGGGTGGAGCCCATGTGAATGGGATTAGTGCCCCTGTGAGAGTCAGGACAGAGCCTGCTTCCTGTCTCTGCTCTTCCAGACATGAGGGTGCAACCAGAAGTCAGCAGTCAGCAACTCAGGAGAGGACCCTCATCCTCCTACTCAACCATGTTGGCAAGCTGATCTCGGACTTCCAGCTTCCAAAACTGTTAGAGATAACTTTTTGCTGGTTACGAGCCACGCAGTCTATGGTACTTGGTGAGAGCAGCCCAAACTGGCTCCATTCAACCCTAGAACTGCCAGAGTAAGGACAGCAGCCCAATCCAGGCTTCTCTGGCACCCCCCAGCAGAGTGCACTACCCAAAGCCAGCCCTGAGGGCAGGTGCTCTGGAAACACCTTGGTCCCCAGCACCCCAGTGATGACCCAGGCCTCAGGGCTTGTCATCAGCTCACTCAGCAGCCTCAGAACACCCTTGAGGGGCAACTCAGCACCACAGTTATGTGCATGGACTCTGGGCCAGGCTGCCTGAGTTTTGGACCATGGCTCTGCTACGTACTCAGTGTAATAACTCTCATCAAGTCACATCACCCTCCCTGTGCCTCGGTGGTCTGCTCATCTATAAAATGGGGCACTGAAACTACTAGTAGAAAGCATCCCAGAGAAGTACTGCAAGGAGTAAGAGAGGTAAGAAGGACGAACACCTCACACATGGAAAGTGCCATCTAAGGGCTGGTTATTATTAGTCTGGCTGTGGTCATCCATCTGGGGGAACAACTGTCCCTTGGAGGGGGGGTCAGACATATGGAATGAGGGGGACCTGCTCAGAAGCCCCTTGTTTTCATCTTTTCTGATCCTTGTCCTCATAGAACTGGCCTCTGGCACTGGCCAGAATGGTTTAGCCATTTTCTCCTGAAGAGGTTTGAGTCCTTCCTCCCCATCCCCCTCACAGAGTCCCAGGAGACTGGAAGGGTTCAAGGAGGATGCTCTCCATTGCACAGAGATAGAAACTGAGACCCAGAGAGAGCAAGCACACAGAAATCATAAGCAACTGAGGAACAGGGCCAGTCACCCCATTAGGACGTTCTTCTATCTCTGGAGCATGACGTCCTTTCTCTTGGGACACCTGTCTGCCAATCATCTCATTTAACCCTCCCACTTTAGAGATAGAGAACCTTGGGCTCAGAAAGGGGAGACTTGCCCATGGCCTCACTGCTAGTTAGTGACAGAGCCAAGACTTAAATCCAGATCTTTGGATCCTAAGGCACTGTGTCTTAGAAGAGGTGTTAAGAGATAGAGGTTAAGAACATGGTACTTTGGGGACACCTGGGTGGCTCAGTCGGTTAAGCATCAGATTCTTGATTCCAGCTCAGGTCATGATCTCAGGGTGATAAACTCGAGCCCCAATGGGCTCCATGCTGGCCATGGAGCCTGCTTAAGATTCTCTCTTCCCCCCTCTTTGCCCCCGCCCCCGCCGCCCTTTCCCCTTGCGCATGCACATTCTCTCTCTCTCTCAAAAAAAAAAAAAAAAAGAGAGAGAGAACATGGTACTTTGGAATTAGAGCTAAAATAGAATGCCAGTTCAGTTACATCCTAGCTGTGGGATCTTGGTCAAGTTGCTTAACTTCTCTGGCCTTTAGTTGCCCCGTCTATAAACTCGGAGTAGCTTCTATCCCAAAATGGGATTTCAGGATTAAATGAGATATGAATGTGCTTAGCATCTTGAAGTGTGATAAGTGGGAGCCACTACTCCCTTCCCACATCACCCTGAGCCCAGCTGTGTTCCCATGCACACAGGTACACCCCCCCACACACACACACACCCTTCTCCATCCCGGACTTCTCCAACTCTTTCCCCTCTGCAGCAGGCAGCCAATGTGTTTTAGATCGGCTGGCTTGCGCTGAGAGAGTTGTGGTGGTTCTAACTTGGGTTTCAGTTTGGAGTCTGGCACCACTCTTGATTAATTTCCCCTGCTCAGCACAATGTTGGCCGGTTTCATGTGGCTATCCTTTGCAATTATGCTTTTCTCCCCGTAGGGTGTCCAGGATTGGGCTGTTTTCCTGTTTTCTCCCCTTTATTCCTGCCACTGTGCTTTTCTGATTCTTCTCCAGGGACCAGCCAGCCTGCGCTTCCCGGGCCCCACCCCAGCCCCATCCTGAGGTCTTTCTGGGCTGTTTTTCTGCTTTTCCATGCACTCTCCCCCTGGCCCTGCCTCACCCCCACCCAGTTTCTATTTTCCCCCAGGCTCCACTAGCTTCCCGTGGTTTCTCTTGGCCTCGGCTCAAACCTGGAGTGACACATCTGGCATTGCATCCTCTCCCTCCCACATTGGTCGGAGAAGAAGCAAGTGTATCCAGGGAGGCTGTATTGTAGAGCTGGGTGCTACCCACCCAGGTGCCAAGCCAAACAGCCTATGTACCATGTCCGACTGGTCACCGAGGGCCCCATCCCCTAAACCTGACCCCACTCCTGATCAATCCAAACCTACTTTCTATTCCCCAGTGTCTGGTTCTAGCTGGTAGAAGGTGAACCACAGGAGACTGAACCTTTGCTGAGGTTCCAGGAATGTCCACAGGAGTCAGTGAAGGGACCTTGCCTTTTAGAGGCAAAGAACAGCCTTTCCTAGGGACCTGAGCCCCTGGGTGGGTCTGGCCTGCTCTGGAGAGGACATACCACCCCCAGGAGAGACATGGGCAGGGATGTGTCTCCTATATACTGCCTCCCTGACCCACTGGCTTCCTACAGGAAGGAGGGAATTTCTATTTATTGGTATTTGTCAGGAAGGAGGGAGGGCCACCCCGTGATAGCCACCAAAAGTGACTTCCCTTGCAGCCATGATGGAAAGGGCACGGCAACAACACTGGGGTATAGCCCTGCGTTCCCCACTCACTAGCTCTGACCTTGGAATAGTCCCTGAACTTACCTGGGCCTCTATTTCCTCATCTGCCAACAGAGAAGGCGATCATGAAGGGGTTTTTGTGAGAATGAAGTCAGATCACACACATAAAACATCTCACGTAGCGCTGACACACAGAGGGGTTCCCAAAATTGTCATTTGCTCCCACCGTCCCCTTTCAGCCTAGCAAACCTGGGCTGGTTTTACTGTCTCTGCCTGAGATGGAGGAACCTGAATTAGTAGGACAGAGCCTCATTTAGAGGTCCCCAGCTTCCAAAAGCTCAGGAAATAACACCAACCAAATAGAACATTTGAGTTGGGTTATGCACTCCCCCTCTTCTCCCTAACACACACACATACACACACACACACACAGATGTCCTACAGGTGGGGTGACCCCCTTTCCAGTTTGTCTGAGATGCTTGGTCACCCTACCCATAGGTACCTCAAACTCAAGAGGTCCAAAGGGACATCAGTGTCTCCCCTTTCCCTGTGCCCCTCCCCAGAGCACTCATCCTCTGGGGATCACTACTTACTTACATTCTTACTGTGATCTCACCATGTGCCAGGCTCTCCGCGACCAGCCTCTCTGTCCACCCAGACGTGGAAGCCAGAGACATGCCCAGCAACTTGACTCCTCTTCCCCTTCAACTCCCACCTCCAGTCCATACCATGACTACTAGAAATAACTGTAGTAGTAGCAACAAAAGGTACTGTGTTTTTATGTATATTAGCTCATTTCATTCTATCCTATTGAGGTACACAGACACCACCTCCCTTTTACCAATAAAGAAGCGAAAGCAGAGAGGGTAACTAATCTGCTCACGGTCCTACAGGTAGTAAGTGAAGGAGCTGACCCAGGACATCCGATCCAGAGTCCTGATGACATGTCATCTTGATATTTCTAGAGTCCAGCACTTTCTTTTATCTTATTATGCCTCCCTTTCTTCAGCTGCCATTAGGCTCCCTTGGTTCACCAGCCCCTTACTGGCTCCACATCTCCAGGCTGTCCTCCATAACTACTGCCCAAGTAATCTTTCAGTGATGCAAACTCAACCACACTGCTCTCCTGCTAAAAATTCTCCTGTGGCTCACCAGTGTTCAAATCCCTAGCAAGGTCCGTGCTTACTCTTTAGGCATTACCTCTTACTAATTCCAGATCTTTCTCCACCACTGGCCTTCCCACCAGTCCCCAAACACACACACAGTTCAGCCAGACTCACTTCATTGTAAAGTCTCTAGAATTTGCTGGGTTCCTCATCTGTGTGTCTTGGCATGTGCTGTTCCCTCGACCTGGAATGTCCTTCCCTGATTCTTCGCCCAACTGACGCTTGCTAATCCTTCAAGATGCAAGTCAGGTTTTGCCTCCCCAGCAAAGCCTCAAAAATATGTGTAAAATGAATAGATCAATGACTAGTTAAGTGAATAATAACATAATAGCATCACCACACATCCCAGTTGTGCGGAGTCTTCTTTTTACAAATCCCTCTTCTGTTTACTATATATTTGATCTTCCTGACAACCCTGTGAGATAGGCAAGGAAGATAATTACCCCCAAATTTAAGGTGGAAAAACTGAGGCACAGAGAGGGTTAGTGACACGATAGTCGGGATCAGAGCCAGGACTTGAAGCCAAGTTTTCTGCTTCATAGGACAGTGCGCTCCTCACACGATTGCAAGAGGCAAAATCTATTCATCTGCCTTAACACTGCGGGAGTGGGGGACTGGGCCTCTGTCCCCTGCCCTGACCCACCCAGACCATGGAGAGTAATAGGGCTGCAGGTGGAAGCCAGTTACCTAGTTTCCCCAGCCACAGGGGCTGCCCATTTTTCAGAAAGTGCAGAAGAAACTGCCTGATAGCCCCAAAGCATCATGCCTGGTCTGAAAAACAAGACCTTTGGAACCCCTAAGCAGACAAAAGATGTGATTCACAATTAAAACAAACAAAACTTAACCTTAAAATAAGTGTGAAACCCAGCAAAATTCTAATTTTTTTCCCCAATGAATACCTCTTTGACGCTTTGGATGAAATGTCAATTTCTGCACACACGCACCCCTCCATTTTTGGCTGCCCCTGCTTTGCTGGTGCCCTAAGCAAATGTTTAGTCTGTGCTGGGGGGTGGAGATCAAGCACAGGATTTGCTGGCCTTTGATCTTCTGATGTTGGCCTCTAGGGAAATGCTGGGTTACCTGCCCAGTTCAGCGGTAACCTGGATGGAGGGAGAAAAGGTGTCTGGGGCCAGAGGCCCAGCATTTGTTGGGACGGAGGGTGGGAAGGTGAGAGAGTGAGTGGAGGCAGGGGCGGGCCAATAGGGCAGCTGGGGGGGCGCTGGGGTGCAGACACAGAAGCAGGAGGGTAGGAGACGGCCAGGGCAGGGGTAGGGGAGGAAAGTCCTGACCATGTGTGGGTGTGGCACAGATAGCTGGCCAGGGCCCCCACGGCTGGACCCCTCTATTTATGGTGCAGTGGGGCCTGAATATGGGTTATGAGAAGGAAAGCCACCTTGCTACCTCCTTCATCCTTCTACCTGAGGAGAATCTGGACAGTTTAGAATCAGACACAACCACTGGCTGGACAGGGACCACGGCAGAACCCACAGGCTGAGGATGCCCGGGGCCTTCGTCCTGACACAGTGCATGTTAATGTGCCTCAGTTTCCCCCATGGCTAAATGTTATGCCCATGCCTGTCTCTCAACTTTGATTTCTCCCAAAACATCTATTTACTCTCCCACCAGATGCAGATGTACTTGAAAATTCAGTTGGTTCAGACCTGTATTAGGCACCTGCTAGGACCCAGGCCCTTCGATGTGCACCGTGTGAATAAAACTCAGCACCCGGCCCAGAGGATCACAGCTGGCGAGCTCACATCACTAGATAGCACCTGTTTCTGCTCCTGCCCTCAGACTCAGTCTTGCCTCCATGAAGCCCCTACTGGGTGAGAGAGGAACTGCAGGGCTCCTTGAAGAGATGGCTCTCTCCTGAGTGGCCAGTGAGTCCCTGAATGCAGTCCCACCCACAAGTAGGGGAAATGGGTGTCTGGGCCTAGCGCCGCCCCCCGCAAGCCCTGGGGGCTAGAGCAAGCTAGGTGGGGGAGATAGCCCGTTCCTGACACTTCTCTGGGGTGGCAGTCTCCAACCTCCCCCCCAGGCTCTGTGGCAGAACGCCAGACACCCCAGGACCGCTGCCCCGGTGGCCCCACCTAGGGAGGTCCCATTCCCACAGTCCTCCGGTGGGGGCTCAGGGCCTTCCTTCCCGAATACACACGCAAGTGTACACATACACACACTGACGACAACAAAAAACCCCGAAAAAAACCAAAGCCTGGAGCGGCATGCTGTCTGGAACATGGAGTGAGAAAGGGGGGCCCGCAGAAAGGAGGGGAAGCCGAGGCAGGGGGCCTGGGGCTGTGAGTCAGGCCCCAGGAAGCTGGCTCCCCAGCCCAGCCCTCCAGTGACTCACAGAGACTGCAGGCTCGGCAGCTCCCACAGGGCCGCTGCGGGGATTCCTCCCAGCTGGTTGTTCTGCAGCATCCTGTAAGGGGAGGGAAGGGCTTGGAGAACCCACACAGCATGCACAGCTGGGGGGTTCCTCCCTCGACCCCTGACCCACACCAGACCCCTCCCTCTTGCCCCAGCTTCCGAGCCCCAGAGAGTCCCGATCCAGCGCCCTGCCCTGTTAGTGGGGGTTCAGAGGCTGCCGAGGAATTGTGGGCTGTGCCTGGGGCTGCAGAGGGCTCAGAAGGGCTTCTGGGATGAGGCAGGGCTGAAGAGGACCATGGAGAAAAAGCAGAGAAGACATCTTGGGGAAGCGAGATGAGCTGGAAGTTAGAACACTTGCAATTCTGTCACAGTTTGGTCAGGAAGGACACTGGGAAATGTTCTCCCCAGGCAACTGAAAGGCTGGAGGTGTCTTTGGGGAAGGGGAGATGTGGATGAGGGCAAGACCGCCCCTTGGGAGGCAGAGCCCCAGGCAAATATGTTTTTGTGGAATCCATGTCTATAGAAACAATCTGAGGCACCCCAGATCAGCATGTCAGCACTATTCTGATGGCCCCATCTCACACGGTCCCACAGAAGAAATAACATGCCAGCCAGCGGACACGATCCACTCGGTAGGCTGCTCTTCTGGAACTGGCTCGGCCACAGGACCCCAGGACCATCCCATAGGTGGAGCTCTTCTGCGCACCTGGGAAACCTGACCTGCAGGGCAGAGGGTCAGAGAGCACACAGAGAGGAGACAGGAGGCCTGGGCGGTCCCTCCGGGTGGCTCTGCTGACCCCAGGCATTACAGCTGGCCTTAAACATGTTTGAGAAAGGTACCCCAAGGCACAGAGACTCTAAGACGCGGGGCCCTGAGCAAGGATCCTGCTCACCTGGATCTGTGGGAGGGAGGGAGTGAAGAAAGGATAGGAAAGCCCCTGGGTGGCACTGCCATCCGGACATTCTTTACCTGTAGGCCTGGAGAGCTGGACACCAGAAATGGGGAGGAGGAGGGCACACGGACTGTGGGTGCTCTGGGGTCCAGAGAATAGCTGGGGAACCAGGAAGGAAGCTGCCCGGTACCCTAGGCAGAGTGAATGGGCCCTGTCCCAACCCAGCCTGCCTGCACAGCACCCCATCCGACAGCCCCCGGGGCCACACACGGCCCCAGAGGCGAGGGGTGCATCCTGATAGGCCAGGTGTCTCAGGAACCTGGAGGGGATGAGCACTCAGTGAGTCCTACTGAGTGCCAGGTATGGACTTGTCAATCTTTCAGAAGGGAAGGCTCAGCAGAGATATGCCTCTTGCTCGGGATCACTCAGGGAAGATCACCGTGCTTCAGGAAGAGTAGCTCCTTTCCTAGTCTTTAAGTTGAAAAATAGTAGCAGCTGATGTGTCTGGTCATAGAGCTTTATATGTATTGACTCAAGCTTACCCCAGAGGGTTTATTCCCAGCATCCAAACACCTAGCCATGAAAATGCAGAGTGGGAAGATAATGCACCTGAGTAGTTACCCACGTCTCCTATGTGACTGTCCTCGTCAGAGCCACCCCTGTTACCTCTCCTAAACTCCTTTTATAGATATGTAAGAATCCCAAACATGAACCAAACCACAGCACCACAAGAACAAAAGAGCGTTGGCCTCACTGTGGGCCTGGCCTGGAGACTGAGAGGAGCCCCTGTTGCAGGGCAAGCTGAGGAAGGGGGAAGAGAGCCAGACCCTGAGGACTGCAGAGAACTGGGGCCTTGGGATCGGGGTCCTCCCTGCCCCTGGCCCCAAGGCTGGCTGAGCACAGCACGAAGGGAAGGGCCAGGCTGCAGGCAGATGCAGTGCCCAGGGTCTCTTCCTGCTCATACTTTGTGCCCCTGAAGGAGTACACTCCCCAGACCCCTCCAAGCCAGGCTCCACACAGCCCAGGATGGGGCCTTTCAATTACAATTTTGCTTCAAAGGTAGAATTTAGGGGCATCTGGGTGGCTCAGTAGGTTAGGCAGGCGACTGATTCTTGATTTCGGCTCAGGTCGTGATCTCAGAGTCGTGAGATCAAGTCCCAACTTGGGCTCCTCACTGCGACCCCCACCCCGTGCCTCTGATGCTTCCCCCAACCTGCTTTAAAATAATTAATTAATTAAAAATCAACCTTAAAAAAAAGGTAGAATTTAAACCTGAGCCTCCCAGACTTCTTTAGAGTGTAGCAGTCACACAACAGGCTCTGAAGTCAGCCAGCCTGGATTTGGGTCCTAAGCTCTGCCTCTGTCCAGCGATACAATAGCTGCAAGCTCCTACTTCAACTCTGTGGGCCTCAGTTTCCTCATCTGTAAACTGGGGATGATGATAATGACCTTACGCACTGATTAAATGGATTAAATTAAATAACCCCCGTAAAGCACAGCATGTGTTGCAGTATCTCAGGCAACAGAAGCGCTCAGTAGCACGGCAAGCGGCCTTACAATTCTGACATCGTTTTATCAGTGCTGGATGACTTGAGTAGGTCACTTCCCCTCTCTGGGCTTCAATTTTCTCATCTTTCAAAGGAAGAGGCTACCAGAGGTTGCAAAAATAAACCCTCACTCAGTTAAAATATTCAGGGACCCAAGACATTTCCTGCCCTCCGCCCTGCTTAGTACTTCTATCCTTCTAGATGTGTCGACCTCCAGCATCTAAAGAGTGGGAACTTCACTTGGGGATCTCAGCAGGCTGCCTTGATTCTCGCCCAGAGGCCGCAGGATGCTTGGAGCAAGGAGATGGAGAAATGATGGTTGGGCAAACAGGAGGGGCCACAGGCTGCTCAGGCCACCTCACAGGCCCCCACGCCTCCAGGGGCCCCAGAAGCTGCATCTAGTCACTCTGTGGGCAGAACCCCACCTCCCCTGAGCATCGCAATGCATCTCTACCCCCATCACCTGCTCAGATCCCCCTACCCTTTGTTCTGTCAAATCCCAGATCTGGAAAGATCTTTAAGGTCTCCGAATTGTACCTCCCTGCCAACACAGATGCTGTAGCACCTTCGCAGGGCACAGTCATCCTTCCAGTGCCAGGGAAGTTATCCCATGCCAGGTAGTCGGTCTGTTCGTCAAGAAAGTCCTTGCTTTCATGGCATCAAAACCCACTAAGCTGAAGGTCAGCATGGCGGTTGGCTTTGGGCCTGGCGCTGTCTCCCTTGCTGTTCCTGGCCTCCTTTCCCAGCCTTCACTCCTTTACTGAAACACAATTGGGTCATCAAAGCTGGAAGCACCTTTAGAAGGGAAGAACCCCTTTGTTTCCCAAATGAGGAGATGGGGGTTCAGGAAGGGGAGGTGACCTACCCTCAGTTACAAAGCAAACTAAAGGCCAAATCAGGCCTAAGGCCCAAGTCTTATCTTCTAGGCCACTGCTTTTGTGACCACATTTGCCTGCCTCTCTCACTGGCCCTGATTCTGCCTGGTGAGCCAGAGTCTGTCCAATGCAGTGGGTCTCAAACCTGGCTACATATTAGAATCACCTGGGAAGATTTTTTTTTTTTTAAACCCCAGGGTCCAGGCCACACTGCAGCCTGATTAATCTCTGGGGCCAAATCTCTAGGCAAGGGATTTTAGGCAAGCTCCCAGGTGACTCTAATGTGCAGCCATTCATCTAGGGGAAGCCCAGCCCTCAGGACTCCTCCCTTGGTCACCCGTGAAGCACTGCTGAGGAATATCTCTCTGGTTTAAAAAGCATTTGGGGGCAGGAACCATGAGCGCTAATAGCTGGAAGGTTCCAGAGAGGTGATCCACCAGTGGCTGACAAAGGTCCTTCCTTTGGTTCTGTGGAGGGGCCTTGGGGGTCACTGGGGTGGATGGGCAAAAGACAGCCTGGGGTCTATCCACCCCCCTCATCCACTGTAACCAGAGAAATCCTCCCTCATCTGTTTATATATCATGACTTCTGCACGAGGTGTTTGTGTTTTAAGTTTCTGCAGTTAAAAATGTTGGAAAGGGTATCCCAATGTCCCCGTTTTAAAGGCAAGAAAACTGAGAAAGTCTGAGCGTCCTCCTTGCCACCTGTTCTGGGATCTGCTGCACATGAGACCCACTTCCTGACATCCAGTCTCTTGACAGGACGAGGGCAGTAGGCTCCACCTCCTGGAGAAGAATGGCTCAGAGGATCTCCCTGGGCTCCTAGAGCCTAGCATCCTTCTCCCATGAGCCAGGCAGGAAGTACCCACTCTA